>NC_083099.1:75295297-75962590 GCF_949774975.1 Lagenorhynchus albirostris | reverse complement strand
CCTCCTCTTTCCTTCATTTCTGTCCCATCTTCTCTTGGGAGATCCTTTTCTGAAATAGGGGCTCTAGTCAGGGTCCAGGATGCAGCACTTGGTTCTGGTCCAAGTGTGGTTTCAGGTGGGCTGTGCTTTCTAGGACCCCTAAGAGCTCCGTGAGGCAAGTATGCCTTTACTGTGGCATTCGGGGTGATGGGCAAATCAGGAGTGTCTGGGCTGAGGGTAAGGGCTTTTGAGAACTTGTGGGTGGAGGTGCCGTGGGGACGGGTGATGAATACCAGGAACCAACACCTAAGAGTCCTGAGTGAAAGGACTTCAGGCTATATATTACACAAACCAAAAAATAAACATACACCACCAACAAGAACAGCCCACCAAGCAGATGTGTCCTTTTTCTCTGCCAATAAGCAACTGGAGGTATTTCATGAACCAGTTTTGTTTGGAATAAATTTTTAACAGGAGAAAAGCCCACTGCCAAGGTCTGACAGGAACAAAGCATCACATCTGAGTTATTCCACCTGGAAAGGCAGCCAGGTTTGGGACAGAGAGAGCTGAGCTCTTGTGGTCTCCTGTGGGACCAGGTGACATCCAAGCCTCATCAGGATAGGTGCATTTATTTGTCTTGGGATACACAAGGCAAATGCCCAGCCAGCCCAAGGCACTGACTGCCCTTTGGGTTTCAGTAGAGACTAGTGCAGCTATCCCACTATATTCTAGGAGCTGATAGCATTAGATATTGGCAACCTCAGCTGTAATTACACATCTCCATGGTGTTTCACCCTGTGGGCTATTTTGTATGTTATATCTGAGCCTCAACAATGCCAAGTATGGTTTGAAATAGCTCTGGTGGACTTTAGTCCATCACATGCCTAGAATTTGAAAATAACTTTGAGGGAAGGGGGCAGTGAATAAGGCTAAAAAGGGAGCTCCAAATCCAGGTGATAGACATGTTTCAGTTTTCTTCTTCTTCAGGAGTCTTGGACTCTGCCTAAAATTATAGACTCTTTAGTGTCTCGGGAATTCACAAGGTCAGTCTCATTTACTTAAAAAAATATAGCTAAAGAAGAGAGGGTTATTTGGATGCAAAACTTGGGTCTGACCCAGCTGCTGTAGCTGTCACTCTGGTAAAAGTTTTACAAATTTATAAGGTTAGAAAGGTTGAGGTTTGAGGTTCACTCCAAGTAATTACATCCCATCATGGCTTCAGGTGGTCAGATGATTTGGTACCAGATAACTTTGATAGATTCTCTCTATCAAAGAGAATAATTTTGATAATTTCCTAGATTCTCTCTTTCCTTACCCTATGCCTCATATGAAGGCCACTTCAGTAATTAAAGCCATAATCTTACCATCAATAAAATAAGAGTTACAGAGTCTTCCTCCCTTTTTCCTTGTGGGAGGCAACAAGATCCAGTAAGAGGAAGGATACAAGGATTGGAACACCTGGGTAGGAGGCCCAGAGCCACTCCATCTGTATGTACAAGTCACCTAACCTCACCAAACTTCCTTTCTACATCTGCAAAGTGGGAATAATGTTTATTCCATCATAGTTGAAGTAAGCATTAAATGAGATAATGTACTTAAAAGCACTATAAGTCTAGAGCACAGAGCAGATGTAAATTATCATTATTTTTCCAGGGATATAGAGACAGTGGATGAGATCATGTCTGGAACATGCTTAGAAAAGAGGAGCTAGAGATATAGAAAAGATTGATGCTGTTGCCCCATACCGGGTGTTTCCCAAGAGAGAGAATGTGCTGACCAGTCTCGGAGTTTAACTGAACTCTTCAGACCTCTGACACTGTTTGAGGGCCAGATTCCCATGCATAGTAGGATTAGCCGGGAAACTTTCCACATTCTAAAGCTAAAGCTAGTGATTTAATGAGCCTTGTTCTGATGTTTATGTAAGTGTACATCAGTGAGACTTTGGGGTCAGAGGTGGATTTTGGAAATGGAAATGGAAACAGCATGATGCTTTGTACATAGAGCACTCTGACCACTTATCTTACATGCCCTTCTGCCTAGAGAGAACAAGGCAGCCCTGCTCACAGCTCATACCCAACCTTTCCAGAGAGCCCTGGGGGCCTACAGTGACTCCTCCAGCTACTTTCTTTGGGGTTCTGTGAAAGTATCCATGCCCTGCCAGACCCCGCCTCCTGGCCGGCTTGCTTCCGCTTACTCTGTCTCCACTCACATAACCCCATTGCCTAATTTCCCCTTTGTCGTGTTGAGGGTGGGTTTGTGCTGAATAACTCATGATTCTTGCCGAGGTTTTCATGACTATGAGGATTATGGGTGTAATCTGTGGTCATGGAAGACACTTCTTGGCCTGTAAAAGTTAGGAACGTTCAAGCACTCCAGATAATGAGGTGAATGATGTGATGTGAGCCTGAACCTCATGACCCTTCCCTGTCTCATGGTCCAACCTCCAGCTATTTGGATTCTGCCCGTTCCCTTGGGGCCCATTTGTGGGGAGTCTTTGATCTCCTGCAGCATCTCTGCTCCAAGGAAATGCTCCAGTGGGTGAGTCTCTTCACTCCATCACCTTAAGAAAGGAAACAGGAAGCAGATGTTGTTCCCACTTTGAAAATGGGGATCCTGAGGTCTCAGAGGGCCCTGGGTCTTGGCGGACAGTCTGTGGTAAACAGTCCTTGGTGGATATATGGTGTCTCTTCCATCCTAGAGCAAGTCTCTGAATCTGGCCCTGTTTGAGAAAGGTATGCAGGTGGTCCCATTCTTTGTGTAGCTCTCCTTCCTCTGTCTCTTCTGCCCCCCTCACACCCCTCCCCACCACTGTTCTGTACCACATGACCACTGTCTGGGGCTCATCCCACAGTGAGGGCTAGAGCTGAGCTCTCTGACTCCTGCACTGTGCTTCTCTCAGCAGAGGTGGGCTGTTCTTCCGGAAGAGGCAAGAGCCACTTTTGCTTTACAGCCCCAGCAAACTTTCCATCACCAGCCCCGACTTGAAGGAGGAAACCCCAGGACTGTGCCTCTCTTAGTTCCTCGCCAAGACCCCTCACATCTTCCCAACTTCCCAATCTGGATCTTTGCCCAAGCCATTCCCTCGCCTGGCAGATTCCTCCTCTTTGCCTTCACAGTTTAGACTTTTTAAAGTTGGCTGAAAAATATGCCTCCTTCTGAAAACTTCTCCTGGCCTGTCCATCTTACCCGATCACTCGTTACCCAGTGTGCCCTCAGCATCACATCACCACTTTGTACTACTGTCACACCTCATTTCTTTCTCGTCCTTGGAGAATGAGCTGTTCTACATAATTTAATTTCATAAAAAACCAAGACTTCACCCTAAGCACTTCATGCTGAAACTTTTCAGATTTCATCTTTATTTTTGGTAAACTTTTTGAAATACAGTTTAAACCTTCGATGCCTTTTATACAGACCATTCTGAACACAATTCACCTTTTTTTTTTTTTTTGATGCCTCAGGATGCATGACGATGTTCACTAATTTCAGTGAACATGAATAGAGAGACCTCCAAGGCCACTGCAGAGGCCTAGGTTTTCCTTTTCCATTACAGAGCGTCCCTCCCAATACTGCAGCCCTTCTAGGACTGACTTGCTTTGAGGGAGGCCTGATCAGGGAATACAACCCCTAGAGCAGTATGTGTCACTTCCTGTGGGCCCCGGAGCAGCCCTGTGGCTAAAAGCCGTACTTCTCTTGGATGATGATGACGATCTTAATGGTATAGCTGGGGAAGGTGAGATATAAGTGACCTAGACCTTCTAAAGCCACTGAAACCCCAGTCCCAGAGTGTACCAGCAAGATGGGAAGACAGAGGATGATTCTTCTAGAAGTAGATCTCTCCTGTTATTCCTTTGATCCTTGCATCACTCCATCTTTATTTTGCTGATTTTTATTTAAAGGGCCCTAAGCATTTCAATCACATCAGCTTGTCAGTTTCATACAGATAAGTACCAAAGGACTGAGCCCTGCCTGTCACTCTTTGCTGCTGTCAGCTCCCTGCCGTGGGCATGAGGGCTTTGATATTTATATGATGGTGATAAAGAAGGCTTTCAACCAAACCCTATAGCCCCATTCCAGATAGAGGCTCTTGGGAGTGTTGTCTGAGAGTCTGCCTCACTTTTAAGTATTTTCAAATTTGACATGTCTCTTATTTTTGACTGCCGAGGGAGACAACTCAGGGTCCCGGGTGGTTGATGTTGCATTGTGCCCAGGGGAAATAATTTTCAGGATTTCATAGGTAATTATTTTTAAGTGGATCTTTTTTGCATATATATGTCATATCAAAATCATGTTTCTTCAGAGCTATGATGAGCAGTGTCATAAAGTCCAAACTGAGAAAGGTGAAATCTCTGACTGGGGCTACAGAGAGATTTTGCATTTTTTTATGATTGAATATTTTGCGGTGGTTGGTCAAGCATTAGTGTCTCCAGGTTCCCAGAACTAGGAAATGCATCTGTCTCTAAGATAAATACATTTGTAATGAAAGTTGTTTGTATTTCTGGATGTACTCAGTTGACACAAGTATATTAGATCCTTACGTTTTCCTTTAAAATTTCTTTTATTTGGTATTTTTCAAATTTTGAAAGCGATTCCTATTTTTTGTGATAACAAGTGAAACATTGCAAAGATATATGTAAATAAAAATGCTAATTATCCCTCCGCTCCCACTTCCCAATCCCCCCCTCCCAAGGCAATCACAGTTAGCTTGTACATTTTTCTTCTTACACATACAAAAAGAAGCAAACATATAAAATTTAAATGTAAAATTTTGTTTATTTTTTGGCATAATTTCTAAAGAATGCCCTGCATATAATTTTTATACTTTGAATGATTTTTCCTTTTTTTTGACTATAAAATTAATACATGTTCACCGTAGAACATTTGGAAAGAAGGAAATAGTAGAAAAGAAAAATCATCCCTAATATAACTTAAAAATAATTATATATAAACTAAATATTTTTTGGCACATTTCCATTCAGCACAGCAGAATGCAAAGACTGTTTTGCTTGGAGTCAAATAAATGTGAATTCCACATTGGCATTCATCATTTACTAGCTATGTGAGCTTACTCAAGTTCTTTCACCTTTCCAAGCCTTAGTTTTCTTATCTGTAACATGATACAATAGCATAGTCTACCACTGTAATAATGTTTGTAAGTGGATCCAAAACTGGCAGCCAGCATTATCAGTAGTAGTTTTTTCCAACAGATAGATAGATAGATAGGAGTCAGAACCATACTCTGATTTATCCTAACTTGTTCATTTAATCTCACATCAGGAATACTTCCTCAGACTAAATAGTCTTCAAAACATACTTGTAACGACTGCCTCATGTGGTCGTACCACAGTGTAGTAAAGCATACCCCTATTATTGAACGTTTTGGTCTTAAGGAACATTACTATTCACTCAAAGCCTGTAGCCATTTTAGGGCAAAAGACTAGATTTCTCTCACCTTCGAATTCCAGCCCAGGCTGTGAGCCCAGTCCTTACATGAGTGGTTTCAACCTTAGATAGTGGCTGCAATTATAAAAACATCTACTGGGGGAGCTTTTAAGAACATATGCTGCCAGATACTCTCCTCGCCCACACCCTTACCCTCCCATTCTGATCTGAGTGATCTGGGGTAGGGCCTGAGCACTGCTTTTCTTTCCCAGATCCCTTTACCTACCCTAATCCTGTCCTCTGAGAACGACAGGATTAAATGGTTTCTTAAGGCTTCTGCCATCTGAATGATGATCAGAAAAGCACTGTAAGCTGAGGAGGTTGTACGTCTCCCTCACTGGGGCTTCCTCTATGGTTTTATGATCTAAAACAGTGTTTCTCAACTGGAAGGCATTTTTGCCCTCCAGGGGACATCTGTCAACGTCTGGGGACATTTTTGGTTATGACATCTGGGGAAGGGGTTGCTCTTGGCATCCTGTGGGTAGAGGCCAAGGATTCTGCTAAACATCCTGCAGTACACAGAACAGCCCCTTTATTAGTTTCCTAGGGCTACTGTAACAAAGTACCACAAACTGGGTGGCTTAAAACAACAGAAGTGTATTGTCTCACAGACCTGGAGGCTAGAAGTCTGAGATCAAGGTGTTGGTAGGGTTAGTTCCTTCTGTGAGGGAGAATCTGTTCCCAGCCTCTCTCTGGACTTCTGGTGTTTGCTGGCAATCTTTGGCATTCCTTTGTACCACTCCAGTCTTCGCCTTCATGTCACATGGGCGCCCTGTCTGTGTCTGTATGTTTATGCGCCCATCTTTTTTTTTTTTAAAAAAATAAATTTATTTATTTGGGCTGCATTGGGTCTTTGTTGCTGTGCGCGGGCTTTCTCTAGTTGCGGCGAGGGGGGGGCTACTCTTCGTTGTGATGCACAGGCTTCTCATTGCGGTGGCTTCTCTTGTTGCGGACCAGGGGCTCTAGGCGCGCGGGCTTCAGTAGTTGTGGCTCGCGGGCTCTAGAGCGCAGGCTCAGTAGCTGTGGCGCATGGGCTTAGTTGCTTCGCGGCATGTGGGATCTTCCTGGGCCAGGGGTCAAACCCATATCCCCTGCATTGGCAGGCGGATTCTTAACCACTGCGCCACCAGGGAAGTCCTATGTGCCCATCTTTTTATAAGGGCACGATTCATGGTGGATTAAAGCCCACCCAATTCCAGTCTGTCCTCATCTTAACTAATTCCACCTACATCAACACTATTTCTAAAAACGGTCACATTCTCAGGTACTTAAGGCTGCAACATATCTCTTTGGATGGACAGAACTCAACCCATAACAGCCCCCCAACGTAGAATTATCCAGCCCCAAATGTTAATAGTGCTACTATTAAGAAACCTTGTTCCATAGAATCTGTGGATGAAACTCAGGGAGGTTGGCTAAGGTAAGTACAGGGCAGAGAGGAGGGTTGGGGTCTGCGAAGTCAAAAGTGAGCAGGAAAGCCATCCATAAAGAGAGTCAGAGGCGGTAGGCTCCCTGTAGATCTATGTAGGACCCTCAGGGCTGTATGTGACCACAAGAGGGTGAGAGGGCTCGAGGAGCACTGTGCTAACCAGTGTGAGAGCAGGAGTGTGGGCCAGCCCCTCTGCTTGTTCTCCCCATCACGTGATCCCCATTTCCCTGGGTCAGGCATACCTTTCCCTATCCGTCCTCTTCATAGTGGGACAGAATGGAAAAATAAATCTACAAGCCCCAAGGTTTTCAGCAGTATTTTCAAGCCAACTGTCTTCTCTCTCTAAAGCCCTGCCTTCTCCCTCTCATGCCCACTGCCTCCCACTGCCAGCCAAACATAGGATATGGAAAACAGGAAAACCAGCAACACTGCAAAGTTACTCTTCTGAGAGAGAACATCACTTTGGGTACATCCCCCCGCCCCCAAATCTCTTGAATTGCCAAATCCTGCAACAGGTGGCCTTACTCATCTCTGTTCCATGGGGATGCTGTCTCACCAACTACTGTTTCTTTGACTTTAAGAATTCCACATGAGAATGAACTTCTATAGGGCTAGGCGACTGGGCAATCCACAAATCCGTATCTGAACACTTTGGTCTGCCTGCTTCACTTCTAAAATATTTTTGTTCTCATTCTTCTGTTGTGGTTACGTGTTCCCCTTCATTTTTTTTTGCCAATTTGAGCTGAGTGAGGGGAAGGAGGGAAGAGGAAGAGTGGCCAGGGTGGAGACGGTCTTATTAATTTCCAAGAGTGGGTTGTTTCCCAGCAGCAATATGGGTGCCAGCTGGCTGCATCTGGGACTTGCTCAGTGGGAAGAGGATTAAATGCTTCCCTCTGCAGTCTTCAGAGCTTTGTGTCTGCACAGCACTCTCCTGGTTTTGATCTCCTAATTGCTCAGCTCCCTAGGACTCTTTCCTTAGCCCCAGCCTGTAACTCTGGGCCGACCTCTGGCCTCTAGGCCCCTTCCTATAAGTACCATCTTCTTTATGTTCAGTCTAAGCATCAGGCCTGGCCCAGTCTCTGCCTTCAACTGCTCTCTATGCCCTGGAGGCAGAGGTGGGGAGGGTCAAGGAGAAAGTCCTTCCTTGCTTTGTGTCTCAGTCCCCTAGGGGTGGCCACATTTTCTGGAATCTGGCTGGTCCTTTCTTATAAGCTGGACCTGGTATTTTCTGTCAAATCACATTTTGTAACTTGTATTGGCAACCTCTAGGATTGACCCTGCCTTTTGGTCCAGAAACAAAGTGTTACTTTTTATTATTATAATATGCTAATAGTTAATTCTCATTATCTCTTTTGCTGTCTTACCTGAGAGTGCCTAGATATTCAGCTTCCAGCCTGCAGCTGAGAGAAAATGCACTGAAGTTCCTTTAAAGCATAGCATGTAAATGAAGAGGGTTAGTGAGGATTAGAAGGAAAGAGAAAATCAGTAAAGAAGAACACCCTAGCAAAGAACAACTGCTGTTCTTTTCTCGGAATTCCTCAGCCTAGGTACATTCTTAGACAAGTGAAAGTTAGACTGTAGGAAATAAAACTTTACTTAAAAAATGTGGAGTTCTGAAAAATACACCATTTATTGTTTATAGGAAAAGGTGTTGAAGCATTTTAGATATAGAGAGGAAAATGCTTTCCAGAAAGCAGAGATGTGTGTGAGAATGGGAGAGGGTGGTGATTGTATATGTAAATGTGATAAAGCCAGCATTTAGGTTCCCAGAGATAATCTCAGCTCTCAGACTATTTGTGTTGGGAGGTATTGGCATCTACAGTAGTTATATTTGGTATCAGTCCCAATTAGTAGATCTGTAGCAGATTTGTACAGACAGTCTCCAATTTAAGCAGCATCTGATTAGGACTAGTCATTAGTTACTCCTTGTTTGGACATATACAGATTGTCCTAATGGAGGCCACTATTGTTTGTTCCCTTATTCAGGACACCTAGGAAGATGTCCTTCCAGCAGATTAATATGGTGGGCTAACCCATCACTGATACCAAGTAGTTTCCTCCTTTCCATCTTATTGCCTCCCACCAAAGACCTCTTTGCCATTGTCAGAGTCCATCCCTTCTTCCCCTGCAAGGGCCAGCAGATGATGGAGAAATATGTGCCTGATGCTCCAGGATGAAAGCTGAAAAGCATTTTCCTCTGTCACCCTAGTTATAAATTTTGGCCAGTTGTACATGATGTGCTATATCAGTACTGTATTTTAAATATGCTATGTGCTCAACTGAATTTCTTTACTTTGTCCTGAGACTCTAACTCCCATTTACATGGAAAACACACTCCCACTGCTAAGTAAGAGTCTTACAAAGGAACTTTTGGATCACTACTTATTCTTAAATTCAGGACTAGCTACATTAGGAGATAAGGTAAACATCCATTTCCAAGGCTTACTGCTGACAAGATGCTGGGCTGCAGAGTTTTGGGGTTGAGTGCCTATTGAGAGCAGAGCACTGTGCTGGCAGGTATATTGATGAGTACCTGAGATAGAAAAGACGAGTAAGATAGGACTCTGTCCTCCAAGGAGAATTCAGTTCTCTCTGGAAGTCAACATGTACACACTGGAAGTTTGTTGCCAACAAGAATAGCAGTTGCAAATGAACAACTACAGTGTCATAATTTGAAAATCAAAGGCAGAAGAGTGAGTAAAGTAACAGAGAAGCAGAGGAGATGGAGATTTTACATTGAGTCTTAGAGAGAGAAATGGTTCAATGAAAAAAGAGCCTGGATGTTACAGTCAGAAACACAGCTTGCCATTTTCTAGCTCTGTAACATTCTCCAGACAAGTTACTTTACCTCTCTGAGCCTCATTTCTTTTCTCATTTGTAAAATGAAATCAATAATGCCTATCTTCTGATTGGTTTCAAAGCTTAGAGGTAATGTATATAAAGAGCCTAACACAATGCCTAGCATACTGCACATACTTGGTAAATGGATACTGCCTTCTTTGACCCTTGGATTATTTAGAAGTGTGTTATTTAGTTTCCCACTCTTTGGAGTTTCCAGAGATATTTCTATTATTGACTTATAATTTAATTACTTTATGATCAGAGAAAATACTTTTATGACTCCTATCCTTTTAAATGTGTTAGACTTGTTTTATGGCCCAGAATATGATTAATCTTGGTAAATATTCTGTGAGTACTTGTGAAGAATGTGCATTCTGCTGTTGTTGGGTGGAGTGTTCTATAAATGTCAATTAGGTCAAGTTGGTTGAGAGTGTTCAAATCTCCTATATCCTTCCTAATTTCTTGCCTGCTTTTCTATTAATTATTGAGAGGAGGCATTAAATCTCTGTCTGTAATTGTGGATTTGTCTCTTTCTCCTTGCAAGTTTATCAGTTTTTGCTTCACATATTTCGAAGCTTTGTTATTAGGTACATAAATGTTTAGGATTAATATATCCTCCTGATGAACTGACCCTTTTATAATTATGAAGTCACCTTCTTTTTCCCCGGTAATATTATTTGCTCCGAAATCTACTATGTCTGATATTAATGTAGCCACCCAAGCTTTATTTTGATTAGTGTTATCTTACTATTTTTTTTTCTACCCTTTTACTTTTAACCTAGTTGTGTCTTTACATTTGAAGTGCATTCCTTATAGACAGTGTATACTTGGGACTTGCCTTTTTATCCAGTCTGAAAATCTCTTCCTTTTGATTGTGGTATTTAGACAATTTATTTAATGTGATTATTGATGTATTTAATGTCATCTTATTTATTTCTATTTGTTTCATCTATTCTTTGTTACATTTTCTGTTTTTCTTCCTCTTTTGGATTAACTGAATATCTTTTATGATTCCATTTTATCTCCTTTGCTGGCTAAATAGCTATCACTATTTAGTTACTTTAATGGTTGCTTCAGGGTTTATAGTATTTGTCTTTAATATATCATAGTTTACTTCAAGTAATATTATCCACTTTACATATGGTACAAGAACCTTACAGTTGTATACAGTTTACCCAGTGCAGGTTTGTACTGCTCAGGTCCATTTATACATAGATATTTTTCAATAGTAAATACTGCAGTACCACACAGTCCACGGCTGGTTGAATCCATGGATGCAGGGGAACCTCAGATATGGAGGATGAATTAACCCCCATGTTGTTCAAGGGTCAACTGTGTTTCTGTTTCTCCCTTCCTGGCCTTTGTGCCATTGTCATATGTTTTACTTGTGTATGTGCTATAAACTCCACACTACATTGTTACTATTTTTGTTTAACCATTCAGTTTTCTTTTAAAGAGTTTAAATAATAAGAAAAAAATCTTATATAGTCACCCATATAAGAGCACTTCCTGCGTGTGGATCTATATTTCCAACTGTTACCATTTTCCTACTTTCTGAAGGACTTCTTTTAACATGTCTTGTCATGGAAGTCTACTAGTGAAGAATTCTTTCAGCTTCTGTATGCCTTAAAGTGCCTTTATTTCACCTTTGTTTTTGAAAAATATTTGTGCTGGGCATAGAATTCTAGTTTGACAGGTTTTTTGTTTGGTTGGTGGGGTTTTTTGTTTGTTTTTCACTTTGAAGATATTGCTCCACTGTTTTCTTGATTGCATTATTTCTGATGAGAAGCCTGTTGTGATCCTTATCTTTGTTCCTTTGTGTACAATGTATCTTTTTTCCCTTCGTCATTTTTAAGAATTCATTTTCTTTTTCCACTTGATTTGATTTGATTTTTATGTGCCTTGATGTAGTTTTCCTTGTGTTTCTTGTGTTAAGGGTTTGTTGAGTTTCTTGGATCTGTGGATTTATAGTTTTCATTAAGTTTGGAAACTTTGGGTAATTATTTCTTCAAATATCTTTTCCACTTCCCTCCCCCTCCTTTAGGGATTTCAATTACATGAATATTAGTCTTCTGAAAGTTGTCCCACAGTTCACTGATGCTTTAGATTTCTTTTAATTCTTTCTTTTTCCTGAGCATTTTATTTATGTGTTTATTTATTTGAAGTATGATTGATTTACAATATTGTGTTAGTTTCAGGTGTACAACATAGTGATTCAGTTCTCAGCATTTTAAGTAGTTTCTATTGCTATGTTCTCAAGTTCAGTAATCTTTTCTTCTGCAACATCTAACCTCCTGTTAATACCATCCAGGATGTTTTTTATCTCTAGAAGTGTAAAGTCTTTTTTTGTAATGTCTTCTGTTTCTCTGCCTAACTTTTTGAGCATGTGAAATAGTTAAAATAACCATTTCTAAGTATCTGTCTATTAATTTTAACATCTATGCCAGTTCTGGGTCAGTTTTGATTGATTTTTGTTCACCTCGTAAGTTATATTTTCCTGCTTCTTTGTATGCCTGGTAATTTTTTTACTACATACCAGACATTGTGAATTTTACCTGTCAGTTGCTGGATATTTCTGTATTCTTATCAATATTCTTAAACTTTTTTCTGGGACACAGTTAAGTTACTTGAAAAAAGTTTGATCCTTTCAGGTCTTTCTTTTAAAATGTGTTAGGGAATGCAAACTGGTACAGCCACTATGGAGGACAGTATGGATGTTCCTTAAAAAATTGAAAATAGAGCTACCATATGATCCAGCAATCCCACTCCTGGGCATATGTCTGGAGAAAACCATAATTCGAAAAGATACATGCACCCCAGTATTCATTGCAGCACTATTTACAATCGCCAGGACATGGAAACAATCTAAATGTCCATCAACAGAGGAATGGATAAAGAAGATGTGGTACATATATACAATGGAATATTACTCAGCCATAAAAAAGAACAAAATAATGCCATTTGCAGCAACATGGATGGACCTAGAGATTCTCATACCGAGTGTAGTAAGTCAGACAGAGAAAGACAAATATCATGATATCACTTATATGTGGAATCTAAAAAAAGGCTACACATGAACTTATTTACAAAATAGAGATAGAGTTACAGATGTAAAAAATAAACTTATGCACACCATTGTAAAGCAATTATACCCCAATAAAGAGTTTAAAAAAATAAAAAAAAAATAAACTTCTGGTTACTGAGGGGTAAGGGGGAGGAGGGATAAATTGGAAGATTGGGACTGACACATACACACTACTGTATATAGAATAGATAACTAATAAGGACCTACTATATAGCCCAGGGAACTCTACTCAATATTCTGTAATGGCCTATATGGGAAAAGAAGCTAAAAAAGAGTGGATATGCGTATATGTATAATGGATTCACTTCACTTTACACCTGAAACTAACACAACATTGTAAATCAATTATACCCCAATAAAATTTTTTTTAAAAATGTGTTAGGCAAGACCAGAGAAGTACTCAGTCTACTCATCTGAGTACTCTACCCAATATCCTGTGAGTCACAACGTTTTCCAGTCTACCTGGTAGAAACAGGTACTATCCCTCACCCAGTGAGAGTACTGCATGCTGTTACCTCCAATCCTTTCAAGTGGTTCTTTCTCCAGCCTTGGGTAGTCTCCTCACACACAGATGCATCCTCTGTAGATCTGCCCCAGATTGGGTAAGGAAGGAGTGTGAGAGAGATTTGTCAACTGTAAAGTACTACTCAAATGGCATGACCTTGATCTGCCTGGCATTCACTGATGTCAAGATCCAGAGAGAAGTATATGCCTCCCTAATGCCTGTGCTTCTATGTCTGTCTGTCTGTCTCTTTTATTTTTTTAGTGTTTGTGTCCTTTTGCTGCTTTCCTCTCACTGCTCATTGGTCCCAACAATGCAACCTGGAAAGAAAGTCATCAGGAGGGGAGTTCTATCCTGGCCCTCTGATAGTTACGCTCTTCAGTCCATATTGCCTCTTTAGAATAATAAGAGTAACTTTTGGCCTCATCCTTCCTCATCCCCAGAGCATAGGGCCAAGAGGGCTAACTTCATATTATCAAGGAGGCCAACTCTTAACACTGGAAATGTTTTTACTGACTGCCTCTCCCACACCTTGCCTGAAAAAGCCAGCCTCCCGTCCCTCTGCTTCAGCCTAAGAAGTCTGAAACCACAGCTGTATTGCTGGGATGCCCATGTTTTTAGTTATCCTAGAATGCTCTCTTTCAAAAAAGTAATGAGCGCAGGCTGCAGAAGGGGGAATGGAAGGTACAGGTATACCTCAGAGATATTGCCGGTTCAGTTCCAGACTGCTGCAATAAAGTAAATACAGCAATAAAACGAGCCACATGAATTTTTTGTTTCCCAGTGCATATAAAAGTTTTGTTTACGCTATACTATAGTCTGTTAAGTGTGCCCAGAGCATTATGTCTAAAGAAAACAATGTATATGCCTTAATTTAAAAATGCTTTATTGCTAAAAAATGCTAACCACCATCTGAGCCTTCAGCAAGTCATAGTAGTAACATCAAAGATCACTGATCAAAGATCAACAAAGATAATGATAATGAAAGAATTTAAAATATTGCGAGAATTACCAAAATGTGACACAGAGACATGAAGTGAGCAAATGCTGTTGGAAAAACAGTGCCGATAGACTTGTTCAATGCAGGGTTGACACAAACCTTCAAGTTGTTAAAAAAAAAAAAAAGCAATATCTGCAAAGCACAATAAAGTGAAGATGAGATTTTATGCCTTTCGACATAAGGGCTTTTACCTGATGGACACGGGCATGGCGGGGTGGGGGGGGAGGGAAGAACAGGAAGTGCAGCCATCTGTATGGCCCAAATCTCTGACTCAGGTCTCTGGCTACCACAGGCCCCGCTTGAAAGCCCCAGGGGCTGAGGGATTGATATCCCCGCACACATAACCCATTTTTGCAACATCAATTAGGAAATGTCAGCAAGGGGCCAAACCCAAGACAGGGGGTAGGAGGCTGGAGAACCAAAGAATACCTAGGAACTGCACTCATAGTGAGGTTGGACTCTGGCCCTGGGGCAGAAACTGCTGTTAATTTGGTCAGAAGGTGAGCAGAAGCCTATTGTGATCCTTGCCCAATTTGTGTCAATGACAAGCATCAGTGGATTGCTCCGTTAATACTTTAGTTGGTATTCTGTAAGCACATTCTTGTTTCAAGACTGTGCCAGGAGGTAGGATAAACCAAATGGGATTGAACATGAATTCTAGGATGTGAGGTCTTATACCAAGTAGCTGATGAGGGCCAAGGATTGAATATTAGGATTGGTGGGGATTAATGTATTCTTTAATTATTCATTCCTTCACTAAAATTTTTTTTTTTTTTTTTTTGCGGTACGCGGGCCCCTCACTGTTGTGGCCTCTCCCATTGCGGAGCACAGGCTCCGGATGCACAGGCTGAGCGGCCATGGCTCACGGGCCCAGCCGCTCCGTGGCATGTGGGATCTTCCCGGACCGGGGCATGAACCCGCGTCCCCTGCATCGGCAGGCGGACTCTCAACCACTGCACCACCAGGGAAGCCCCCTTCACTAAAATTTTATAGAGCACTTATTTGGTGCCAGGCACTAAGGGAAAGATGTGAAAGACTTTACCTGCCCCTAAGTGGATGAGAAAGGCAAACATTTGCATTAGAATATGGCAGGTACCAAGGAGGGAGTTGGCACAGGTCACTCTGGAGCTAAGGGGAGTTCATCTAAGCCAACCTTGGGAGAGAAGTGGATCTCAGGGTACACTTCCTGAAAGAAGTGACACCTGGGCTGGGCTAGGTCTTAAAGGGTGAGTAAGAGTTGGTCGTGTAAAAAAAGTGGGGGGAGGACAGCCCAGGCAGAAGCACGGGGGAAGATTCAGTGCTGTGAGTTTCCGGAAGTGTAAGCAATTTGTTTCACAGGCTATTTGTAGGGAAGTGATGTGAGTTGAAGCTGAAGGGAAGAAGCAAGTGTCAGGTGAAGAAGGGCCTCGCACGGCACCCTGAGCTGTTTTACCCCAAAGTCAGTGGGAAGCCCCTGAACAGTTTTACGTGAAAGAGAGGTGGGACTGGATCTGAATTTAAGAGGCTCTTTCTGGTCGTGATGGGGAGGAGGGCTGGGTAGCGGGTAGAGCAGGGACCCCAGCTTTTAGTGCTGGCCCTGTTGCCCTCCCCCCTGTCTCTCTTGTTCTTCTCTCTATAAAATCTATTATCGCGCTCTTCCCTGCCTTATCCAATGTGATTTCCTGCCACTCTCCGATTTTAGTCAGGTTGGCTCAACTTATCCAGACATGACACGATCATTCCCATCTCTGAATCTTGTTCGTTCAACAGACATTTAGTAAGTGCCTATTGTATACCAGCCATGGTATCTGGCATGAAGAGCCAGAGGTGAGTGAGACATGGGACCTACCTTTAAGGGGTACACAGACCAGTACCTGGGGAGATACCCAGGGAAACACATCATTACCACGAGAATGAGAGCAGCTGTGGTATGGGATAAACAGAGCACAAAGAGAGACAGTCCTGTCCATGAGAAACCCCTCCTTCTCTGCTAAATCCTGCCCATCCTCAGGCTTCTGCCTTCATCTGTGAGAGGCAGGGTAGTGTCTCTAGATGCCATACCCCAGTCATACTTCTCTTCTACCTACAGCTGTCAGTGCTTTCCCATTACCTTGGACCAAAACACCTTAGCATGGCGTGCGAGGCCCCTTTTCATCTGATAGGGTAGTTTTGTTTGGAGCTTGGGCTCTGAAGGCAGACAACAAGATTTTAATCTTGTTTCTGTCACTTTTGGGAAATGTGACCTTAGCCAGAAATACTCTTTGCCTCAGTTTCTTTATCTGTAAAATGGGGCTGATGGCTGTATCGACTTCCTAGGGTTATTGTGAAGAATAAACGAGTTTATACATATGGTCCTTGGCATGTGAGAAGTATTCAGTCATTATCGGCTACTATTATTTGGTTTTCACTCATTTTCTTCTTAGCACCTGTATCATGCCAAGAAACGTTAATCCCTAATTATTGTGCTGCTTGTCCCATTTAATGCGTTGTCACATTATTTCTCTCAAGGGTGATTTTATTCTCCTTTGAGGCAATATACATCGTATATGTATCTGTACTCCTGAGACACCTACAGTGTTGGGTATGTGTTAGGTTGACCAGCCATCCTGATTTTCCCAGGACTGACAGGCTTTCCAGGACGCGGGACTTTCAGTGCTGAAACCAGAAAAGTCCTGGGCAAACCAGGACAAGTTATCCACCTTACATGCAGCGGAAACTTCACTTTTGCTTTTTATTTACCTCTTATTGGTCCCAAACTTAACTTGAAAGCAAGCTTGCTTTGGCTTGGCATAAGTTTTTATTTATTGGCTAGAAACTACAAAGTCACAACCTCGGGTTTTTTGGGGATTTCTTGAGATTCCCTAAAGTTTAAAGTGAAAGATTTGAAAGATCCTTGAAAAAACTCTCTCCCATCAGCTCTGGGTTTATTTACTAGAAATTGCAGGCAACCCGCTAAGAGGCTTCCTTAACCTGGCCCACAGCCCCAGAGGTCTCCTCCCGCCTATCATTTCCCATCTCTCCCGGCATTTCCATCATGACTCTGAGTACTTAGGAAGTACATTTGCCTTCCAGAATCAATATACTCTTACTTAACTCAGTGGCAAAGCCTCTTTCCTCTCACAAGTATCATCTGTTTCTCCATGAATCCCCCAAGTGGAGCTGAAGGATTTTTCTTCCTTTTTCATCCCCACTCCCAGCCCCAGCCCCATCTCACCTGCTCTGGGGACAGTGTTTACCTTGGGCAGTTTCTTGTCAGATGGCATTCCTTAAAGATCCACTAGGGCCTCTCTTGGCATCCCCTGAGGCCATGACAAGCGTTCGCTGCAAGCCTGCTCATCCTCTGCAGTTCCATCAGGAAGCTGGGTCAGCAGTCTCTGGGGTCTTCCACCTGGTGTATTAGTGTGCTAGGGCTGCCGTGACAAAGTACCACACACTGGGTGACTTAAGCAACAGAAATGTATCGCCTCACAGTTCTGGGGGCTAGAAGTCCAAGAACAAGGTGTCAGCAGGGTTGTTTTTTTCTGAGGGATATGAGGGAGAATCTGTTCCATGCCTCTCTTACCTTCCAGCGGTTTGCTGGCGGGCACTCTTTGGCATTCCTTGTCTTGTAGACACATCCCCCGATCCCCGCCTTCAGCTTCACACGGTGTTCTCCCTGAGCACGTGTCTGTCTCTTCATGTGGCATTCTTTTTTGAAAGACAGTAGTTATATTGAATTAGGGGTCCACCCTACTTCACTATGACTTGATCTTAACTAATTACATCTGCAATAACTGATTCCAAATAAGGGTCCCATTCTGAGGTACTGGGGGTTAGGACTTCACCGTGTGAATTTAGAGGGGACACAATTCAACCTTTAACACCCAGGTCTTCAGGTGAATCTAAAGAACTCTATGGGGAGCGGAGGCCACTTCAGATATGTGCAAAGTAAAGCACCATACAGCCATCACTCCAAAATCCATTCTAGTTCTCCACTCATTTTGTGTTCGATCCTGACTGTTTCTGCCGCCGGATTCACACCATCACCAGTAACCACTTGTTCACCATTCTGTAGGTCATTGTGCCGCTATAGGGATATTAAGAAATATAATGTACACCTGAGTCACCAACTCTAATCCAGGGTCTGTCTGGAGATCTTTTTTAAGGGAAGCCTAGTGAGGAAAGTTGTATCCGTGGCATACATGTAATAACTGGAATATAGGTATTGCGGAGGCAGTGACTCCATCCTGATGGGCAATAATTACAAGTTGGTTGCCTTTTAAACTGCTCTGGAGGATACAGACAGGGACTGGGGGGAGAGTGTGTGTGAGAGTGAGTGTGTGCATGTGTAAATGTGTGTGTGCCTGTGGTAGCTTAAGATAAACAAAATCACCAGACTCATCCCCAACCTTCCTGCGAGCTTTAAGCCTTTGCTGGGCGCACGGGGAGTAGCCTGCATCTCCTCACTCTGGCTGTGGCTGCTTCCTTCTGTCGGTTCCCTGAGTTGCTGACCCTTTCCCCTCCAAAGAGATAGCTCCCTTCCAAAAGATAAACACCAGTAGTTACAAGGGACTTGGGGGAAAAGTCGAGCAAGTCTCCCAGTTATTATTTCCCTGGTGTTCTCATATAGAGACCCAGCCGATCTTCGTGGAGGAGGTATTTCCAACTCTGGCAGTTACAGCCTGAGATGGGAGGGCAGTGATGGATCTCCGTAAGAGTAGGGGGTCAGGGCGCGCGGCCAAGGAATGGGGATTCTAGCGTGTCTCCTCGCTTCTTTCCAGGCACGGCCCACCTGGGAGAAATCCCAGGGATGCAGAAGGCACCTAGCTAGCGCCCACTTGTTCCAAGCTGCCACGCAGGCTGCTGGCTTGCCGAGAGGCGGTGGGTGAGCTGGGCGCTGAGCTCCCCCGTGCCAAATCAGGGAGCTCTGGGCTCGGCGCCCACGCCCAGCTCTGGGCAGCCCGGGGTGGGTGCTGGGCGAAGGCGCGAAGCTCGGTTTGTGACTGCAAGTTGACTTCCCCTCACTGTCGTTGCTGGCAGAATACTTACACCAATGCGGACAAGCTCCTAGAAGCGGCAGAGCAGCTGGCTCAGACAGGGGAATGTGACCCGGAGGAGATCTACAAGGCAGCTCGGCATCTGGAGGTGCGCATCCAAGACTTTGTGCGTAGGGTGGAGCAGCGGAAGCTTCTGCTGGACATGTCCGTCTCCTTCCACACTCACACCAAAGAGGTAAGGGCAGCGAGCAGAGGAGGGGTGTTGGCTGGGCTGCTTTGTTCCAGCGAAGGTCAGGGCAGTTTCCTAGCCGCCGAGGTCTGCCTGGGGTCCTGGGTGGTCTGGGGATTACTAGCCTCCTAAGGTTGATGATATTAACAGTTTGCCCCTGATAACCTGAATTGAGGTCTCTACCAATATGGGGCAAAATTTCCTCCGCATCTCTCGTCAGGAGGGGGCTTGGGAAGGCAGGTGGTTTGGGGAGTCTGTTAGAGCATTTAGTCTGCAGCTGGAGGAATTTGGGGATCCCTGATATAGAAATAGTCGCCGTAAGAGGCAATATTAGAGGATCAGAGACTCCCTTCCCACCCCACACCCAATTTTTCTTGGTTGCTGTTTCCTGTCAAAAATTAGAGTCCTGCAAAACTTTGATTATCTTTGCTACCAGCAAGGAACATACAGAGTTTGCAAATCTGTTCTATGTTTTTATTGTATTTTTTTTTTAAACAGAGGATTAAATCTTCTTAATGAGGTCTGCCACAGGGTGCTATCAAAGTGAAATGGTCCTCACCTTTCTCATCGTGGAGTGACAGCCATTGAAGGAAGGGGGGACTGGGGTGCCTTCCATGCAGGAGGAAGCCAGCTGGGCTTAAATCCGGTCCCCGAATCATTCACAAAGTGGAGACAGGAGAGGGGAGGATGGATCACGTTGCATTGTTGGCAGGGCAGAAGGGCCCATAGAGAGGAGGAGGGTTGCAAACGTGCGGTTGCTCTTCGGTTCTGATTAACACGGGGCACTCTGAGATTGAGTAAGTGGCCAGTGAGGAGGCACGTTGGCATCTTCTGTAATAACACCCTTGGCAGATGAACTCATTATGTGTGTGCATGCCTGTGTTCCCCCCAGGAATTCATTTGAATGGAGTATTAATTAAAGTTGGATTGTACCCTAGTTAATTAAGTTGATTTTTGATATTTGAAATGCATTAAGAAGCCTGGTTGTTACTCCTTCCCAGGCTTTTCTGACACTTTGTAGGAATGAATGCAAATCATTGCAGTGCCTATCAGAGATAAACATGAAAAGATAATGTTTTCTAAACTGCGATTCCCCAGGCAGATGAAGGGCTGGGGAGCCCCGTGAAGCTGGCTCTGCTTCCTCTCTGTGGGACCTACGACCACTCTCTGATGAGTGTCTGTAGAGCAAGGGGATTAGCTTTAATCCAGGTCTTCCTGCCTGGCTGTCTGCTTGCTTGTGGCTCACCCAGTTCTTAATAATGGTCTCAGAAACCAAAGGCGTGTGTATTCTCTTTTAATTATGAGCCTGTGGGTGAGAGAATGGAGTATGAATGAACAGGCGTCATGTTCCTTGTGAGGGCTGTGAGGGTGTTGGCTGCCTAGAGAGGTGATGCATGAGGTTAGTTTCCATGGAAGTGCCACTCCTGAAAAGGTGACTGAGGCTCCCGGGAACCCTTTCTAGCGGCATCTCCCACCTTCTGTACATGAAACTAGGAGGCTGGGATCCAGTCCAGATCCTGCTGCTATAGAACCCTGTGAGCTTGTGCAAATCACTGTGTCTCTGGCCTTGGGTTGCCTCATCTATAAAATTATGCAGTCGGACTCAATGGCCCTAAGGCCCCTTATGGTTCCAATGTGAATTCAAGATTCCTTTCTTTTTCTTCTCCTCCTCTTCTTCTTTATTTGATACTGATAATAATAATTAATAATAATAATAAGTTAAGCCTGAGGTGATACAGGTGATTTACCTAGGCTAAAGATTTGGTTAATGGTAAGCACTCAATGTATATTAGGTAGTAGTTTTTTCTAATCGAGTACCTACTAGTTGTTAGACACATACATCATCTCGTGTAATCCTCATGAGAATCTCATGATGACAGACTTTATTGAACATATTTTCAAATGGGGAAACTAAGGCCCAGAAAAGAACTTGTCTAAGGCTACAGAGCTGCCAGTGCAGCAGAGCCTTGAGCCATCTCCCTAAACTCTGCGCACATGCTCTTACCTGCTACCACACATTCTGTCCTCCTTTTTCCCTCTTGTATCTCCTCCTGTCCTCTGCTCTTCTTTCTTCTCCTTGCTCATTTTTCCTCATTACCTTTTAAAACCCCAAAGCAGGGGCTTGATGGGGAGGGTAGCTCTTAGCTGAGAAAAGCAAAGTGTTCCCAGGGCTGGTGGTGTGGCACACAGGAATAGTCGGGGATGCAGTTATTAACCATTGTTTTCCCAGAGAGCTTTCAAACCTTGCTAAGCCTGGGGTCTTATTTAAACCTGAGACTTGTTTTCCCACCGTGGCTCAGCGTATACAACCACATTCATATCAAATAGTACCAAAGGGAGCAGCATGATACTGGGAGCAGGTGAAGAAAGGGAGAGGGAACTAAAATGGATGAGCCCCTGCAGTGCGCTTGACTATTTATCTGTCTAGTCGATAGCCATGAGAATTGTCATTTTTTATTCTAATTTTAAAGATCAGAGAAATTAATAATTTGTCCAGGGTCTTGTAGTGAGGATGTCGTAAATGTAGGGACTGATCCCAAATCTGACTCCAAAGCCCATGCTTTTTCTCATTTGCCTTTCATAGAAAGGCCAGGAAACAGAGACTTGGAGGACTTTTCTCCACCAGGGAATTCATTGAGACAGGAGGCTGTCAGGAAGTAGCATAGTCTCTTTTCTTCGGGACCTCAAAATGTGAGAGAAATTAGGAGCAGTCCTGCCTGGGTGCAAAGGGATGTGTGATTGTGAGGCTCTTTCTATTCAAGAGGTCTGCAACTCTCAGATCATACAGACTCTGACTTTTTTTTTCAGGATGGAAAGAAAAACATCATTTTGAGTGGCTATTGTGGAGGGGATGCTCACAGGGGCCATCCCACAGGACTTTATATCTGCATGTTTTCTCTCAGCTACTTTCCCATCCCCAAACTAGTCTGTCTGAGGCCCCTTTTAGGCAGAGTAGAGAATAAGACGTGTGTATGTGTGTACACACTTAGGCATATGTGTTATACACACACCTGTTAAGTACAGCAAGATCTTAGATGCCAGGGAGGTCAGATTTCCAGATCTAGATCTTCATTGAGCATGCTGTGTGCCTTTGGGAAAATTACTTACGCTCTGTTACCCTGTGATAATTATGATGACTATTACAAAATTGAGCAGTACAATACTAATACCCATTTTTTTCCTAGCAGAAAACTCCCCCCCCCAAGTTTATTTTTAGAGCATCTCTAATGCCGGGTTAATAAGGAACTTGAGGACTCAACTCAGGCATCATTTTTCCTTGAAATTCTTCCCTGGGGCTTCCAACTTCCCACCCAGACGGGACAGGAGCACTGTGTGCATACCTCATCAAGATGCTGGGATCTCACTGAAGTGACTGGAGCTTCCTCGTTAAATTGGAGGTGCTCAGATGGAGCGTACACATGTGGGTTTAGATGTGTAGATACAGATCCTACTGTATATTTCTCCTGCTGTGTCAGATACATAGTGACGCTGAATAAATATTGAACAGGTTTACTTGACAATGAGAAATCAGTCGTTTCTCTGAAAAAAATAAAAAATAAAATTTAAAAAGGCGGGGGAAGCCCATTCAATCACATGGTTCGTCTACTCCAGTTCTTTGACTTGAACCCTACAGACAGTGAAAACAAAGAAGGGCAGGTGGGGAATCTGAATTGCCTGTGGGGCCTTTCCTCTAGAGCCTGTATGGCAGGCAGAAATGGATTATTAGGGCAGAAGTCAGCATCCTTGGAGGGCTAATGGAGAAGGAAGTCCTGTAGTTTGCTCTTTCCCTATTCTGTTTACTACCTCTCAGGACACACCACCTCTCAAACCTTGCTAAGTGTGAGTCCTGTGCGATCCGGGTCTGTTAACTCTCGACTCCTTCCTCTTGACTCTATAGGCAAACTTCTGGCATTTTACTCAAGGCAAGATTAGTAGCCAAGTTTACTAGTCTACAAGTCTGTGAGGGAATTTTGAGTTGCTATGGATGTTTTTCTCTCTTACAGTAAATAGAGTGAATATTATTATATATGTTATATATTCAATTATATTCGATTATAATTCAAATATAATTGGCCCTTCCTGATAATATAATATATATATAATATAATATATTATAATATTCAATTATATAATATATAATCTTCTGCTCAGTTTTGCTAAAGATGTACTCTAATTAGGATCAGAGAGGAAACCGAAGGAAAGTGTGAAGAAGACATCCTCCAAGCTCATTTCTTCTGCAGATTGAAGAGTCTGCTTGATTCTGTTTGCCTGCTTTGTGAATTCTTGGTGACTAAAGGAGTCTGGAGGGTTAAAGCCTTCTAACTACTTCACTGCAGTGTTATTAATAACCTTGAATACATTAGAAACCATCTAAATATTCCATGTTAAGTGACTCATTAAACAAATCATAGTAAATCTATAGAGTGAAATATTATACAGTTATTATAAATCACACTGTCAAAGATCATGAATGGCATGAGAGAGGGCTTGTGGTATAACATATAAAAAACTGTATATCCACCATGGCCTCAATTTTGATCACACACATAGAATAAAGGCTAGAAAGCGGTATACAAAGAAGCTAAGAACGTTATGGGTGATTTAATTTTCCTTTGCATATTTTATTTGTTTTATAAGTTTTCTTCAATGATATTTTCAATTGAAAATCAGGAACAATCTCAATAAATGTTATTTTATAAAAACAAGACTTCCCATCCCTACTTAGAGAGAAGAGCTACATAATAAAGAGAAGAGACAAACATGTGCTTGGAACCTTCTTAAGTACCCAGAACCTCAGCTATTAATACAAATTGTGCTGAACTTTCAAATGTCTTCTTTTTGCCTGGGGACAAGAGGCCAGCTGGCTGTCTGCTGGTCTGGAGAGCTAGGGGAGGATATAGGGAGAAGCATTTACCCAAGTCCTCATTTTCTTTGTCCAGGGAAAAGGCATTTGTAGCAAGTGTCATCTGCTCTGCAGAGATTGTCCAGACAGAATTCTCTCTCCTTGCTGTGTTTCCATGGAAATGCTGCAGTTGCTGGGTTTTCAAAATATCCATTTTTAGATATTTTTGCAATCATAATATGAGAGTCAAATTAACTAAGGAACGTGGCCAAGATAATCAACCTCAGCTCTTTATTAGGTAGTTTAATTAAATGCCCATTTCCATTTGTTTATAACCCAGTGAAATCATTCTTTCATGCTGTTTCCTTCTCAAATAGGTATACACACACATACCACAAATGCCACGGACACTCACGTATATACATGTTTCTCTACTCACCCACTGTACAACCAAAACTAAATCAGTCTTCAAAAGACATAATGGCCTCAAGAACAAAACAGCTTCATCCTCTATTTCAGTTGCTAAACTGATATGGTGTTTATTTAAGAAATAAAAGCTGGTAGTCAATGCCAAAGAAAAATGATTTCTTCAGAATGAGGGAGGGACGATTCATCCTGTGGAATTGGTGCTCCTTTCTGCATCTCTGGGGGTCAGCCAGTTGTATCAGCACAATGCCTACCAGAGCTGTGCAAGTGGTACAGCCAATCAGCAGGAGAAGGTGATGGAGTAAAATTACCTCTTTCCTTAACCAGTCATCCCTAAGCCTCATTATTTCTACAAATCTCCTAGTTTCTCCCTTCTTTGTCCCTCCCTGCCCTTTTCAGTTGCCCTTTTCTCAGGCTCCCCACTATACAAGCAGAATGGGGTCCATGCACTGGCCCTTCCTGAACTCACTGGTTTCAGTCTTAGAGCTCACCTTAGGTAGGGCATTGAAAGGCTGCCTTAACTCTCCCCCTGCCAAAGTTCTAGAAATTCTCAAATTAGGCTCATTCTTTTGGATGTAGGTATTTTTGGCCACAATTACATGTGTTCTCTGAGAGAAAGGGCACATAAAGCCATCTCAGTGTATATATCAGCATGGAACAAATACTTATTGCCAAACAGAGAGCAGAACCCTGAAAGAATGGTCCTCGTACAGGTGTGTTTGATCAAGAAGAGAGGGTCTGACAATCCTATTTTTATGTTGGCTCCATCTATAATTTTCCCTTTTTGTAAGTCCATGTCAGATTTGGGGATCAAAGTTATGCTTGTCTCATAAAACAGGTTGGGAAATAAATATTACGTTTTCCTATTCGGTAGAAAAAATAAAAAAGAAGAGAGGGTCTGGAAATGGGTGAAACAGGAGGTTCTTTCTGGGAAGCAGGTGGGTTGATGGCAAAGGTGCAGTGCTAATATGTTAGACTCTAGATAAGCAGAGGGTTAAGAGGATGTGGAAGACAGTAGGAAGAAACGTGGAGGCTGCTCCCAAGCTGCCTCACTCACTCCATGATGTCACCTTGTTCTGGCAATGCCTTGTGATAGCTTGAAGTGTGAGATCATTCTGACTCAGTCTCATCGGCTCCTGATAATGAGTAAAGTAATAATAGACGTGGCTCTCTGATTTGTATTCCTTTCGAAGCAGTCTAGGTATGCTCTTCAAGGATAAGTCAGATAGACATACACAGAAGGAAACCTACAGGAAATTTAGACAGTAGAAAAGTTACAGCCCAAGGAATGGAATATGGATCCTTACTCATAGTTCAGTGACACTGACGTTTACGTTCGTTCCCTTTATGCTTCAAAGGTGCTTACAAAATTATGAGCATGTGATTTAAGCTTGTTGACACCAGGGGGTGACTGTGTGCATGTTTCTCGGGATTCCCTGTGGCTCCCTACTCAAGCTTTCCAGGTGGTAAATAGTAACTTGGTGGTGCAATTATCCTTGAACTGTTGCGAACTTTTGGTGTCTTGGTGTGAAAGCCGTGATTGCAGTTCTTCAGTTTAGAGAATCATTTCTATTACTACCCTCTTCTTTACCTCAGTTTCTGAAGAGAAACCATAGCGTGTTAGAGTTGGAAGGGATTTGAGAGATAAGTGAGAGAAATCACAAACACACACCTACACAAACACACTAATGCACCTGCACTTTAAGTATGAAGTAATTGAAGTAAAGTAGTTTTCCCATGAGTATAGAACTAGCCAGACAAGGGAAGAATCAAGAATTATCTCCAGTAAATATCAATTCCATTCAACAACTCCTTTCTCTCTGGGTTGTTTTGTTTTGTTTCTACAGAAGGAAAAATAGAGAAAAATGTCACTAACCCTTTGTCTCTGGTGCTGTAATCCCCTTGCCTTTCTCTGAGTCAAATTCCCTAGCAATTTTATTTGACATTTTATCCTCTTGAAGGTAGACTGGCCACTTCCTTTCCTTATCAGGCTGCTGACTACTGGGCTGAGCGGCATCTAACGTTGTACTTGATTGTTTATCTCTTAGCTGATTTTCCTTAGCAGTAGGTTTTAATCTACCTTAGACAAGAGTTTCTTTATAATATAGTAGACTATATGGCCAGAAATCTGAGAAATCAACTTCAATTCATTAATCAGAGAATTCTGGTGGGGAGGACACAGTTTTTAAATGATATTGGCTCCTGAGGTCAGTGTATTATCGGACGTACCCAATCTTTCTCTAGTCTTTTTGTTTGTAACACTGACACCTCATCTTTGGCAAGTTTGGTCTTTGACTGTCCCTACGATTTAGCTGCATGACCACCAGGCGGAGGGAGTGTCATGAGTCATGGTGGATTTCCTCAGAAGAGAACGATGCTGACTTTCTTCCCTAGACCTACACCAGAGGTGTTCAAGTTTTTGTTAAAGAAGGGGGGGGGAAGGAACTCCAAGCTGTGAAGCCATTAAAATAGCTTAAGGATGGTACTGAGAATAAAATTATCCTAAATAAAATAAAATCCTCAAGATATCTGTAAGCCTCTGTCCTCTGTCTCTTATTCCTGTAACGGGAGTGCCAGCCTCATCCTGAGCAATCTTCCATCTCAGCGCCTGTCCTCCGTTGACACATTAAGTATATTTTTCTTAAGTGCCCTGCTTCCTGTCCACAATTTTAATCTCTCTCTCTCTTCACATAGTCTTTTCTTTTCTTGCTTTTTTTTTTAAAGAAATATCTAGACTTTTCAGTCTCTAGGCTTTCTTTAGATATCCCAGGACAAAGCTGCAAAAACAGAAAAGAGGGGCCCAGCTCATCCTAGCATATTTGAAAGACCAAATCCAGTATTGATCTTGTGCCAATTTCAAAATGAAGGAGTATTTCAAACTTTCCCTCTGTCTTCTAGTGGGAACTAGAGGTGGCTTGCATGAAAAATACCTTTTAAATATAATAACATCTAGCACTTGCATAGCACTTACTATACGCCAGGCACTGTTTCTAAGTGATATAATACATCTGTGTGTGGATGTCTGTGTGTATGTGTACAAATAAATACATATGTATATATATTTATTGGTATATATATGTTATGTAAATGTAGAGTGTGTATATATATCTGCATACACACACATATATCTCACTTACTTGTATGTATATGCACACAGACATAACACACACATATATATCAACTTATTAGTAATCTTTACAACTCTGTGGGTGTAAGAACTGTTACTGTTCCCATTTTATTTACAAGGGAAACTGAGGTGCAAAGACGGTAGGTTACTTACTCAAGGTTATATAGGAAATATGTGGTAGAACTGGGGGTTGAAACCCTTTCGTTATTTCCTTCTTTCTTTCTTCTTTTCTTCTCTTTTTTCTTTTTTTTTTCTTTTCTTTCTTTCTTTCTTTTTTTCTTTATTTTTTTAATTGAAGTATAGTTGATTTACAATGTTGTGTGGGGTCTGAAACTCTTAACTACTATGCTATATCGCCTCTCTATACAATAATTTTTCAGAGATTCTGTTATCTCATACCCAAGGACTTCAGCACATCTGGAAAATGGTTTTACTCTAGGCAAAATGACAGCCAGAAAGTCTGAAGTAATTTTAAGTTATAGTGACCAATATCCTGAACTTCCTAATTTCATACTGGTTTGAAATGTATACATTCATACCTGTAGGAATATGTATCCCAGCTTAAATGGTCTGGAAAACTTGTTTTGTGTTTTACAAGAAAAACTTATTTGTAAAGAAAATAAACTGAATTAATTACAACCAGACACAAGCTACTAAATGACAGGAACACTGAATAATAATAATTCGTATTCCTTATAGCTATCATCACAATGTTATAGGCTTATTGATAATGCTATTTGTTTATTTAAAGCATTGATAATAAGTAAATAATTTATTTCTCTTAATCTTTGAAGTGAGCAGGGCAAATCTTATTCTTCCCATTTTGTAGATTAGGAAACTGAGGCTCAGAGAGGTTTTCGCCTGTCCAAAAAGAACATTCTTTATACCCCATTATTTGCTACCTCGAGGGCTCGTCAATCTTGTGAACTCAACCTCTTCTGCCACCCTCAGGGCCTTTCCTCTCTAAAGAACAAAGAATAACTTGTCCAAGATCTGAAGACTATTTTTGTCTCTCTTTATTGTCTCTTTTTTAATCCCTTGTTCCAAAGGCCATACCATGATTTATCATACTGAGAACCAACAAGATGCAATAGTATTCTTAAGGTGAATATTTATCCATGGTTTTGTTTTTTGTTTTGTTTTGTTTTGTTTTGTTTTTTTGGGATACGCGGGCCTCTCACGGCTGTGGCCTCTCCCACTGCGGAGCACAGGCTCCGGACGTGCAGGCCCAGCGGCCAAGGCCCACGGGCCCAGTCCCTCCGCGGCATGTGGGATCCTCCCAGACCGGGGCACGAACCCGTGTCCCCTGCATCGGCAGGCGGACTCTCAACCACTGTACCACCATGGAAGCCCTGTCCATGTTTTTAACATGGGAAACTTACAGAATGTTAGAACCATAAGGTAACTAACCATTTTATTTTATGCTCTCCCCAGCCTATTTTACACACGAAGTCTTGGAGAGCAAAGGGTATAGTGATTTACTCAAAGGCACCACAAGTTATAGGAAGAACAGAGGCCACAATCCACATCTCCTGGCTCCTTCTATGAATTTTTTCTCTCTACTGGCTTTTCTCCTGGTAGAGCCATGAGCTTATCTTTCCTGCTAGTCAAGTGAAGATTCCTTGTTTCTAAGCAAACATCAGACTCATCTTTCCCTCTACAATTCATGCAAATGCTCAATGAGAGCAGTTAGAAGAGGAGCACTGTGGCAGGCCACTGGAGATCTATTTTCAGTATGAGGAAGAGCTATTAATAAATGAATTTTCAGTAATTCAATTCAACTCCATCATTTTCAGTACTTATTCCATTCAAAGTGCTATACTTAGCTCTTTTAAAGTTGTCTGACCAGTAATATCATCCTGACTGCATTTCATCATCTTGAATATATTGGGAGAAATGTCTCATAGTTACATTGAAATTAAGATAAGCTACGTCTTTAGCATTCAACTTTCTAACCAACCAAGCAATCCTGAAAAGAACAAAATAATTTAGCATAGCACATATTTTCTTAATTAATCTTCACTTGGTTCTTACTGAGTGTCACATTCTTTCTTACATATTTGTAAAATCATGATACATTTCTAGGAATCAGCATCTAGCTGCCTGGAGGAAGTATACAGAGCTGTCCTTTGTGAAAGATGAAATAATATTTGTCCATCACCAGTTTCCTGTTCTTCCCAGTCGCTCAAAAATGAGTGAGCTTCCTGCTCTAAGACCACAGTTTCCCTAAACCACTGGGAAGTAAGGCTGAGGGTGGTTCCTGTCCTTCAGGAATGCCAGCACTAATGGAGTAAACTTAACAGAGATGCGTAGTGAATACAAATACAGAAATGTAAACTGACCCGTAGGGGTGCTGATTAGAAGGACAGTCTGATACCGCACTGACTGGTTGAGGGTAGGTTGGGTGACCTCAGTTCCACACTCTTGCCCTTAACCCCAGCCCTGGCCTCTCCCACGTGCCCTGAGTGGAGTCTCTGCTCTCTCCCCCGCAGCTGTGGACATGGATGGAAGACCTTCAGAAGGAGATGCTGGAGGATGTCTGTGCAGACTCAGTGGATGCGGTCCAGGAACTGATCAAGCAGTTCCAGCAGCAGCAGACCGCTACTCTGGATGCCACACTCAACGTCATCAAGGAGGGCGAAGACCTTATCCAGCAGCTCAGGTCAGCGCCTCCCTCCCTGGGGGAGCCCAGCGAGGCCAGGTCAGCATGGGCAGTGCTTTCCAGTGGGAAATGCCTCGGACTAGACGCGAGATAAGTCATCATGTTCTGGTCTTGGCTCAGCCGCAGCCAGCTTTGTGGTCTTGTGTGAGCTTTGGTTTCTCCATCTGTCAGATATAAAAGTGCCTGCACCATACCCAACTTGAATTTAGAGTGGAAGAGTCAGTGGAAAAGCTCTGATGTTTCAAAGCATTATGTATCATTGAAGACATTATTCAGCGATCAATAAGTAATACAAATACAACAAAAATTTAAATAAATAGTATCTTCATTAAGAATGATGGCATATTTGGTCATGTGGAGAAATAGCCATTGTGGAATATAGTGTTATTTGGCATCTGTTCTCAGGCTGCCTCTGAACTCTAGTGCTCCAGTTGGGGAAATGTAACCCCAAACGGTTGCCTTTGGCCCTGTTAGAATGTAGGGAGTGTGTGATGTGTCCCACTCTGCTCTCCACTTACCCACATATGATCTTTCCACCATTCCTTGCTGCCCAGAAAATAAAACTCCTTCTCTATTGCCCTAAACAAAAATAACTAAGAAGGGATCTTAGAAAATCCTACCTGATACCTTATATTCATTTAGAATCATCCACACCATTGCCTCCTTTCTGTTGGCATCAGTGTCTAGTTTCCTGTCCCTGTCAAGGGCATCGGCTCCTCGGGTAAAGTGTCATGAGGCCTTGAGCAAGCCCTCAGCAACCAGCCCTCTGCCCAGGTGCTGTGTAAATCGGATTTGATGGTGCTGATGATGTCTGCCTGCGGGGACTTGTTTGTAGCCTCAAATCACTGAATGCCGGGACCTCTGCCAGCTCTGGACAGAAATAATCTCATCAACAAGTCCCAGGACAGTCCTGGAGCCAGAGGGAATTACTTCAGTTGGAGAGGGCTTCCCCACCACCCCATACCAGTTGTCCAATTAAATAAACAATGAGAGCTTACCTTAAGATGGCCCTGGCATGTTTTTCTGTTGGATTAATCATTTCTATTCTAAACATGCACATGAGACGTTCTGAGTCCTCTTTTGCATACCAACGAGACAGCCTCTTTCCCTTCTTCCCCCAGTTCACCGTCATGAATATATAATACGTGACAGTTTTGTCTGCCTACCTAGGAAACTCCACTGTTACTTGCTTCTGAAGAAAATTCCAAATAGTAGGCAGCCACTTAACCTCTCTGGGCCTCAGCTGCTTTGTCTGTGTGATTGAGGGGTTCACTTTAGGAGCTTGTCAGCTCTAGAATTACATGATAGCTTTTACATTTTCTCTCCAAGTACTTTTCACAAGCTTGGCTAGCCTCTCTGTGGGGCTGGGTCTGTGGAGCTGCCACTTGCTCTTATCCCCTGCCAACCTTGCGCCATACCTGAGGGCTGAAGGCTACTCAATGATGGTAAAGGCAACGAGGTTGCTGACGCCTGTCCCACAAGTTTAAGTTCCACGGACTTCAGAGAGGACCATAGGCGTGTGACAAGAACCACTGGCGACTGTTCGTCCCCCCACCAGTCTGATGCTAGCCTGGACTCCCCTCCCTGATATCAAGACCAGTCAAAGAGAAAAAGCAAACGATGCCTAGTGGACATTGGCAGGATGCCTCACACATACCAGTGCACACATCTTCCCTAGGCCTCCACGACTCCTCTGGCACTGATCACCGGGGCACCTAAGGTAGTTTTTATATCATCTCTGTGATTCCTAGTGAATGTGACACTGACAGAGATGCTGAACAAAGTGACCAGAAATCATCCTCTTCCTTCTGGAAGCTGGGTGATAGAGAAAGACTGAGGGGAGCTGTCAGAAAGAATAGTCATATCCGCCCTCCTTAGCAAATGCATAATACACAGTGTTGAGTACTCCTCTTGAGTTCTTTTCGTGGCTGGGGGAAGCTGTGCAGTAGTGGGCTTTCATGCCCAAATAGGTCAGGGTGAGAAGGGAGGGATCAGAAGCTCTCTAGATGACAGAAAGGGAGGCTCTTGACAAACTGGCTTTATGCTCCGTCTAGAAATCGTGTGAGCTCAGATACCATTGCTTCTGAGACAAACACAGGCCAGAAGGACCTCGTTTTCAGAAAGGCTGCTGATGAGACCATTCAAAACTAATGCTTTTCCCCTCTGACTTCTTAAACTGTGTCAGAAACTAAGGTATCATGAGATAATGAATGTGCTTGTTTATTTCAAGTTCTAGGGCTCTAGCTTACTCAGTCAAGGCCCTGTAGAATCTGAACTTCTTGAACTCCGCAGTTTTCCTATTGTAATGGACTCTGGAGGTGTCACCACCACCTCAATTGTCTAAGCAGATCAATACGTTTATCTCTTGGTTCCCTCTGTGGCATGCCACCTCCCCTTGCTTCTTTTGTATAGACCCTCTCTGCTCAGAAAGCCCACTCCTCTCATCTACTCAGCTCATCCTTTTCTTCTAACACCCAATTCTGGGCTCACCCTCTCTGAAGCCTTTGTTGGTTGTCCAGCTTCTTGTGCCCTAGCTTCTACTCCACAGCTGGACCCATCTCCAGTCAGCACCTGACATATCACAGTCCTTTCAGGATTAACAGTCATTCATACAGCACGTTCCTGGTCACAAAGCGCGGTTACACATGCCATCTTCTTTAATAGCAAACTGTGCCGTGAGTAGGGCAGGGATTATTAAGCCCACTTTACAGGAGGCAGCTGGGCCTCAGGGAGGTGATTTCCCAAGGTCACCAGCCCATATATGTCAGAGGGAGACTTAAGCCAGGCTTGCAGCCTCCAGACCCCAAGCTTTCCTGAGTACAGCTTGAAGCCTGTGTAATAACACTAGCCCATAACTTTGGCATGGACTTAACGAAGGGGATGAATAATTTTGGCAGCCATGATCTCATTTTAACCATGATCCTGTGAGGTAAAACTAGGAAGGATTTTTTTTTTACATATGCCTTAATTTATCTACCCTTATGTATTGTGATATGTGTATTTGTGTATATGTGTCTTGAAATATGTATATATTAGACTACATATATGTGTGGAACCATTCTATTTCTGTAACGTTTGTGGAGCCCTTTTGCATGCATTATTTCATTTAATCCTGTCATGATTCTGTCTGGACAGCAGCAAGCCTTAGAGCTATAGTGCTGTGAACCCCAAAGAGAGTACAGTAGCTTTGGCTCACCTACTGAGCAGACAGTCCCAGGTTCACAGTAGATTCCCGTCCCCCTCACTCAGACGAGGAAGGCCCCCTGCTCCTCTGTCACTGTGAACATGTCAAGGCCCCTCCCTTCTCTCCCCGGCTCTGCCACAGGGACTCGGCTGTGTCCAGCAACAAGACGCCCCACAGTAGCTCCATCAGCCACATCGAGTCGGTGCTGCAGCAGCTCGACGACGCCCAGGTGCAGATGGAGGAGCTGTTCCATGAGCGAAAGATCAAGCTGGACATCTTCCTGCAGCTGCGCATCTTTGAGCAGTACACCATTGAGGTACAGGTGGGGAGGAGGTGCTGGGCAGGTGAGGTGGCCGAGGGCAGTGCCCCGGGAACTGGAAGGACTGCTGCGCAGTAGCCTAAGGGGATTGGAGGGGATTATGCATCCTGATATGTTTCTGGAAATCAGCAAATTCACGTTCCACCGTGTTGGATTCCTTCCAGTCCCCCTCACCCAGGCGGCCAAGCAGAGCCCCTCTCCTCGCTGTCTGTCTGGGATTACTCCATTGAGAAGTGTTTTGTTGGCTTGCATTGGACTCCTACTTGGCACTTTGGTTCCTGGCAGACCCTGGAGTTGGCTGTTTGGTGACTGAGGCAGACTTGGATTCTATAGCTTCATGAGTAGGAAGGTGATAAAATTAGGTGGTCTCCTCAGCTGGTAACTGTAGATCAGGGATTAGATGGACTCACACAGCAGCCAGGAAGTCAGGAGACACAGGAAGGAAGACCCGAATCCTCAGTTTGCTTTCTGCTTGTTAAGAAAGTAAAGCATATGTGGAGGACATTTGCTGGTTCATTTCATTGACTCCTCACTTCATTCTGGGAAGGTCAGAATCCGCTGTTCTGGTATATTTATGTCCTCTTTGTGATGCCTATTAATACTGTCTGCCCCACATAATATCCACCTTTTATTATCTTCTGCTTTGACACAGTAACTAAAGCCAGGCCAGTAGGGTTTCTGGGGTGTGAAGAGTATTCAACACCTATGGCGCTTTGTCCTTTTCAGGGATGGCAAAGGGTTAAATTAAAAGCTATATCTTCTCTTTGCTCCTGGCTGGTGTGTTGTGAAGGAAAACTAATTATCCCTCTACCATTCATTAAAACTTTACTTTGCATTCCAACCATCTCCTCCTAGTTGGGACTTCTGGGGGTCTGGGATTGATCTTCCCAACAATATCTGTGGAAACTTCTGTGGAACTGGTTTGGAAGGAAAATTATTATTTTTTCAAATGTTGTATGCTCCAATATCCCAATGCCAATGTCATTTGCAATCCCACGCAGGACCAGAAAACTGTCCTGGCAACAGAAGCCGTCTTCTTCAATTCTGAGACCAAAAATGTTTATAATGAGAATCAGAGATGTAAAAACAAACAAACAAACAAAAAGCAGTCCTAAAGCAATCCTTCCTCTCCCTGACTCTCTTATGACCTTTCCCTTCTTCACTGCTATCCTGACTTCCTGGAAGCCACTGCAGCTTTTTTGCTTAAAGATGTCATGTTCTGAAAGGTGCTTTCTGGACAGTTTCTGAAACAAAGGAAAAGATAAGTCTTTAAATTTAGATCTCGATTATCCTTCCAACTCATTCCATAGCTTCAAGTAAATTTATTTACATTTCTTATTTATAATTTATCTTGAATCTACACTCAAAGGGATTTCAGGTGGCAGACAGTATTAAAACATGTATTGAAAGAACAATGAAAATGCCAGTGGAAAATTAGAGACGTTGGTATGCAGAAAGGAATGAAAGTGGGGTGACAAAGGTAATAAAGAAAGGAAAGAGGGGGCGTGAGTTATTATTCTTTGGTAGTTGGGAGTGAGACTCACCGAGATAAACAGGTAATGTTTGGTTGCAGCAGCGTTGGCTGCAGGCCTTCCCATGGTCCTCACCCACCGAGAGTGAATATATCCATGGGAGAATTATGTTAGCAGGTGTGGGGATTTGACTGTTGTATTCTTTATCTACTCTCCTGTCATTCCAGTCTACATCAAAAAATGCTTAAGGGGGAGGAAATAACCTGAGGGTTTGGATGTTTAAGCTTTATTTGATGAAATGGCTGTGGTTTTGAGGTCTGGGTTGCTGGTTTATTTCCAGAACGGGTCAGTTAGCTTCACTTTGCCACTTGAACTGTACCCCTGACATCAGCCAGGGGCATCACTCCGGTGTGTTTGCCTGCAGTAATTCTGGGAAAATCCATTTCCAATCCAAAGCATATGTAAAAAGATATTCTTTTTTTTAAAAAAAGTTGATTGTAAATCAAATACTTTAAAATTGGATCCTATTTAAATGTTGCAGTAGAAGAGTCTGATATTTAAACTGTAGGATTTGTGTTTCTCAGCCTTTGTTTGTATAAATGTTTCCCCTCCCGCCCTGACAACAACTTGGACAGCTTGGTATGCAGCAAACCAGAAGTAGGGAAGTAGTATGAGGGTCTAATAAAATGAGGGAGATAAACATAATAAACAGACCAAATGAGGGAGTTAAAAATGAAGGTGATAAAAATTTAGTTCTGCACCCAGGTTTTAGAGGGCGTCTTGTTCCCCATTTCGGGTGTCGCCCAAACCTTAGGGAAATGCTGCCTTTCATCTTAGACAGAACTGGAAATCCTGCCAAACCTATGGAAAATTTCTCCTTCAAGTCAGATCGTCAGAAGTTATTTTTGAGGGTGATGAGATTATTTCAAATACCAGCTAGGGTTTCACTGTGAGGATGAAGGGCAAACTTCTAGAGAAGATTCAGAGTGTGAAACTGAGGGTGGTTTCTGTAATGAGAGCCACGCTGGAGCTGATATAAGCCAGGGCAGAGGCTGTCACTGCAGGACCTACAGCTATGGTTTCCTTTCCTAAAGGAAGGCATTTGATGGACATACTCGGAATTCCTAGGGATTACTGAAAACCAGAGCTGACCTGCTCCCCTGACATTTGGGTAATCTAAGTGTGACTCCTTAACCATGTCACTGATGGCTGGCACGGGCTAATTAATTTTAAAATTAAGGTAACACATGAGTTGCGGCACCAGTCTCGTTTTACTTAATTATATGGCTTCCAGAGGATACCTGGGATGGGGTCAGGGGGTACGCCCACTGAGAGTGAAACTTATCCCGGATGTATTAGGCAAATGTTCAGAAACCAGGACTGCAGCTGCATTCCTGACACTCCTTCTTAGACTCCCTGGAGACTAGATGAAGTGACCCATAGCAGAGCATGATGCTCTTTAGAGTTTTTTCCCTGTAAGTTCAGCCTCCTATGAAAGATAAGTTATAGGAAGCAGTTGTAATGGAAGAGACACTTCACCAAATGCAAACAATGTTTATTTTGTGGTGGTAAGAATATGGATAATTTCTTCTTGTTTTTGAGAACTCCGTGCATTTCACCTTTTCTGCAATTAATCAGAAAGAAATAAAAAAATATTTTTAGAAGCAGGGACAGGACAGTGGTCTCCAAACTCTTGAGATTAGACACTCTCTCAATAAAATATTTTTGAACTTGCAACCCCCTATATATGCATCCATATTAATTTATAAATTATATATGTGTTATACTATCACTAATGATCTCAAAATTCACTGTGCCTTTAGGGTGAAGTTGGACTCTTTCATTAGAAGTTGTAGTTCCATATTTCAAATAGTCTTCTTGATAATTTTCCATTATTTTTTGCTTCTGGTTTCTTGACAGACCTGATTAGATTGTCATTGTTTCTTTACCCCATCATGTGGCTGCCAAAGAGTTCAAAGTTCTCTTGTGCTTTCACGTTTAGTATTATCTTCAAACTGTAGTTTCTTTGAGGAACCGTGTTAAGCCACGTCTTTTTGTGAAGGGTAGTTTAGTTAAAACTAGATAATAGAAAAGTCCATTTAACTGGGCACATGAAAACAGCAATACTTTGAAATATGCTGAAAGCAACTGAACAAATGAGCTGGTCCGCCCCTCTGCATTGTGGTCCTTCCACCGTCCCTGAGGTGCCCTGCCCACCACATCACCTGCCATGTGTTCCGAGTGAGACTCTGGTGTCAGTACCCTATGAAAAAGTCCAGGGAAACGTCGTATCTTTTTTTATTGATTTGATCAAATATGTGTGCATATAATATATATGCACATACATATGCTTATTTATATACAGAGAATATTTCTCTCTGTTATCAATGGATAATCTTGGGTATCCCCTGGGGTGGGCATACCCATGTTGGAGAGTACTAGGAATGACACCAAGAAAGATACTCTATATAAGGGACTAAAAAATAGGCCACAGTTATGATCTTTCTTTTAAATTTCTGACTCTATAATTAAAACCAAAGTTTTCTCAATGTACCTGAAAATGAATCTGCATCATTAACCCAGGTAAGGAATGGAATAGCAAACGATAAATCCATGGGGTTCACGTTAGGACAAGTTGGGGCCAGGCTGAGGCTGAGGAAAATGGCCTTCAAGGAGGAAAATTCTGCCTAGAGGAGATAAAGCTGATTGTAATTTGCACTGGTGGTCTCAACTCTGCAATTGGTTGTATGCAGAGGCCTTTCACGTTTTATACTTGATAAACATTTAATGAGCACCTACTGTCAATACAACTTGATAAACATTTAGTGAGCACCTACTATGCACCAAAAATTGTGTTGGGCATTGAGGATAAAACAATCCCTGCCATCAGCGGGCTCGTTGGGGAGAACCATAGAAATAGAACCATCCTGTAATGTGATCATTCTATGACAGAGAGAAGCTTACAGCTTGATGAGAACACTGGGACGGAAATGCTTAGCTTTCTCAGGCTGCACTTGGAAGGTTGCCCAATGAGATGACACCTGGAGGACAGGTAAAAGTTGGTGGCTAGGATTTGGCATCTCTGAAGGATGCCATCTAGCCTCTACCAGAATATCTCCAGAGCCCAGAAGCGGGGCTGGGGAGAGGAGGGAGCTCAGGATCTCATTAGTGTGTTGAACCAAGATCTCCACCCTTCTACCCTTTGGTCCTGGTTCTGTTCTCTGAAAAACAGAACAAATCTGCTTCCTTTTATTTGGCAGCCTTAAAAATATTTGAAGATGTTCATCACAGACCTCTTTTCCCTTATCTGAAAAGTGTTGAGATTGTGTAAGTTATTTCTGCAGTCCCCTCTGACTCCAAAACTTCCATAACTACTTCTCTTTATTGTCAGCCCTTTTCTGTGGGACATAGCTCCGATGTACTCGCTGCTTTCTGGGCACACATTGTGCCTCTCCTGGTTGCCCCCTGCTGGCTGGACTGTAGTTAGCCACGCTGGCTTACACACACCCCTTGGGAGCTATGTGTCCAGGACCCTGGCGCTCTCCCAGCACAGCCCAGGAGATAGGGGCCTTTTCTGCCTTGTTGAGGCTTGTGCTCCCTTAAAAGCCCCTGGTTGTCTTTTCAAGATATGTGCTTCCAATACACTGACTTTTTTTTTTTTAACTTAAATGAAAGCTTTTTATGTATTTTTCCTCTCAAATTTCACTCTTTTATTTTTTTTAGGCCCAGTTCTTCAGCCTATCAAAATAAATTTAATTTATTATTGCTATCAGTATTTCAACAATTTGAAATATTGACCAGGTCAGGCAGGGCTCTGCAGTGCTTCACTGGAAGTTTTCCTTTGGTGACACAGCCGTCAGCCTGCACAATCATTCCTTCAAAGCACCACATCATCTTCTAGTCCAATTTCATAGCCCTTTCCTCCATAGATACAGTGTGAGACTCTGCAAAGCCTTGCTGTTCTCCATGTTTGTAACATGGCTTAAATGCACCAACTTAGTAACTATATCAAGAAAGAAAATGAGATGTTTGAGATCAATTTTTGTGGGTTCCCTTGGGATTCCTACAGCATTTTCTAAATGTACCCCAAGTCATTTGCAAAGGAAATGCAGAATAAATACAATACAGTAAACCAAAATTCTCACAAAATATTTATTTGATAGTTTCTTCTAGACTTTTGTCAAATTGGTTTCAGGATCATTGGGAGTTTCCCCTAACATCTTCCTTTGACAAAAAAAAAAAAAAAAAAAAGCATTATTTACACAGCTTTAGTATTCCGGCATGTCACTTGTTTTTGGCAAATTATCAAAGATCCCTGATGGAAGCTTTCAGATCATTCTGTAATGGGGTGGGTAAGGGGCTGTGGACCTGAAGTCAGGTGACATTATCAAGGTTCAAATGCTGCTTCTCCTTTCTGGTAAAGATAACACGGAACTCAGTAGAAGGAAACGATGTAAGCTCCAGCACTGGGTGTTTAGCTTTCACAGGAGAAAACCCATTCTGACACTCAAGCATTGATAAACTTTAGAATTGGTGAACAATATACATCAGAGGAGCTCTTCAACAGAGGAGAGATTTTTTTGAAAACAGAATAGAGTCCTACAAGTCTCAAACTGATTAAGAGGCAAAGATATGGGCAAAATAAAGACTCAAGATCAGTCATGATTATAAAAGGTCTCAGTTTTAATCATGATGATAATGAAAAAAAGAACATGAACTTGGTCATAAAAATTGTGTTCCATTATCCAAATTATCCAATTGGAATAGAAATTAGGTGACCAAACATTGGAACTCATCAGTTACAGTGTTGCAATATGTTCTTACATTTTTTTGCCAAAAATCAACCGAGTGGATATCTTTACTGCTAAGTCCTTCTGCTTTTCCAGAAAACTCTTGCAGTATCCTCAAAAGTTTTCTTATAGCTACATAAAGAAATATTTTAACTCTTTAGACAGGTTATATATATTTCTAAAACAGAGGGAAATTCTATGATATACTTTTAAAATAATCTGTATTAGAATTCACTAATCCTCATCATTTTATAAATTGATTAACAGAAAAAAAACAACACTAGACTAGACAAGAAGAACAAATGACTATGGTAATTTAGTTTATGTTAGTTTCACAGTGGTAATGCATATCAATGTACATACCCATTATAGATAAAATAGCCCTTCCCGTGCAGTGAGACTGTCTCTTTAGCTGCAATATGTCTTTCCCTATCAGCCAGCACTTGTAGGTCAGTGGAGAATATTTAGCTTTCGCTCTTCTCGTTTTAATACAAATAATGACCTTATATTTAGAACAGAAAGATGTTCATTTGCAATTGACAGCTCATGTATTTCAGAGCATCTTACCACAATGAAATGCCTTGGATCCTTCCTCACCACTGTTAGTTGGAATGGGACTGGACCTTAATGTACATAACATATGCAGCGTTGATACACACAGACACACACACCCTTTGCTGAGAGGCAGTATAGTGCAGTCGTTGAGTATGCAGTATTTTGAGTTAGAGTGCCTGGGTTTGAAACCTGTTTCACCAGCTTTACTAATTGTGTGATTTTTAGACAAGTTACTCATTTGGTTTCCTCATCTGAGAAATAGGTATGAGAATAATAATTCCCAGTCCCCATAGGGTTATTAAGGATTTAATGAGTTAACACATAGAACATTTTTAGCAAAGTGCCTAGCACATAATAAATACTTTACTACATTGTAGTCAGCATTGTTATTGTTAATAAAATACCTAAATAATATATATTGGGTTGGCCAAAAGTTTGTTCGGGTTCTTCCATAGATGTTATGGAAGAACTCGAACGAATCTTTTGGCCAACCCGATACTAATATGCTGTCCATACATACACATATGTATATGTATTTGCATCCAGATTTTAAGCAAACATTCCATCTTATTCTCCCCCATTGTTTCTCTCTGAATTTGTTACCCAGTCCTGTTAGGTGATCCCTGAGTGTTCACGTAACTGCTGTGAGAGCCACAGGCATTTGCGCTTGCCATACAGAGAACATGCCCATGCAGAGGGCAGGTTACACTTCTCTTTGCCACAGCGTTTGTCCCAGTGTTCACACCCCAATGCCGGATTGCAGATGTGTCCCCTGTTCATGGCAAAGGCCCCTGGGAAACCAGAGAATTCTAGATAGGTTAACGTGACCTTTATACTGAGTATAAATACTCAGTGTCAATTTTTTTTAACATCTTTATTGGAGTATAATTGCTTTACAATGGTGTGTTAGTTTCTGTTGTATAACAAAGTGAATCAGCTATATGTATACATACATCCCCATATCTCCTCCCTCTTGTGTCTCCCACCCTCCCTATGCCACCCCTCTAGGTGGTCACAAAGCACCAAATTTTTTCAATTTACCACCTCTTCAACAAAAATATCCTACTGGGGGAAAGCTATGCGGTTTTTTTTTTTGAATGGGTAAATTATTCCTGGCATTATATAAGGCCACAAACACACAGTTTATTGATCTGTTCGAAGCACATGATTAATTTCAAAGGTTCATGTGAAGTGAAGAAAATGGAGTTATCAGGAGTTTGTGGGGGTTTTTTAGAGAAGAAAACGGGAAAGGTTAAACAGGCACTTCTCTGAAGTGAGAAAAATAAAAAGAAAGCTATCCCCTGAAGTTAGTTCTTGGACCAGCTCTGTTGATATGACACTGTGGTTAAGAGCCCTGGACTTTGTAGTTGAATGCTGAGCTCTGCCACCACCAGCTCTGAGACCATGAGGCAAATGATCTGACTTCTATGTGCCTTCGTTTCCTCCTAGAGTTGCTATGAGGATGAAATAAAAGAAAATCAAATGCTTAACACTGTCTATCCCATAATAAATGCACAATTCAGGGTAGAATCTTCTTTTAACCATGATCATCATCTTCATCATGATCACCAGCATCTAAAAATGATCAGAAGAAAAGGACTACACAGTGAAATTTCCAACTTTGCAGCTGATAATAAAGAGCTAAGGTGATGGGAATAGACCATAGGAAGTGGGAAGAGAGGGACAGGTGAGTTCTGTTTCAGGCAGGTACACTTGGGGGTGAGTGGAGAAAGCATTCTCTACACATAACTCCTGGGAAGGACCCAGAAAATGGGAGGAGCCAGTGAAGAGGGCTTTCTGAGAACAGAGCCCAAGGCTACTGCTAAACCAAGTCCCTTGGGTCAGTTTTTGACCGCAGAATACTGGGTTCAGTGAATCTCATCTGGTAGGAAAGCTTTTTGAAGTGTCTTCCCATTTCCCACTGCCTCTTATCCTTTCTAAATTCCTGTTCACCTCCTTCTCGGATTTTCCTTGTGGCTGTGGCTCTAGAGTAGATAATTGTTAGAACAGAAACACTGCCAGTGTATCTCTCATATCCTCACATGCCAATTAATTCAGAAGAGTGAGGCAGAGAGAGGCCACTGGAGCCCAGAGAGGAGCTGAGTGAGCCAGGAGCCGAGATGGAGCTAATGGAGTGGAAGGAGAAAGCAAAATAGGTGGATTGAAAGCTGAATGCCCTGTGGGTACTTTCTATTCCATCTTTCACTCATTTGGTTCAGGCCCTAGTTTCTGCCTAGTACAAATTCTTCCAGGTTTCTTTTCCAAATGGAGTTAGATCACCAGATCAATCCCCAGACAGGTTTTTCATTTCATGGCTTTGTCTCTGTATTAGCAAATTAGCCCATGTCCCATGTTATGAGATAAGCCGGAGAAAAACGTCAGGTTTTGGGGGTGTCGTGAAGCTCTTCATGACAGAGGGGTGACTTTGAAGGGCAGTGAGGACTTGAACAGACTGGGAGGAGGGACAAGGATGTCTCAGGGCTGCTGGACCAGAGAAGGTGATTGGAGAGGGCAGAGCTACTTCTCAGGATCAGGGAGTAAACCAGATGCCTGGTTCACATAACAGAAGAGCATGAGATTGGGACCAGAAAGCTAGGTTTGTTCATTAGCTGTAAAGCAAGCTTCAGGTTTGAAAACTAATTTTTTTCTTAAAAAAAAAAAAAAAGAGCCCCTGCTATAATGCCAACCTTGTGCCCCAGAAAGAAGGTGGAGAGAGGGAAGCCAATGACAGAATATTCCTTGAGGAAACAGAAAATACTCAGGAAAGAAAATATTTACACTCCAGCCAACATTCGAAATTCATAAATCAGACTATTTCCAGGCTCTTGGCATCAGTTCTTGGGGATTTGGGAAGAGAGTCAGACATGACTGTGTGTAGACCCAGGGAGCGAGACTTGGAAGGCAGGCTGTTGCATTGAGAAGCTCCTTGACATTCTCATTCTTCAGGCTTCATGACAGACTTGGGTCCTTCAGCTCAATGGTATTGAGAGGTACGGGTGGAGGAGGGGAAGGCAGGAATATAGAAACACCAGATATAGAATCCTAGGCATACTTCACATTTGCTTTAGATTCAGATTCCCAAGATACCAGACCTCTGAGCCTCACTGTCCCCAACCAAAGCACCTCACCTTTGCTCTGCCCTAACCAGGACCCTCGACACTTGCCTTTCTGCTCCACAGACTCAGACCTTGGGACCCCTCTGGGATCTTCCTGCAGCAAACAGCTTCTTTATAGACTCAGTTTCATGAAAACAAAACAACAACTAAAATGTGAAGAAAAGGCAGACTCTTCCTCTCGTGCTTGTTTTCTTATTTTTATTTTCCTTAAGCTTGTAGACAGGGAAATGGACTAAAAATTTTGTTTGGTCTATTTTCCATATATTATCTGATAAATGACTTATATCCAGCATATATTAAGAACTCTTACAAATCTATAGTCAAAAGATAACCTAGCTTTTGAAAAATGAGCAAAAAACTCAACACTTTCTAAAAGTAGATACCAACGGTCAATAAGCATATGAAAATGTGCTCACCACCGTGAGTCATCAGGGAAATACAAGCTCAAACCATAAGAAGATACCACTTCACACCCACTAGCTTGGCTAAAATTAAATAGACTGATCATACGAAATGACGGTGAGCATCTAGAACTTTCACAGGGAATGCGAAATTCCTCTTGGGAATGTTAAACATACACTTACCCTATGACCCTACAGTTGCACTCCTAAGTGACCCTCAAGAGAAATGAAAACCAGTGTCCACAGTAAAACTTGTGCAAGAACTTTCACATCAGCCTTATTCGTAATAGCCAAACACTGAAAACAACCCAGGGGTTCACCAGCTAGAGGATAGATATACAAATCACGGAATCTCTATACCGTGGAACTCAGCAGTAGCAAGGAATGAACTGATGCAATACAGATAAATCTTAAATACAGTGTGTTGAACACAGAAGCTAGACATGAAAGAGTCCATACTGTATGATTTCATTTGTATGGAATCTAAGAATCTGTGAGGATAGAAATCAGAAAATGGCACCTGAAGTGGGGCAGGGGCAGGAACTGACTGGAAAGGATGACTCCCTAGGGTGATGGAAAGGTCCTATATTTTGTTTTTCGTGACGGCTACACCAGTAACTAAACTTGTCAAAACTCATAGAACTGAATGCTTAAAATTTATGTATCTTATTATATGTAAATTGTACTTCAATTTTTTTAAATACAGGAAGGAAAAACGTAGCTATAGGCCTAGTCTACAAAGGCCTATTCATTCTATAAATTATCTCTTATAAATTATAAGTTATCTTATTTTTCTCAGTTTAACTCCTTTCTCTAGTTAGAGAATGAAGTGCTTTTCAAAGATGGGATATAGGGACTTCCCTGGCTGTCCAGTGGTTAAGACCTTGCCTTCCAATGCAGGGGGTGTGGGTTCGATCCCTGGTCGGGGAGCTAAGATCCCACATGCCTCGCGGCCAAAAAAACAAAACATAAAACAGAAGCAATAATGTAACAAATTCAATAAAGACTTTAAAAATGGTCCACATCAAAAAAAAAAATCTAAAAAAAAAAAAAAGACAGGATATAACAAAAACCTGTTTGCCTACCAACCTGCTGGTTCCCGGATCCCCAAGGGCTCCCCACAATAAGTAGATACTAGGTTTTCGGGCTGAGCTCAGTGGATCCCTTAGTTGAGGTGGCAGCATGAGGTGAGAACCCATGACACTGAAGGTAATATTTTTACAGTTCCCCATTTCTGCTTCAAAGAGAGAAAGTGTACTTTCAGTGGAGGAAAGTCTTACTGTTAGACAAAGAGTGGAATCCTGTGCCCGGGATGGCAGCCCCTCACAAGGGACTGCTTGCCTTTCCCATCCCAGCCTTTATGGCCCCAGCACAGCATGGAACATCACCATCTCTCAGCTGCATCTTTCCTTCTCTTTGTCCCCTGATGCTCCTGGACAGCAGTGTTTGCTAATTGGGAAGGTTATGCCACATGTCAGCTGGGATGAGACCCAGCATGATGAAAATCACTAAGCTGGGCTCTGGGCCGTGTGCTTAGGCTGCCTGGGCCATACTGCAACTGTGTGATCTGGGGTGAGGCTTCCATTGCCTCTTCCCAGAAAAGAGGGTGACAGCACCTGTGCCATTGCCGTCACAGGGCTACCACAGGGCTAGCATGCGATAACAGACTTGAAAACCGTTTTAGAAAAGGTTTTATTTGATTCACGTATCAGGTGGAAATTATCCAATTCAATACTTCTGAGTTCTTACTATGTGGATGACAGCAACGATTGTAAAGGAAGAATAGGATTCAGTCTCCATTTGCAGGCACATATTTGCGAGTAAACGAGGGCACATCACGGGAGTGAAGGTGTAGAGCAATAACCAATTAGCAAAGTCATACTAGGGCAAGGTTTTCCTTGACTGCATGTTCAGTCTTCATTAGACTCATTCATGCCTCAATAGAGTTTAATCTGCTTGGATTTCTAGAGGTAAGTTATATATTTATACCTCGTTTTGTTACCACTTCCTGGTATCAGCCATTGTAGCAGAGAGAATACTGTACAACAGAACATGGGAACCAGATCAGGGCCCCTGGGTTTGGGGTCTAACCAATTGTGTAACCTCGGGCCATTTACCGGGATTCTCCAGCCCCCTGTTTCTGGTTCTTGAAAAGAGTTAGACACAGTACTTAATTTCTGAGGCCCTCTCCAATGCTGAGATCTTTACAACAATGGCTGTGGTATGGTGGACAAAGTCTTTGCAGTCAGGAGAAGAACTGAGTATTGTCCTCAGGTCGTGCCCCTCATGAGCAGGGTGAACTCTGGGCAAAGCATTCCATCTGTGTGAGTGAGCGTCAGCTTCTCTTCTGTGAGATGGACCTGGGATGTCCAGCCTGCCTGCCTCTCCAGGTTACTGTGGGAGTAGGATGAGATGGAGTGTGAAAACCTTTCTAAACCATAATCCATCATGTAAGTGTTTGCTGCTGCTGTAGACATTGAAACACAGGGAGAACACTTTTAAAGGCATGCATACGTGGGTGCATGGCACCATTGCTTAAACGTAGTCTAGGGGTCAAAAAAGAGATGCAAAGTAGAGACAGATGTGAAGCTTGGGTTAGTTAATAAGGCTCTTGTGGACCAGTGAGCCTGCACTGATGGTGGTTCCCTCACAGGTGACGGCAGAGCTAGATGCCTGGAATGAGGACTTGCTTCGGCAGATGAATGACTTCAACACGGAGGATCTGACGCTGGCAGAGCAGCGGCTGCAGCGCCACACGGAGCGGAAGCTAGCCATGAACAACATGACCTTCGAGGTCATCCAGCAGGGCCAGGATCTGCACCAGTACATCATGGAGGTCCAGGCCTCAGGTAGGCGACCTGTCCCGTGCTCCTGCTTCTGGTGGGGAGATGATGAAGACAAGGACAGCAGCTTGACTCCAACAAGCCCTTCCGCTCCACTCACTCATTCTCTTCCCACAGGTACAAGGAACAGAGGTTTTTGACCCCACGTTTGACCCCATGAAAAAGAAACGGAAGCATGAGAGCTGAAATTGTTTGTCTGAGGTTGCCCAGTTAGGCTATGATAAAAATAGGAATAGGGCCATGTTCTCCTGGTGCTGTGGGGAGAAGGGGAAAAACCAATGATGGAAATTAGCACAGATCCAAAAACATGGTGGTCTGGAGAAATAAACCAGGTGGGCTGCAAAGGCCGTCAGGCATCCTTGTGAATTGTATTCAGATGTACGTACGGATGCTGCTGTCCCACCCCTGTGCCCTGCACACACTCTCCTGCCCTGTCCTCCACCGCCGGAGCCGGCTCCTCATTCCAGTCCAGGCCTCTCTGTCCTCATTTTTCTTAAAACTGTCTGTGCTTGAGTGTAAGAAGTACTGATAAAGTTTATGGCGAGGTCATATAAATTTTATAACTTCTCAAAAAACACATGGCCAAGTTACCCAGGCTTGACTTCTTTTCCTGCTCAGGATTTATTCACTGTTTTTTTTTTGTGGTACGCAGGCCTCTCACTGCTGTGGCCTCTCCCATTGCGGAGTACAGGCTCCAGACGCGCAGGCTCAGCGGCCATGTCTCACAGGCCCAGCCGCTCTGCAGCATGCGGGATCCTCCCGGACCAGGGCACGAACCCGTGTCCCCTGAATCGGCAGGCGGACTCCCAACCACTGCGCCACCAGGGAAGCCCTATTCACTGTTTATCCAACAAGTCCACGAACACTTAATGTTACACCTGCCACTTTCTAGAACAGCTTTTGATGTTAGAACCGGAGAGAGCCATAGCTGTCCCCTCGTCCAACTAGTCCAGAAAGAGGAAGTCACTGATCTGGACTCACACCAGTGAAGTGCCGGAACCCAGGTCTCCACACTGCCACCCACCCGGGTCCTCCAGGAAGAAGCAGATAGGGCCTCAAGCCATCAACTCTTTAAAACGTGGTCTGTCCATGTCCCTGCTGATTGTGAAGGATGTTTAAATCATGAGATTGTCAGGCAGGCTTGACTTTAGGGTACTGTGTTTCTCTTAATGACCTGATAGAGGACATAGCAGCATTCAAAGAACTTCACTTCTAACCAGAGGAGAGACAATCTGGTAAATTCTATTTACTTTGGTCAGTATAATCTTTCCTTGAATTTTCATTTGTTGCGAACAGGCTGCAACTGCCTATGAGAGCCAGGCCTGTTTACAGGGTGCAGCCCACGCTCCACACAGCTCCAAGAAGCCCCTTCATTCACATCATAGTCTATGTGGGGACTATTTTTAAAATGACAGTGCCCAGATGCTGTGATCTAACACCCCTGAATGGGACTTGGGCGTCGGCAAAAGCTCCTCAGGTGATACCACTGGGCAGCCAGGGCTGAGAACCATTGCTTTTCATCTTGATGGTTAAATCACAGCAGCTGATATCTATGACGTGCCCCAGGACAACGACTTCCAAATGTGGTCCCAGCTCAGCAGCATCCGCATTACCCGAGAACTTGTTAGAAATGCAAGTTCAAGGGCCCATCCCGAGAACCTGCCACGTCAGAATCTCTTGGGGGTGAGGCCCAACAGTCTGTTTCAGTAAGCCCTCTAGGTGATTCTGATGCACTAATGTAGGACCACTGATCAGGACCTACTCTAAGTGTGGGCCCTGAACCAGCAGCTGGCAGCATCACTCTAGAGCTGATTAGAAAGGCAGAATCCCAGACTTGCGAATCTGAATCTGCATTTTAACAAAATCTTCAGGTAAGTCATGTGCATGTTAAAGTTTGAGAAGCAGTGTTCTTGGCCACAGCCGTACCTTTTCAAGGCCTTATTAGGGAAGGGGGAAACTGTGACTGAGAACCTTGTCTGGACTCAGGGTTTCACCCTACAACTTGTCCTCACGATGCTTGCCATAGACCGATCTCCAACTAAGATGCGGAACCATGAGAGGATGCAGATGTAGTACCTAGAAGAGAGGCTGTGCAGAGAAACTGCAGGGATGCTCATCCCCCGTCCCTTCATCCCTCAGTATGGACGTGTCTGGCAGGTGGAGCGCCTCATCTGCCTGAAAACCTGTGGCACGTAGGAGCAGGATGCTGGCGTGACCTTGGGCAAGTGCACCTCTGTCCAAGAGCCAGGTATCCTTGGTAACGGAAAGACTGCCGGGAGCTGGCAGTCCCTGAAGACTGGCTGTGCTTGGCAGCCACCTTAACCATGAGGGCTGAGTGGGTGAAAACACCCCAAGCAGATGGGCTGCCCACCCCCACATATCCTGTTCTCGGAATGAGCCTTGTCAAAAGAGCCTGATTGGCCTCTTCAGTCTCTGCTGGGACTGGCTGTTCCCCTGCTGGGACTGGCTGTTCCCCTGCTGGGAACAGGGGGAACAGCTGGCTGTTCAGTCTGGCATAGCCCATGAGGCCTCAAGGCTCTCAGGGAAGCTCTCTCTGTCTGCTGCCGTGTGCCTGTCCTGCAGAGGAGGCGTCAACCTCATCTCTGGCTTGGAGGAAGGGAGGGCAGCAACACGCCAGAGCCGGGGTCCAGGGGTGGAGGTTGGAGGTGGACCGAGAGTGGGCCTTACCGAGGACCTAGGTGGCCAAGGAAGGCAGTACTTCAGAGACACAGGACTGAGGCAATAAATGGGTTGCGCACCTACCTTGTCTGTCTAATGAACTATATTTGAACTAGAGGTAAAATAAACTATTATCTCAGAAAAAGGACAATTAGCAAAATTAAGAATTTGGTTGCTCTTTAGCCCTCCAGGCTAAAATAATTAGGGCTTATGCTTTGATTTTTATAGGAGTAAATGATTTTTATTGGATTTTTATAGGAGAAGTAGGGAATTTCCTTACACTTATTTTTTGGTATGAAGTTTGAAACATTCAGCCAGGTCCTGCCAAATCCGCCTGATGTGCCAACAACCCTAACCAAAGCAAAAGCCTTGTTTAAATCGTCAGCCTTAGCAATAGTTGGCAAAAGGGACAGTTTCTTTACTTGCTCATTGTTTAGGGTTATCTACTGGGCCTCAAGCTGGCAAGTGGCAGGGTTTGCTGGAAAGAGTCGAGGTGGAGTAAACCCACTGGCTGAATTCAAGGTCCAGCTGCACCACCAACAAGCACTTTGACTTTGGAAGTCCCTGTTCTTTCTCTGTAGACCTTAGTTTCTTCTTTTGTCCAGTGTGGCAGGCAGGCCTTCATTCCTAAAGTCCCCTCCAGTTCTCACTTGCCATGATTCAGCCTCACTGCCCCCATTGGTTATGGCCCAGGTCTTCACCCTAATGTCACCAACCATGTGACTGTTACCCATGACCTTAGGAATAAGACAGGAGCTGGGTATCCTGTGCATACGTTGCTTTTGTGGTTTAAAGCGTCAAGTTCTCTCTTTATGCAAGGTTTTTAAGTGAAAACTCTATGGAGTCTGTGGCAATGGTGCTTCAAATTTACTGTGCCTGGAAAGTACCCAGACCCAGCATTTAAATGAAGTCTTAAATTAGGTCGTGGGGGGCTTCCCTGGTGGCACAGTGGTTAAGAGTCCGCCTGCCAATGCAGGAGGCACAGGTTCGAGCCCTGGTCCGGGAAGATCCCACGTGCCGCAGAGCAACTAAGCCTGTGAGCCACAACTACTGAGCCTTCCAGCCACAGCTACTGAAGCCGGCGCTTAGAGCCCGTGCTCCACAACAAGAGAAGCCACCACAATGAGAAGCACGTGCACCGCAACAGAGTAGCCCCTGCTCACCGCAACTAGAGAAAGCCCGTGCACAGCAACGAAGACCCAACGCAGCGATAAATTAATTAACTTAAAAAAAATGAGGCTGTGAGGATCACTCTTCTCCTTGCACGTAGAGGTTAAGGGTACAGCCAGGAGCGAGAGAGATTCCCTTTGTTGGGATCCCGGCCGCACCTCTCGCTACCTGGGTGTCCTTGAGCATGTAACCCGATCTCTCTAAGCTTCACCTTCCTCAGAAGAACGGCAGTTATAGGAATCCTAACCATATGGAGTCATCGTGAGGATGCAGTGGGAGAAACACAAGCGTGGCAGAAGTTCAGTAAAGCCTGATGACTATTGTATACTCTACTGGTATTCTAGCGCATACCGAATTCTGTTGGGATGATTTGTGTTCCCGTAGCTTCGCTAGCAGCATGAGGGTAGGGCTCCTCCTTTCTTCTCTTTACGTTCCCGGTATCCAGCGGAGTGGTTATGTCTCGCCATAGCAGATTCTCAATATTAATGTTTACTGAATTAATCAAGAGTGAACATCAGTCTGGAGGAAACAGATATACGTAAAAATAATGGGCCACAAATAATTGTACTTGTGTCATAAAAGGAAAGAAAAGGCCTGTGTTCTTCCAAAATGCAAGCTACTCTGGGGTGAAGGAATGTGGATCTGGAGGAAGGGAAGAAAAGTGGATATAAAACAATCGTTCTTAGCCTGATTACACCATCTTCACCTATGTTATTTCCTGTGTTCATCTCACATTAAAAAATATATATATCAAGCAAGATAGATGAGAATGAAGGGCTGGAGTCTCAGGGCAGGCAGGGAGCCCGTTCTGGATGATTCTCTAAGCAGGTGGCTGGTCCCTTTGATGGAGCACCAGGCTAAGAAGCCCATTTGCGTGTGATGTGGCATGTGTAAGCCATGAGCTTCCCACAGAGAGATACTTTGCCCAGGCCCAGCATACTAAACACCAGAGATGCATGCAGGGTGAAAACGAGCTGGAAGAAAATCTGCATTGTGGCTGGAAACAGGGATCCACTTCTGCAGATGGATCTTAAATTACATTTTAAAAAGTAAACATGGAGGCCAAGGGTCATCCCATGTTGCCTAGCGCTGCAAAGGTAGAAATTTTGTATTTCTTCTTGTTTTTTTATTTCAGTCAAGGAGATGCTCTACCTCATCCCCTTGGTAATTGCAGACAGTAACTGGAGGGAGTTGACTGCTAAAAGAACAAGTCGTTCTCTTCTCTGTCTCCCACAGATATTTCAGGAGCTGGGCCTTGGAATTATGAAACTGACAGAAAAAATAAACCTGAAAAGATACTGAAATTATTACCATGTAACACCAGAAAAAAATTTCCCACTCTCCCATATTGTTCTTATATAAAGCACTATTTTTGCTTCTAGAAAACAATTTCCTTTAGCGTGTGCGGACTTTCCTTATATGCCCCCACTGTGTCAGGCAGGTGTGTTGGTGGCGGCAGTGATGAACTTCTGAGTTGCTTTTTTAGGGGACCTAAGTAGTTGGCTAAGAAAATCACCACTGGCCAACTATTCTCTTCAGAATGGACTTAGCATCCAATGGTAAATGGCATCTGACCAGCTAAAAGAGAGGGTGCCTTTGGCAGAAGTTCCTGAGACAGGGTCTCTGGGGCTTTGTTTTGTATTTCCCAATGTGATCCAGAGGCTCGGTTGTGAATATCCTGGGTGTAGGCGAACTGCCCAGCAGGGACTGCTGTATGCGGCCTTGTCTGGGATGGAATCCAGAGGACCACCTCTTTGACTCCAGTTGATAAGGAGCTGATCATCTGTTGAAGAGTTGTTTCCTGACAAAGGATCAGTTAATCCAAAAGAGAAAGCATGGTTCGAGTATCCCAAACAAAGACCCGTTCTGGTGATCTATCCAGTTTCACTGAGGGATATGCAGAGGTTGGGAGGGTGCTGATGATGGCTGTTTCCAGATTCCAGCTTTCATGTGCATATAGAAGGAAATGTAGTCTTTACGGTACTACCTGGTTTTTAATGGTTTACATTTTGTTTAAATCAGGAATTGAGTTAATCTGTGAAAAAGACATTGATCTGGCAGCCCAGGTGCAAGAGCTATTGGAGTTTCTCCAGGAGAAGCAGCACGAGTTGGAGCTCAACGCAGAGCAGACCCATGAGCGGCTCGAGCAGTGTCTCCAACTGCGGCACCTCCAGGCGGAGGTCAGACAGGTGAGCCTGACCCTCCTCCTGCAGGCTGGGCTTCCCAGTGGCTGAGTCTGGCCTGGGCCTGCTCCTGGAACGGGGTAAGGCATACAGAGCCACCGGTATAGCCAGAATTAGGAAATAGGTAAGTTAAGGAGTGGTTGTATTCGTTTCTGAAAGCTAGGCTGCTATCTACTGACTCTAACAAATAGATCTAATGGTACAGTGGCTCAAACTACAAGTGCATTATTTCTCTGACATATAACAATCTAAGGAGAGCACCTCAGTGCTGTTCCAAGTTGCCCTCAGTCACTGAATCGATTCTCTTCCTTTCTATCCTCAGCCCTGCCCAGAGTTCAGAGGAAATGCAAAGCCTGTATCAATAAACATATTCAGGCTTTAGAGCCAGCTTGATTAATTTGTGTGCCTAGTACAGGACCTGACATATACTTGAGAATCAATAAGGGGTAGCCATCCTTCAGTTCCCATCATTCTTTTCAATGTATGTGCGGTTCTTATAAGAAAATGTTCTAGTCACATTAAAGCCAATTTTAAAAAGAAAAGAGTACTTACCTGTATGAGACATGATACTAGCTATCTTTCTAAGGGACATCCCTGTGCCATTCCTAGGGATCTCTAGGAACATACACACAATGACCAATGACACATTTAAAAAATACTACATATTTATATTATGAACAGACTAAGTGGGAATTTTTAGCATAATTATTGGGGATTTCCTATTTAGACAAAGTGGGATTGAAGAAATACAAATGTAATTATAGTTCCATTTATTGAGTGTTGTGTGCCTTTTATACCTATCTCTTGATCAATCCTCACAACCATTCTGTGAAGCAGATATTACTCTCCTTTCAGAGGAAGTCACCAAAGCTTAGAAAGGTCACCAGACAGGTCACACTGAGGAAAGACCTCACCTTCACCCTCCACGGGTGCAGGAGGGCTTCCCTGCAGGGCAGAGCTCATAGCACTTCCGTGTTTCCTCCTTGTGCTCCAGACTCTCCCAAGCAGCCCTGTCCCCCTGCTTCCTCTAGGGGGAGCCCCACCCAAAACCTCCTAAGCAGAGACACATCTTCCTCTTTTAACTGTTCTTTCTTATGTTCAGTGACTGCTAGAGCTTTTAGATTTGTCTATTAATTTAGCACAGGGAACAAAAACATCATATTTTATTTAATTATTGCTCGGTCCCTTTTATTCAGGGTATTCCTTGCTAATGCCTATGTTTTAATTATATATTATTTATTATAATGTGAAAAATTATCTCCTCTGCTCCCCTTCTTTTCCAAAGAGTACTCAGAGTCCACACATTCTGTGCTGAAGATCAATCTTGAGCACAGGTGACATCACTGAGCCCCAGGCAAAGCCAGATACAGCACTGCCGTCCAGGTTGTTTTCTGTTTAATTACACGGGGGTCACACCTGAATGTCTGGTGAGACTTGTTACTCGTGGGGACGTGGTAGAAATCCTAGCAGGCCCAGAGCAGTGATGAGTATTCAAATTCTGAATCTCTTGGCAGTAATGATAGTACTTTCTTTTCATATGAGAAGTACTTTCTCGTTTGTGATCTCGGTTTAGGAGAACAGGCCCATGAGAGAAAGTGGTGGACGTTTAGTTTACAAATGAGGAAACTGAGGTACCATAGGGTGAGTGCTCCCAGGGCCTATTGACTACTTAGCTGAAACTTGAGCCCAAGCCTCTGAAATACAAGGTCCTACAATTTGCCTCTGCTGGACCCCACTCCCACCCTGGAGTTCCGGGAGAAATAGACAGAAGCTCTCCAGCAGAATGCGGTCCGGGCTTTCCCTGGCCTCCATGTCTGAGAAGATGGGCAGGCATGGCCTACACCTGGCCGACCAAGCAGTGGGCTCAGCAGGCCGTGGGAGTTCTCCTCTACTGTTTGTTCACGTCTTCTCAATAAACCAGATAACAGGAGACATATTCCTAATTGACTTGGAAATGAAATATATAATTTTGCTTTTGTTCCTGGTTTTGTATTTTATTTATTTTTGCTACAGCATTCATAGTAGAGCCAACTTCCTAATTATGTTCTTCTTGGCTGAGATGAAAATGGAAATGAAATGAGTTTTCATCCTCCAGGTATCCATTCTGTACAGGATAGGTAGTTTGTCGAGTGGGAAAGTAGATTATCTATGTATGGATCATCAGGCCTGACTAATATCTGTGTACGTTCCTGTTCAGTGTTTCATGAATTGGAGGACAAAAAAGAATTCTTCTGCAGGAGTGAGAACATTCCTTCTCCTTCTCTCCACCACGGCAAGGATGACACACAGGGGGACTGTAGTTCAAAACGGCACTGGATTGCTGGGGGTCAGCCTTTAGGAAAAGCGCGAAGGACTGCGGCCCTTGGAGGTGCTGAGGGACCACTGCTCCGTTAAGCCACCGCGCCTCATTAGACAAGCTTGTTCTCCTTGTTAGTGTGCCTCTTCCTTTAGGGGTCGTCTGACCCAGTTTCGGACAAAGCATTCGCGTTTGATGGAAGTTGGTGGAGCAGGAAATATTGACTTGGAAGCTGTTGACGCTTGGAAGGAGGGACTTAATTTAGATGTCAGTACTGATCACTTGGGCTAAATTTAGACACTAGCTTGAGAGTTTCTTTTTTGAATATACTGAAAGAAAGAGAGAGAGAGAGAAAGAAAAAGAAAAGAAAGGAAGGAAGAAAAAAAGAAAGGGAAAGAGAAAGAGAGAAAGGGAGGAGGGAGGGCGGGAAGGAAGGAAGGAAGGAAAAGAAAAGAAAGAAAGAGAAAGAAAGAGACCCCTTAACTGAAGTGCCATCAATGGGGAGAGAAAGGGAGAGGCCACCATGTGTTACGATACAGCTCTGTCGCTAGAGCTCAGAGATTAAAGGTTTAGATTTGGCCTTCACAACCTCATGTGCAGTTACACCACAACTATATTAAACTGAAGCTCTGAGGAGAGGTAATGTCACGGACATTGACTGAAAATTATTTTCAAGTATTTAGAACAAATGAAACTGATTCATGCAATTGACTTGCTTTCTGAGGGATTACATAGGACTTTGTATCTAAGATAAATGGCCCCAACGTCTCCAGAGAAATGCTGGATCTTGAAAGGAAACCATTCCCCTGATTCCTATGGTCCAGAGCCATAGACCACCCAGATGCCCCCTTTCTTCTAGAAAAATAGTTCAGATCATTCCCCAGACCCCACAGAATGCTCTGATTGCTTTCCAGGAAAATTGCTACTCTGGTAAGGATAGCCTCACATTTATTAGATAATTCAGGAAGATTTGAAAAACCTATTTAATGGTCATAAAACTAAGTGAATTTCCATGTTTCCTGCAGAGCAATGCATTTAGCAGAAAATAGGCCGAAATGGATTTATAAGATGTAGGAGCTCTAAGCTTTGGGGAAAGAAATTGTACTTATCATTTGTCTACTAAAGACATTGACTTAAATTACCCCTGTGGACCAAATACTGGCCAAAGTTTGCATATGATCAAGATGGAAATTTAAATCAAAGGAGAAGATATCCTCTCCTCATATTCCTGTATAGAATACTGTTTCATTCTGTTCACTGTACATAAAAGCTAGAAAGGAGTTGGAGTAGATCCAAAAGAGAGGCAGCCCTAGGTACAAGGACTATCCATTTGTTTCAAAATGGAGATAATTAGGAAGACACACAGTCATAGTCTATAAAACCCTGAGGGATGGACACATATAATCTAATAAATTGTGAATTTTTAGAACTGAGAAACACTAGAAATATGGCAGGCTCCCAGTTACCACCTGAGGGGCTGATGGTTTTCCTGTGGCTAGAGTTTCAGAAATCATTGTGCCTTGTAATAAGTCATCTGCAGTAGCAGGAGTTAGACTCAGTGTCCTTCAGTGCAACCTCGTAGCTTTCCTGTCAGTGTGGCCTAGGGAACACAGCCATAGCCAAGCAGCTTCCCCAGCCCACGTGGCTACAATGTCCAGCTTGCCCAGCTTAGGTGGTGTCATCATTTTGGACATTCACGTCCAGTTAGCCACATCCATGCTTCTAACTCAGGGTTATCTGAACTTTCTTGGCCTGAGGAACCAATAGATCTCCATCTTCAGTTCCCCCCTCACCCCTGACTGAGCTGAACTGGTTGCCTAGCCCCCAAGTCCCCAAGCAGCAATACTCTTCCCATCCCTCATTTCTGCAGAGCTAAGTTCCTCTGGTATCTATGGTTATAGGGTCAGTCTCTGAATTTTGAAAGAAGTATGGAATAGTATGGCTCAAAATGACCTTCACAGACCATCTATCTTATCAGTAAACTGTTGTCTAAGATGAATGATCAATATAAAATGTTCATGTTAAGGATTACATTATATGGTTTGCAAAATACTTTTACATTAATTATTTCATTTCATCCATACCCTGCGATTTACCATTTTCCAGTTAAGAAAACTGAGCCTCAGAGAGATTAAGTGATGTTTCCAAAGTCATGCAGCTCAAGATTAGTAGGACCACCATTTTCGCATGTTTGTTACAAAATTTCTTCTACTACCTTTCTCTCATTTGGATGATCACACAAGAATAAATAGCCAATTTTATGAACTAGAAAGATAAAGGATGACAGTAATAGAAAATTATACCAACAAGAGTTAGCATTGATCAGAGCACAAAGACTGATGATAATAAAACAGCTAAGTATTTACATCACATCAGAATATGTCAATAAGCTCTACAAATACTAGAATAAAAGTTAATATTCCTAACCTTTTTCTCTTCTCATTGTGAGAGGTGTAAATGAAGAATCATAGCATTAGCTGGTTTTGCCTCAAAACTAAAAATCGCTAGCACCACCATCATCAGGCTTTGCATTTTACGGTACGCTACATCCAGCCTGATATAGGAAGGGGAGGTACCATTATCCTATCTTTACAGATGAAAAAGCTGAGGCTCAGAGGAGTTAAGTGGTTTTACCAGGCAGTAACAAAGCCAGGTATTCTGACTTCAGATTTTATGCTCTTTCTACACATTCCCAGTTTTGCTTCTAGAACTGAGTCTGGGACTTCAGCATGGGAGGTTTGATTTTAGGAAGATAAAAATACTTGGTAGTTTAATCATTGGCATCAGTCCCACCCCTGAACCCAAGCCATTGATTGAACTACAGTGCATTTTTATCTTCCTAAAATCAAACCTCCCATGTTGAAGTCCTGGAATGCCTATGTAAACAACATTTGGGAAATAAAAATGAACAAGGATATCAAGGATATGGCATCATTTAATGAAAGATGTAGAGACTAAAACCTATAGTATTTCTAAATGGAAAACCCGGTAGATGGTGACCTCACAACCATAGCTATAACTGATGTTTTCAGTTGGCTGAAACTAGAGAGGAAAATATTCCAGCAAGACTCAGGAGGCCCAGAGGGAATCAAATTGTCCCTCAAGCATTGATTTGTGATGCACATTGAGAAAATGTTTCTCTGACACCCTCAAGTGAATCTTGAACCAAGCAAGATGTGATGAATCACTGCAGAAGGACTTAACGTCGTTCAAAAATATAAATTGTGAGCTCCATTTTCCAAAGAGGTGAAGCGTTTGGGCATGCAATCCATGGATGCATGTACCCGAACTTGCAGCCAGCTTTTAGAAATCATTAACACCTCTGTAGTCAGCCAGCTACAGCACACCAGTGGCATCAGAGATTTCACACATACGCTCTGAGCAGTTATTTCCTGGAACTAATTGCTTTACAGATTGGCATCTCATCCACAATCTGCCAGACTGCCCATGAATTAACATCTCAATTCCAAGTAGCCCAGCTTCAGTGGGATTTATGTCCCGATGTTATCCGTGCACAATATGGTATCAGTCATTTTCTGCCTAAGGAGGACATTTGAGAAATGCCTGTGAGGGTTATGGAATAGGAGACCAGACTTAATATTTTTCTAATTGTTTAACATGAAGAAGTTGAGAGAAGAAGAAAAAAAATCTGAAACAGATTGTGGTGTCTTCTGCTTTGCCTTGAGGGAACAGATGGATGGTATTTACTGATCTTAACGTTTCAGAAGAATTTTTATTTCCTCTCCAAGCAAACTCTCAGACTCCTTAATAAAGCAAATATTTGGCAATTTTCTGATGACCAAACACAAGGTAGATCTTCAAGGCCTGTTACTTCCAGTTTGATTATTTGCACTTAACTCTATTAGCTGGATTATTGCCACATCTCTATTTTAGCTGGGACTGTCTAGACAGTGTCAGCTATTTCTCCTTCTATTTTAATATTCCCTAGCTGAGTTTTCTTTCCCCCAGTACTAATTAAGGTCACCTAGAAATTTTACTCAGCCTAGCCATTGCCTCTAACTAATTTAAATCAATTATAACATATTCTCCCTTTTTCTAATGATCCAGTGTATGGATGATTCATGCTATTTTGCTTGTTTTATTTCTCCTCCCTTTGGATTGTTTAACCAATCAAAGCTCCAACCTGTCTACTCTTGGCTATTTTGCAAGGTATAGGAGGTTGGACACACTGCTCAGGTGTGACTTGGGTATTTTCCACGGCGACTTGGGTATTTTCACTCTTTCAAAAACGTTACTGCATACCTGTCGTATGAAAGGTACTGTGCTAGGCATTGGGTGAGATTAAAATACGACTCATATATTACTCTGGTCTTCCGGAAGTTTACATTGTAAGGGGAGGAGATGAAACATAGGTCGAAATAACTGAATAAGGCAGGCTTTGGTGAGTGCCACAAAGGTGGTACATGCAAAATGATCTGGGTTTCACTAGATGACGAAGAGATTGTTCCTAATGGGAGTGGTTAGGTATAGAAGATTTCAAGCAGTTGTTGATATTTGAATTGGGCCTTAAAAAAATGAAAGGGATACCAACAGATGGAATTTATTTATTTATACCGTACCATGTTCCAGATGGAACCTCGGAAACATACATACAATGCAATCAGATGAAGTAATGTTTAAATTAAGGGGCTGAGGAGCCTGGGATTGAGGAGTGATAAGGGTAGGAAAGAAAAGATGAAGCTGGAATGAGGTTGGTACTTAAAATAAGTACCTTACGGCACAAGGTATGAGGCAAATTTAAGGAGATTTTAATTATCCAGACTCTTCCTGCCCTGTCTTCAACTGTGGGTAGGAGATAGCAAGCTCTTTGACTGAAGGGCCTGTCACAGAAAGGCCATTCACCTGTGCTCTTGTCCCAACTCCCTAGGTCCTGGGATGGATCCGCAATGGGGAGTCAATGCTGAACGCCAGCCTGGTCAACGCCAGCTCTTTGTCGGAAGCAGAGCAGCTGCAGCGAGAACACGAGCAGTTCCAATTGGCCATCGAGGTAACACCCAAATCTGGCTGCACTGTCCTCCCTTCCCCTCTCTACTCTGCACCTTAGGCAGGATGATTCCTCAAGATGTGGGTCTTCCTTTATGTGGTGAAGCCATTACTCTTTCTAGAGAAATGGGCCAGGTAGCCTCCCTATGACCCAGGAATTGATGGAGAAACAAATGCAGGGCTTCATCACCCCAAGGAAGCCTGGTATTGGAAGACAAGTATTCACACTCCAAATGTGGATCTTTCTTACTTATTGGTACCTTTAACTTTCAAGGCCCCTGGTCCACTGAGTTTTTTATACATTATGGACTATGCACCATGTGAGAAATGTAAAGCTAAAAGGTTAGAAGTCACCTCTAGTTGAAGCTCCCTCAGAATTGAGGATAAACAACTGCAGAAGTCATTAGTAAACTAGGATTCCATTTTTAAACATTTGGTTTACATGTAACATTTAGATTCCATTGTCAGATCAGCCTTTTAACAAGAGTAGTGAGCACGGGAGCAGACTGTACTAGATAGTTTGATTCACTGAAAATAGTTGTTCAGTAATGCTGGTGGAAGTCATATTTAAAGAATAAACTGAAACCAGAAACTCACCAAGACTCGTTTTAAAGGCTATTTTAAAATAAAACTCCACTTATGATAGTCTAATATAAATTTTGTCTTGCTTTAAATAATATCTTTAATTATCCTTTCTACTAGAACATTTCCTTCCCAAAGAGACTCGAACTGATTGTTCTAGAGTGGTGTAGGGAAAAGAGTAGGAAATGGGACATGGGAACTATGTTAAAAATAAAATAAGTTCAGTACCAATGGGAAAAGAGATAAGGAGTGAAAACCTCAAAGACATCCATTACTTGTGGTTCAGTATAAAACTTAACCCACTTCTGAGTGTGTAAGAAATGCAAAGGTGATTGTCTTCTACTAAAAAAACACAACAATGATAAAATTTTAACTGTCCATGCCAATAAGTATATCTTTAATGCAGTGATCCAACTGATTGCTAGCTATTTTTAAGCTAGTATTGATTGATTTCAACCATTTAATTTTCCAAACGCTATCTTGTATGTGAAAACATAGCATTGATATGAATGATATATTTCTCTAAGATGTCTGATAACTTCTTAGGAACCCTTGCTCATACCAGACTCCTGTCTGAGATTTGAGATTTAAAAATAAACTGTGTATTACACACACAGTATGGACAAATTATTTTCTAAGGAAGAACTAACCAGAGGAAAGAAGTTTTATCATCAGCTCTGTTGCATTTTACCGGCATGCCCAAATATTAGAGTGTTGGAATCTATTCATTGTAAAGGAAAAATCAAGATTGGGATTATAATCAAGAATTAGGCACACAGTGGTCAAAACCCCATCGAGAGGCAGCAGTGAAGAGAACGAAGGTTGGGCAGTCACATTCAAGGCTTGGCATGAAGCTGTGAGGGATGCTAGGCAGAGAGAGAACAGCCTTTGGCGATACCTCCTCCTTGCTTATCTTGAATGTGGAGGTTTACCTGCCCCATCAGGTAATTAAATTTTCAGTCCCTTAATCAAACGTTGGGCAAGTAAAACCAAGCATTATAAAACAAACAAACAAACAAAAAAACACCAAAAACCAAGCGTTATGACACCCTTGAGTATCTCAATGAGCTAGTAGAAAATAGTGGGTAAATGCATTAGCAATACTATTGAAATAACGAAGTTCCACCTGACTTGCATATGCAGTGCGTATGAATTTGTATTAGATGCTGTTGCATCCTTAACAGAATAGAGGCTCACTAAGCATCTATATCTCTTTAATTTCATGGATGCAACTTGATCAAATATTCTTAGAATAGATGTTGAGATATAGACCCCTGTCGAGTTTATGTCTGTGGACTCAAGGGGACATGGCAGAATAGATAGGATTTCTCATAGATCTTGGGAATGGAAGGTAGGCAGGGTCTGCAGCTTGGCTAGGATATTGAAGAGAACAGAGCCAGAATTTCAACATACGTTCCTTCTCCAGATGGCTTGTGCTTCTCTCTAAATGTGTCAGTTTAGACCAGGTTCTGCATTGGGGGAAGGTACACCAGGGGATTTAAGCAAGTTGATAGGAGATCTAACTAGTCTGGTTTGATTTAACCCATTTTGGTACTGTTACTGGAGGCCTTTACAGTGATCACTGACAGGGAACATAATTTGACTTCTTGAGCCCTAAGAAAGAACCCTGGGCTCCAGAAGGGAAAATAAAATGGCTATAGGTAAGATGATCATATAAGTTATTGTTAGAACTGAGACACTTTTAAGAGTGAAGGAGGGAATTGTTAATAACTAAGCCAGGAAAATCAGCATGTACTAGAACTCTCATGGGCAAACCAAGATGTTTGCTCACCCTAGCTTTGGTGGCCTCATCAGTCTGAAGGTTTTGGTCTCCTTAAAGAAGGTCAGAATGTTTACCTGAGGTAGCCTTGGTTACAGGAAAAGTTCCCCAGAGCCATTCAGAGTGCAGAGCAGTACACAGCTCTCCAGAAGCATAGCTTTATCAATAAACCCAGATTATTGTTTGTTAGTATCCAAATGTTATGGCTGATGTGTCTTCAAGAACTGTGAACGTCCTAGAGACACACTTGATTTTAAAATCCATTTTTATTTGAAATCCTCTTATGTATTTTAAGCATAAGCATTATGACAGAAACAGTAGTTAAAACTGGATAATAAATTCAGTTGATTTGGTTCGGTTTTCTTCCATGTCCTCCTACTAAATATGAACATCCTTGATAATCCATGTCTCAAAGATACAGCACTCAATAGGATTAGATAATAGTAGAAATAAATGCAAAATAATGACTCAAGCTTGAGCAAAGCAGAGATTATGTCATATGCATAAGAGTTTATCATTTAGGTAATCAAAGGGAAGAAGGGGCTCCCAGGACTGTTAGATAATAATGAGTTTCAGAATAAGGAAGAGGATTTGTTACACAGCATAAATTATAGGAAAATGAAAGTTACTCCTCTATCTCCTCCATTCTCAGAGAAAATATATAATAACAAATTTATGATGACAATTATATGCTGGTTTCATATACTGAGGAGAGGCCAAATAATTATCAGAATCACTAATGTTCACTTGGTGAACCCTTTCTCTGAATGAGAAACTGTAGATACCGTTCTAATCGCTAGAGATGAAATGGTGTGATATGGTGGAAAGGACATAGATTTGGGAATAGGTCAAACCTGAATCTGGTTTCATCACTTCCTTGGATGTACATTTTTGGGCAAGTCCCTTAACCAGCCTGAGTCTCAGTTTCTTCATCTGTGAAGTGGGAATAATAATATCCACCTTGGAGTAGTATTATGAGAACTAGGAAAAAAATGCATAAGTACAGTTCCTAGCACAGAATATATACCTGGTTAAATGACAGCTATTAAAGGGATTTTTTTTAAAACAGTCCTTGCCTTGAGAGTTTCACTGTCTTAAGTAAGGAAAATCAGCCAGGCGTTAGATGAGTGATATAGGTATTCAGAAGAGGGTAGTTTTTAGTAAGTCTCAAGCTGTCCAAAAAGGCCTCTTTGAAGGAGGTTGGATCTGAACTGAGTCTCTAAGGGAGACTGGATCACAGATGAGAAGATTCTAAGATGTGTTCCTTAAAGGCAGGGAGAATGAAGATGGCAAGGGCAAGTTTGTTTTCAAATGGTCTTTGTGAGGAAGTAGTAGTACATGATAATGAAGTACTTGGGACCACAGTGTGAGGGGCTTTTCATAACATCCTCTAAAGTTTGGACTTGATTTCATAGCAGTGGGCGAACCATTGCAGGCGTTTGAATTGAGAGATGGAAGTGATGTTTAGAGCATAAAATTAGGGTTTTAGCACTGGAAAGGATGTTAGGATTCTCTTAATTGAAGCACTTCCTGTTAGAGAGAATCTGTCAGAAATGTAAGGGACGGGTTCAATGGGTTCGATGGGTTAGAAATGGAAGGCAGGAGAAGACTAGTCAGGTGACCACCACAGAGGCCTAGGTGTGAAGTGGTGAGAGCTGGACTGGGTTTCAGGCCGAGGAGCAGCAGGCAAGGATGATGACAAGACTGTGGTCCTAGATGGAGTGAGGAGGGCACCATCAACAGGATGGTGGACTGCCGTGGAAGACTGTTTCAGAGGGAGGAGGAGTTTAGGTTTAGGTGTGGAACTTGAGCAGACATCTGGGAGGAGGGTGGAGGCTCTGATTGGACAGTAAAGCCATTCTCATTCCTTGGCAAGGGTTCCTCTTCTCTCTGGGAAGATAGTTCACTTCTCCTGAGAATGCATCTTTGTAAGTGACTAACATGGGGCAGGCAGCTAGATCATCCGAATCAGTGCTACTGACCTAGGTGAGAGGTGTGACAGGCAGCTCACCCTCACATCCGAAGACAATTAAAGACGAGGCTCAGATATCAGGTGAGAAATATAGATTGGAGAGCCATTTACAAAGAGGAAATGATAGAAGCCAAGGGAAAGGATGAGAACTCTACAGACATGAACCAAAACCAAGAATGGACCTTGGGGTGCCTCTACATTGAGGAGGCGGGAAAAGAAAATGGTACCAATAAGTAAAACAGAGAAAGAAACCAAGGAGTTTTAGTGGATCATGTCTACTTGTTAGTTTATTTTTCTAGCTTCATCCAGCAGTTAGGAACCCAGATGCTAATATGGTCATCGGGACTGAAGCCCGACTCAGGGGCAAAGCCAGGGAATAAAGGAGTCTAGGCTGCTGGAGGAGGTCGTGCTAACATAGCTAACACTGAGGACAGATTCAGGCGTGGGGCGGGGGAGGGCAACCAGGAGGTGGCTGATAGACTCTCTAGACAGGCTGCCATCTGCAATGAAGGTGAAGGGGGAGACAGAGGTGAGAAGAGGGGGAGGTTGTACTCACACACAGGAGTGCGGATGGATTCACTCTGGGGAACTGTCCCAACACTGCAGCCCAAGAAGGGCAGAAATCATTCTGGAGTGAGGTGCTGGGCTTCTAGCTGCTCTTCTCCACTGCCAGCTAAGCTCTACTTTGAAAGTGCAAAGGCCAAATTAGTACTGTGCCATTGGGTTGAAATGATTCCAGCAGCTGAAGTTGGGATAATATTAGCTCTCTGAAGTCGTATGGCTCACCCACATCCGTCCTTTATTTTAATAAATTGTGATCCCATTTGGCTCTCTCCCTGCCACCCAGTTCTCCAACCTGTTCTCCCCATCCCCTACAGTTAAAGTGAACTCAGAGAATGACACTTACCCTGAATAAGAAACAAACCTTCTACAATATAGATTATCCTAAAGGCAAACATAAATAAGGTAGTAATGTGGGATGATGTGTTAAGCTAAATTATCTACTGTGCTGCTCTTTTCCCTTGGTAACTAAGAGATGGTGTGAGGTGCTACTCTTCTACTTTATTAACCTGCCAAATGTCTTCCTTATACTGGAACCTTTTTAAAACTGATCATTCATGTTTAAAATGATTGCATTGTTGGTTGAGATTTGTGTGACCTGGGGATCTTTTTTATGGGCTGTGTTTATTTGATCTGCAGAATGGGACTACAGCAGTAACCTCCTTTGAAAATTCATGATGAATAATTTTATGATTAGATTTGAAAAGGAAATTTAACTAATGGATGAATCAATCAGGAAGCAGATTTATACACAACTGCGTTTCTCTAGCACAGAAACTGAAATGTCTTTAAAATGCAGAGTGGTGCAAGTAAAGAGAAAGGAGTAGGGGCAGGAGATAGGGACCTGAACAACTAGTTAATGAAAATGTTTGATATTCTTTTTAAAAATATGCTTAAGAAACAATGATGACAACATGTTTGAATCAGTCATTTAAAGCTCTTTAACTTTTCTGCATCTTTCCACTCACGCCTCACTCCACCCCCTCCCATACCACGCCTGGGTCGTTCCCACGGACCTCTCTCTCCTCCCCTTGTGCCCAGTCCCTCTTTCATGCCACTTCCTTGCAGAAGACACACCAGAGTGCCCTGCAGGTACAGCAGAAAGCTGAGGCACTGCTCCAGGCTGGCCACTACGACGCGGATGCCATCCGAGAATGTGCCGAGAAGGTGGCCCTCCACTGGCAGCAGCTTATGCTGAAGATGGAAGACCGGCTGAAACTGGTCAATGCCTCAGTGGCCTTTTACAAAACTTCTGAGCAGGTGAGGGAGAGGGCTGTGGAATGTGTGGGGCTGAGACTGACGGAGGACTGTTTTCTGCCTCACACTGCAAATCTGCAGCATCTTCCTCAGCAAGAAGCCACTCCTCTCAGTACTAGCCTTTGAGAGTAGAAGAATGATCTGTGGAAATACCATGGTTTGCTTCCTTATAATCCTTTCCATTAGAGGAGTGGACTATGTGATTTGTTTCTTACAAATTTCTCAACCTCACAGGATTTCGGTGTTGAAGTAGAAACTGGGTAGGTGTAGGCTGAGTGCCAAGTTTGAGTGGTGTACTAGTTAGCTCTTGCCACAATAATGCTGTGTAACAGATCACCCCTCAACCCAGTGGTATAAAACAATAAGCACATATTTTTTGTTTAAGTATCCGGTGTTCAGCTGATCTCGGCTGAGCTTGGTAGAACTAGGCTCCAAGCTGCAGGTTGGGTCTGGATCTGTTCCTATATTTCTCCTTCTTGACCAGCAGCTACCTGAGGCATATTTATGGTGAAAAGCAGGAGTGCAAGAACCCAAAATCTTCTGTGCAAGTGCATTTCAAATCTGCTTGTGTCACATGCTCTAACATCCTTTTGACCAAAACAAGTCACGTGGCCAAGCCAACATCAACCAAGCATGGCAGTATATGTCTCCTGTGAAGGGTGGGAGAGGAGAGTGACAATTTGCTGAACACAGTCTAATTTACCACAATCAAGCACTATGCACTGCTTGAAAAACATACAGCTCTTTCATTCATGGGGTTCCCAGTCTAATAAGGAAACACAGCTTTCTGTCATTGGAGAACTGTGAGCCTAACTGATAGGATGGTGCAGCTGTGGGAGAAAAGGTAGGAGACACCTACAGCAGGGCCATAAAAATGCAAACCCATTACTAGTACATCTGTACAGCAATATGCGCAAGGGCTAAGAGGATTTTTAAATGATTTGGGTGCTGTTAGGGGACTCTTTTCATGAAACAGAAGTTTAAGACAGGAGTAATTTTATTCAGTATAAAATAATTTCCTCATTCAAATCACTCCCTGGTAGAAATAGAGAAACCTTCTCCTCTGGGTGACTTACAGGGACCATGGGAAAGTCTATCTCAGAGCAAACGTAACATGCCTGTCAGAGGGCCCTGCAGCCAGTATTCATCTTCAGACCTTCTCTCAGTCCTCCTTTCAGTGTTTCAGAGAGATGATGCCTTTGATGGCCTCGGAAGTGGGAGCAGCAAACTAACGAGATAAAGAGCTTCTCCAGTTGATCTGTAAATTCAGCACATCCCAATCACACCCCAGCAAGCTTTTCTTTTTTTTAATAGAAATCGATAGGCTGATTCTAAGATTTACATGGAAATGCAAAGAGACTAAAATAGCCAAAACAGTCTTGAAAAGGAAGAACAAAGTTGAAGGAGTTACACTACCTGATTTTAAGACTTACCCTAAAGCTGCAGTGGTCAAGACAGAATGGCACTGGTGTAAGAATAGACACAGTTGAACAGAGTAGAGGTTCCAGAAGTAGACCCACTTATATACAGTCAGTTGATTTCTGAGAAAGCAATTCAATAAGTGAAGTCTTTTTAACAAATGGTGCTAGACAACTGAATATCCATATGAGAAAAATGAGGCTTAACCCCTGTCTAATATCATATACAGATTTTAATTTGAGATGGTTCAAGATGCCGAAGGGGACAAAGCAGTAGATTGAGCCAGGAAATTTGACCCTGAAATGACCTTACCAAAGGTCACTTTATCTCTCTAGATTTCTGTTTCTTCACCTATTAAATTAGAGGACTTATGCTGGATAATCTTTCCATTTCCTCTAGCTCCCAAATTGATTGGTTTTAAGTCCAATACTGTCATGGGATAGGTGTCAAGGACTCGTTTTCTTAAAGTTTTTGTGTGTGTATAATCTGTTTTCTCTCAAGACGTGAGCCTCCTGCATGTTTTCAGGCCTTGCAACAAGAGAGGTGTGTGGTGCTAAAGAAACCGGCTGGAGTTCAGGGATGGGCCTCCTCACGACATGGGAAGCATGTAGGCTATGGGGGTGTTCTGCCTGGGACATCTTTCAGCTTATTTTTCAGTTCAGTTCGTAACTCAAAAAGCATCTTATCCAGTGCCACGTCCTTCACCAAAAGAGATGCCTTTCTCAGACAGAGGAGGCCAAGGCTAGTTAGAGCTGCTCTCCCCTGCTGCCACAGACTATTGAAGGAAAGTATAGGAATGAGTTTCTATTTTCTGCATCCTTCCTTAAGCCCTGACACTAGGCTGCCCTGGTCTCCTACTGATGCACTCAACCTAACTTTCCCTCTAAGCCCCATTTGAAATGCTTTTGGTCTTTTGAGTTCATCTATAAGGTCACTTAGAGCATGGCCTCTCAGCATTTTTAGAACTGAAAAACCATCTTAACTATCTTTTAGGTCAACCCAAATTTGTTATCCCTCTGAAGGAAATGTGCGTTTTATAATAGCAGGCCTGGAGATGTCATTGCCTTATAGTAGTACCTTGAAACAATTTTGCTGGAATATTTTTCCCCAGGGAGGGAAAAGGTGACATTCATTTATGGCCCATAAGTCACACAACATAGGCAACTTTCTCCTTTACCTCTACTTGAGGCTATTTCCTGTAGGGCAAGGACAGATAGTTGGGCAACCCAGTTATCTTCTTCAAACCTCTTTCTCCTGTTCTACCTAATTCATAGATGTATCATAAGGTTATAGCAATATAATATATAAAAACACTTTGAAACCCCCCAAATTACTAGTCTCTCTTCCTTTCTTGCTCTGCATACTATCCCTAGGTGATGTCATCAACCCCCATAGCTTCAGCCTTCAACCATCAGCTGTCAGAAGATAATCCCAAAATCCATATCTCGGTAGTCATTTGTCTCCCAAGCTCCAGACGCTGGATTCTCACTGCCTCCTGGACTTTTCTTAGATGCCTCAGGGGCACTGTGCACCTAAGTCTACAAATTAGATTTTGAATGAAAAATGTCACTTCTGTAGGGGTCTCTTAGCTAAAGGTCCTCATAAAATAGGACCTTTAAATGATTAAATTACTAAGTTTTTCCTCCATGATTCATTAGGTCTGTAGTGTCCTGGAGAGCTTAGAGCAAGAATACCGGAGAGATGAGGACTGGTGTGGTGGACGAGATAAATTGGGGCCAGCAGCAGAGATCGACCACGTCATCCCACTCATCAGTAAACATTTGGAACAAAAGGAGGCCTTTCTTAAGGTGAGAGCACATTGTCATCCAAGGTCTGGGACTTTAGTCTTGGTTTTTATCTGCTGTCTCACTCTCCCCATTGCCTCCGCCTCCTCCTTTCTGTCTCTGTCTCTCTGTCTCTCTCTCTCACTGCTTCATGTGGGCTTCCCATACCCCTCTATTTTCTAGCTTCTTATCTAAAGGGGGCATTTGTAGAGGGGATATTGGCTGGTTAATTTGAAAAGTTGAAAGCTTACAGTTCAAACATTCTTTATTTCTCTCAGCACTTTTTTGTGTAATTAGGCAATTAGGATGCTTCGTTTCTACTGGTGCCATGTACAAATATCCTGATATCCCATTGATGTTAAGTGAGAAAAATACCTACTTTCATTTATCTATAAAAATATTTTAATTGAAATATATAAGCCTAGATAGAAAACTATTAAAATACATCTTTTATAAATGGATGATGCAAAATTTAGGGCAAGAGTTAAAGAAATACATTTAGACATCTTATTTATTTATCAGTCTAACGATTACCAATTACCAATGAATGTAACACTGTTTATTGTGTTGTTTGAAGAGAGAGATACCTTATTTTGTTTGTTTTGTTTTTAAAAGAGCCTTAGCTTCCCAGAGAGGAAGCACAGTCCTGCTCTGAATAGCTTTCAGCTGGTGTGGGAAGTTCTCCTAAGCCTCTTTCCTCCTGCCTTTGATCTTCTCTCTGACAAAGCCTTCAGTGTTAAAACTTATCTAAAGGCTCCATTTTCTCTCAAATTCCCTGCTTTCATGTTCTGCTTCCTTTCAGGTTTCTGAAAGCACAAAAGAGAATTTTTATACCCTGACATGTTGCCGCTGATTTTCTACAATTCTGTAATTAACTGCCTTTCTTTTATTAGGGATTTTCTCTACTTGACCACCTCTTTAACTTTTATTTTTATTCTTTTTTAAAGATGACCTCTCCCTGCCCTTCTCCCGTCTATCTGGTATCTGTACCCGCATTTGATCAGACCTCTTAGTAATCAGCTCTTACTAATAAGATTAAATAGAAATTCTTCCATACAGGGCTTAAGATGATTTTAAAAGTCTTCCCTATGACAAAACAAAGTTTAAAACAAAACAATTTATGTAGGGCGTGTCAGATATTTTAAATAAAAGTATAAAGGTATGTCTTCATAAAATTAAATGTTTCTTCTGAAGAAGGAAAAAAGAAAATGTTCTGATGTTTTCCATATGTGCCTAAAACCATAGTTGAAAAACTCCTTATTGTTGTGGGAATTACAAGCCCAATGGACGGAAGAGCGAGCTCCCCATGTGTATACATTAGTTGATTTTGGATTCCTTAGCTTTGGACCACTGTCCAACTGTTAAATTCATGGACCTCAGAGTGGAAGGACCCACTAGCAGTCTTTTACCAGAGCTCCCAGAAGCCACTGTTGGGAGTGCAACATTTAAAGTAATTTTTTTACCATATGATTCGTAGAATCATATGCTAAGTATAAAGACGTTTAAAAGTTAACAGTTTTGTCTAGAGATAATTTAATTCTGAAAACTGTGGATTGAAAATTAATGGACTAGCGTGTATTACCTCTACCATCGGGAAAAATACTGCTTTTTAAAGAAATTCAGAAAATCTCTTGTCTTGAGAGAAACTAGAAGTACTCTGTCGGTAGACCTAGATCCTAGCCCTGACTTGCTTCATGACTCCTGCCCTTGCTGGGCCTGGATTGGGTACAATAGCATGGGACAGACCTGTCCTCTCTGCTACCCACCACTCTTGTGAGTCTTAAGGGGGCGGTACAATGGCTCTTACCCCTTTACATGACTGATAATTCCCAGCAGTAGGATCCTTAGTAGTCTTATTGAGGCGGGGGTGGGTTTGATGGACAAATATGTTTCTAAAATATGGACAATTTCCATTTGGATTTGGAACATACAGTTAATAGGTTTGATCACTAAATTTGCTTTCTCAAGTCTAAATTAAGCTAATGTTAAAGTGGCTTACACCAGTGGTCATATACGAGGCATTCTGGTGGCAGAGGGAAACCAACCTGAGAGCCACTCTCAGGTGGTCACGCTGAATCAACACGTAGTAGTCAAAGGGTGGCTGATTTCTGGTTTTGTCTGTGATGGAAAGGGGAGAGGCACAGGGAGCTTTTCTTTACTCAACAAAAGAGTGAGTAAGTCTCCTGCAATGGAACTGGAGTATGCATAAACTGGAAGTTGCCCCAGGGCTCTGTTCCCCCAGAGCCCCAGAAGCCTCATCACCGGCACCCCTTCTCCAGTGTCTTAGATCATGTGCCCCTACCAGACCGGGACTTACGTGGGGGGCTTCACACCTTGTCTCTCTCAGGCCTGCACCCTGGCACGGCGGAACGCCGAGGTCTTTCTCAAGTACATCCACAGGAACAATGTCAGCATGCCCAGTGCCGCCAGTCACACCCGAGGACCCGAGCAGCAAGTGAAAGGTCAGTGCAAGCCCTGCCGGCCTCGAGCCACTTCAGCCGCATGGACCAGAGCCTGGGTACCTGGTCTTCACGTGACCTCAGATTTCCTGGTTCTTCTCCTTGCATGAGAAGAAGTGTGACGTGGGATGGTGTGGGTGGTGGCGATTCAACACGCCTCAGGATTTGGGATGGGAAAATGACTATAAAATTTCCCCAGAGCTTTTGCATTTATCTTAAGAGTTGAGAACACCACTAATAGCATTTTCTGAAATGACAGATGGTCTCTATGTATCTACACTGTGCAGTACATGGCCACTAGTCAACCCCAGAGACCAAGGCTAGGGAGGGAAGTGACGCTGACTTGGCGTGGGGAGTGGGGACAGGCTTGGCGAGCTGCCGAGCAGACAGAGGGAAGCTCGGACCTCCTCTGGGAAGGGCCTCTCTCCTGCTCGAGGAACTCAGGAGGTGCGAAGATCAGAGGCCACTGGGGAGAATTAAACTTAGTAATCAAAGATCCCTACAGAGAAGAGGGAAGCAGCATTCCTTTTCCAGATGTGCCACCCTGTTTGCAGCCGAGGGGCCCTGTGGGTGGCTAGCATTATGTCACCTTCCCCTTCCTGCAGATTTTTCAAAGCCTGTGTTCTGATGTCCAAGTGCAGGTGGCAGCTCGGGTGAGGCCAGCTGCCTGCTGAGAGTGCACACACCCCGCCCCCGCCCCAGTGTGCTGAGAGTGGCGGCCACCCAGGGTGAGCAGGATGTGCCGCACCTTCGTGGGGGCCAGGGCAGGGTTTGCCCAAAGGAAAGTCCGCCAGATGGGGCACAAATGAAACCTGAAACTCATTAGGATTTTCACCTGAGCTGGATTGATTCTCTCAGCCACCACAGAGGGACCTCAGTGAACAAAACTGTGACTAGGAGACAAAAAGAGTAATAATGGAAACACAGGTTCTCACTGTCTTTGCCCAATTGAAGCTTCCACCTGAGCAGGGACCTACAGTCTCTCCTATAGCCATTTCCTTTCCACCTGCTGCCTGGACCCAAAACCAGTGCCACTTATTTTAAGTTTTTATTACAGGAGCAATTATTGCTGCATAACAACCCCTGAAATTCAGTGGCCTACAGCTATAAGCATTTATCGTTCAATGACTGTGTTGGCTTGGGGACCAGCTGCCTTGGCTGGGCTCAGTGATGCGGTTCTGCTTGAGGCTGCAGGTCTGGCTGGCTTGGCCCCTTCACTGCAGGGTGGGTTCTTGTCTGCTCCATGTGGATTAATTCTGGGACTTTGGTTGAAGGGGCAGCGGTTACCCAGGAGAACTTCTTATAGAGGTGATGGCAGAGGTTTAAGGGGCAAGCTCAAGTGCACAAGCACACTTCAAGCCCCTAGTTGTGTCCTATCTATTAACAGCCCATTTGCCAAAGAAAGTCATGTGACTGAGCCTGAATTCGGGGGTGAGGAAGTACACTTTGTCTCTTTGGGGAGGAGCTAAAAAGCTACATAATAAGGGCAGAGATATAGGGAGAGGTGAATAATAGGGACCATAAAAGCTCTGAGCCTAAGAGAGGAGAGACAGATTCTGTCCTTAGAGAGCCAAACTTCCGTAGGGCATTAAAAGTACACAAAATCAACAAAAACTTCTGAGTACAAGCCTTGCAATTTGGGCTGTGCCTTTTCTGTAGAGCACAGTAACTCGGTAGACCAGGGTGGCTAAGGACCCAGGCTCTTAAGTCAAATAGCTCTACCCCTTTATCTGACTGACCCTGGTTGAGTTTCCTATCCTCTCTAAGCCTCAGTTTCTTCATCTGTAAAATGGAGATAATAGTGGTCCATGCATCCTGAGGTACTGTGAAAATACATACCTGCCACATAGTGAGTACTAGTAAGTGTTAACTTTCCATAGCATCATTATTGTGTATTTTATTAGTATCTAATATAGTTAGCAGGAAGCAGGAGGCAAACAACACAAAATAAATTTTATTGCTTCAAGCTTAGAACAGACTATTAGACGCTTCAGAAATCCATCCACATAACCAGCTGCTTCTAGAACAACGGAAGTAGAGAGAGGGAGGGACATGACATGGACAAACAGCTCCCACGGCCACCGTGGTGCCCCATGCCTTGTACACATCCTCGCATTCACCTTCATTAGAGATGACGTGAGAACAGCTTTTAGCTTTTCTTATGATCGGTCCCAACCAGCATGGAAGTTTGGGCCTAGAGACATGATTCCGTGATGACGTGATTCCAACATAGCTTCCCTAGGCCCATAATTTAGAGGTTTTAAAATTGAGGTTGTGCTGTTGAAGTGCTAAGTGCACAGCCCCTTGTATGGGACAGAGCTCGTGGCAAGTGACATGGCTATCCATGCCGTTCCCCCAGTCCTCATGCCGTTCCCCTCTGGCCCTCTCCTAGAACCCCTCAAGAGTGGCTGGTGTTCCTGTCAAGTCCGTTCACTCTCTGCAGGCTCCCAGGCACCAGTTATGTTAGCTACTATTTTCAGCACCGATCATTCCCAAGGTCTCTTATCATCAAGGAATAGCTTTGGCGTGAAGAGAATCAGAGTCACTTTTAAGTCACCCTGGGGACATCCTCTTCCCCCCTTCATCGATGGAACCTCATCAACAGGCCCTCCCCCAGTCTCCCTGATCTCTGGGAAATGCTCTCTGGACCAAACTTTTGCTCCCTTGCTTCTGGTGCTGGATCAGTCCGATGGGGAGACTTGAAGGTCTCAGTTATCTGGCACCTGGGAGCGGGGCTGAAGCAGCCGGTCAGATTTGCTCAGGACCTTCCTGTGACCAGCGCCCGTCTCTCTGCCCTGCAGCCATCCTGAGTGAGCTCTTACAGAGGGAGAACCGTGTCCTGCACTTCTGGACCTTGAAGAAGCGGCGGTTAGACCAGTGCCAGCAATACGTGGTGTTTGAGCGAAGCGCCAAGCAGGTATGTTCAGAACTTTCCCTGGCGTTGCCTCAGTTCTGGGGACCATACAGAGGCCTAGGTGACCAAGACTTGGGACAGTCCTCAAGAGGGTCATAGGAGCAGGCAGGGTAGAGATGGGGGGTGGGGATGAAATGAAGAAAGCATCCTTGCGCTGACCAGCCGTTCAGCCTTCACCTGGCACTCTGTTCAGAGTCTGGTACCAGGAGTTGGGAGGAGATGCCGGGGGCAGATTGCTCTAACTCATAGATGACACTGGGCCTGGCCTAGAAGGTCCCCAGTCCAATGGACAAGACACTCTCTTTGCTGGTGGGTTGTTCAGGTCTAACAGGGGAGGGCTCTTTCATAAAATCAACTTCCACGCTACATACTGATTGAATCGTGCCGGCATTTCCTAGGCCCATCATGCTGTCCCAAACTACAAACCTTCACATCAGAGCATGGAATGTTTTCTTACTAACAGCTGGCTTTGGGGGCACTGAATGGGTTGTTTCCTCCTACAGGCGCTGGACTGGATCCAAGAAACAGGTGAATATTACCTCTCAACACATACCTCCCCGGGGGAGACCGCAGAGGAGACTCAGGAGCTGCTGAAGGAATATGGAGAGTTCAGGGTGCCTGCCAAGGTAAGAAGCATCCCGGAGCCCTCCCCTTCCACCCAGCACTCCTCAATCTGGCCAATTTCACATTGCGGGAGGGAGGACAGCCTCTGTACACAGAAATGCTTGACTACAGAGGCAAGGCGGGGGACACACAGGTAGGATCATCTCCTTTGAGACCGGAACATCCAAAGAGATGCAGCTGTTGGTAGAGCCTCTGTACGCAGGAACTCAACTCCTATACGCTGTGCTTCCAAATGGTACTCATCTTCGTGCTCCAGATTCTGGAATCTGCTGTATTCTTTCAGACCAAATAAGGCAAAGGAATGTATTCATGTGAAATGCACATTGTGTGGGAATATCAGCCACATATTCTTGAAATTTGAGTGCTTGGGAAGTTCACCTTTTGGGAAGGGCCAGTGGCTATGGGTGGGTTCACAAAGCAGGTTCCGGAGCTGACTACTTCCCTCGGGCCTCACCCTGCAAATGAGCCAGGCTGAAGTCTCTGGGGAGCAAAACATGCACTGGTTCACGTACCACACACGCTCACACCCCCATTCACACCGAGGTGGAGAATGAAAATAATATAATAGAAGGAAATCTCATTTTCATCTGTTTTCCCAGCCAGGATTTGATCGGAGGACCCCTGGCTTTGAGTGAAATCTGATGTCTCAGTTCCCTCTTTGTAGCATCCTTGTCCCTCACACGGGGCTCCCTGCCATGGAGGACCATCCTTGGCATCACTTCCACATAGGGCAGATGCTATTCCCAGGATGAGAGGAGCCTTCGTGAGTCGGGGTGCGGGGCAACGTATTAATGCCTACCTTATCCAGAGATCCCTCTGACACTACAGCAAATTTCTCTCTAATCTGCTGCAACAAAATTAGCCCCTTAGCCTCGTTCCTGAACTGGTATTTCAGAAGTGGTTATCCACTTTGTGAATCCTACACTCTGAACTCTTGATAGTGGGGAGCCTTCCCCTGCACACTTGTGAGCTTTGGGGCCTTTTCACCCAATGTGAAGGACTGTCATTTCAGATAAGAGATTCATTTCAATACCAGCTAGCGCAGACAGTGCCCAGGAGGTGGCAGACGCACAGAACCCTTTTCAAATCCAAATGAAAATGGTTTTGAATTACCCACTTTGCACCTATCTGCCCCTCTCCAAATAGTGTCAACAACGAACCACTAAGAGGCTGAATAGTATCAGATCCACTGGTGATCCTACTGACGTAGGATGGATCACGGCAGAAACCCAGAACTTCCTAGGATCAGAGTCTGTCCATCACTGAAGTGGAAATGTGGAGAGTCATTCGGTCAATTTAATTCATCCTTCCTTTACAATCTTCCTGTCTTTCTCTTTTCTATTCACATTGTTGTCACCCTAATTGGGTTCCATGCATTTGGCCTTTCCTTCCTTCCAACCCATCCTGCCCTTCACTGGCGTTCATCTTCAAAACACCACTTTGGTCAGATTACCACCCAGCTCAAGAGCTTTAATGATTATGCAGTGCCTTTAGGCAACACTCAACAACGTCTACGACTGTGCCACCTCACCACTGCCACTGTATCTTCAGTTAATGTGTTTATGCAGATTTTATGCTCCAGCTGAATGGATATTATTTTCTTACCCTCCGAGAGATACACCGTTTATTTTCTTGCCTCTGTATCTTTTCTATACTATTTCTCTGCCTAGAATATCCTTCCCTTCTCTCTAGTTTGTACTTTTTAAGAAGACCCCGCCTTCCCACTTCAGTGCCTCTTCCTCTGTGTCCCTGCCTACAAGCCAGATACAATCGGCGTATCCCTGCACTGCAGACATTGTCTGTGCAGCCCTTAAGGCACCTGACCTGGACCATCCTGTCCTCCCGGCAGCGTTATCTCCTGTATGAGCCTGCAAGATCCCAAAGGACAAGAACCATGCTTTATTCACGTACCTAACTATATCTTGTGCATTGAAGGGAGGCTACAGATATTTGAGAACATAAGAGAAAAAGAAGTTTGGATAGATTTCAACAATGCTTCCTCCCCAAACCTCTATTTAATATGATTCTTTTACTTTGACTCTCTCTCTGTTCTCTCTCCCTCTTAACTGTTTCTCTTAATGGGATTTCATCCTCCCATCTTTCATTTCCAAGTTTCAGGGCTATTTGTTATGAGAATATCTACAAGATAACAAATCCAGCTGGGGACCTTCTGATGAAAGGCAGTAGCCTCCGGCCCCACTGCAGTCCCACTTACCAGAAGCAAACCTCTTTTAGCCAGCCATCTTTGGTTTTAATCTTTATAACCAATAAAGTGAATTTGAAATGGAAACCAAATTGACCTTAAACCGCATGACAGTAAGTATGGTGGCCCTTACTGAACCGAGCAACAGAGTATACTCAGAGTATACTGAGTATATTGAATTACTATACTCTGTTCCAAAGAAACAGATCAAGTAGAAGAAACACTGAATATAAAAAGGTACCTTCTATGTAGCCATATACGAATGTGAGAATAAAAATAAGATAAAGAGAATTTGGATGAGGATAAGAGGAAAACAAGATTTTCTTGTTGTGGTATGCTGTGGACAACCCAGTTAGAAGAATTTCAATGATATTTTCCTATTGTGGGTTTCAAAATTTATAAGGGGTCAAGGTACATGGTGATAGGAAAGCTTAATCATCTTGACATCTGGAAGAACTCTATTTCTTCTAACAGCAAAACTCTTTAGATTCTTCTGATTTTACAGTTCAGTAGTTTTTCGTACGTTCACGGGGTTGTGCGGCCATCGCCACTGTCTAGTTCCGGAATATGTCATCCCCCCCCCCAAAATAAACCCCATATGCATCAGCAGCCACTCCCCTTTTCCCCTCCCCTCAGCCCCTGGCAACCACTAATCTACTTTCTATCTCTATGAGTTTGCCCGTTCTGGACACTTCATGTAAATGGAATCATGGAATCATAATACGTGGTCGTTTATGTCTGGCTTCTTTCACTTAGAGTGTTTTCAAGATTCATCCATGTTGTAGCAGTACTTCATCGGTACTTCATTCCTTTTTGTGACTGGATAATACTCCACTGTATGGATAAACCATATTTTGTTACACATTCATCAGTTGATGGACATTTGGATTGTTTCCAGTTTTGGCCTACTGTGAATAATGTTGCTGTGAACATCTGTGTACAAGTTTTGGTGTGAACATATGTTTTCAGTTCTCTTAGGTATATACCTGAGAGTGGAATGGCTGGGTCAGGTGGCGACTCTATCTTTAACTTTTTGAGGAAATTCCAAACCGTTTCCCAAAGTGCATACACCATTTTCCATTTCCACCAGCGGTGTATATGAGTTCTCACTTCTCTACATCCTCTCCAACACTGGTTATCGTCTGTCTTTTTTGTATAACCATGCTAGCGGGTGTAAAGTGGTATCTCATTGTGGTTTTCATTTACATTTCTCGATGAGTAATGATGTTGAGAAAACGCTTTTCTAAACTGATAATTTTATCTCTGAAAGTGAAAGAAGCTATAAGAAAAACTGGACTAGCTTCTTCTTAACAAAAGAGAATTAAGTGATAATGAAAGTGACTGGAGCTTTAGCTGAACTAAATTATGTCTTTGAATTCAGATAGCCAGGAAAAGGAACACTGGGCTTTGTCAGAGAGGCACTTTCTACGAGAAAAGTAGAATCTAAACAGTTCAGATAAAACATGGTCATGTTTCCGTTTCTGAGACTCTTAAGAGGAATGAACATAACTCACATGTGATAGACATTTTTGAAAGGTTTAGTTTTTCATATTTAACAAGCAAATCTTTCTCCTGTGGAATGAATATGAAGATACATCTCAAGGAACGGTTTTCCCACTCAGGGAGCACAATAATTCCATTCCCCCAAAGAATATATCAATAAGTACAAGGCAGGTCAGCAATGAAAGGCCAATTGGATGCTTATAATTAGATTATGAGAATATGTCAAGAAGGCTAAATTTTAAAGACTTGTCAGATTTTCAAGAGATACCCAAAAGGGCTTTTTACAAACTATATTCGGAGTAAGGTGCTCTGATTAGGGGAAGATGATATAATATTAACTGATCAAAAGAAGGAAGGAAGAGAAAAAATAAGAAAAATAGAACTACTGAACCCTTATTTTTAACCTCTGTCTTTTCCAGCAGAAAACATAGAATTGAAAATGAAAGGGCAAAATATACACTAGGGGACACAAGAATCCCAAGATAAGTGAGTTGTGATCTAAATTTCAAGGCCCAAGTGAATTATATCCCCCAAAAGCTCCCTTTGTCCACAAGATCATGTCCACACTCCTGAACCTAACATGCAAGCACCTCTACAATCTGACCCCCACTTTATCAGTCTGTATAAGTTACTCTTCTTGGTGGCAAGATTTGAGTTTCAAGCTGGCTTAAGTTTAGAAGGGGAAAAGACTTTGTATGGCTGTATGTGGAAATAAAGAAGACAGAAGCTGTGCGGCTGGACCTCGAAGGAGCCCAGGAAAAGCTGAATGACTCAGCCCAATGGGAAGAACAAGACACGTGGCATAGTCTCACCTGTGGAGATGAAAACTGGGATGTCACCCAAGACCAGGGCAGTTCCAGCAGCCACGTTTCCGGGCCAGCTCATCTCAGGAGATCAGGCATACATAACGACCACCACTGTGATTCAGCTTCCCTTCTCTCCTCTACTATTTGCTTTCACTTCTACTCTCCACCCAGCCACCCAGTTCCCTGTCTCTACAGTTCACATCCCCAGAAAAACCAGCTTAATTGACCCAGCATGTTGCCCCTGTCCCTGTTTAGTCAGAGCTTCTAGGCCAGGACACCTTGGAAGTCACTGGCTGCATATTGATGGGCTGCCCTCGTGGGACAAGTTTTACCTCTGATCTCATCAGCAGTAGCCAGGCATGGGGCGGGTCGCACTGTGCCACCGTAGTCACCCACGTATAAGAAATCACTTCAGACTGCTCTCAGTAGGGGCCGTGGGCATGGTTGGGATCAAATCTTTTCATCTAATTCTTCCCAGTGTAAACCTTCAATTCTTGCTGGTCTAATTTTACTCACCTCCCAGCACAATAATTACGCACTCATCCATTTACTCAACATTATTATTATTATGGTATACATAGTAGACATTGGAGCTACAAATGAATAAGATCACACTCATCTCTTAGAAGCGCATGGTCTAATGAAGGAGACATAAATAACTCAGCGTGATACACGCCCAAGTAGCAGCGTGTGTGTGGTGCTGTGGGAACACTGGGAAGGGCACCTCCCACTCGGCTTGTGGGGAGGAGGAGAGGTGAGGGAGGGCCACTGGGGTGAAAGCAGGGCTGAGGAGGAGCCACTCATCACATTGTGGGGGGCAGGTGAGGTTTATTTAACATGGCTGGAATTTCGGGGCCACGGAGAGCAGTGGAGGTGGTCACGTGGGCATGTGAGGCCACGTGGGGAAGAGCTTGTCTACGCTGCCAGTTTCGCTGTCTGTTTGCTCCCCCTGGGTCCCACACATACCTGGAATGCTCTTGATCACAAGCCACTATCCCTGTTGACTCTGAATCAGTTTTGATGTTTTAGGATATAATTTCCTCTGATAGGAAATTGTAGGGCTGCTCTGGTAGGACTGCTGCTACCAATTGGCTATAAACCCCCATCTCGTGCTCAAGTCTCCTTACCAAGAGCAGAGAATAAATGTGTGTTTCCAAGATTTTATATGAAGATGGATTTCTTGATTATAGCTACAAAAATTAATCACTGTCTTAAGTAAGTGACAAACCTAAGAAAAATTGTTTCCCAGGTTAGAGGGGAAGCCCTAAATGCAAGAAATGGAAGTCCTTGGAATACCAGGTATCTTGTATTAACCGAGTCCCAGCGCCATTATTCTTTGACTTTTCGTTGCTAAGGAGGTGTTTCTCCTGTCCTCATACCTACCTTCTTTCCTTCACACCGAAGCTCTTCTGGTTCCTTATCTCCCAGCCCTGGGGACCAGCCCACTGTGCTGAGGTAGGAGAGGCTCGAAGGTGTTGAGTGAGTTGCTGGAGAGCGGGAGCCCTGGCCGTGGGGGACCAAGTTCTCTCTGCTTGCCTCTCTGGCCAGAAGCTTCCCTTTGGCAGTTCTTGAGAGGGTCAGTCTCTCGTGGGAGGGGCTGTGGGTGAGCCTGGAGAGGCACAGGTGAGGGTGGTGGCATAAAGAAAGAAAGGCCCTTCTGCCTGTTCTGTTCTTGATCCAGTGATTTTCTGTCTCAGTTTCCCTCAATTACCCAGATCGTAGCATGATCCAAACCTTGTACCTACTTTCCCCCAGTCCGAAAGATAAAAGATTACTTCTCAGAATATTATGTAAATATTCTTCTGAGCAAGCGTTTGCTTGTTTGAATAGCCCTTCCGTTTCCATATCTTACCCAGCACAGGTCCCACCTCCCCCATGTCACCTTTTCTGCCCCTGCCAGCCCACCTTCATTTTTTTCCTGTTTTAAAATTCCTGCCGTGTTAACTATACATATTTCTTATTCTGACATTCAATTACATAATGCCCTGAGTTATTGAACTGCTCTGTGTGAAAATCTTGTCCCTCTAGGGATATAGACAGTCTGGTGGAAATCTCTTTTTCTTCTTTTGTTTACCCCCCAGGGCTTTCCCCACAGCCCTCTGCACCGTGATGTGGACAGAGTAGATGTTGAACACACTCTTGTTAGAAATGAAATTGACCCACGTCAGGGCTCCACCTCACTTAGCCCTGTGATGGACACTAGCTTTGTTCACTCTTCTCTCCCTCTCTCTCCCTCTCTCTCTCTCTCTCTCTCTCTCTCTCTCTCTCTCTCTCTCTCTCAAGGAAGCTAAAAACAAGATCCTGGTGGTGAAAGGGACAGAGTTTACTCTTAAATCTGCTAGTTAGATTTTTGTACATCCTGGCTGTGCCAACTCACCTGATGTTTAGAAAGCCTTCTTCAGGCCAGTAGAGTAAAGGGAGAGAACTAGAAACTATGGACCAGAGGCAAACGGCTCTATCACTTACAGGTTGTATGAACTTGGACAAGCCCTAAGCCTCTCTAAGCCTCAAAGAGACCCGTACCACCTCCCTCCACCTGCCTCCTAGGGACGCTTTAAGACTCAAACGAGTCTCAGATGTAACATGAACATACTCTGTAAACTGATAAAGTGCTGTATTAATGAAAGAGATTCTTACATCAATAACCACACTGGCTAACATTTATTGCTTACTGAGTTTTTACTGTGAACACTGTGTTCCAGACACATCCTACATTGTCAACTCATATAATGCTCACGACAACCCTGCAATATAGATACTATTATGATCCCTATTTTGCAGATAAAGGAACTGAGGCACAGAGGGTTTCAGTAGTTTGCTCAAGCCCTCCCAGCCAGTAAGTGACAGCACTGGGATATAAACGGAGGCAGTCTGGCTCTGGGGTATCTATGGCTTCTGTGAAGAAGGAAAGAGGGCTGGAGTGAAGGGCCATGATAGTAAAGGTAAGCTAGTAACTTACGACCATCTTTTGGGGCAGCAAACAAAGGAGAAGGTGAAACTCCTGATTCAGCTGGCCGATAGCTTTGTGGAAAAAGGCCACATTCATGCCACAGAGATCAGGAAATGGGTGACCACGGTGGACAAGCATTACAGAGATTTCTCCTTGAGGATGGGAAAGTACCGGTACTCTCTGGAGAAAGCCCTTGGAGTCAACACAGAGGTAGGTGTGGGATCGCCCAGCTGGGATGTCCTCCTTTCTTACCTCCCTCAGTACTGCTGTTCATTGCCGTGGAGGGAAGCTGGGTTTGCAGAGGAATCTTCCTGAGCTGTTGACCCCTAGAGCATTGCCTTGTGTTGTCCTTCTCCTGGAGGGACTGGATCTTGCTGAGCCATTGGCTTCCAGCTCTCCATGACTGGTGCTATACACAGTGCAAAATTGGCTGGCCAGGGGTAGCGCCTGTGGCTACACAACAGAGCTTTTCTGTGTGTAGAGTTAACTGTTGACTTTGAGGATTAAGCCCTTTGTCTTGGCTTCATCAGTACTGTCTTCCCCCCAATTATGTTAATCAGCAAATGATTAGCGTCCTCAGTGTGTATAATAGTGCTCTTTCAAGAATAAGGTATGCAATTTGTATAAAGTCTGTTTGACATTTCAACTGAAAAGAAGTACTATTTTCCAGGAAGCAAAGGAAGACTGACTTTTAATCTCTTCTTTATAATAGGGGTCATTAACCTATGAATTAAGAGCGAAATACAGACTGGCAATTTAATCCTAGGATTTCTAATTCTTAAATCTTTACATAGGCTCATACTCTGAAGCAGAGCAGACTAGAGAATAAAGTGGTCAAACCACAAAGATTGGGGGAAATTAACGTCTCCCCCAGGCTTTAACCTGTGAGACTTTTTTCCTAGAGGTTTCTATTCTATATAAATACCAAACAGTGGTTGAAATAAGCATGGATGGGCAATTAGAAAATTCAGTAATTGTTCTATCATTTAGCTTTCTATTTCCAAGGGAAGTTGCTTGTTTAAATGAAAATATTTACTTTTATTATTTTCCCTTGACAAATGAAAGTTTTATATCTTTTTACATTTCTGTTTCACAACTGTTTTAATGGTTAATCATCAGTCTTAGACCTGTGTGTGTGTGTGTGTGTGTGTGTGTGTGTAGATCTAATCAGGCCCAACGTCCTTGAGGAACTATGACACTAATTATAAAATGTGTACATTCTTTTTCTTTGTTGTGGATATTATCCCTGAGCATTTGACCTGAACATTTTATACTTCTCTTATTTGAGAAAAAAATTATCCCATGAAGAAGAGTGCTTGTGGGTAGCAGTTGGTGGGATTCCCCCATCTTCTCATCCTTCTCTGTAATATCTTTCTCTGTTCTTCCCTTCCCCCACCTCCACCAACTCTGGTGAGTTGCTTTCCCAAAGCATCTCCAAGGTGACCTCTGCGATCTCTCTGTGTGTAGGATAACAAGGACCTGGAGCTGGATATCATCCCAGCAAGCCTTTCAGATCGTGAGGTCAAGCTCCGGGATGCCAACCATGAGGTCAATGAAGAGAAGCGGAAATCAGCCCGGAAGAAAGAGTATGTAGGGGGTTGGGCGTGAGACGGTTCCACCGACTGGCAGGCTCCTCATGGCTATGCTTGGTTTTCATTGCCACCCGTCCCTTTAGACAGCTTGCTGTGTCCCCATGACCACCTACAGAGGTTGGAATGGACAGACATGATGCTTCCACCCACATTTCACACTAACCAAGAACTTTAGGGCATTGGACAGCAGAAACAATGAACCATGTCAACCTTACAAACCGTGTCTTGATCACTCTGATTTCTTTATATCAGTGTTACAAAGTTACACATAGCCAGAGATATGCAAGGGCTTTATGAAGAGTATTTTGACATTCCTTTTGGGTAATGCTGGAAAAAAAATGGTGTGTTCTAAGATTAAGAAGGCCTCTGTAGTTGATTTTATCAAAATGAAGTAGGACCACAGGTCCCTTGGAACTGAAGAAACTCAAGCTGGTCTGTGAAGTCAGAGCTTAGGTTTCATCTGGGCTGCTGTAAGAAAGTATGACGAATCAGGTGCTTTAAGCAACAGAAATGTATTGTCTCACATTTCTGGAGGCTGGAAGTCTGAAATCAAGCTGTTGGCTGGGTTGATTCCTTCTGAGGGCTGGGAGGGAAGACTCTGCTCCAGGCCTTTCTCCCTGCCTTACAGATGGTCATCATCATGTTCACATGGCGTCCTCCCTGAATACAGGCCTGTGTCGACTTCCCCCCATTTTAAGGATACCAGTCATTTTGGAACGGGGGCCCACCCTACTCCAGTATGACCTCACCTTAAATTGCATCTGCAATGACTCTGTCTCTAAATGAGGTCACACTGTGAGGTACTGGCGGCTGGGACCCAACGTATGCATTTTGGGGGAGACACAATTCAACCCATAACAGAGAGGGAAATGAGGAGACAACACGTGGCCAGATCTTCCTGCTGGGCTGCCTCTGAGACACCAAATAGCCAGAGGACGGTAAAGGGTGGGTGGAAAGTAAAACAAAACGGGGTAGAGGATAGTGGAGCTAAATTATGAATAAAAACAGGAAAAACTGCAGGAAGCAGCTGGAGAAAAAGGGAGAAGGTAGAGGCATGCCAGAACCCAAGGCAGTAAAATCAAAGACAACTTTTCAAAGCAAGTGGGATTACGTTCCTTCTGATATTCCTTCTTTCTTTGTTTACCAAGCACTTACAGTGTACTAGGAACTTTGCTTATAGGATCTTGTTTAATCCTTGCAGCAGCCCTGTGTGATCAGCTGTTTTATAAGTAAGGAGTCTGGGGCTTGGAGAAGCAAGTCCTGCCTCTAGGAAATGACAGTCATAATTCAATTCCTGGTTGTCTGACTTCAAAGCTCATGGACTTTCCACTCTACCAATAGAGCAAGACTAACGAGAGAGTGGCTCATTAACTCCTGCAAAAGGGAATTTTTAAAATCAATAATTTAATAGAAAGGCCACTGCTAGAACAAAGTTTTGCTTTAAGGAAAATCCCACCAAGATAAAGGTTCAGGAAAAGATGCTGCTCATTTTAATATTTCTTCTGAAATCTCCAACCAGAGGGCACTCGGGATAATCCTTCTCAAAATTTTTATGTGATGGAACACGTTGTAAATAGGGATTCTCATTATGAAGTTCCGTGAAAAAATGACATGGAAAATCTAAGATAAATATATAAAAATATATTTTGTGCTGATATTATTGCATATCACATGCCAGCTAGGAAGCACCATTTCTAAAACAAATTTGTCAAAGAAAGGAAGTGACGTAGGTACACTACAGTGAAGCCACGCATCGTGAGTTGGACGCCCGCACGGGTACATTGTGTTGTTTAGGGGTCCAAGGTGGAAGGAGCCTTCCCCTTGCATATGTGTAGCACAGCTTCTCTTTTTGGGAGACTGAAGAGTAGTCAGTTAATATCATTAGCTTGTGCTGTGCTTGGGATCACAGCCTCATGCACATCAGTTTGTGATGTAAAATAACCCCATTAGAAGCGAGAGGTCAGCACACTATGGCCTGCAAGCCACATCTGGTCCACCACCTGTTTTATATAGTCTGTAAGCTAAAAATTATTTTTTATATTTTTAAATGGTTGAAAACCATCAAAACAAGAAGAATATTTTGTGACGTGAAAATTAGATGAACTTCTTTTCTGTTCATAAATAGTTTTATTGGAACACAGCCAGACTTACTTTTTTAACATATTGTCTGTGGCTTCTTTCACACACAACAGCAAAGCTGAGTGGTTGTGACAGAGACTGAATGGCCCACAAGTAGTCACTCTCTGGCTCTTTACAGAAAAAGTTTGCTAACCCCCAGTCTCGGCGGTGGTGTCTTGGGCATCTTGTTTCTGGCTTTTAAACCTGGTTTAACCTGTGGGACTGTGAACTGTTTTGATGTAAGTCAGCAATTCTACTTAGCAGGAATCATCATTCTGGGAGCTACAGTAAGAGGAACATGGGAAGCTGAGTTGGTGTCTAGTTGGTGAGAATGAGTGTGAGTGGCATTACAAGCTTATGTGCACACACACACACACAGATGTGCAACTGAGAGCACACACATCAGCACAGAATCACAACATGGTAGAACTGGGGGGGTAAAAGGGGAAGAGAGTATGGAACTAGCTGAGCACAAACATGCTGAAGGGACACAGAGCAAATGATCAGAGTGAGAGGGACTCAAAGGAAGAGACGTATATTGGTAAAGTAGAAAAATAGGACATTCAAGAATGTCGTAAATGCTGGGGTGGGGGCGGTGAAGTTTGAAGGAAGGTAGGTATTACATCTCTAACCAACTAAAAGCCCATTTGCTTCCTTCTAGATTCATTATGGCAGAACTGCTTCAGACAGAGAAGGCTTATGTGAGGGACTTACACGAGTGCTTAGAGGTAAGTTTTGCAGTCATCAGTTCTCAGCTGTATTAGAAACTGACATCCTTGCCACATCAAGTCCTGGAGAGGAGCTCAGTACTCTGTCTTCTCCCAGAGCTTGAAGAATAAAAAACCAACCAGAGGACATCTTTCTCCCAGAGTCAATAATAATTGCATGGGAGTTTAAAGTGCTTTGGAAAGAAACTTTTCTCAGACTGGAACTAGGCCCAGCAAAAAAAAAAAAAGCATATAACACACTTGAATTCAAAATAAAATCTATGACACAGTCGCTGAACTTAAGTTGAGTCTAAAAATCTGCATCCTCCCCCCGACACACAGTCAGACTCAAACACATTTAATAAATAAGAAGACTGTGGAGTTTGTATTCTTGCTAAAGTCTGGGATGTGAATTTCCCTAGCAACAGTTCACAGTAATGGAGCATCCAGGTTTTCGTTCTTTCCATTCTGCTTACTTACCATCTCACTTTTTAGGCTCTACATGCATTCCCAATCTGCGCCTTACCCCACAGCTTTGAAGCCCTGTTTGTTTTGTGTGTATTTCACGTGGCAGTGCTTGCCAGTGACAGAACTGTTGCTGTCTTACAGACCTACCTATGGGAAATGACCAGTGGTGTGGAGGAGATCCCCCCTGGGATCCTTAATAAGGAGCATATCATCTTTGGCAACATCCAGGAGATCTACGATTTTCATAACAAGTAGGTTGGTGGAGGGTTTCAGTGGAGCACACTCAGGGCCATAAATACCCAACAGCAGGGCTTTCCCAACAAGTGGACCAAAGCTGATTGGGAAATCTTGCCTGGTAAAGTATTGCCCATTAAATTTTCTAAGTCAGTGGCTGTCAGACTTCTTTCTCACTCACACTTCTTTCTCTGCAATGGTCTAGAATTCCTAGTGGAGGGTGAAGTCAAGTATTCATCAGTGTCTCTCCCCAGTGTCCTGAGGGACCTACCTGCCAACATCTTCAGACCCAATCAGAATGATAGCCAGGCCTTGAGGAAGTAAAAGTGGCTTCTGCTCATTAAAACTGTTGGGAATCCTGACATTAGAATGCATCTGAGGCTAACCTCCTACTCTGTGGGCCTTAGGCTTCAAATTCCACTGAAGTTTTCTTTCAACCTAAATACTTCCTCCACCCTTAACTACCTCATCTTCCCCACCCTCAACCAAAACAACAACAGATGATAGATAGATAGATGGATAATCAAACTATCTAATGGAACATATTTCTTGACAGCTTATAGGGGAGAACATCAATCAACCCTCTATGTTTTGTTGAAATCAGTAGAATCATAGAGCCCTAAAACCTCACAATTCATTTTTTCTAGCTCCCAACTTGATTTAAATATCTTTCCCACAGCATACTAAACATGGTCCATCATTAACAGAGGGTCAGCAAGAACCTTGGTTGATTAGTTACATAATAACCAGCTTATGGAAATAATTCCGTTTCCAAAGTACAAATAGAGGAAACCTCAAGACCTGAGAAATAATGTTGACATAAAGTCCTATAGCTCTCTAAGAACGCTGTTGCAGAGAAGGGTTGAGGTAGAGATTCAGGGTTGTAGGATACAGTCCCGGGGACGTCCTAGGGTCAGGCTAGTCAAGGCTTTGACTGAATTAAGCCGTCATGACGAAGATGGAACTGCCAGCTCGGAGAGGTCCGGGGGAGGCAGTGGGCGCCGGTGTAGCAGCCCCCCTGAGGCAAGATTCTAAAACAGCACCGCGCCATCGAGCTCTGTGCAGTGATGGAAATGTCCCGTGTCTGTGCTGTCCAGTACAGTAGCCGCTGGTCATGTGTGCCTCGCGAACACTTGAAATGTGCCTATTGTTACTGAAAACTGCGTTTTCAACTTTGTTTAATAAATATAGGTGGCGGGCTTCCCTGGTGGCGCAGTGGTTGGGAGTCCGCCTGCCGATGCAGGGGACATGGGTTCGTGCCCCGGTCCGGGAAGATCCCACATGCCTCGGAGGGCCTGGGCCCGTGAACCATGGCCGCGGAGCCTGTGCCCCGCAACGGGAGAGGCCACAACAGTGAGAGGCCCGCGTACCGCAACAAAAAAAAAAAAAAAAAAAAAGAGTAGCTGTATGTATGTGATCTTTCTCTAGGACCTTTGTCTCTGTAGGTATTGAATGGAGAAATTCCCAAGTACCAAAATTTCTATAAAGAAGAACAATTCACTATATAGAATTTAATACCTACAAGTAGTAATTTTAACACAAATTGGAGGTTTAAGTGGAATGATACTTAGGTTTTACCCTCCACTCTCCCTATTTTCGTACTATATCTCTTTATTATAGAACTAAATGTAAAGATCATGAAGCTTATCTACTCAAAAACTAGATCCATTTCTATTGCATTTTGCTAAGCATTCTGGGAGCGCTCGGATAAGGTAGTATGTACCATAAATAGACCCCCCAAACGGTAATGATTTCGCTAATGCTGTCTCCCCACTTTGACCTACAGCTCATGATGTGGGGAAATCATTTATTTTCAGTTTGCCTTGTATTAGATTTTCAGCTTTGATAAGGACAGCTATTTGTTTAAAATGCTCATCACCTTTGGTTAAATCTGAACTTTACTTTTTCCTTTTCAGTTTTTGGAGATATGGCCATATGTGAGTCTGGGCAATAACATTTTTATAAAATCTCTGCTGTCAGGGATCAGAAGGTCTTCCTGACCATCAAGTACAACCATTTCCATTTACAGATAAGGACACTGAGACCCAGAGAGGGGCCAGTGACTTGCCCAGTATGTCACATCTCTCCCTTGAAAGATTAGGCGTAGATTCCAGGGCGTAGTTCCCCACCTCAGTGCTCTCTCCCCGTCCCCTGCTCCATAGACCACCAGCTGGCACTGCCAAATCTGGTTTGTTTGATTCATATCTAACCAGCTTCCGTGTGCATCCTCAAATTTGAGGAAAACCCATTTCTTCCATAGGTGTGTCATCCAGGTCACACACCCTTACAATAATGACCTGAAATAAGTCAGTTTTCAGCAAGGGTTGGAAAGACAAGTAGGGGACCAACAACCAGGGCTGGATAACCCTTCTGCAAACTCCCTCCTCCAGGTCTGGCCAGAAGCTATTAGATTTGGACTTGGCCACCACCCACTGCCCTACCAGCCTAGTGTTCCCCGGCCCGAGGCTGAGGGCCAGGGCCAGGGCTAAGTGGGACTGAGCTGAGACACTGGCCAGGCCCAGGGCAGCCTTCCAGGGCACCAGGTAGCCGGGGTCAGTGGGGAGCAGAGGGTGGTGTGCAGCAGGGCAGGAGAAGACAAGGTGGGGGGGAATGATGGGAGAGGCCGGTGAACCACTGAACCAGGCCCACACTTCCATGATCTCCCAGGAGTTCCACCCTGGGGTCAGCCCTGCACTGGTTTGGAGATGGAGTTGGTACCCAGTGAGGAATCTGACCAAGGCTCTGCCCTCTGAGTTCTGGGAATCAGTGAGGTACTGGTGATAAGGGTGGAGGTGAGCACAAGTGCAGATCAAAGGAGCAAAGAAAATAGTCTCTGTTGGAGGAACAGGAAGGCTTCCCAGAGGAGGGGCATTTGAGATGGAATATAAATAACCAGTGGGATTTGTACAGCCAGGCACGGCTCCCTTGATGATGGAGGAGAGTTTGAACACAGGCCCTTTCAGGGAGGAGAGTGGTGAAGTCTAAGAGGGAGGCCGAGAGGCAATGGGAGGAGTTTGGGAGTGAGTCTGAACCCTGGGTCAAGGATGGGGGAGGTCTGGCCGTCACACTCCTACTTAGACTGTGTCTTGTCACGTCTGTGTCTGTGAGATGGAGGCTCAGGAGGGGAGAGGTGGTGGGTGGAGATGGTATGAGTCAGAAATGGTGGTATAGGAGAGCACGAAGGAAGGCAGGAGAGACAGAGTGAGTGGGAAAGTGGGGCAAAATACCTGGATAGAGGAGAAGTGAGAACAGTGGATAACAAGGGGAAAGAAGAGATGGGGAGAAGGAGAGAGGAAGGAAGAGGGGAAAGGGGGGCACTACTAGAGGGAGATGGTAGATCAGCAGAGAGGGAGAAAGGGGGAGGGTCGAGGGTGAGGGGGAGGGAGAGAGATGGATAAAGACCTAGACCTCCCTGCATCCTATTGCAGGCAGGAGCGTCAGCAAAGTGCTTTTCAAATATTTTTGATCATGAACCAAAGAAAAATTATATATCATGTCCTGATATGCATATGCTTATACATTATATATAAGAGGAAAATTAAGTCCTCCAAAATAACACCCTCACTGTGTGTGATGCACTCTGATATTTTGGATTAGGTCCCATTCTCCTTCCTTTTTAATGCTGGTTTCCACCCACTAAATTGATTTTACAACCCCTTGAAACACAGAGGGTAGATCTGTAACTACAAGGTGAGGAGCTGGCTCCACCAAGTGGTGAGAAAAGGGATGTGCAGGTCACAGCCCCTTCTGGAGGCCACACTGCCAGGCTGCGGCTGCCTTCTCCTCCGTTGCCTCTCCTACTCCTTCCCACACACACACCCCTTGCTTCAAAATATGCGTATTCTGTGCTTTCTATGCTTTTTTCACACTCCAAGAAAATCTCGTTCTATCCTACTCCCTTGTTTTATAGAAACTGGAGCTTACAAAAGTTCGTGACCTGCACAAACCAATTAGTAACACAGCCAAAGAATCCAAGTCTTCATAACTCCCTATTAAGTCACACTGTCATTGTCTTAATATTCAAATGCCAAGCGAAGAGGAAGGGGAAGACTTGTGATTTTTCTTGGGCCCTAAACCCATACTCTAAGGGATAACTGAGGCCTTACCCATCAGAAAGGCCCTAAAAAAAATTTAGCTGTGATTTTGTCGCTATTGTTTTTCAGTAAGCCATCGACATTGGTGCTGGTTATAGATATTGCGGAGTACCCAAAGTCAGACAAAGTCTAAACATTCATTTGGGGGTGTTCAAGTCATGTTCATTTCACTTGTACACACTAACTGCTTAGCGTCCTTGCCTAGTTGCTAAACAGGCTGTCAGTGGCTATGAATAACATTAAATGTGAGATTGTTTATATTTTACTTTAACATTAAACTTATATTTATGCAATACTTTTTTTTTTTTTTTTTTTGCGGTACGCGGGCCTCTCACTGTTGTGGCCTCTCCCGTTGCGGAGCGCAGGCTCCGGACGTGCAGGCTCAGCGGCCATGGCTCACGGGCCCAGCCACTCCGCGGCATGTGGGATCCTCCCGGACCGGGGCACAAACCCGTGTCCCCTGCATCGGCAGGCGAACTCTCCACCACTGCACCACCGGGGAAGCCCTATGCAATACTTTTTGATTCATCTGATCACACAAGTTAAACAAACTTAGGAAATATTAGCGAAACATATTCAACAGGTAGCAGTGCAGCGAGATAAACTGCTGCTTGAGGTTGGAGGTGAGGGTGGGGCATATGCTGAGTAAGAGTCCAGCCTTGCACACTTTGCCCCTTCACCGCTAACGTAAGCTGAAGTTTCTGCTGTGAAATAAAGGGACAGAGCCCACTGATTGTCATGGCTCAGCCCAGGTGATCCAACTGTGCTGATTAAACACTTCTGTGAACAATCTGGTACCTTCCCTGGAGTGTGCACAACTCTCCACTAGTTTGACGGCTGCTCAGTATGCTAACCAGCTGTCCTGGCCTGCAGTCCAGAGCCTCTTCCAAGATGGGCTCTGAATCTGTGTGGTCACTAATGGATCCCTTAGAAACGATCTCTAGCTCCACTTGTATGAAAGCGTTGATAAGGGACAGTGTCCTGGACTGCCTGCAAAGATGAGCCTGATGCCTTTCTCCCTGGCTGCCTCCAGCTTTGTTTGTCTCCTCCTCATTGTTCTTCTCCCCCCTGCCCTGTTACCACAGCACAGCCCCCCACCCCGCTTCATTCCCCTTGTCCCAACAAGTGTGCACGCACATGCTTGAGAGCACGCATACACAAGGTCATCACATATGCTCCCCTTTAAATGCAAGCTGCACCCTTGACGTAGAGGTCCTCTGTGAAGGATATACTTCTCCAGAAGCAGTAAGAATATAGGCCAGATTTACCTTTGGCAAGAATAACAAAATCAGAATGACTCAGGGTGCCTTTGGAATGGTGCTGTTTCCATAGTACTTAATGACAAAGATCACAAAGCTTTTCTATCAATAAATGCTAGAGGTTTCATTTCCCAGGATCCTGTCCAAAGTCAGAGCGAAGCATTTTCCTCATAGAGTAACTGCATAATATATTGTATCGTAATACTTTAACAGAGGAGTGACACTGCTTAGATCTTGACATTTTTTTATTGAAGTGTAGTTGCTGTACACTATTATATACGTTACAGGTGTACAGTATAGTGATTCACAATTTTAAGGGTTATAGTTATTATAAAATATTGGCTATATCCCCCATGTTGTACAATACATTCTTGTAGCTTATTTTATCCCTAATAGTTTGTATCTCTTAATCCCCTACCCCCTATTGCCCCTCCCCCCTCCCCACTGGTAACCACTAGTTCATTCTCTGTATCTGTGAGTCTGCTTCTTTTTTGTTATATTCACTAGTTCATTGTATTTTTTAAATTCCACATATAAGTGATATCCTACAGTATTTGAATCTTGACATTTCTTTAGAAGTTTTATTCATTTCTGAAAGAACCCCAGACATTCACGCAAACTCTTAAACTCCTTGCTTTGCTCGTTCTCCCATGATTTATTACATATGATTATTGAAATGGTGAGGACCAAGATGTTTCTATAGAACAGCTGAGGAGGAATATCCCATCATTTATGAAGTGTTGTGACCTCTTGTGCTTTAATTTAAACTCATCACATCTATTTGAAGTACGTAGAATGATACTGATCAGACGTACATAACCTGTCATCTTCATAAGCTTCAAATTAAAAAGCAAAATAGAGTTTAATACTGCCACTTACCATCAACAATTACATTGAGATGGTAGTGCATATCTTACTCAAAGTTATGAATTGATATGCCCAGCACGAAATAAATAGCTTTTAAAATGCTTAGCTTGTTTATTTAAAAATTAAATCATATGGCGTTGATGTAGGATCTAACAACTGGAAGCACACTGGAATAGGGCAGTTGCCTTCAAAAGCTGACCTATGGACTGGATGCATTAGAATTACCCAGGGAGCTTTGCTAAACAGTACAGATGCTCAGATCCTAACCCAGAGGGCAGTGCACAGCCAGGTGTGATGTCCACTAACTAAGGTTTTCCAAGAGTGTTCCTTAAGACAAAGTCCCCCCAGAAATGTTCCACTCGCAAAGAAGTTTGGGAAGCACTGCACACTCTGTCAGATACTTCAGAGGTTTATAATGTGCCTCATCATATTATAGGATTTTGGAAGTCCTGCCATAAACTAACTAGTTTAGCCCAGCATTTCCCAAACTTACATGATCTGTGACCTTGAAATCCAATCTTTGCATAATACCCAATCAAGATTTTCCCAGGATATGGTTTAGGAGAAGGTAATCTACTATAGATTTTCCAACAGGGGCGTGGTGGGGAGAGCTCTCTCGGGATAAGTCTACAGGAGTGGAGCTTATTAAGATTGGGAAGCACTGATCCTGAAGAACTAATGTTTATTTAGTGCCTGCTATATGCCAGGCAGTGGTTTGGGTTCTTTACCTACGTGGATTTATTAAATCCTCACAACATCCCCATGAGGTTATTTAAAGTTGAGAAAAATTGAGACTTCGGAAGACCCCCTCACGACTGTGAGTAGGTATGAACTCTGGCTCTTTGACTTGAGCTTGGCTGTGGGAGGGAAGGAAAGTGAGGCCTCGGGTCAGTAGAAAGGTGAGCTAGCAGTGGCAGCTGCCGTTAAAACCTGCATTTTCCGAAAAGGCATTAATTGTAGCAATGATAGTCTATGTACTTAACTCATTGTAAAGTGCTTTCACTTCCTGAGAATTTTCAAGCAGAGCATCCTCCCATAGGTTTTTGATACCTGCTGTCACCAAAAGTCAGGGTATTATTGCTCTATTTAAATTAAATAAAATTCTAGCACCATCTTCAGCATCTAGATCAATTATCAACTCTGTGGGTATAATTACCACTGTGCGCTTAAAATTAACCTTAAGTGACCAGGCCACTGACCTTGGGTCATAAGTCAAGGAAGGAGGGACACTCTCCCTGAGTCGTCACAGAGTCCTTGCAACTTCTAAAGCAAGAATACAATTGTATATCTTATGTGGAATGTCATGATCCGGGCTGTTGTATCATTTATTTGATTGCCGTTAAAGGAGAAGGGCCTATATATCATGGGTGTGAGAGGGAGGGGATTGGAGTGAGATCCTGAGAGTGGGGAAGTGGAGGTTTCCTACAGCCAATAGCATTTATTGTAGGTGCCCAGGGCTCCAAATTCGCCTCTTTCTCTCTTCTTCCAAGTACTCTTTCCTCCTAGTCCTGCTTTCTTTAAGGCAGTTCATTTCCTTTCACCAGTCCTTGTCCTAGAATAGCTCATCAGAGTTTCTTCCCCCCACCCGTCAAAATGTTCCAGCGCGCCCCCGCCCCCAACCCCAGCCCTGTTCAGCCCATATGAGAAATGACTGTGTAAAGAACATCTCAACATCTGAAAACACTACCTCTGAAGATTTTGTACCTTTTATTATTTAGTGTTCTCATGGAAAAGAGTCACATAATAAGTGTCTTTTAGAATTTCGTTCCAGAAATAAAAATTATATGAAAAATAGATTCATATTTTAACATATTATGTTATATATAGTAATGAGCCAGATTGCTACAAAAAAAGATGTTTTCTTTCTGGCCTTGAAAAAAATGTGATCCTCACTTATAGCATTATATAATTTTTTCCTCTTTCTAATTTAGAAGTCATATTAAATATATGTGTGTCACCTGCAGTTCTTCCAAAAATAGCAATAAGTATGATACTTATTGATTTTTGAGCACTGCATATTTGCATTTTGTAAGCCCAAATTGCATTATAATCACTGCTGTTCCATGATTAGATCAGGATACTCCAAAGTTCAGGAGAAAGATGATTAGCATCAAATGGGTATTGCTAGGAGTCTTCAAAACATTTTAAGTGACTTTTTCTCATCACTGAAGTAATACCCATTTGTTGTAGAAAATTTAAATGGCAGGTGGACAAAAAATATCATCTATGATTCTATCAATCATTAGCATTTTGGCCTTCCAAATATGACTTGCCAAACATTTTTTAATTGCACATATATATTTCTTTAAACCAAAACCAACATCTTTCTATGTCATTGAAGGGAGAACACAAATTACGTATATATAGAATCCATAACCAATTGTAATTATCATTGTAAGATGCTGCCAGAATTCTTGGGCAAGAGGACTCAAGTAGTGTAAGTCAGATCAATAAAATTTATTTGTTGCAATGGTAGAGGTAGGCAACGGAATCATTCAGACCTACTTTATATCTTTTAATTTAATTTCTGAATTAATTTTTAAAATCAAAATTAAATAGAAAAGTATAGATCGAGAAGACCCACCCACCACTATCTTCATTCACCCTGTTCCTTCACCTGGTTTCCTATGGTAATGACTTTTTTAAAATATATTTGTGTTGTTTCCAACCGACTTTTATTTCAGACAGTACTGTGGTGAATGCTCTTCTTTATATGTCATTTCACATGTGTGAAAGTCTGTTTGCTCTTCTTTTTTTTTTATTGAGGTATGGTTGATGTATAATATTATATAACTTTCAGGTGTACGACATAGTGATTCACAATCTTTAAAGGTTATACTCCATTTATAGTTATTATAAAATATTGGCTATATTCCCCATGTTGTACAGTATATCCTTGTAGCTTTTTTTTTTTTTGCGGTATGCGGACCTCTCACTGTTGTGGCCTCTCCCGTTGCGGAGCACAGGCTCCGGACGCGCAGGCTCAGCGGCCATGGCTCACAGGCCTAGCCACTCCACGGCATGGGGGATCTTCCTGGACCGGGGCACGAACCCATGTCCCCTGCATCAGCAGGCAGACTTTCAACCACTGCACCACCAGGGAAGCCCTATTTTTTTTTATATATAGTAGTTTGTACCTCTTAATCCCCTTTCCCTATCTTGCTGCTCCCCACTTTCCTCTGCCCACTGGTAACCACTAGCTTGTTCTCTATATCTGTGAGTCTGTTTCTTCTTTGTTATATTCACTAGTTTGTGGTGTTTTTTAGATTCCACATATAAGTGATATCATATAGTATTTGTCTTTCTCTGTCTGACTTACTTCACTTAGCATAATGCCCTCCTACTCAATCCATGTTGTTGCAAATGGCAAAATTTCATTCTTTTTATGGCTGAGTAATATTCCATTGTATATATACCACATCTTCTTTATCCATTCATCTCTTGGACACTTAGGTTGCTTCCATATCTTGGCAATTGTACATAATGCTGCTATGAACATTGGGGTGCATGTGTCTTTTCAAAGTAGAGTTTTCATTTTTTTCAGATATATACTCAGGAGTAGAATTGCTGGGTCATATGATAGCTCATTTTTAGTTTTTGGAGAATGCTCCATGCTGTTTTCCACAGTGGCTGCACCAATTTGCATTCCCACCAACAGTGTAGGAGCGTTCCCTTTTCTCCCAACACTCTCCAGTGTTTGTTATTTGTGTTCTTTTTGGTGATAGCCATTCTGACTGGTGTGAGGTGATACTTCACTGTGGTTTTAATTTGCATTTCTCTGATGATTAGTGATGTTGGGCATCTTTTCATGTGCCTGTTGGCCATCTGTATGTCTTCTTGGGAAAAACATCCATTCAGGTCTTCTGCCCATTTTTAAATCATGTTGTTTGTTTTTTTGATGTTGAGTTGTATGAGCTATTTATATATGTTGGATATTAATCTGTATTGTTATATCATTTGCAAATATTTTCTCCCATTCAGTAGGTTGTCTTTTCATTTTAGGTAATGACTTTCTTTTTAACCACTTTATTGAAGTACAGTTGATGTAAAAAGCTGTACATATTTAATATCACAACCTGATGTGTTGGGGGATAACTCTACACCCATGAAACCATCACCACCATCAAGGCCATAGACATATTTATCACCTCCCAAAGTTTTCTCCCCTATTATTATTATATAAGAACACTTAACATAAGATCTACCCTCTTTGCAACTTTTAAGTATACAATACATTATTGTTAGCTATAAGTATTATGCTGTATAATAGATCTCCAGAACTTATATTGCATGACTGAAATTGTACACTTTGACCATTAGTTTCTTGGGTTGGAAATAAGAGTATATATTATTTACTTAGACAAAAGGCAGAATATTAGATACATTCTTCCACACCTTGCTTTTTTTACTTAACAGCCTGCCCTGGAGATCTTCCATGTGAAAACCTAAAAAGCGTAGCCATTTTTTATAGCTACATAGTATATGGTTCTGTGGATGTGCTGTAGTTTACTTTGTCATCAATAGACCATCTTTTGCTGTTATGAACGGTGCCACAGTGAATCTACATGTATATACTTCATGTTACACACATGTGACTACAACTATAGGACATTTTCCAAAATTAAAATTGCAGAGGCAAAGATAAGTACATTTTTTATTTTGATAGATGTTGTCAAATTGACCTGTGCAAAGATTATACCGTCTTCCATCTCCACCAGAATGTTTCCCCACAGCCTCATATTATTTTTTATTTGAAAAACTTTGTGTGATTTTTAAAAAGCAAATTCCATTCCAGTGATTCTGGCTTATTTGAGCTTATATTCTCTGAGCTCAAACCAATTGTTTAATACATTAATTCGAAGTTGGTATAGTCAACTCTTTATTATTTATTAAGATAGAAGGGAGCCATGGCTCAGATATCCACAATGGCAGATAATTCAGTAGTAATTCAATTCAGCTTTGAAATGTATTACGGCTTTTTCCCCATTAAATTTTCTTTCCCAACAATGTCAGCATTAGGAAACGTTAACTCGGTCTTTTAGCACAAACTGGGTACTGATGGAAGAAGAAAGTGAAAAATTGGAAAGAAGTCAGTGTAGGATTCAGAATTTTTCCACCTATCTCTGGGATCATAGATGATATCTATTTTGTTCTTTTGATACCTTTATCTGTGTATTTTTAAATGTTACAACGTGCTCAGATTACTTGTGTAAAAAAATAGTCATAGTTACTGTTAAAATGAAATACCCAACACAAGTATAATATTTCATTATTTTCAGCCTGAGAAGTGTAAACCCTTAAGGGAAACAATGTTAAGTAGCACTAATTAATCAATTAATAGAAATTTTAATGAAATTAGTTCCAACATATTTAAAATCGCTTGTTACCACGTGTTGCTTAGAGAGTAGAGAAGCCACGTGTAAATAATGGAGAGTTTACCAGGTTGGGATGACCTCAGTATAAGCCTCTGGCGGAGAGGGGGTCAGCAGTACAGAGATGTCTGATTTGGCCTTTCTCTCCCCTTGCAGCATCTTCCTCAAAGAGCTGGAGAAGTATGAGCAGCTGCCTGAGGATGTGGGACACTGCTTTGTTACCTGGGTAACCGACCTGAGCTTCTTCTCCTCCCACTGTCACATGGTTTCCAGGAATGCAGATGCTACCAGATGACATCACCATTCAGTGCCTGAGCTGATTGGTGTCACTGAAATTCTAACACAGGACCAAGGGCTATAGAGTGGGGCCATGAGTAGATCTGAAAGAAGCAGTCTGTCCCTGAGGAGCAGAGCCCTCCTTGGGAAAGGTCCTTAGATGGTGTGTCCAAGCTCCACCTTAAGTTCTCAAAAACTTTCTAAAATTGAGATGTCAGGAGATTGGAACAAGACCCCCACCCTTGGCAGAAGAACTACTCCAGCTCCATCCACCAGTTGTTGTGTTTTCAGCAGGATGAGGATTAAGGAATTAGAACTTTAGAAATCCACCAAACCATTGTTTACATTTTCTTCCTTATTAGAGAACAGACTCCTTGGGTATCCATCCCAATTCTGACGTACAGGATGCCAATCTAGTCATTCTCTTTCTTGGGCCAAGTAAATGGGCTGAATTTACTAGGTTCTACTTATACAAACAGAAACATTAGTGTCTGTTAGCATCTCTGTGCCACATTATCCTGAGTTCAGGTTCATGGTATGAGTGCCAACATCTTGAGGGAAGTCCACCTAGTACAATAAGTGCAACTAAACATGGAAATCCTTCCCCAGGGCCAGGAGCTCTGATATTCAACAGTTAACTAATTATAACTTCCACTCAAAATGGGCTAATTACTTTTCCAAATGTCTTCACTCTTCAGAGAGTTTGTGCTCTTAACAGCCCTCTGGAATAGGCAGGGCTATGGTTATGTTTTATATCCTATATACGGAAACATTTCAGAGGAGCTAGGACGTTGGCTAGCCCATTGACATGTAATTAATATCACAGCTCATCCCACAACTCAAGACCTGAGTTACTTCCGTTTTCTGAAACTATAACATTCGCTTCCTGGCACACTCTCATTTCTTAAGGAAGTCTCAGACAGCCATCTTATTTTGTGCTAATACATTTTTCACCTCTAAATATGTGAGCCCATGCACAGTTCACATTAGTGCTGATAAATAATTTATGATCCCTTGCATGGCCAGTGTAGAGAAAAAATGAGATTGACCATTAAGTGAAGGTTTTGGGGGGTTGTTTTGGTATCTTGTTTCATACATACTGTGGAGTTGCCTTACCGTCAACCATAAGTATGGTTTGTCAACATCTCTTAGGGATGATGAATGCCTCCCAGGTAGTATATAAACCCTAAAACTGGTTTCAGAAAACCTTTCATGATGGTGTAAAATAGGCACATTTTGCCAAGAATTATCCCAAAGTGACTTTCTTAAGTCTTATCATCTTAATTTATGAGTGTAGCGCAGGAGTGAAGGGTAGAAAGAGTTGTTTGCAATGTATTGAACAGCAACAGTTATTACCAAGAAGCCTGAAGGCAGCTGGCCTGGGCTCCACCACTTTGTAACTATGGGAATTTAAAGTTACTTCACCAACCTTATGCCACCATTTTCACAATTGTAAAATGGGGATGATAATAATAGAACTCACCACATAGGGTTCTCATAAGGAACAAACGAGTTAATATATATAAAGAACTTGGGAAAGTGGTGGCATAAATGAAACCCTGCTATAATTAAAACATAGCTAGGCTGCTTTCTTAGAAGAGGACGTCCCCAATGTGGTATAGGCACGAGGATGGGAGCATTTCACAAATGGGAAAAGTGCTTGGTGGCCAAAGTACACACACCCTTTCCAGTGGAAAGGCTGTGAAGCACTGACCCGGAGGATCCCAGAGACATGAGAAATGAATTTTCACCAAGCCATAAAACTCTTGACTTGAAGTAGCAATCTGGTTAGGACTCATTGTTCAGACCCTGCCCCAGAGGGTCACCCTGCTTTCCTTTCCCCCATCATTGCTTCTGGGAAGTGGGGGATGGTAGCATAGGCGTTTAACATGCCCTACAAACTGCCCCCAGTGGAGACATTTGTAGTTCTAGCAGATCTCCCTCTGAGATCACACTTCGTTTTCATTCTTTGACTTTCGTTTTCAGAGCAAATGCTGTCATTTTTCAAGATGGGAAGCGCAATTGTAGGTAATCCAAAAAGGGGGATAATCTCTCAGTAAATTCTGTCCAGCGTCAGGATACATGAGGATATGTGAATTGTTTTTTTTTTTAATTCTATCTAGCACTGACTAGTATTAAAACGAGCTCACTTTCAGTGAGCTTTCTCCCCCTGCTGATAGGAACAAAGCATCCCAAAGTTTGTTAGGGGAGCACAGGCCCGATAAGCCCAGGACATTTGCCACGGATCATCCTGTATCACGCAATATCTGAGAGTTTAACTGCACAGCCCTTGCTGGCAGTCAACAGAAGGGAGCAACTAATGGATGCTGACCTATTATTGTTTTTGTTTTTTTTAGGCAGACAAATTTCAGATGTACGTCACCTACTGTAAAAACAAGCCTGACTCCAACCAGCTGATCCTGGAGCACGCAGGCACCTTCTTTGATGTAAGCTATGAATTTCCATCCTTGAACCACTGATGAGCAGGTGGAAATTGCTCCTCTACTTTGAGGTCATGGGTTTTTAGCTATCCTTTTTTCCTCATTTTTCTTTACTGGCCCCTCCAAACCTCTCTCTCGTGGCTAAAACGTGGAGAAAAACAAAAGCAGTGTTTATCTTTTGTTTTACTCCATCCCATCTCAAGTGCTGTGGTTTCGGATAAGGCGCATTTGCCTCCGTGCCTCCGCCCCGGATCCAGCTAGCCATAAATCTCACAAGCAGAGGAGGCGCGCTAGGATATTCCACTTCTACTGCATATATAGCTCCTCAAACGTAGGGGTTCCTCAGAATGTGCCCTCAGCCCAGCCACATTGGCATCACCTGAGAACTTGTTAGCAATATGGATTTTGGACCCCACTCTAGATCTGTTGAATCAGAATCCCCAGGGCTGGAGCCCAACAATCTGAGTTTTAAGGAGCCCTCCAGGTGACTCCGATACCTGCTCAAGTTTGGGAGTCACTGACTACTCTAATGCAATTGTTTCAACCTTGACTGCCCATCGGAATTACCTGGGGAGCTTTGAAAAATAGTGATTAAGGTCCCAGCCCTGGTTTTGATATGGTCAGCCTGGGTTTGGCCTGGGCATTGAGAGTTTTAAACATTTCCAGGTGAGAGTAACGTGCAGCCAGGGTTGAGCACTTATGCTGTGATGGAAGCCAAGAGAAGACTCAGAGCCGATGTACCTTGTCTGGTCCTCTGGTTTTGGGTGAGGATGCAATCCTGTTGGTGAATGATGGTATATATACTGCTGGTCCCCAGAGAGTGACAGAATCAGACGGGTCACTGCAGGATGCACGGGAAGAACAGAGGGAGCAAAAAAAATGAGAATAAAAAGTGAAGTTCAGTGAGAGATAGGTGGCAGCAGTGATGGCCATTCTGGTAGTCATATCATTTTAGTATCTATCAATCTAACTTTCTGCCTACCTCATTCCATCTATAAATCTTTGAATGTCTGCTGTATTCAAGATAGTGAGCCAGGCCCCGTGGGGAGGCAGACATTCAAACATGGTTCCCACACTCACGTTTACAAAATAAACTTTCTCTGAGCATCTTTCTAGCCTGACCCTGCTATAACAGAAATGATTCTACAAGTGTCTTGTTGCTCAGTGAAGAAATGACACTGGAATGGGTAAAAGCCAGACAAGAAAAAACATACGTGATTTTTAAAAACAGCGTATTCCTATGGAAATTGTCCCAAAGTGGAATTTCTGAGGTTATATTTGTTTAAACAGAAAACCCAAGAAAAGTCTTTCTCTAACTTGGTATCAGAATTTATTGACTATCATCTGGGATGCCCTATAGCACTATTATCTCTGCTTAATAATGTATTTCTCTTAAGACGTTTCTGGTTATTCATCAACAGTAACCAGAGGGTCTTTCTGAAGTTTTAAATGCACTGTGTCCTGTTTTCCACTTCACATTTTTCTGAACGTGCATGTCCTGTGCTCTGAGCACGCCCCACTCTTCTCCTTCCTCATCTTTGCTCACACTGCTCTCCCTGCCTAGAATGGATTGGAGCCCTCTGCCCACACAGGTGCAGGCGGGCCCACGGGCCCACACAGACACTCTTAGAAGTACTTCCTAGCCTTTAAAGGTCACGTGTTGCTTCCTGCGTGAATCCTTGCCTCTCTCTATGCGTGCGGTATCCTCTGTGTCTCTCTACGGCGTTTGTAACAATCTGCGTTCCGGCAGGTTAACGGTGGACCTTCCTATGACACACACCTCCCCCCACCTGTGAGTCCCTTGAGGTTGACTGATGGGTTGCCTGGCTCGTTTTGTACACGTTACAATGTCTGGTGCTAAACTGTGTTCTCCCCTAGTCCTACATTCCTCATATCCCTGTTTCTAGACTTTGACTTGCAGTCAGATATACTCCAAATTTCACACCCCACCCCCCATTTTCCAACGTCATGCCTGATGAGCCTCTACGTTAGTTGGGGAGGCCAGTGGAAGCCAGAAAACCAGACCAGTAGCAGTTCCTGGAGCTTGGCCCAGAGGTGGGGAGGGAGAGCAGTAAACCCTCCTGACTGTCCCCAAAGCATTCCAGAAAGCATCATCTTTGTAGCTCTCCCCCTTCCACAGAAGGGTTTCCCTAAATTCTACACCTAGAAACCATCTACTTCAGGCCCTCCTTCTATAAGAGATAAACCCCCAATAAAGACAGTCTTATTATCCATTATTGTAAAGAGAGCACAGAAAATTCAAGTCCAAGAAAGACCCGTACATTGACATGATCTGGAATTTTCTACTCCAAACGTGGGACCCGTGAGGCTGTGGTGTCTGGTGCATGTTGATTACTAAGCTTGGTTGGGCTGACCTCAAGCCTCCGGAGGCCGCCCCTTCCTCCCTGTCCACGTGAAGCCTTCCCCGAACTGGCACCTTGTCAGAGCGGGAAGCCTGTCAAAGGTGCGTTATTGCCTGTCCTCTCCTGCCAAAGCCCCCAAGTAAACTCACAATGTTCATTTGCCCAAATAGGGTCAAGCTGTCCGCTGTTTGCCCATTTTCCTTGAATAAGTCCTGCTATAACTACACACCTCTAGGGAAGAGGCAAATGAGTGAGAAAATTGCTACTTTCTGGGATAGTTGACGGAAAACGGAATTTTTTTTTAATATCATTCCCTCTTTTTCACCCTCCTTCATAGCCGCGTAGCAAGTCCTATCTTGTCCGAGTTTTAAGATGTTTCTTGTAATCCTCCCAACGCTTTGTTCTCACTAATCTTTGTTTATGGCAAGCCCCCACATTACACACCTGGAGATACAGATGTATATTATACATATATGTAAAGGATACAATTTAATTGTTTAGTATACTCACAGACATGTGCAACTATTTCATCATCTCATAAAGCAACCCCACGCCCTTTAGCTATCACCCCTCCACCTTATCCTCCTTCCTACTCCCCCAGCTCTAAGCAACCAATGACCTATTTCCTATCTCTATAGATTTTCCTCTTCTGAACATTTCATTAAAAATGGAATGATATAATATGCGTTCTTTTGTGACTGACTTCTTTCACTTAGCAGGAAGTTAAGATTCAGCTATGTTGTAGCGTCTCAGTACTTCATTCCTTTTCATGGCCAAATAATATTCCATTGTATGACTATACTACATTTTGTTTTTTCATTCATCAGTTGATGGAGATTTGGGTTGTGTCCACCTTTTCACTGCTCTTAATAATACTGCTATGAACATTTTATACAAGTCTTTGTGTGGACATATGTTTTGATTTCTCTCAGGTATTTACCTAGAAGTGGAATTGCTGGATCATATGGTAACTGCGTGTTTACACACTCGGACTTTGGCAGTAATCTCTGAACTGGTCTCTCTGTCTCTATTTCCCAGCTTCCACCCTCTGTGTTGCTATTAGGCTTATATTAATCTTTCTGAAACATTGCTTTCACCATATGTTGCTTCTATTTAAAATCTACAATACTTTACCCCTGAGAAGCTCCCCATCACATCCTAATTCATGCTTCTAGCTCCACCCCATCAATGACCTACATCCATCTTCTCATCTAAGTGTATTTTCACTTTTCTAGAATCTAGGTGTGACCCTCTGTTCTGCTCAGGTATGGTCCTCATTATCATCTAAAGATACAATGATTATTTCCTGTGTGTTTTGGTTTATACATTTTCCCTTGATAGAATGCCATTCCTCCTCCTTTTCCCATCAAAGAGCAGTTTCTCATAGTTGTGTGGCCTTTTCCCTTTTCTCCTCTCTCCTTAACCCAGCCCGCCTCCTCCCAGAAGACATACGTGCACATGGCCCTCTGTGTCTAACGGTGCCCGTTTTTAATCCCTGTAGGAGATACAGCAGCGGCACGGTCTGGCCAACTCCATCTCTTCCTACCTAATTAAGCCCGTCCAGAGGATCACTAAGTACCAGCTGCTCCTGAAGGTATCTTCCCTCCCCTCTCTGCCACCCTGACCACACTGTTGACCAGGCCCAGGGAGTCCCAGCTTTGCCCAAGGATGGGAAAGCTTCCACCTGAAGACCTTTCCTCTACCTGGAGCAGAACTTCAGAGATGAGCCCACGCTGGCACTGCTGGTTCTAGACTGCACGTTCTATCCCATGAAACTCCAGATGCTTATTGGGGTGGGGGAGAGGAGAAATGGGAGCAGGAATGGATTGTGACTATTTTCACACGCATCCACCACCACACAGCTTGTAGTGACTGCAACCCCAGGCACTGGCTGGTACCTAGAGTCTCTCCTGTCCTTCCCTTTTGGGCAGATTCCTCCTGGTGGACCCTGCTTCCGATGGGATCCGGGGTCAAGGTGTTAGGGGCAGTTCCAGTCTACGTGGGCAGTGGAGGCCCAGGGCAGCACCTACCATTGCCTTAATCTCCACGTTTGTCAAGACTAGGAGGTTTCAGAGAGGAAATAGTTAAAAAGTACATATTAAAGCACAGTGGCGCGCTGTATCTGTAGGATCCCATATGTTAGGGGTTCTTCTGGAGCCAGCCAAGAGATTTGGGTTTTTTCCAAAATCTTTTTCTTTGAAAGTCAAATAATCAAATTCTGTAAAATACTGAGTGATTTGGGCTGATTCTTCTCAGAGAAGGACACACTGACAGTCTGAAAATATGACATTTCCCCACAGAAAGCCTGGGACATCAATATCATAGGCAGTTATATAACCTGTATCTATATTAATTCTTAATGTGCAAGCGTGGAGTTTTCCCTAAGTTTGAATATTTTGCTCGTCGCTCCTCAAATGCAAAGGATAAAAGCATAGGGAGAGGCATGTCATAAGTAGTATAGTTCCAGAGAAAATCTGTTGAAGTTCAGCTCTGTGAGATGCTTGCTGAACCTCACATATTCTATCTGCTTCACTAAATCTGAAAACCAGTCTAGTTTCAAATCTAGATTCTAGTCACGTTGGGGTATGCCCAGCTTTCCAGTCTGTGGGGTCTTCCTGCCTTAGCACTTGTAGCTCCGTGATAAGAGGAGTGGGGGCAGCAGTGAGTCGTGCCCCGACCTCTCTTCTCACCTCTGGATCAGGGGAGGGCCCTGCACCATCCTTCTCCCCCTTCAGCCTCCTCCTTCAAGCCATCTCCTTCTTCGACTCCAGGAAGAGACAATGGGCTTCACTTCCAGCCCTCCAGTCTCCCAACCCTGAAGAAATGACTTAGAGAATCACCACAGGGCATCACGCCCTTGGCCTTTATTGAGACTGGTATCAGAAATAACTATGCAGAACATTACGGCTGTTCAGGCAGAACGGCTGCTGGCATTTTGAGGATGCCGTCCTGTCTGTTTTTGAATTTTCTTATATAAAGGCTCACAGAAATTCTCCTAAGATCTCGGAGTGGTGGCGGGAGGCTTCTCTTCTGAAAAATTGGTGTGCTTCCTACCTTTAAATCACAAGAGCTTGAGGTCCTTCTTTGCCTTTGACTGTCAGAGAGTTAGCATCCACTTTTGTGGTTACTTACAGGAATTTCTCCTTAGCCAGATTTCTGTGTATAATTATCCTCTCCTTCTCTAGCCCACTTGATGCACGACGCTTCTAAATGATTTTTCTTGTGCCAGAAGATTTTTTTTTTCAATTTATTTTTGTGGTTTTCAAATTGAAGTATCCCAAAGCCTTTTCGGGAATTGCTGGGGTTGTGCATTGAAAAAACAAAACAAAACTGGCATGCCCACCCACACTGCCAGGGTCTTAAATCAATGAAGATGCAGTTCGAAAAGAAATATCGTTTGTCACCTCTCCCTGTTAATCCCATAAGGCTGAAGTTCCTGGGATGAATTTTGTGACATGGACAAGGGAGGGAAGTAGAGGATGGAGGGGCTTCCCTGTGTTTTGCTTTAGGCGGATGGAGGGGTGGGCTCTGGGCCTTCATTCTGTAACTGGATGTTTTAGGAAGAGAGGACCGTGCAGGTAACTGAGAAGGGAGACAGTGAAGTAGGGGGAATTTGTTGTAGAGACATTGAAAAATTATTTGGGACAAAAAAGAGTTAAGATAAATTTGACCTCTTTTAAATGTGCTGGTAGCAGAGTGCTTGCTGAGTAAAAGAACAATAGTTTGCTTTTACTATAAATAAATAATATGGGATTTATGTTCTTATTAAAGTTAGTTTTATTCCGAATGAATTAATATTTAATTATCAGTATCCTCTGGGGTTCCTCCCTTTAGGTGTTGCATGAAAGTGAAAGTCAGAGTGTTCGGTTGTCTGCATGTAAATCTGCTACAGCTGTCCTTGTGGAGACTAAATTAAATATGGAGTCTTCTCCTTGTCGTAAACCATAGCAGGGATCTGAGGAGAACTCATTGGTTTTGCTAGTTGATCGGTGGACTTGCCAGATTACTTTGGGAGGTTAAACTAATCGGTGTTTTCTGTTGCAAACTGAAGCATATTTCTTTCTTTTTTTTTTTGGCTGAGTTCGGTCTTTGTTGCTGCGCGCAGGCTTTCTTTAGTTGTGGCGAGAGGGGGCTACTCTTCGTTGCGGTGCACAGGCTTGTCGTTGCGGTGGCTTCTCTTGTTGCGGAGCACAGGCTCTAGGCACGCGGGCTTCAATAGTTGTGGCATGCGGGCTCATCAGTTGTGGCTCGCAGGCTCTAGAGTGCAGGCTCAGTAGTTGTGGCGCGTGGGCTTAGTTGCTCCACGGCGTGTAGGATCTTCCTGGACCAGGGCTCGAACCCTTGTCCCCTGCATTGGCAGGTGGATTCTTAACCACTGTGCCACCAGGGAAATCCCTGAAGCATATTTCTTATTTTTGTCTTATGTTTCTGCCTAGAAGTTCCTTTGATGATGTATGAGAACAGGTTGGGAGGATCAAAATTAGGAAAGGATGGGGAGAATCAGAGAACTTCAGGTTGGCAGAAGTAAATACAGCTTTCTGAATGATGATGCTATTATACTGACTGGAACCAAGGACAGAGCTGAGAACTGATCATGTCTACCTCCCAAACATGTACTCTGGGCAATTCACCTCTTCTTTGGACACTCAAAGCTCTCTTCTTCATATGGAAATGTATCCAAGATGACACAAAGGCTTGGATTCTCATATCAGATGCTCATTAATCAGATAATCTTACCAAGTATAAAGCTTTACTAATAATTTCAAAGATACAAATAATCCCAAAACAGAGGTAAAACACAGAGAGAAGATCACCAATAGCTCCAAGTCCTTTCTTACAGCATCAGGATGTGCTGTGGCCCTGATTAACAGGCAAGGTTTCTAAATGATGTATGTCGCATCCTATCACTTACCCTGAAGAGAGCCATTTTGGTCATGAAATGTAATCACTTTTTACTTAGACAGTTGTGTAACTTATGTGATATTGCCCATGGATTCTATGTTTGTTTACCATGAGAAGTCCTAGACAGACCAGATATATCCTACTAACAGCACTCCATAAATAAGTACTCTCCTGCTAGCAAGTACTACTAGTTTGTCAAGAGGTCTGTCATTAATGTGTTTATAAGGTTTGATCTTGTCAACTTCCTTCTTTCCTGGAAATGCATCCCCACCCATCCACCCATTCCCTGCCTTCCCTTACACCATTCCCTCTCTCCTCCACAGAAGGAGAGAGTATGGATTGTAGATCTCTTAACCTTTTCCTTCCCATTGTCCAAGTGAGCAAGATACGATAACCCTGATAGGAACAATGAAAGACAGCATTCTTCTGGTTTGGGTGAAATCATTCCGAGTGGCCTTTTATGGTTACTAAAACAGTTGGAAATTATCTTTTCTCCATCCACCAGATACTATATATCTTTTATGGATATAGTAATGACCTAGTCTCCAATGAGGATGTAAAAGAGGGGACACGCTCCAGGAGGACAGGTGGAAGACAGGTTGGCATGGTGGATGGAGTACCTGGATTTGGGTTCAGGAGACCTGGATTCAGGCTCCTGCATGGCCTCTAGTGAATTCTATAACCTGGGGGAAATCTCTGTCCCTATTAATCACAGTGTCCTCATCTGACAACGCAAGGACTAATCCAGAATCCCATCTATTGGCCCCAGGTTAGGAACTCCTGATCCGTATGATCTAAAAATCTTTGATAACTGAACAACTATGCCTGTCATGTCCGTAACCCCAAGTTGCCCCCAGTATGGTGGAAGTCATTCGGGCAGTAGAGGTGTGTAAATAAAAGTGGTGCTGGCAGTAGCCATGCAGCGATGTACGAGTGCCGTGTGTCCTTCGCACACCATCTGTCTCCTCTTTATGATCACACAGCACTGCACCTCTGTTCATGTGTTTTGCCAGGGGTATTCCCTGACCTCCAGGAGGTCAGTCGAGTGACAGAGAATGCCCTAGTTGCTGACTTCTAGTGCCAGCCATTTGGGAGTTGGGTTGAATTGAGTTAGTTTGGATTAGACTGAGCTGAGGAAGCTCGGCCTGGGAAAAGCATGGTGGTTGAATTCTTTGGAGATAACCTTTCCACCCCACCCCACTTTCCTTATACCTCAGAGGGGACCATTACAGAGAATGAAGCTGGTGTATAAATCCTTGAGGAATTGGTATATAATTGCCTTGAGGGGTTAGGTAGCGGGAGGGTGGGGAAGCTGGGGGAAACGGTTCTCAATGTATCTGGACTTTTTTCGCAGGAACTTTTAACTTGCTGTGAGGAAGGGAAAGGGGAGCTCAAGGACGGCCTGGAGGTGATGCTCAGCGTCCCAAAGAAAGCCAATGATGCCATGCACGTCAGCATGCTGGAAGGTAGCTGTCCTCTCAGCCTCCTCAGGGGAGCCGCCTCCTTTCCTAAGACCATGAAGCTTGTGTCATAGGAGGGAAGTGGCATGAAGTCAGGCAAGGGGCCAAGCTAGAAGAGAGGAGAAATGGCAAATTGTTACATAGGTCCTGGGGAAGCGTGCGAGGAGATCCACAGGGGCTAGCTCAGCTAACACCTGCCTCCAGGCCTGTGCCGAATCAAATATGTGGGCAACTTGCTGCCTGAGAGGTGGAGTAGGACAGGCTGTCATCCTTACTATAAATGTGCTAGAGCCCCTGACCCACAGCAGCCCTCTTCCTCTGCATAACATTTGCACTGCGTTTGTCATCAGAATAAGTAGAAATCCTGCACGTACACACACCCACCGTCTTTAGCCTTGCGCCCTGCTCTTTTTTTATATACTAAAATATACATAACATAAAGTTTACTGTCCTAACCATTTTTAAGTGTACAGTTCAGTCGCATTAAGTACATTCACGCTGGTATGCAGCTACCCTCATGCCCTTCCTAGCTGGTAAGGAAAGTCCAGCCAGCTAAACCTGATAGGACTTTGCTGAAGCACGTTCATCGGCTGGAACCATGCTCTTGGGACCCAGAAACCTGGTAGAGTGAGACTCCAATAAGTGCTCCTAACACCGCAGAACAGAGCAGATATGGGCAGAGCAGCCTCATTGGGGTGGAAACTGTGCGATGTGTTAATACTCAGTATCCCAATCTGGGCTGACAAACAGGTGAGATAAGGAAGGTGAGTCTACTCTGTCGTACACGGTAAACCTGTGGGGTATTTCCTCTCTTCTGGTCTCCATCACCCCCCACCACTTGCCCCACCCCAACGCCATCTAAAAGACTTGGTCTGGTTTCAGTACTTCCTGGGCCACCCTTAGCACAGGAAGCCCCACTTCTTTATGCAAAGGAGCCCTGATTACCTGCTCTAGACTGAGCCCTGACCATCTGAACATTCCTAGTGTCACACTTTCTCCACCTCTTCTTTTCTGTTTGCACCTGCTCCCCACGCCCACCCCCCACCCCTGCATGTCCGGCTCTGTAAGTACCCTCTCCTCCGGCCTGTCCCTGACGTGTATTCCGGATCCAGCTACTCAAGGGATGCTCTGTGCACCAGCAGCAGCAGCACCTGGGAGCTCGTCAGAGCGCAAATTCATGGGCTCCACCCCATCCCTACTGAATCCCGGTCTCTTGGGTGTGGAGGAATGGGCAGGAATCTGTGTTCTCATAAGCAGTCTAGGTGATTCTTACCCACACTAGAGTTTCAGAACCTCTGTTAAAGTGGCATGAATATAAATTGTTGAAGCCTTGTGCACCATGCAGTATAGGAGCGATCCTAGGAAGAGTCCTAGGAATGGAACGTAAGAAATGAAGCAACAACAAATGGAGTAGAGTCAAGGGCACTCGGGCAGGCAGCGTTTGTCCTCAGCCCCACTCCGAGCTCCAAGACAGGGACAGTGGGAGCTGTGGAGGGAGAAGGAGAGATGGGGTTTACTTTGCAGGAGGTCCCCGGCTGACAGTGGGGCTGGGGGAGGCTGCACAGGAGCTTTGCAGGAGGTTCCACTGATACTGGTTCTGGAGAGGAGACCTGGGTATTTTTTAGGGTTCGACGAGAACCTGGACGTGCAGGGGGAGCTGATTCTGCAGGATGCCTTTCAAGTGTGGGACCCCAAGTCGCTGATCCGGAAGGGGCGCGAGCGACACCTGTTCCTCTTTGAGATCTCCTTGGTTTTCAGCAAGGAGATCAAAGACTCTTCAGGACACACAAAATATGTTTACAAGAACAAGCTACTGGTAGGTGGGGCAGGTGGGGTCAGACGAGACTCCCCATTTGCATAGTGCCCTTGGGCAGGAAGGGATCTTGAACACTCCGCTCATCTCTCCCCTGGCGCCACACCAAAACCATCCTGGACAAATGAAAATGCGTCCTAGTTGGAAAGCGCCCCCTCAACTCCCACCTTTGCATCTTAGCGTTCACCGTTCTTCTTCCAGTTGGCTTTGGGCGCCTCCCTCTTCACCTTCCCTCCCTGCTACCTGCTCATCAGGCACGTGCCTGTAGGTCCTTGCATCCTGGGTAGAAGAACAGAACATCCGATCTGTTTAAGTTTGATTGACAGAGCCCCTCCCTCGGTCCTCTCCTCTCTGTTGCCTTTCCCTTCCCAACCCCAGCCCTAAGTCTCCCCACTGCCCTCCCCTTCCCCGCCTCTCACAGGCATTTCCTGTCTACAGACCTCAGAGCTGGGTGTGACGGAGCACGTAGAGGGCGATCCCTGCAAATTCGCCTTGTGGTCTGGGCGCACCCCATCCTCAGACAATAAAACAGTGCTGAAAGTAAGTACTGCTCTCTGCTGGGCACGAGACCAAGGTTGGGGATAGCTGAAGGGAACGCGGAGGGATGTGGGCAGGATCCACCTGAAAGCTGGGGCCTGGAGACTCCACCGGGCCACTGGGCTTCTCTCTCTCGGGAAGGGCAGCTTCACATGGTGTTGAGATGCAAATTCTATCATGAAAGTAGCCTGAAATCTCAAGATGAGTGGTCTCCAAAGTGCAGGCACCTGCTGGAGCATGGCGGGAAGAAGGCAGGGAATGGCCTCAACAGGGCCCACGTAAATACGTCCTGTCTCTATGGCTCCTTCAAGTGGCAAGGACAACAAATGACCCTTTGGTAAACGGCACCTTGATTTGCTCCACATTCACTCCACGTTTTTTTTCCTGAACACCTTCCACATATAAGGTATTCTGCTCCGTGCTGTGGAGGATAACTCTGTATGGGATATGAACCCAGTCCTCTGGGAACTTATGTTCTAGGAGCTCTAGTGGATCATACTAACATGGGAACTATGCTGATTGAGAGGAGTGTTGAGAAGGGGCCTTAAGGAGTCACCTCAGCTCCCCAGGGTGCACGTAGCCTGGGAACTGAGTCAGTGCCCGTGGTCCTGTTAGTGTAACCGAGGAGAGATCCTGCACATGGCGCACCCACCAGTCACGTGCTTACCAGGGAAGTGCCCATCCCCAAGGAAGAGATGGGCCAGGCCGGACCGAGCTTCACACCTGTTTACTCTGAATGCCAGCATAGCTGCTACCTGACGTGAGGCAGAAGTACCTGAAAAAACTTCCATGAAGACAAATGGGGTATTCATGGAGTGGTAGCAGTGCCTTCAATGAACAGGTTTACCGGGCTAAAAACCCAGGACTGACTTTCAATCAGTACAAGCCTATGTAGCCATATAGGTGTTGAGCCTCCTGACGTATATCCAGTTATACCAGTTGGTAAATGGCCGCTGCCTCCAAATGCCCCCTTGCTGCCCCTCCTGTGCTCCCCAGACCTCCTCAGAATCTAGTAACTGAAGTGTTAACCCTTGGCCCAGCAGGGGCAGTTATCAGTGCTGGTCAGTGCCTCCCAGGTTATTAAATACTTTGAAAATCATCCCGTAGAAATCTACATTGAGTCTTGGGGTCATAGCCCTGTTCTAGGAGTTGGAGAAGCATGTCCCTGGGATTGAAGAGTCACAAGTATAAAACGAGAGAAATAAACCCCTCCAACATTTGGTATCCTTGAAGGTGATGGATTAAGCCTGCAAGAGGAGGGTTGAGAACTGTCTCAGTGGATTGAAGGGAAATGGGATTCTCACTCTCTCTCCCTGTGGCACTCCAGGCCTCCAACATAGAAACCAAGCAGGAATGGATCAAGAACATACGCGAGGTGATTCAGGAGAGGATCATCCACCTGAAAGGAGCTTTGAAGGAGCCAATCCAGCTCCCCAAAACACCAGCCAAACAGAGGAACAATAGTAAGAGGTAACCAGCGTCTCTGCCCCCAGCACAGCCTCACAGGCTTCCGGGAGTGGGGGTGGGGTGAACCTTTGCTTCCACGGGGGTGGTGCACTCTGCAGGCGGCACCCCTCTCTGTGACACCCCACTGAGTTCTTCCTAAGAGGAGTCACCTTCTCTTTAAGCATCTCATTACTGTTACTGTCAGTTACATTCAGCAGGGCTTCCCTGGGCACCTGTCCTCTGATAAACACGGTGCTGGGTGCCTGGGGAAGATAAAAGGAAGTGTAAGATGAGTCCATTCCCTCAAGAACCACCTGACAGTCACATCTCACACGTGGAATAGTTAGACAAGAAGAAGCAGGACCACCCGTAGGGACAGGAAATGCTGCAGGCATCAAGGAGAGGGGACTTTGGATGAGCACTGGAGTGAAGTGTCTGGGGAAAGCTTTGGGAAGGAGGTGGCTTTGAGTCGGGGCTCTCTGGGCTGGCTAGACAGCCAAAGGACTGTAATGTGGGCGTGGTAGGTGGGACTGTCACTGCAGCTCTTACTGCAAGCCCCAAGAGTCCTCGTCTTCATTCATCTGAGATAAGCAATATGATGGGGCAGAGGAGGACTTATTTTTTATATCTGCATCTCCCTGGGCCCTTCTGAGTCTGAGTTTTCCTAAGACCAGTGGATGACTGCTTGAGTATCTCTTTCTCGAGTCTCCGTGCTACAGTCACCTACAATGACTCTCTTGGAGGGCACTTCAAGAGAAAGCATATAAAAGCTTCATACCAGTTTTGGAAAAGAAAAAACAAAAACAGTTATGGAGGTGATGGATGTTGGTGATAACAGGCTGTCCTCTCCTCTCCTATTCATGAATGGATTAAATTCAGGAGATTTTAGTTGACCCTTCGGTGCCAACCAGGCTACACAGGCTTGGGAGCCACCAAGGGAGGTGGTAGCCAAAAGAAGGGTGTGGCTAAGGTAGAGAGAGATTCCTCCAGGAGGCAGGAGCCCCAAGACCAGCATGACCAGGATAAGGTCCCCTCTCGGTGCTGAAGGAACAATTATAACCCCTCCCTAGAGGGGTTATTTTGATTTCAGTTGCCTTTGTCCAGAGTCCAGGTAAGGGGCAGATTTAGTTGAGCACTAGAGACAGACCCTGCTGTAGGAAGCCTCTACTTCAATAAAGAAGAGAGAATGGAAACAGTTATAAGGAATTGAAGGTCCAGGACCATGGTGGGAAGGATATTCAGGTGAGCTTATCTAGGGTTACTCTGCAAGAAAGGCCCCTTTTTCCTATAGTAGGAGAGTTTGAGCATCTCTAGAACATGGGATGGACATATCTTGGAAATGCCTCACACCTTTTCTTGGTCATTGTCCTGTGATGAGAGGGGGAGAAACCTTGGCAGTCTCCGCAGAGAACAGCCAGCCATTGTGTTATTTCATTAGCTTGGCTCCCTGCATATGGGGACAGAGTTTACAGAGGAGTGGACTGGCTTGGGTAATGCAACCGACACTCCTGGATGGGCTCCCCACATCCCCTAGAACTGGCCTCATCTGGTGTGGACCAGAAGGGCCTGCAATGGGCCAGAATAGTGGGAAGCAGAACGTACAGCCAGCTCTCAACTGTCTACAAATGGTGGGGAGCACTGGTCCAGATATCTGAAACAACAGATGATCTGAAACTCCTTTATTTTTGGTTTTGCAATACATCACGTGATTTCTTTCTACAGTAGATCTTCCTTCCTATGAATCTGTGGCTTATATTATTAAAATAAATTGGCATTTCCCAAGCCCACAAATGGTGGTGAGAGAACAATTGACTTAGAAGTGTTCTGGGTGGGAGAAAACACTTTTTATGACTAGCAGACCCAGTGTATGTACATTGGCATCCCATGTGTGCCCACATGCACACGCGTGTCCACATACAGTCACACTCCAGATTGTAGTTATTTAGACTCTGAGATTCGGTATATGGGATATGTTGCCCATGTGGTAACACTGTCAGGCACTGAGTTCCCATTTCCCCTAAGGCTATACTTCTCCGTAAGCAGTATCACGGGTGTGACTTTCACAAAGACCTCCATAGGAAGAGCTGTCACTTCCTGGGCTGGTTTATCCAACCCCCGGCCCACATCTCCAGTTTTTCCTGACACAGACTCTTCAGGCTTCACCAGTTCCCAGGCATCTAATCCCCGTTGGCCAGAGCTTTGGGTTCAGTGTAGGATTGGGACCCAGTTCTAAAGCTGGAGAGTTGAGGGAGCATGTGAATGGGACAGCAGTGTGGTCCAGGGGCCCAGGAAGGGGTCCAAACGTCAGGAGTGCACTTAGGAGACTATCTAATCAGACACTCAGGAGCACAGCTGGCTCAAAAGCTGCTGCAGAATCTGTGACCGTCCTCTTATCTTTGAGAAGATGCCTTGGTCTTCTGTGTTAATAAGAAATCATCATAAATAAGCATGAGATCACCAAGACCCACCAAAATGAAGGCAATAAACTCCTCCAGACCCAGAAGTTGAGGGTCCGACCTTCCCAAGGATAATCTCCCCTGGGGAAGATGTCCCACCCCATTTTCTTGAGCAAAAGAAACACAGGTCAAAAAGGTATCTTCTCAGTTCTCTTCTCTTTATAAGCCAGCTATGAGCCACCCCCACCCTGTTAGAGCATATACAGAAAATCTGTTTGAATACCCTGAACTCTGGGACTGTTGCAGATGACCCAGGCAGCTGGAGAGAAGCCTAGGTTCTAAGCAGGACATACTTCTTCCTACTGCCTTTTATAGACCCATTCCTAGTGAAAATAAGTACATAGCTGCCCACTCTGCACCATGGGCTAGAGGAGTTATGGTGAGGAGTCATCTGTGTTCAGTTATCAACATAGTGGTTATGTATTTGCTAAGTGCAAGAAGTGACATCATTGAAAATTACATGGGACCTGCTTCCTTTCATGGGATAAGTTTAGACACATCCCTGCTGGAAAGCGCTAAGGCTCTGCTCCGCCAGCCCAGCTGGAAACCCTTGTGTGCTCTAAGCCCACAGTCGCTCCCCCCACCCCCACCCCTGTTGCTTTTCTCTTCTTCCTGCAGGGATGGAGTAGAGGATGTTGACAGCCAGGGGGATGGGAGCAGCCAGCCAGACACCATCTCCATTGCCTCTAGGACCTCTCAGAACACAGTGGACAGTGACAAGGTAGGACAGTGCCCCAACCTTCCTTCCCCCAAGACTTCTTGTTGGCTTAACCACCCCTGGAGAGTTAACCCCTAGCGGAATTTCTCCCATGGTGGAGCCTGACCTCAGGAGCCAGTGGTCTCTTTGTGCCGGCCAAAGGGGAAGGAGCAGGGCTGGAGGAGGTATGTCACAGCATGGAGATCTTGTCTGAGGGGCAGAAGATTGAGGTGGCCAGCCAGACCTCTCACGTCATGAGAGTTTAGCAGAACTGGCGAGGGTGGAGAGTGAGTCTGGGTTTCCTCTCCTTCTGAGATGCCTCACCGGCGCTGCTTGGGCTGCTCTGCCTTCTGGGAGGCTGGAACTCAGGGAGCTGAGGCTGGGATAGTTTCCAGAGACCTAAATTTAGACCAAGATCAGTGATTTGGGAAATGGCCACAGAGATGCCGGTTGGAAGGGGCCTCCTATCCGAAGGGGCTCTGGTGGAAATGATGCCCTCCTCTGGCCAGAGTATTGGAGCTCAGTTCCTGAGGGGCAGAGGACCAGGAAGTGGTATTTGAAGCGGCGTGGAGGGATGTAGTTGTCTCAGGAGAAAACCTGGTCACTTGCTTGCTTACATTTTGGAGCAAGTAAGCAAAAGTTAGGAGCTCTGATGGGGAGCCAAAGAAAGGAGAATGTAGCAAAGACTCAGTGCATTTGCTCAAGCTAGCGGAGGAATTCAGCGGTCTGAATGTGCAGGAGGGACGGGGAAGGTTCTGTCTCTGACCCTACTCTCCTTTGCTTACCTCAGGGTCGGAAGAGTTTGAGGTGATCGTTTTCTGGATACTAGGGATTTTGTTAATAAAGCTTTGGGTTTACAAGGACCATTTGGCCCTAGTTTCTAGACCGAGTATTTTGGCCTTAGTCCTTCAGCCTCAGGCAACAGGCTGTGTCCTCGCTTCATTTTAGTTTTCTAAGTTAGGGGCATTTTTAAAAGATAATCTGCATTCATTAGGATTTTTCCTAATTTTTTTCTTACTGGGAAAAAAAAAAAAGACTATGCCCCCCAAACCTCCTAAGATCGTGATGCTAAATCGTGCTCTAGACTAGTGAGCAAGGACTTGCAAGGTAATTCATTCTGTTTGACGTCCTGCCTTCAAGTTTCTAAGCCACTTTTGACTATCAGAGTGGATGGAAAATTGTTTTTTTTCTACTTGTAAAACATACAAAGAAAACTATTTCTGTACTTTCCTTTCTCCTCTGATCCGTTGTTTAGAACTATAACCCAGAGTATCCTATGAATGAAAGTGTTTATTTTTAAACAGTCAGTGGGTGGTAAGTGAAGTGCATGTTTCCCATGTTCAGACATAGCAGCCTATTAATTCCATGGTCGGGGGATGCCTCCCTTCCAGCTGCTGCTTTGTCTTCCCCGCGACCCTTAAACAGACACCTCTGCCAGAGACAGCTGTCTTAGGAAGCCCTGGCTCCGGCCTTTCCTTGTCCTCTGGCAAGGTGAGTGTGGTTAGAATAGAACGCCTCCAACAGCAGGCATTTCTTTGTTAATGAGGAACCCTGGTACTTACACATTATCCACAAGTAAGGAAACTGACGCCCAGAAAGACTGAGTGACTCGTCTAAGAAAATCCTAGTGGTGAGTGGAAAAGCAAGAACCAGAACCCAGGTCTCCCTGATTCACTGTCATGTTTTTTCCCTCGCTCTTATTAAAGTCAAAGCTTTGAGCTCCCAATGCTAAGATGAACTCAGCTGGCCAGACCTTCTGCACATTCCACAAAAACATCAGTCACGTGTTCATGAAAAAGCACCCACCACATGCCGAGCTCTGTGCTGGATACTGTAGAGACATGTGGATGCTTTGTCGAGTGTGAATCCTTATATGTGTAATTTCCGTTTCATGTATGTCTCTATAGCCAGGCTCTTAAGCCCTGATGAGGGCCGGGGTTGTGTCTGTCTGTTTCATGGCTGTATCCTTAGCACATAACACACATGGACGCTCAGGAAGTACTTGGGGAATGAATGAACAGAGTGGGTACGGAACTCCGGCATGAAGACGAAGCTAAAACAGGTGGTCTGAAAGCAGCCATACATACAAATATTGTATTTTTAAATATGCTAAAGAAGCCTAGAAGTTTCCTTACTTGCAAGCAGAAAGCTGCAGGTAATGTTCCCGGCCTGTTGGGAACATTAACCCTTAATTACCTTCTCAGCATGGGCAGCGGGTTGGGAGATGAAGAAAGATTCTGTGTTCTGATACAAAACCTGGAAAATTGCTTAGAAATAGTCAGATAAAGGGAGGGCCTGTCTGTGACCTTGCACTGCAGTTAGAATGTTCTTACTCTTCTGACACTGAGCAGTGAGATCAGGACAGCCAGGTGTTCCCTTGACCTGCCCTGTCCTTCATCAGAGAAACCATTTGTTGGTATCTTTGAATTCATAGATGTTATCAACAAAGTTAAATTTCCCCCTATCTATACCCGAAGACCAGGAAACTGGTCTCCATTGGTTTCCAAGTGGTCAGGTGAACAGACTCTGAAGAAGAGGAAGAGCAAGTGGGTTGATTCAGGTAGGCTGAGCCTACCTGGGCAAACAGGGTGGCTGTGGGGAGAGGATGGGGCAGAGGCACCTCACAGGGATCAGGGTCATTTTATTGGTGAGTTTCTAGGAAAGGCCCCAGTCTTCCTCTTCTAATCCAGAGGAGTGAGAGTCGTAGCACTGTGGGCTGGGTGGATGGTAAACGTAACCATTAAAGGGCCGTGACAGACGACCTTGAGGAGCTGTGGGGCCCCAAGGCCCCTCTGCAATCCCTTGTGTGTCCTCTGTGCGCTGGGCTGGGGTGGAAGGAGTCTGGACACACCTGGATTCAAATTCCAGCTCTGGCACTCACTCTCTGTGTCACATTGCCTGAGTTACTGCACCTTGATTCCCCAACCTGCAAAACAAATACCCGTCTCACTGAGTCCTTGGGAAGGTTACGTAAAATATATTTGGTTGGCATCTCTTAGACATTCAGTAAAGGTTAACTTTCCATCCTTATTAGAGGGGAAGCAGAAATTTAGATACTGTGAGTAAGAGTGCACAATTATTAAGCAGACTGAGGATCTTTGGAAGTTCTTGAGTAGAGTTCTGCCCTCTGAGTCCTTGGTCCATTAACTGTCAGTAGGTTTTTTTCTATATTAGACCTAAAGGGATGGAACATCAGTTTACTCGTCTATAATAGGGCAACTTTACTCCTCTTCCCATTTGCTAACCCTTAGAATCTAAGACGTAGCTATTTGTAGTTAGCATTGGCTCGTGGCTGATTTTATTATCCAATGGGTTATGGTCCATTACTGCCAGGTATTTCACTTTAATCCTCAGATTGTATCACCTTTGGCCAGTGGTAACCCCTAAGTCTTTAGATATTTGAAGACAATTGTCTTTTTTCTTAATCTTCTTTGTTTAGAAGTCCTCAGTTTCTCCAGCTATTCCTTGTATTAATGTGTTTTCCGACCCTTCCATATCCTGGTTGCCTTCCTCTGGTTTACTCTAGTGTGTAATGATCTGTATAAAATGGGGCCTCCAGCATGGTATATAAGTACATTAGGTGTGATCTAACTGATGCAAATTCATCTCCTTGTTCTAGAGCTACTATGCTTGCCCTCCTCCCTAAGAAGGTTCACCGTGTCTAGTAGGGTGTACAGTGCTGGCTCATAAAATCTCCTTGCCTGTTTTTGTGGACTGCCCTTAATTCAGCATGTGACTTAGTAACCTGAGTGTCAGACTACTTAATATCTATTAGATTTTCTCTTGCTTAGTTCCATCCATAATCCAGTATGTTTTGAATATAAATTATTCTGTCCAGTATGTCAGCTGCATTTCCCAGCATTATTGGCTAAACATACATTTTGTGGCTTCATCCAAATTCTGGCTAGAAAGACAAGGTTGAGAACAGAAGACCAATGCCCGGCCCCTCCTCATTTGCCACCCAGGTTTTGACACTTGGAACCCTCCTTGTCTGACTCTTCTTTCTAGGAAAGGGAACTCCCCCACTTTTCTCTATAACAGAGAAGCTGGGATTGCTTGTGGTAAATCCTCCCTTGATGAGGAACCAGTCTAATATTATTAATTCTGCATTAAACGCTGACAAAGCCAACACAGGTGCCTCAGTAAATGGCACGAATAAGCTTTCCCCAAAGTTGCTTTTGCTCATCTCTCAAATGGGTCTGCATAATTAGGTTCTACCTTGCCCCTGTCCCATGTAAAAGTGTCATCTCCCTGAAGGCAAATGGATGTGAGCTTACTTTGTTCTGTAGAGATCTGGGTCTGAGCCCCTTCCTATTCTGTCCAGAACATGCTCACACTACTCTGGGCATTCCACCGTAAAGTCTCTTTTGCTTATACACGTATTAAGTGATGGAGCTTTGCAACCACACTTCAAAGACATCCAGAATTATAGAATTGTAGTCAAGCAAGGCTGGGTTATGAGGTGGCAGTGAAGAAGTGTCTTGTAGTTGAACACGATGGACGTCTGCTGAATAATTACCAGCTAATGGTGCAGAAGCGGCCATCTGGGCAGTGACAGTCCCTGTGCATGTATAATATTTGCCATTTAGACTAGGCATGCTGGAGACGTTCAATAAATGCTTATTGAATTGAACATTACAGACACCTCCTAGTAGGGATGCTCTTCATCCAAAATACACCATGACTTTCTAGACATGTCCAGACCAGCTGGAGACAGGGAAATTGAGTTGTGAGTGCTATAGTCCCTGCAAAAATTACAAGGGAAAGGACACTGCTGGAACAGCCCGGGACTGATTGTGATTTTAAGGAGGGATTTCAAAAGCAAGCAAATGTGATCTAAGGTACAAGGTGGGCTGATAATGACAGTGTGCTGAAGGGGGACGGGAGATACCTGGAGAAGCCTGGAGATTCCAGGATTTAATTCAGAAGTTTTTAAACTCTCGACTGTCAAATCGATATAATGGGTCATGACCCAAATTTTGTTTTACCGTGTGGGAAGAAACGCTCTAAAGTCAAAGGATTCCTACAAGGTCACTCACTGCAGTAACGTGATGCCTCTAACAAGGGGCGGGGCAGCCTGGCTGCAGAAGCCTTCTGGGAATAGACTTCTAAAGAGCCTCACCTGGTTTGTCAGAACCTGGTAATCCTGACACATGCGCTCTGGGAGCACAAAGCAGGCCACTAGGTGCAAGGGCTGTAGTCCAAGAGGGTCCAGCCCATGCTTTGGGGAGGTCCCAACCCCTGAGTTGGCCTATGCCATCTCTCTTCGTACATGCTCTGTGTTGAGGGCCCACTTACTCCACAGCAGGTGTTGCTCTCCATGCTGAGAGTACAGCAACGGATGAAACAAGGCCCTGCCATCCTTTGGCGTGTTGTCTTATAGGGAGGAAAGGTAAATAACCAGAAAGAGAAAGGATGGCATCCCTAGTCTTCTGCTAATAGCATCAGAGATAAAAAGCTTCTAGGTTTTTCTTGTAAGAAAAAGTGGGCTAATGCTGCAATTGGAAGAACTCAAATTAAATGTAAGAAATTAGTTTCCTTGTAAAGATTAGTGTTGATCGGGGGACAGATGACGGAGGGGAAAAAATAGAATCTCTTCATTTAAATGGGCTCATAAATAGAGGAACCCTCCAGAGAATAAGGATGGATATAGAGCTTCTTGGGAGGAAGGAGAGCAAATTGGGTCCCATTCCCTAGAAGCAGAGTCTGAGACCATGATTCCTATGCATGTAGTTTATTAAGGGTGTGCTTTCAGGAAAAGGGGCAAGAAACAGGGGCCAGTGCAGAAGGAGCTAAAGCAAATGTGCATGTGGTTTCAGCTGGAGTCTAGCTCAGTCTGATCCCTCCTGGACCTGGAGTGTGAATTGCACCCAGAGTTTGCCCCACTTTCGGGCAAGGGGCCTGGCCTTTTGTGATAGCTGTGAGCTGTTAGCAGCCAACATGCACAAGAGCTGGGGCATGGGAACCGCAGCAGGAAAGGGGATCTGAGTGGGCTGCAAAGGCGTCTACTGCACAGAGGAAGGGGATGGGTTTGGGGACCAGGCATGGATTCAGTCCCTGGTTATTCACCAGCTGCAGGACCTTGAGTGGGTCATTTAATCATTTCATGCCTCAGTCTCCAAGTCTGTACAGTGAAGGCAATGGTTTCAGCTTCCTGGGATTTTGAAGGACTAGCCAAGATCCTGTGTGAGAGAGGGTGTGAAGCAGAGGAGACATGCGGTGGGTAGGTCGCTGTCCGGGTGACTATAGACGACTGGCGTGAGAGAAAATAGACAGCGTGCTCCCTGGAGTTTTAAGGGCCTACAGATCACTGGCTTTCGCCACTAAGGAGAAAAACCAAACATCTGGAAATGTGGAGACTCAACAGTGTTAGGACTAATAAAAATCCTGTCAGTTCACACAATGTAATATTTTTCACTTAACTAATTAAAAACCATCAAGATGATACAACACACCAGCAGGATATAACTAGTTATAAAGAGAAAAGTGCATTTTGAGCCGTATCCCCAGATATTTTGTGTGTGTATAATGTACACAGTTTCATGATATATTTGGGTGAATGACCTCTATTTTGTTGCTACTATTTTAGTTATATTAGATTAAATAAAATTATAAAAGAAGACAGGCTTTTTTAACTCCCATATCTGTGTTAATATAGAAGAAGGTATAAATAACCCCAAACAATAGCTAATAGATATATTATAAAATATATTACAACATATGATTTGGTATTTGAGAGAACACAGAGAGACCACTGGTATGTTTTCTGGTTGGAGAAAAACCAGAGTTTTTGTTTTGTTTGTTTGGTTGGTTGGTTTTGTTTTGAATTTACCTTCAGATATATCCAAATAAGACAGTGTAATACAAATCTACTAAAAATGTATCCAAAAGAATTTAATGGACAACTTAGCACATATGTAAGGAAGTACTTGACCTTAAAAATATATGTATGAGATAATAAAAAAATAAAGTTATTGATCATCATTTTAAAAAAAAAATCAAGGTGGGCCCCCCAAGGTTGAATCTTCAGAATGAGATTGTGACAGCATGTGATATTTAGCCGTGGGGCCTGAGCAGGTGACCCATCTGCTGGAGATCCAGCCTATTAAATGCACTGTGTTAAAAGCTAGAAAAAGAAAACGTGATGCGTCTCCAGGAGAGAGTCCTCAGCACTTTGTTACTCTGCCCTTTATCTCAGGGCCCTAAAATGTTTCTTAGTGGGAGAGGTTTCTGTTGCCTCCCATCTAGGAACAAAGCACTTTCTAATCCTCAAATAAATACCTTTGAAGAATATATAATTGTACTCCTTGTTCCCGGGGTTTGGAGTGGATATATCTGAAACCTAAACTTGGACTTCACAAACTGTAATCTTGAGTCTCGGTCGTACCCCACGCCTAACAGTACAGTGGGTTGGAGTTGCTGTATGAATCCCAGGTAGAGGCATTCTGATTTTCTCAAGAACTTGGTAGTCACTCCAAAGTAGGAAAAATGCCATCTCCGCTTTAAAGTTTTAAACCCAAATTATGATTTTTGTTTGTTTGTTTGTTTTAGTTTTCTGAATAATCCAAGTTCAGGACTAGGTTTGAAAATAACTTTTTTTCCTGGTGTGGTCCCATTGTTACTTTGATCCGTGGTGGGCGGGAGAGGTGGCAGCAGGGAGCAACAAAAAGCAGAGGATTCCCGGGTCCTCCTCTCTGTGGCTGCTCTGTCACCTCCCAGAAGCCCAAACCCATCCTCTCCTGAGCAACATTCAACGCAGGACAAATGTGCTGGCTTTTCAGAACGAGTCTTTAAAGTGCAAGGAGTTGAGGTCACCTGTTTTCCTCTAAATGAAAAGTTGCTCAAATAAATGACTGGCTTCCAGCATCACACACAGCCCAACAGTGTGAAAGACACAACTGAGGTCGCGGGGCAAAATCTCTCATGACAGCATTATTTACTTAATATTTGACTTACACTTAAGAGCTTGAAAACCTCCCTGGAGAGGCCCACCTTTAACGTTACCAATCAACTGAAAAAGCAAATAAGCTTCATAACACACAGCAGCTGATGGAAAGTTTGCTGCACACAGGCGGATCACAGGAAACCTCAGAGCACCGCGCCGCACAAATCTCTTGGTTTCTAGTGGCGTCATTGTGCAAGTATGTTCCAGAAATAAGGAAATTGCAAAAGGTGATTTGCCAGGAGATTAGATCTCTGTGTGATAGCTGCAGGGGTGGCCAGAGGCCAGATTTGACTTGGCGTAAGTTTGGAATTTGGAAGCATGGAAGCTCAGGGAAGAATGGAACCTGAGAGGTCCTCTAGCCCTCTGTCTCCATCCTGTTTAAAGGGAACAAAGTGACTTGCTCAGAGTCACAAAACCAGTTGATGGCAGACCTCAGACTCAAACCCAAGTCACTCTCCTGCCTGTTCAATGGGATTAAGAACATAGTACTTTTGCGGTAACCCTGATAGTTCAGCTTCCAGAACTTTGTAGCAAAAAGCAAACACAATTGTTCCTGGTTTCTTCTCCAGCTGCCTCTACACCATCCTGCCCCAGCCCCAGCAAATCCACAGCAAAGTAAATTACAAAGAGGTTCTGTAGGCCAGTCCAGCGTCTCTGGGGCTGGCATGTGGCAAACGGGAAAGATACCTTCCAAGTATTAATGCCTGTCACAGAGTCTTTGATAGCAAGCACTTGTGACTCATATAGTGGCCTTGGTGGGAGTGTGATTCTGCCCTAGAAGAGTCTTCAGACCTCTCAAGGCAAATTCCCGGTCAGGCTCTGAGAGCTGGCAAGAGGCACTGCGGCAAGGCAGCCCAGCACAAATCTGAATTCTGTTTCTAAAAATTTTGGTGGAAGGAGAAAGCAAATCTGAGATCAAGCCAAGATGTGAAAGTGGATTAGCTGGCGACAGTCCAAGGCAAACAAGACCCAAGTGAGTACACTGCCGGCCGGACACACTGGGGAGGAGGGGCCCGAAAAGGGGAGAAGTCACGTCCGGGGAGGGGGGCGGGGGCCAGCTTGGAGGCCGTGGGCAGAGAGAGAAGTAGCAGCTCTCAGGGCAAGGGTTTTACTGGAGTATTCTGCACAGACTTCTTGGCATATCACTTATCCCACTTACGCTTGTTTCCTTCTGTGTGAGTTAAAAAGGCCTTTTAGCGAAGAACAAAATGACAGAATCTACCTTCTTAAAGCTACTGGTAAGAAGGAAACAGGTTGTGGGAAATACCGTTCTTAAAAAATTGTGCTCCTGGATGACTAAGAGTGACACCAGGAGTTTTGAAATCTGGAGCAAGCTCTCCTTGTGGGTGCGAAAATTAACTCTTCTAGAAATTTCAAGCAGAAGTGTTGCTAGAAATGACCGTCTAGAGCCAAAGCACTGAGATGAGCGTGGATGGGGCGGGTGAAGGTGGCTTTGCAGTGGCGGCTCTGCTTTAGCTGAGCTGCCTTCCCCCGTGCGTGCTGTGCTGTCAAACATGACATGTTTTCCGTGGCCGTAACACAGGAGTCTTGAGAAAAGCCTGTTTGATAGACAAGTGGATAAATAGTATCCTGTTTCTTTATCTTGACCTTAGATTGAAAATGCTTGTTTGGGTTTTACCTGCCTGCAGGCTTAGCTTCGCTTCCTCCCTGCTGATGGCTACTGGCAACCTGTCTGCCATGACTAGTGGGATGTGGTGGACCCTGGATGGGGGTGGGGAGATCTAAGCATTTGAGGCATTGGGGTGAGATGGTGTGATCCTACTGCCAGAAAGCAGGGTCTTGTCAAGGAAACCATGTTTGCCTGTCCTCCATGGTGGCCTTCCACTAGGAACCACAGTGAAGATGGGACTTTGGCTCAGGGTCTCTCCCTGGGTGCCAGGTAGCAAATGCCCACCAAGGGGAGCAGCCTGCCTCTGCCCGGATAGCTCTTCCTGTTGAGAGAAAACTGCTGGAAGATGCAGACCTGTGCAGACTGACCCATTCCAGGTGTCTACTCCCTAGTTTCAACCAGACCCTTCCCTCTGCTAATCAGTCTTTCCATTCTTCTGCCGCCATGTTCCACACGGGTCTGGCTCTGGTTGTGTTGGAGTAGTCACTGCTTTGTTTCAGAGCTGATAGTCAAGTTTCCAGCTTCCCCATATGTAAGGGCTTAGAGTTGAGTCTTCCAAGTTCAGAATGTTTATCTACTGTCATTATTATTATTATTAATGCTCTAATTGGTTCTGTTTAAAATTGCTGATTGCAGAGACATGTATACATGGATTAGAAGTTCAGGAGAGCTGTTCCTCTAATCTGCATGGCCCCTGCTGATGCTGGCTGTGAGATGCTTACTGAATGCTCCCATAAGCGTTGCTCTCTGCATCATATGCAAGGGCTTAGACTCCTCTCTGAACTTCATGATGTACTGAAGGGAAAAAAAAAAAAAAAAGAAAAACAGGTTCTGTATTTTTCCATCTGTCTCCTGTCTCCTGCTAGCTGGTGTCCTTTCAGCTGCAGGAATGGGCTTTAAAAAGTTTCACTTACTCTTTGCTGTTACTCACTTACACATGGATGACAGTCTGACTTAGTGAGCACTAGAGGATATTAAAAATTCATTACCTTTTCTTTGCCTCATGATTTTTTAAAAATTTTTTGTTATTTTTTGGCCACACTGCACAGCATGTGGGATCTTAGTTCCCCGACCAGGGATTGAACCCGCACCCCCTGTATCGTAAGTGCGGAGTCAACCACTGGATCGCCAGGGAAGTCCTCTTCTCCTCGTGATTTTAATGTATGCTATCTTTTTATCTCATTGATTAATTTATCAAGCATTTATTGAGCTCCTACTATCCAGCAAGTGCTATTCTAAACACAAAGGATAAGACAGTGAACAAAACAGACAAAGCACCTTGGTGGCCTGCTTAGACCTTTCTCTTTTGTGCTGATATGAACCTAAATATGCTCGATTTTGAGGTATTTGGAATGCCTTGCAACTTACTTCTATTTTTTTGTATGTCTCTGTGACTGACACCATTGCAGCTTTTATCTTAAAAGAATTTAGCAATTTGTTTAAAAAGATTACTTGGGAGTTCTTGAAAGTAGTCCCCCAATTTTTAATTTCCTGAATTAAAACCAGAAATCAAACCAGAATGTTAGATTTCCCACCACTATCATCTTTGAGCTGTAGTTGCAGTCAGCAGGTTCCTGATTAGGGAAGGTTACCTTCATGGCAGGTAGACATTCAGATGAGGAGAAAAGATCAGGAAGTATTCACATAGCTCCCAAATATTAAAATTACTTCTATCTCATATAACAGGAGTACCAAAGGAAAATTGTCCTTTTAATAAGTTATTTTTAAACTGTTATGATGATGATGATGAAGAAGAAGGATGTGAGGGGATGAGGAGTGGGGAATAGTTTGTTAAATGGAGTTATTTCAAATTTTAGAATCTGAAATTTGTAATACAGAGTCTAACTTATCTGATGTCCCTACCCCACTTCACCCCACAACCTCTCAGAACAAGAACAGTCACAATTTTTATGCCTCTCTACATACGGGCTATGAAGAACCTTTATTGTACTTGTGAAAATTTTATTGAAAACTCCCCAAAGAGAAAGGTTTTTAGGATATGTTCTCTACCATTAGATTTAAGACAGTACTTCTAACAGGGACATAGACCAAACCACTAGATCGGTTATGTTATTTAGAGAGCAAATAAGTAGGCACTACCATTAACACCTGGTCAAGAAGAAAAATCTGTTAACAGAGAAGAATGAAATTAGCTAGAGGCAAAAATGGAAAATTATTACAAATATTTTGGTACACTGAATTCATTCTTTTATTCAACAGAATTTTATTGAATGTCCACTGATGACCAGATACCATGGAGATTCAGGATATAAAAGAACAACCTCTGTCCTTGTCCCGGAGTTTTCTGAGTTCATACCCCCCAGGGGTCTTAATATGTGATGCCAAATAGGGTGGCTATATAGGTGTTACTTGTATTTGAGGAAGGAGAGTTGTACTTAGCACTTCCTTTATGCCAGTTGCTGAGCGAGGCATCAGAGAAACTAGGAAGAGGAATGTTAGGTGAGATACATACTTGCCACACATATACTACATTTTGTAACAGAAGTATACCCACTTTGAACAACAAACAGCCTGGGAGCCAGGGAAGGCTTTTTATACCAGAAGTGAAATTTGAGCTTGACCTTGAAGTTCATCTTCCTTCTATTTCTCCTCCTTGGTATCAGTTTTGATCCCAGAATAATTATTCTAATCATGGACAGTCTGTAAAAGAGCAATGCTACTGATACATCCGTATCAAAAGAAGTATTTTGTTTTGATGTGGAATTAGGCTTTTTTTTTAATGGCCTGTTAGCTCTGATGGGAACTATTCAAAAGTCCCCTTAGGATTTTTACCAAAACTTTCTTATTGTTCCTCATAATAATATAATTAAACGTGTTTTTCCTTAAGCATAGGCACTGAAGATCTTTTAAAAGAACTTTTGAAGCAATAATACGTAAACATGATTTAAAATGTGGGTATTTTTCTAGAGATATAATTTTAAAATATAAAAGCTCATACTTATTTATTATTTTTAAAAAATGTTTAAATAAGTAATAGCATATGATAAGTCCTGTTTTATACTTTTTTCCTTGTAACAAATCTGGGCAATTTCATAGCAGGACATGTAGAGCTGCATCGTTCTTTTTGGTGGCTACACAGTATTCCACACTTAGAGTACCATAATTTATTTAACTAGTCTTCTATTGATGGGTGTATGGGATGTTTCTAATCTTTTACCAGTACAGACAGGTCTGTAATTCTTGTACAGATACAGTTTCTCACACTTGTCGGTCATGAGTATTTTAACAGGATAGCTTCCTAGAAGTAGAATATGCATTTTAAAATGTTGATAGACATTGTTCGATCACCCCCTACAGAAGCTGGACCAATCTATACTCTCTCCGGCTGAGTATGCGTGTCAGTTTTCCCAGTCTTGCAATCTAGTATATCTTCAATATTTTTTATCTTTTCCAATCTGGTATCAGATACTTTAAAATAATCCTTATTCATTATTTCTCTTGTATATATTTTGTTTAGCTGATAATATTGCCACTATATTACTTTCTGAAATATATTTGAAATGCGCAGTATTTAACTTATACTGTTACCTAATGAGAGTTATGGGCTTGTCTGATTAATTAGCTGTTATTTATACTCTTATTCCTGTGGATGAAGTGCATTCCTAATCAGAAACACCTGGTTTACATTAACCTTTTTAAAAAATTTATTAATGTAAAATATATATGCTGAAAATACATCAAAAAGTACTAAACATGTGAATGGATAATTATAAAGTGAACATATATGTAATAACCATGCAGTTCATGAAAGCAGGACATTGCCAGCTTTCCAGAAACCTCTTGTGTGCCCCTCCCTGGTCACAACCCTGTCTTCTTCCCTAGAGGTAACCATTCTCCTGACATTCATAATACTGTCCTTACTTTTCTTTATTATTTTGCCTCCTATGTATGTGTCCCTAAACAATATAGTTTCAATGTAGCTGTTTTTAAATTTATATGGCTAGGTCGTACTGTGTGTGTCTCTTCTCTGACTCAACCCTCATTTTTATGGAATTCATCCATGTTGATGTGTGTAGTTTTTCATTCATTTTCACTGTTGTATAGTATACCATTGTATGAATACACCACAATTTATCCATTCTGCACATGGGATGTTTGGGGCTGCTGTGAACAGTACTGCTATGAATATTCTTATATGTATCCTTGTATACATGTACTTGAGTTTCTCTAGGGTGTAAAGGTAGGAGTGAAATTTCTAGGTGGAAAAAAAAAGGAAATTGCTAGGTAATAGAAGATATATATATATATGTCTTCAACTAAACTAGATGGTATAATCTATTTTTCAAAACGCGGATACCAGATTTCCACTCCTACCAGCTTCTGTGAGATTTTTCTGTTGCACTACATCCTTGCGTATACTTGATATGCCGGACTTCAGAATTGTTGCGGATCTGATGGGTATGTAGTAATATCTGCTTATGGTTTTAATTTGCGTTGCCCTAATTACTAATGAGGTTGAAGCCTTTCCGTATCTTCTTGGGCCTTTGGATTTTCTCCTTTACATCCTTGTTCAAGCCTTTGCCTAGTTGTGAGTTGTCTGGGTTTTTCTTATGCATTTTTAGGATTTCTTTATATATTCCAGATATTAGTCCTTTGTTGATTATACACATTGTAAGTATCTGCTGTCACTCTGTGGCTAGTCTTTTCACTCTCTTTATTGTGTCTTGAAAAACATCTAATTTGACATTTTGAAGGCAGTACGTTTGTAAGTTAAAGACTTATATGATGGGACATAATGAGACATTTCTTACATTAGTCCTTTAAAATAACAGTTTATTATTTGTTTCTCCACATAATAGTGTACCACCATGGAAACTTTATATATAATGTAGGTTTCTGTCAATCCCTAAGTTTACCCCTGTTTTCTTTCTTTTGTTAAATATTTATTTATTTATTTATTTGGTTACACCGGGTCTTAGTTGCAGCAGGCGGGCTCCTTATTTGCAGCTCGTGGGCTCCTCAGTTGTGGCATGCAAACTTCTTAGTTGTGGCATGCATGTGGGATCTAGTTCCCTGACCAGGGATCAAACCCAGGACCCCTCCATTGGAAGCAGGGAGTCTTAACCACTGCACCACCAGGGAAGTCCCTATCCCTGTTTTAATAAAAGAATAAGAACTAGTTGACTTTTTTAAAGGTATCTGTTGCATTTTACTCTATATATTATGTGACAGGTAATACAGTTAAAGCGATGCAATGTATTAGAAAAAAAGATAAGTCCATTGGGTTTGGAACTCAGTTGTCTGACAGACAGATCCAAGACCCAGGAAGGAAATCTTTACATAGCAAAACTAAGCATCTATGCTCACAGGAAAGCCTCTCGAATCCTAATTTTATATGTAATGCTTACCATCTCTGTCGTCTAGTTACTTAGCCCCTAAGAAAATTAGAAGAGGAGAAAGTTACTTTTATATAGACACACTAATAGCCACGAAGGCTGAGCTGTTGACAGCAAGAGAGGAAGCAGAAAAGCTATGAAAGCAAAAGCTGAAGGAGGAAATAAAACTCCAGCAGTTGGGTTCTATTTAGTGAAGGTACCAAGAGTGCTATTATGACCTGGCATGTCTTACAACATCCTTTGTATTTTGTACTACACCATAACTATTACTCATGTGGGTTTGTGTAATTGTCAACAGATGGGGAAATTATGTTCAGTGTACTTTGCTTTTTAAGAAGTCAGAGATGTAAAGATATTCATAAAAAGATTTAAAATGGGGAGAAAAAGGTGGTGTTGCTGTTTACCTTTAGTCATCCAGAACACTTGATTATCCTGACAGACACATTTCCCACGGGTTTTGGAGAGCTGAGGTGACATTGACTATGATTTACGTTAGTGGAAAGATTTGTAAAGGTGAAACTCAGCTTTTCTCAGTCCTAGTGATTGACTCCAAAACACTGATTCTGCACTCCTTTGGCATTCTTTGAGGGTCTGTATAAATCCACTCTAGTCCAAGCCACTGTCCTATCACACATGACCTATGAAAGAAGCCTCCTAATTGGTCCTCAGACATTCACTCTTACTTTCCTCTAATCTTTTCTTCACTCTGAGACCAATGTGATCTTTTGAAAATGCAAGCTCTTCGCATCTATGGCTTCAAGCCCTTTGAGAAGGTCCTTTTGCCCTTAGGGTGAATACCAAAGTCCTCAACATGACCTACGAGGGCATTGTCTGGACCTCAGCCCTCTTCTCCTCGCTGCAGCCACTCTTCCTCTTGTTTCCTGCCTCCCAACGTTCCTGGCCTTCCTTGAATGTGTTAGGTTTCTTTGCCGTCTCAGGGCCTTTTTCCTCTGCCTGGAAAATCCTTTCTCCTTTTGCTCTCTGGTGTCTGCCATGATCTGACCCAACCACTCATTTCAGCCTTGTTTCCCACTCCTTTTGCTCTCTCTTCTTTCAGATCTCAGCCCTTCCTGACCCTCTGACTAACTCCCCTCCCCAAGTCATATCTCTCACTGCATTCTGTATTGTTATTTCTTGGAACTTGTCACCATTATTTACTATATAAGCATTTGTTTGGTTACACAGTTGCCTCCAACACCAGATGTTAAGTCCATGAGGGCGGAGACATATCTGTTTTATACCCCCACTGCATCACCAAATCTAACAAAATACTGATTCACAGGAGGGACTCAGTTAATATTTGTTAAGTCAATAAATGAAGACCCAATAAACACAAGGTAATGTGTTGGGCATTGTGGGTAAGAAAGAGAACTAGAAATGGGAAACAAATATTATTAAGAAACTCAAACTTACCTAGTTTGAGAAGATTAGAGAAGGTTCAGCATTAAACTTTACTAAGTGGGTAGAGTTTATCCAGGCAGCATTGCTATTGGGAGTGGGGAGGAAAGTCATCCTAAATGGATCAAACAGCAAGAGCCGGGACAGGGAGAAAGGAAAATATAGGATAAGTTTGGGGCATGCAGCGTAAATATGCCTGATGAAGTGCGGAGTTTGTGAGGTGAGCTGTCGGAAACAAGGCTGAAATGATTGGTTGGGTCAGATCATGGCAGACTCTGGATACCATTGAAAGGAATTTAGATTTTATTGAGTATTATCCAAGAAACACTGAGAGGTTCTTTTTTTGTTTGTTTTTTGAGCATGATAGTTACAGAATTACTCTTACCTTCTCCTTGATGTGTAACTGTCCTTTTATGCTCTCATTCTTTCTCTTAGACTCACAGAGAGTCTAAAGTTAAACTACCCACAGGCTCTGAATCTCATGCTTTGTACCCACCTCCATCCAGTACATCCATTCAACACCTCTTCTTTCCCTCTTATTGTCAAGCATCTCCTTTCTCTCTGCCATCTCACACCTCTTTGTTACTTCGTGCTCCCTGCGCTGGAACTTCTCCTGATTCTTCTTTCTACAGATCCTCCCCCACCTTCAACAGTAGTTTTTGTTGCTTCCATACTGATGTCCATGACAAAAATTCCAACATTATATCTCTGAAGAGATGTTACTCCTACGGCAGTTCCACATTCATTGTTTGTTCACGCAGCACATTTTTTTGTGCACCTACTAGGTGTCAGGCACTGTTGCAGGCTGGAGATGCAGCAGTGACACCAAACAGGCCAGTCCCCAACCTTACGAACACTCAGTTCTACTGGAGAACCAGGAAACCAACAAGCAAATATAAGACCAAATGGTGACATAATGAACACTGTCACTGTAGGTCTTTCCAGTTTGATGTCGGCTTCCCTCAGTCTCAGCATCAGACAATTTTATTTTTCTTTCAAATCAGCAACTTGGTTTGACTTCCCTGTTTGAGGTAGAAGCAGGATTTTCCAGATACCCAGGTTTGTATCTGTGGATCCATTTTGGGGCATATCCCCTGATAGCCAGCCAGTCTGTTGCCCAGTCCTGAGGATGATTCCCTCAAAATGTCTGTCACATCACCCTGGTCAGGCCTTGGTCACCCTTTGCTTAAATTCTTTAAGTAGCCTCCTAAATGTCCCCCACTGCTTTCTGGGATTTTGCCCCTGCATTTTATCTTTTCTACTGACACCTAATTCATCTTCCTAAAACATCTCTTTCAATATCTCACTTACCTGTTAAAAGACTTCAGTAGCACATTTATTTAGAATAAAGTACAGGCCCACCTGCAAAGTCATTTATATAGTTTTCCTTCCTATGCATGATCCTTTAGAGACCCTTACCTTTTATAGACACTATAATGCACTTGTATTAGATGGAATCATATGAAACTGCCATTTTCATGGATCCAACATGGTTGATTGAATATTGGCAATTTATATGTTGCAACCTAATTGCACTTCCCAAACAACTGGTTGCCTGTATGTCTTTCTCCCATGTTACATTGTGAGTTTTTTGACGATCATGTCTTGATCTTAATGTTGCTTCTATCTTTACTGTCTGCTACGGCATCTGGTACAAAGTAAACAATGGCAATCGAGTGCCCCCACTCATGTTGTGATCTCCTGCTGCTTCCATTTCCTATAATGCCCACCGACTTCACCTAATCACATCCTACCCACCCCTCACTGCCAGCCTGGCTCATGCCTCCTTCATGGAAATGCCCACTACTCCACCTTCATCTCCTGCCACCACCTCTGAGCCAGCAGTATTGCTGCCTAGTCCCTGCCAAAATCGAATATCATTCTTTAACCTCCAAAGCATATATGTTTTCCTTTGTGTTTTCCGTATTACTTAGCATGAAGTTGCACTCTTAACAGTGAGTTGAAAGATGTCTGTTTCTAGCCCTCCCTTTCCACTCTGGGACCCACTACCGTATTTCCAGCTGTCTATGATATAACTGCTCTTGGATGACTCACTGCAGTCCACTCAACGGAACTGAAACTAAAGTCATATGCCATCTCCCGGGTCTGCTCCTGGCCTACATCTGCATCCACAGCTTGGTCTCGAAGCCATCTCGGCTCTCCTTCATTCTCTATCCTCCTCCTGAAATAACATTCCACTGGATCATCACAGTGATTGCACTCCTTAGCCTGGCTTCAGATTTTTATATAATATATAAAGTCTATCTCTGGGAGCTTCAAGAGGAGAAACATGTCTCCCAAACCACAGCAACGTTCTCTAGGACCTAGAGCATCCTGATAAACAGGCCACTTCCTCCTGGTCTTGCGCCTCCCCTGGAGGCCTCTCCTCTAACATGTTTTCCGGTAGATATGTGTGATTATCTTCACCAAAATATAATGATCTTTCACATCATAATTGCCTTTGTTAGTATATGTCTAAGATATACTGCATCACTGTGTCTCCAAAGTTATCTCTCTGTCCTGATAGATATGTTTCTGACCTCAGGAAGAATGTTGCTGGAACACATTTTCTTCATTATTAGAATGATCTCTGGAGTCCCTTTCATCAGCACTTTGTGAGAAACCATCTCCTTCCAGTCTGCTGTTGTTTCCCAGGGGTTAGTTTTTGTCTCAGCAGCTGAGTCCTGAGACCCACAAAGACAAAAGCTCACGTGTGATACCTTGTGTTATCGGCGATGCACTGAGATAGGGCTGGGCATTCACAGAGAGGGCTCAGAAGAGACTTGTTTGAATATGTTTTATGTGTATAGCTTCTGTTTGTGTATATTTATGAACTTTTGTGCGTCTCTGAATGTGTTTCCCATATTGCTCTCTAAGAAGGATTCATCTACGTGGTCTGGGAGGCAGGGATAGCTTGGATATTTTCCTCAGCCATCAGGCCCGTGACATTACAAACCAATAAGCCAGGTGCTCCAAAGGCTCATGGCTGCAGCTGGTGCAGGTGAAGAGCCTACCTGAGCTGCAGCCTGGGGTTTTCTTTCCCACCTGCTTGGGGTCTTCCTTTTCCCTCTAAATATGAAAGACTAATTTTTCTGTTAAACATTAAAAGGAATGTGGATGTGTATACATGTGTGTGTATTTGTGCTCCTGTATGCATATATACATTATTCGTATATACATATATGTATGCATGTATGTATAGATGAAGGAAATACACCAACAAGTAAACAGTGGCTTTCTAGATGGTGGCTTTTTCCAAATTCTCTATGATAAGTCAAATTATTTTTATTAGTAGCAACAACAACAACAAAAACCTAATAGATGATATTTTTAAGGATAGGACACAATTATTAGATGATTGCTGAGATCAACCCTCTATGTCAACCAAGGACAAAGAGACAAGCAGGGGCCTAGTAGGGAACAGAGGGATGGACTTCACCTTAGCATCTCCAGATGAGAGAAAGTGACCAGACGGTGAATTTGGGCTGACTTGCAGGGTGGGCCAAGGTTACTGAAGGTTGTGAGCTGAGGAACTGGCAACTTTGTTTGGTTGTGAAGGTCAGGAGCCTTGGACAGTGGAAGGAAAGAGAAGGAAAACTTGGGGATTGGAATGGGGGTGGGAGAGGTGGATAGGGAGTTCATCAGGGTTTCCCCCCAAACTCAGCTGTTTTGAAAAGCATGGAAAAGGTGAGGAAAAGCTCGAAATATACTTTCAAGTTCATGAAGAGATTTTATGAAGAGATACATGCAGTGGGAGAGAGAAAAGGCAGACACGTTTCCAGTTTGGTTTAAATCCCCTGTGACTCCAGAAGGAGGGGTTTCCTGAGTGATCAGCGTGGGGACACTGGGACCAGGGGGAGGAGGGATGGGTCACCCCTGCACGGGCGGCAGGGTTCCTAACAGCAGGTTCATCATTAGGTCAACACACAGCTCCCCCACCCCCTCCCCTCCCTCATCTCCCACTGTCTAAGGACACAGGGAAATTTATGATTAGAATTCTTGGTTAAAAGACAGTTTCTCACCTTTCTGAACTTGGAACAAAAAAATTGCATGAAACAAACATTGTCAAGGATGTTTCTCCCACCCCGCCTAGTCTCGTGGTTCTCTCCAAGAGCGGAAGGAGAAATGGAAAGATAAAAACAGGGAGGGTGACTCTTCCTTGCTGTGGCTCACTTCTTTCCTCTGGGGCGGTGTTCTGGAAGTGGGGACCCCCTGGCCTCAGAGCCAGGAGGGGACACAGCAGAGCCTGGCTCTGCACCACCTCCAAGACCTCCCTGCTCTTCACCAAGCTGCTCAGCTGTTCCTTACCAGTCACCTCCTTACCGAATTCCCTGTGAGGAGCCCTGGGCTCCGGAGGAGCAGCACACATGCACGTCTAAAAGCCAAAAACAGAGTAGGAAACAGGAAAGAACAAAGAAAGTCACAAAAATCAGTTTTGAAAAAGAGCTAAACTGAAAACATACTCCATGGTGTTTATATCTTTTCTCTCTGCACAATTCAACATTTGTACTTGTCTGCATCGCAGTTTTTCATTCTGATGAAGGAACATTTTCCAGTCTGGGCCCTAGTTTGAAATCTGAGGTGCAGAAAGGCTCTTTTAAAACAGTTAATGTGAGATTTGCAGTTCCCTGTGTGTCATGGAGGAGTACAAACAAAGCAGTGACGTCCCCACCAAGGACCCCACCCACCTACTGAAAAGCATACAGTCCTTTCCCTTAGAAGCCCCTGCTGAAATCGGGCAGGTGGAGAAAAGCACGAAGTCTGCTGCTGTAAGGAAGCGTCCAGAGCATACACGACTGACAGTAGCAATTGTCTCTCTTCCTGAACTCCTACTATGAGCCTGGCGTTTTATGTATAATCTCTCGCTCCATCCTCACAATTCTTCAAGGTAAGTATCGTTATCCTCATTTTGCAGATGAGGAAGAATGTAGAAGTTAAATAATTGCCCAAGGTCACACATCCAGAAAGTGGCAGAGCTGAGATTTGAACCCAGGTCTTTCTCACATCCACTGTGTACGCTGCCTTCTGCTGGCCAAGTTCATGCACGAAAACAGTTGGGTGATTCAGGCAGAAACACACAAAGCAACATTTTGGCCCAAATGCTGTAAGTCTTACTGTTTCTCCCTCCTGACCAACTGAATGAAATGCACCTGAATTAAAAAACCAAGAACAAGGGGAAGAAAAGAATTAAAAAACCAAGAACATACCATGTTCTGTGTATTACATGTGCTAACTGCTCAGTGGCTGCTGTGTCTAGTGGAGCATGGCACGAGTCAGGAATTTAGAGGAGGCTGTTTATTATGTCTTGGCCACGGGACTAGTGATTCAAGCACACACCTGCCTCAGTGGCTTCCAAATCCATCAGACAGAAGCATCTAGAATATGTAGTCAACTGAAGATGCATTTAGAAATATATTGCAAAATAGCCACCTCAGATTCTTTGTGGAACAAGAAAGGATGGAAATCTATAATATAACAAATATGTTCCCCGTTTATGGCAATCTTTAGGCCATTGGATGTCCAGTGATGTCTCTTGTGCACCCAGGGACTGTAGAAAACATCTCATCATAACTCAGAAAACTCATTTTATGAGTGTCTAATATTAGAATGAGACCTACAGTATATTAAATAAATAAGTAATCTGTTCCTATGAAAGGGTCTGCACCTAAATTGAGGGAGCTGGGAGAAATCTCAATATAGGTGCCCCCCCCCAAAAAAAAAAGAATTCTAGGGAGGTCTGGTTAATAAAAGCTGCTGTCCTATTAAAATGGGTCTCACTGATTCTTGCTCCTCATGGAAAATGCCCAAGTGCTTCTGGACAATGTATGCTGGCAGATGTGAAAATGCAGTTGAAATGCTGCAAAACTCAGGTTTTCCAACCATGGAGTGGCTGGTACATAGAAAAGGCCTCTGCCTTAAGGATCTTAAACCAGGTGACCCTTAGAATTACCGAGGAATCATTTCAAAAAACGCATCCCAGGCTCCTCACTGGCCTGTTGAATCAGAATGCCAAAGGTAGAGGGTGATTGGATGTGGGATATCTGTGAATTCCAAGCAGAGAGTTATTTTCTAAATAATAGAGGCCATTAGCATTTCAAAGAAATTTAATGGCCTTCTTTTTCTTTTTTTCTTTTTAACCACACTTCCACTTAAACTCTTCCCACTAGTCTTTGCCCTAGGCCAGATGTTTAGAAAACCATCTCAGTGAGATCATGAATGGCCGTCATGTTTAAAGAGCTATGCATTGGTGTTAACTACTCTTTTAAGGTATCAACTGGGCCATATAAAACAATGGCTTCCTATGTAAATGTGTATGTATTTTCTCAGAGTTTTGGAGAACAAGTGTTCAGTTTGCTTACATGCCTTCATTTCTTATATGTCTCACATATCAAACCATCATCAGAGAGATTTGCAGGTACACAAGGACCATCACAACTTGAGGTTTAAAAGGGGATAAAAGTTTTTGTGCGGAATCTAATGAATACACATGATGAGGTGACCCAAACCACTTCTAGTTAGATCCCCAAGGATAACATGGATCCTCCAAATGTGTGAAGGATGCTTTCTAAGACTTTTGGAATCCACAAAGATTACACACGTACAAATATCATTTAACAGACGGATTCTCCTTTACAAAAGGCAACCTAGCACAGTGGTTAGGACAGCTTTGGAGTCAAACCAACCTCAGTTCAGATCTCAGCCCCTCCACTGTCAGTTGTATGATCCTGGGCAGGACCTCAGTGCTTCAATCTGCAAAATGGGGGTAATGGTATTACCCACCCCATAAGGTTGTGGTGCAAGTTATGTGAAATGATGCGTGCCAAACACTCAGCACTTCACCTGGCACATGGTAAACATGCAATAAATATTAACCATTAATAATAGTGATAATAAAAATGATACAAATAAATTAGCTATTAATAATGATGACACTAAAAATATTTTTTAAAACTGTTCTCCCCCTTCAGAATTTTAACCATTGCATAAAGAGCAAAATGTGAAATTCAGCGCTTGTAAGACTTAAATTCTGCCACTAAAATAAGTTCTACAGGTGAAATAGCATATCTATAAACTGGTACTGACAGTGAATTATGATGTGGGGGACTAGCTAATCAGGACAGCTGATGCTGCCTCCCCCCCAGTCCATAAATGTAACATTATGCAAAGGAAAATATGATTTAAAATTTTTGAGTCCCTTTTGCCCTGGAAAAGGTGAGCCCAGTACTTTGCCCTTTCACAAATGCATGCGTACTGCCCCTGGCTTTCTTCAGAATCTCATCGCCCTCCTGAATCCTTAGCACCTGCTACCTTCCCCACAGCTCAGGGTGACTGCCATTTGAACTTGATGCTGAAGTGTTTTCTCTCCCTTAATGAACAGTTTTTGCCTGGCTGGAGGTCTTACTAAGAGAGTCTCATACTGTTTTTCTCGTTTTTATAAGGCAGCCTTTGATACCATGAACTGAGCCACAGTCAAATGGAAGGTCATACTCTTTAATTCATCTTGAATTTTTCTCTTGGCTAAGAGCCATAGCTTTTTAAAATATGTCACTTTTCCAATAAGCACTAGAAGTTGGTTCTCTTTGAGGGGCCATTGTTCTTAAAGAAACGATGATTCCATTGCCTCCAATGGCCCAGTAGAGATGGTGGAACCAACACTGGCATATGGGTCTCTGGCATGGCTCCCTCACTCAGTAATCCATTCCCTCAGCTGGCCTTGCAGCCTGCACTAACCAACCGCGTGCCTTAGGAAAAGTCCAGACTACCACGTCATGGACCCTGGAAACACTTGAAATCAGGAATGTTAAGTCAGTTGCTACTAAAAATCTGCTGCATAAATGGGTAAACTTTTCTCAGTTTCTTTCCCCCAACTGAATGTCATGGTAAGACTTGGTAGGGCATAGAGACCCTAAAAGAGTTGAAACAAGAAAACAAAACAAAACAAAAAGGGTATGAAATAAACACTAATGATCACTGCCACTGGACCTCATATGTTTCTTTAAATTGGGGTATAGTTGTTTTACAATGTTGTGTTAATTTCTACTGTACAGCAAAGTGGAGTTCCCTGTGCTAAACAGCAGGTTCTCCTTAGTTATCTATTTTATGCGTATTAGTGTATATATGTCAGTCCCAATCTCCCAATTCATCCCAGCCCCCCTTCCCTCCTTGGTGCACTGGACCTCATATTTAATGCATCCCTAGTTATATTATTCCTGGCTTTCCTCCTCCTTATCTGTCTGGGAAATTGGAAAGCCACAGCCAGAGTGCTCTACAGGGAACTAATGCGAGGAACAGTATACAGATTTGAACGTTGACAGTGTTTCACACTTAAAAGTGTCCAGTGAGTGATCCTCCTCTGGATCCTGGACCCGGTTGGCTTCTTCTGAACCTTCAGACCGAGCACTGTCCTACACTGCACTCTGCTTCCTCCATTTCCTCTAAAATTACGACTGTGTGTTTGCCAGGTTGCACTCTGTGCGTTGGGTTGCTAGAAATACATTAGGTCGCACTGATGGTTTCACTCTGTTTTCTATAAAAGGCTACAGGAATCTCATGGAAATTTTTGCAAAGTTATATGCAAATCACAGAGCCCCGGCCCTTTTCTTAACAGGATGGCAACCTTGCTCCTCGGTGGTACCTGGGACCTGGAGATCCTTTCTCCACTTACGTTTAGCACGCAGCTCACCGGGTTAGCCGTGCCGCCGTTGGGACCTCCCACCTGGACTCCCATCACCCACCTCTCTTGAGACTGCTCTGGCAGGGCTGGGGTGGGGTGCAGCCTTTGCTCAGAGGGCCACATGTTCCAGGCAAAATCTGCCCCCCTGGGCCATGGGCTCACCCCTCGGGGCCCCTTGCTTCTTTCTCTACTGGGTGCAATTCGAGGTTGCCGAGCTTCTCTCCAAAGTCTAAAATGGTGGGACAGTAGGGACCTGTGAGAGGCCCCATGGCCCGACACACCGCCCACCCCAGCTCCCAGTCTGAACACCAGGCACCCCCGGGCCCTCGCTGCCCTAGAGGTCTGCCATGTGAGTGGGCAGGTTCATCAGAGGGACGTATTTGTCCCTGGAGTTCTTCTCCAGTTGAATGTTTCTATTGTCAGTGGCCCCAATCTGGAAAAACCCGTCATTCTAATCCAGCCTGCCTCCCCCGTATCATGAGAAGGAGGGATGAGGAAGGAGGAACAGTTTACAGTTATGGTTTATGGAAGATGAGGGAACTCCAGCCTTTCCCAGACACTGGCAGGAACCACTTCTCCCAACAAGTATTCTGTCTGCTTCAGCCTACCCAGGTTCTGTCACGATTTTCTAGCTCTTCCCTCACCTCACTCACTCCTGAGGTGTCTGGTTCAAAGATCACCCTCCCAGCCTTCCTTGGCTACCAAATTGTCCTGTTAGGGGATGGGTGGGAAGTGGGAGAAGAAATAAGTGAACCAGACTGGCCACGTGTTGATAATTGTTGAGACTAGATGATGGGTACGTGGGTATTTATTATATCATTCTCTCCCTTTTGTATATGTTTGCAGTTTTTCGTAATAAAAAGTTTAAAAATTTAAAAAAAGTCCTCCAACTTTCAAAACACTCAAGAGAGAGCCCCTACCCCCAACACAGTTTCATGGAAACCCCACACCAAGGCAACAGGCAAAGATGACTGACTCCATTACGTATATATATGTATATATATATATTCATTTTCTAATTTTTTTAAGGCCCACTGCTTTATTTTCAATAGACTAAACCTTATTTCTAAGAGGTCCCAAAGTTGCACTTACTTCCCTCAACTGGGTTATGGGGGAGGGCTTGGGTAAAGGGTTCCTTAAAATCCTGAAAGTTTACACTTCCATGTATCTCACAATCTTATTGTGAGGATGGGACTTGTTCAGTGTTCTGAACTTTGCAAAGGAAACGTGCTCTCAATTCAAAGTGTCATTCTCTGGAATTGCACCTGGCTCAGGAAAGGACTGTCTTTGTACTTGAATTTAAATCTAATGGAGAACCTTAACACGGGCATTTGCATGACTAAGAATTGCTGCTGTCTTTTTTCCATATGTCACTTTCTTGAATGTGTTCTAATAAAATGATTCTAAAGCAGGCTGTTGATATACAGTGATTTATAAATACTTTCTGTTGAGTGCTGAGGCCCTTAATTTTATACCAAGACTTCACTCCATCCCACTTTCTGGAAAGATCTGTTTGTTGGGGACAGATGCAATGAGTGTACGTCTGGCCTAGTTGCGGCACCACTGCAATTGCAGTCACTAATGAGAATCACGTCAACCACAGCTATTTTGTCTTCTGGTTGCCTAGCAGCAGAATTTGTTTTCCAGAATAAAGATGGCCATACGACGTAGATGAGTGTGATGGGGGAAAGTGGAGGGGGCAGGGCAGGAACAGGAGGATAATTCCCTCGGCCAGAGAAAGGGCAAGGCAGAAGGAGAGACAAAGGCAGCCAAAAAGAGAGGTCAAGTTCTAGTTCGTTCTGTTCAGTGATAAGAGTCAGCATGTTCAAGTGATTACCGGTTGTTAAACTTTATTTACAAAGTTGCACCTTTTGATATCAAGTTAGAGCAAGCAACAAATTTCAAAATCTCAGCAAACTAGAAGCAAATAAAAATATGTATTTCCAAAGGTAGATATTTTGAGAAGCACTTTTGATTCCAGTCTTTATCCCCCTTCAGCCAGACTGGCCAGGGCACTCTCATGAGCCAGTAACCAACTTGGGCCAGTTCTTTGGGACAGGAGGCTTTGTTAGAAACGTTGTAAGGGGCAGAGAAGGCAGGACCAGACAAGGAGCCTTCCGTATACTGAGCACCCTTCTCACACCAGATGCTGGGAAGGCACTTGATAGACATCAGCTCCTCTAGTTTTCAGAGCCATCCTGAGAGGCAGGCAGTACTGTCTTCATTTTCCAGATGAAGAGGCTGAAGCTGAGAGAAGCAAATAACTTGTACAGAGTCATAAAGCTAGATAATAGCAGATCTGTGATTCAAATTCAGATCTCTGATCCCCAAACCCATGCTTTTGGACCACAGGGCTGATGGCCAGTGCCCAGCCTGGGCTCTCCCTTGTACCTTGTCATGGTCTTTGATGAATTTTGCAACCTCTGTGTGCCCTGGGGGTGGTGGCGTGTGGCAGAGCCAGCATCCTGCTCTTCCTGTGATTGGAGATCCCTTCCAGGTCAGGGTTTTGCAACCCACATCCTCATACCTGGGACTTATTTTTGTAGAGCACAGTCTGATGAGGCTGAGATCCCCATTCAGTTCTCACAGGGATTTGCTCACTCAGAAAATATTTGAGTGTCCCTAAGTGCTGGGCATTATGAGCTAGGTGGGCAAATATAGACTCAGCCCCTCTTCTCACAGAGCTTACCAGTGGAGGAGACAGGCATTAATCAAGGAACACTTGCATGGTTATATAATTATAACTGGAAGGGACCTTGGAGATCCTTGAGATCCACAGATGAAACTGAGACCCAGAAATGCTAAGCAGTTTGCTTAAGACCATATAGCAAGTTAGGGGCAGCACGAGGCCTAGAACTCAGTAGATTTCTATTCTTAGACTGCCTTTTCCCTACTAGGTCACCCTCCAGTCTCTTGCATACCCAGAAACTGCCCCCTAACCGCAGCCGGCCCTATGAACGTATTGACCAACCAGCACACTATCCCCAGCCTAGGAAAAGCCAGACAGCACACTTTGTAACGATAATCAAACAGCATAGTGAATGGAACCCTTGAGGATGGCAGTTACCCGAGCCTTGTTTGCAGACTTATTTCAGAGCCCAAAGCAAGAACAGAGAGGCAAGGCTCCCGTGCTGTAAGAAGAGTGCTTGCAGGTGTTTCAGTGTTTTGGTCTGACCCAGTATTTTCTCATCTCCCAAGTTCAGTAGTCATTCATTCACTCACTAATTCAACAAATATTTATTGAGTGTCCACTAGGGACCGTGCACAGTTCTCAGAGCTGGCGACACAGCAGTGAAAAAGTAGAGTGCCCTCATGGAGTGAACATTCCGCCTGGGGGAAACACGATAAACGAATACATAGGTAAATATCAGCATATCAGAAGGTGATAAATGCTACAAAGAAAAGTGTATCAAGAAAGGGAAGTGGGGAGTGCTAGGGGAGGGGTGATGCATTTTTAGGTAAGGTGGTTGGGAAAAAGACATCCCTGAGAAAATTATGTTCTCGGCCATCATGTTACACACACACACACACACACACACACACACACACACACACACACACACACACACACACACACACACACACACACGACTGTGCAGTATGATTTGAAAAGTCCCCTAAGTCTTCCCCTACCTCCTTCAGAGAAATAAAGGTTTCTCAGTAGCATGTCCAAGAGCCCAATTCCTAGCTTTCCTTTTATTTCCTTTGAGCTGAGTCAGTGGTTCTCAAACTTGAGTGTACACCAGAATCAGCTGGAGCTCTTGTTAAAACACAGATTGCTGGACTCAACTCTCAGAGTTTGTGATTCAGTAGGTCTGGGGTGGATCCAAGAATCTGCATCCCCGGGTGCTGCTGCTGCTGCTGGTGGTCCAGGGACCTCCCTTTGAGAGCCACTAGGTTAAGTATTATAGCTGGAAGATCTCTGCTAAAATCCTGAGAAAGGATATATCTATCTATTCATTAGGTTCCATGAACTTTATCAAAGTAGCTATTCCTGGAAGAGCAGGATCCTTAAGAAATGTGACTTTTTTTTTAAAACTGGGGTAAGTTTCAGAAGCGACAGCCCAAGACCCCAAGCATTGAGGAGTTAGGGCAAAGGACAGGTCATGAAAAGACGGTGACAATATTTCATTGCTTGTCTATCAATGCCTTGCATTTTCCTAGCATTTAATACGTTTACAAGCCCTTTCCTCACTACTCTCTTTTGGCAGTTAACCTGTTAGGTAGATATTTACAGATGCCATTATTACATTTTGTAGGTAAAATAATTGAGACACAAAGAGGTTATGTGGCCTGCATAGGGCATCAAGGATGAGAACCCCAGTTGCTTTACTCCTAGTCCAGTGTTCTTCTTCTACTCGCACTCTTCATAACATGAGCTGTAGCTTTCTCCTGGGGCCTCTACACCAGGCCATTAAAATCCAGGACATGTAGTTGCTCTTTGCCTTTGCTCTGTTCAAAATCCCACTTGCTGCAAGTAGATTATACATGTGGGTGATTAACTGTGACAAATACTAAGCCCTGCATGAGTTTGCTCTACCATAAACACTTTCTCTTCTACCAGGTATTGTACAGAGAAAATGCTAACTCATTTTAATATTAGCCCAAGCTAGAACTAATCATTATGAAAGCAAACCTGCTGGGGGAAAAGCAGACCTAATACTTTCCAAAGGCAAATAGAGATGGTATTTGATTACGTGTACCTTTGCTTCCATGCCATTAGTCGAGATAATTGAAAGTTTCCTGTAACACTAAAGCACGTAGCGAAAGGAGAGTGGATTTTGTTAAATCTGATGACTGATGAATCACTTTCTCGGGTATTTAAATATACCAAAAAAAAATCATGGACATGAAACATAAAATCCTGTTTTCCAGTACTTGCCTTTCTGTTATTTTCTCCAGTCCTGCACTGATTCCTCATAGTGAGAGAGTAAGGTCCCTCACTGAATCTCACAGACGAGGACCCAGGGGTTACAAGGAGCTGTTTCCCATCAGCTTCCATACATGTTTTTGACCATCGAAGAGCCCAAGGTTTTAGAAGTTTCATTTCTAAAACTGCCCTCATCTGTCTCTCAACCCATTGGTATTCTGACATTTTCCTCCTGTACTGCCGTTGGGACCACTCATTTATTCAATAAGTACTTAATAAGTACTTAGTGTGTACCAGACACTGTAAGAGCCACTGAACAGGCTATGAAAATGAGTTAGAAATAATCCTATCCTCAAAGAACATGGCATATATTAGAATCACTTTGTAAATTATAGAATAGTCAACACTGAAGTGTATTCTAGATGTAGGTCATAAACCCGTGTGAGCATCTCCCCATTTTAATTCTCTGTGTGCTCAAAGAAAGCTAATTAATGAACTATTTTAGCGTCAACATAAAACAGGCATCATTAGGAAAGAAAACTTACCTGGAGAGGAGAGTGGGATACGGAAGAAGCTCTACTCTGTAGCTCTGAGCACGCACCAGGTTGTGCATTGGCAGCCCCCAAAGCATGGTAACAAGGGGGTGGTATAGGATCTAGCATCTGCCGTAGATATTCCACATGTGGACTCTAACAAATTGAATTTATGAGGATCATAAAACTTGGATGATAAGAAATTCCATATTGTTGAAAGATCTGGTATGAATGTGTTTTTGCTGAGCTTTAGACTCCAAAGTATGCTATAAAAATGACTGTTTCTTAAAAATATATAGTTCATGCCCACTGCAACACAAGGATTGAGCATATAAGAAAACAGGTTGGGTTGGAGGAGATGCGGTGGCATGCAGAGGATTCAATTAGTTGCATCTGTATTAGAAAAGCCATGAGAAGAGATGCAGACGTAATTCAACTGTGTGTGCGTGTGCGTGGGTGTGTACCTATGTATACACAAATATACATGCACAGGAAAGGTGTTGAAGCCCAGGAAAAATGATTTTATGAGGATGTGAGCCCTTTAAATAAATTCCAAATTCATAATCCAAAAAGGAAGACAAGTTTAGAAAACCGCGAGTGCAGCCAGAAGACAAGGGTAAGATTGTAGTTCTGGTGACCAAGTGGCTCAAGGAACACCGCTCACACACCTTCCTCCTACTTGTGTTGGGCCATCCGATGGTGCAGCAGCCCTCCCTCCCTCCACTCCTTAAAGGAGCTGCTCTGGCTCTGACTCCATTCTGCTTTTAGGTGTGCTTTGTTAATAGTCGAATCCCAAGACAGGGGTTCAGGGCAGATACACAGCTGGATCTCAGATCTGTCCCATGAACCTTATTTATGCTAGCTCTGCAAGCCCGTCCTGGCCCGGGAGGGAGTTTTCACAGCACAGGTGCTGTATCCAGCCTTACTAATAACCATCAGGGGTGCTAGTGGTGTGATCATATAGCCAGGCCTGCTGTGGGTGTGTCTGGTCACGGATAGCGGTAGCCACAGGGAAACATAGCAGTGATGGGGGAGGGGGTCTCTATGTATCTGCCTTTGAGTTTCCGGGATGGTGGAATAAGGTGTGTTACTCTATTTGTAAGGATGTCCAGAGATTCTGTTGCCTGGCAATGGTGACCTTTTAATGGGCCTAACACCCAAGCATCGTGTGAAGTTTTTAGATCTGGCTATGCTGAGTTCTGGTGGGCGGTTGCCATGGCACCAATCAAGGTAAAAGGATCCCAGGGTGCGAGTGGGGACTGAAACATAGTCCATGTAGAAGCAGGGTTTAGATTTCACCGGTATGGCACGCTCACTCTGAGAGTGACCCAGAAGTATGGCCCTTCAAGGCGTTGCTCTGGTATCTCATAGATTCATGAGGACTTGCATAGGCTCTTGGCCCTGAGAGGAGCAAGTGTTTAAATTGATTTACACAGTTAAGTTCCTACAAGGCCGCCGGAAGTTAGCAATGGAAATAGGAAGCTTTGTACTTCCCAGATTCTTCCTTCATTCTCGTTTGGCATTGAAGATGCTGACATATTGCTTTATTTGTTGGGACAGGCAACCAACAAACTTGTTGGAGAGCCATTGATATAGGGGCCTCAAAACCAGACCACTACAAATGATCTAAGTACTGTCTGTCCACCCTGCAAGGCAAGCTGCAAAGCAAGCTCAGAGATGGAATAGGTCATTAAAGGGGGAGGCCCTTGCAGGGTCTCATTGGTGGGTTGGTGTTGCAGGATATAAGTGATCACATTCCAGCTTAATGGCTCAGCACAGGGTGGCTAGTAGGGCCAGACAGGTGCATAGCCTTCTAGGAGAGGCCATCAACCCAGCATTTCTAGCTTCTGAGGAATAAATGATTTAGAAATTAAAGTGAGAAGGTAGTTATCACAGTGAGTCTGATGGTGTTACAAAGATGATTGCTTAGACCATTGCCACATGCCAGTTTCCCATCAGACCTCAAATTTGGCTATAATAGTCAGAAATCTGACTGTTTTCTCCTGGATTAAGTCTTTTGAAAGAAGCATATGCAAGTAGGGGTGGTGGTTGGGATCCAGAAGGTTGAGGCTAGATAGCATCGATATCTACACTGGACACATTGGTCTCTTTGGCAAATGTTTGACATGGGGGAAGGCTGTCAAAGATTATGGCCAAAGTAATGCAACGATTTGGGTTCTGGAGGGTCCCCTTAACTATCAGAGACTATGGGAAAAGCTAATACATCCTCAGAGATCAATGAGAGGGTCATTTATCCAAAAAACAAGAGAATGAATATTATTAATAATTAGTGACCCTCAATAAATACTAGATATCCATCACATCATTTATTCACTCAGCAAATATTTATTGAATACCGACTATGTGCCAAGTGCTATCCTAGACAACAACAAACCAGACAAGAATTCCTGCCCCCATGGAGCTTACATTCTGACGGGAATACAGACAAATAAATAAGTAAAATCTATAAAGTACAGATGATGACACATGCTATAGAGGAAAAAATATAGCTTCAAAGGATGTAAGTAGTGCAGGGGATGAGGGAAGAAGTGAGGGGAGGATCTGAGTTCTGGTGACTGACCTAATCGGAGATGCAGAGATTAGTGAAATTAGGCCAGATGGTCTCAAGGCAGATCATGGTAATGTGGCTGTGAGTTTTGGAGGAGAGGGAGGGTTGAGGGTTTTGTGAGGAGCACACACAGGTCTTAGAAATTTCTCTTCATTACTCCCCAGAAAAGCATGAAGACTTGGGGAGGAGTGGTTTTATCTAGGGAACAGGTAGGGGCTCTCAGGTAAGATGGCCTCTCCCCCAGCCTTCATGCCTCCTATGGAGCCAAGAGGGTGCCCAGGAATGTGCCCCAAAAGTCAAGTGGGCCCCAGACTACTCCCCCAGCCTCCACCAGGGGTCCAAGTGAGCCTTTCTGATATGGTATTAGCCTAGGTTAGAGGAATCTGGATTCCATCCAGTCTGACGGGGACTTCACCTGTAGTGTGACCAGACATCCCTCAAAGTTCACATGATGAGATTCTTGAAAATAAATACAGGTATGGTCCAAGTATAAAACGAGTCCAGGAACCAAGAGTTCATGGAATAACTGTTCATAAATCTCTAGAAGCTCAAAGAGGCTTTGCAGATTCTGAGAAGTATGGTACAGTATGTGTTTTGTCTTTCATAGGCTTAAAATATGAATTCCCTTTGGTTACCTCACCTGATTCCCAGCAGACTGCAGAGCCCCTCAAGTCCAGCTTGATAAAGTTCAGCAACAGGAAGAATAGTTCCCAATCATGCCTGTTGGGGACAAATCCCAGTCACCAGTACAAAGGCAGAAAGAATTCCAGTTCTCTTTATCAAAAAACAGCATGGGGCCCTGGGAGACCCTGTGAAGAGGCACAGGGATTCAAACTAGAGGCTTAAGATATTAACTCATAAAGAATCTGTTCCTTGGGCCCAAGTAACAGATATGTTCAACGTAGATCTGAGTCCCCGGCAGCAGGAAGATGGCTCAGTCACAGTTGTGAGGTAAATGTGGCTTCCTCTCCCCAAACCCCACTTTGGACTCATAGAACTTAGGCAGAAGACTGGGGAGTTAAGGAGAAGCTGGCTTTCTCCTCCCAGCTGCATCAGTTTGCCCTCAAGAGACAAGTTTTTGGTTGAAGCCAAATGAAAGGGGAGCTCAGGGTACTAGCATGCATACATATACACATGTACACACACACACACACACACACACACACACACACACACACACACACACACACACACACACCCTCACCCTCCTATTCATTGTGTAATACCTTCCCATCTAATGCAATGCCTTATTTCTAGAGAGGTACATTGTAAAAGTAAGTCCAGAGAGTTGTCTTCCTTAGCTATATAGAAAAATTAGTCTCAAATGGCATTGGTTAGCCCTTCTAGAAAAGGGCGGCATGGAATAAGTTCATTGCAGCTCAGGTTTTAGTCCAGGAGCCAACCGATGCATGACAAACAAAATGACATTCTCCATGTGGCTGTGAGAAATCAGATGTGACATCTGGTTATTTTCTATTTTCTTGGCTCAACACGTGTGCTCAGGAGGGGGCTTCTGACTCATACCTGGTATGAGTCAACCATCTTTCGGCCTATCCTGATAAAAGTTTAATTTTGAACTAAAACTAAAACGACAGGATGCAAAAACATTAAAACTTACATGTAGATGTAGATCATTAGCTAGATAAAGAACCAGTATAGTTTTATAGGATCCATGTCAAATCATACTAGTAATTGGATTTGTCATTGCTACAGAATACGTTCCATGAGGGCAGGGATTCTTGTCTGCTTTTTTCACTGCTGTATCCCCACTGCCTATACCAGTGCCAAACACATAGTAGGTACCATGAGTACAATTGCATAGTATAGAACAAGTGCAATTTTTCAGTGTGCAGAAATACAGTCCATTTTTAATGCAACCAGACTGGTAGGCAAATACTCCATTGTACCACTGGGGAGTAGGAAGAAGTTCTGCAGAATAATGTGATACTTGCAAAAACAAGAAACATGCTGCTTGAGTTAAGGATAATGCAAGAGTAGAAGACAGGTTTGTGTGTCATATGATAAGCAAAGCTAAAATCTGAGATCGAGGGCCAGGACTGATAAACAAGGAAAGCAATTGAAAAGTTAGCAAAGAATCTCCAAGGCCATAATCAAAGGAGCAAGCAGAAGCCCAGGTGCACAGCCAGGTGTGGGAAACTACCATGTGGTTTGAACACTGACAATTCAAAGGATTCTGATAAATGCCGACCCTTCTCTCAACAGAGTTTATACCCACCCATGAGTTTTTAAATGTATCACTTGACTTTTGGGGCTCTGTAGATAATTTCTAATTAAGAATGGCAAATGGGAATATTGAAAAAGGAAAAGTGCCAAGGGCTAGGAGCAATAAAGAGAATAAACCCAACAGCTCACATGTCTAAAAAAAATGAAAAATTGTTATGAAAAATCAAATGTGAAAAATGTCTCTCATTTGGTTTGCTTCACTGAGTCGGTCGCCAATGAGGAGGACTACAGTTCCAAAGACATTGTTGATTGCAAATGCACTTCTCCTCACTGCCCTGCCCCACCACCATGCTCATGATTCTCAATAAACATTCCTAAAGCTCTGGGAAATGAAAATGTGAGAACTGATACATCTGTTGTGAGTCAGCCCGAGAGATGGTCAACAATGAAATCTGATGCCAATTCCCTGATGGCAAATGAAGCTGGGCTTCAGCTTGATTTTACTGAGCTTTAGAACTGTTCCCAAAATACACAAAAGGAAAATAAAATATGGTCCTTAACTACAAGAATTGTATAGTCCAAATGGGAGATAAAAAATATACTCAAAAAACAAAATTCACACTATGTATGATGCATAACTATTGCTTTAGCCTAAGAGATTCCAAAAGCTACAATTATCTCTCCTCCCTCTCTTTCTCTATCCAACACTAAGGATGAGTCATAGCATGTAATGGCTGTAGTCTTCTGGTTGTTTAAAAAACTAATAATAAAAATAGTAATAATCATGGTAGTAGTAGTAACAATGACAATAATGAAATCTAGTATGTCTTCCCAAATTGCATTTAATTTGTATATGTCTCTATTTGTCTTAGAATGGCCCCTTTACATCTGTGTCCCTTTCTTAACTTTATCTTTCTTACCACTCTCTCAATGTTCCTGTACTCCTACCACTATCTATTCCTAAGACAATATCTTCTCTATTCAGAGAAGAGAATGAAAGCAGATGTCTTTGTCAGGACAAGCTAGGTTATGCTGTGGTAACAAACAACTCTGAAAATACTGTGGCTTAGAACGACAAAGATTTATTTCTTGCTAACACTGCATATTCATAATGGGTTGGCTCTATTCATCGTAGGGAATCAGGGAGCCTAGCTGATGGATCAGCTTCTAAAATTGCCAATTACTCTCCCAGACAGAAATAGAATTCTAAAGGACCTTAACCCAAAATTAAATGATCCAGCCTGGAAATGACTCAACTGCAATGGCCAGGAGTAGTCATATGGCTCTACAAAACCAACAGGGGCCAGCAAACTGATCAAGTTATTTGTCCAGAAGGCAAAGAACTAAAAATATTTGGTGAACATCAGAACGACTACATTAGCAGTAACATCAAGTCATAGTTGCAAACAATGTACGTTTTGGCTCTAACCCATTTCAAATATTGGTCTACTCAACAGGTGTGTGTGTGTGTATGTGCATGTGTGTGAATTTCAAACATATATATTGAAATAATGTTATTCATGTTTAAGTCATTGTTTGCTTTCCGTTACTCCCACTGCCTAATTTTCACTAGGCTCCATCCCTGACTATTAGGCCCTATGTATATGGGGTCAGTGCATCAATGACCAATCAGAGTATAAAGATTAGAAGGCTTCTTGTTCCTTGTGAAACTTTTTCTAGACTTCAGGAATCAGTTTTTGAGGATACAATGTCCTGATGAGTCTAGAGGGACATGAGCTTTTTCATATCTTAGGGCTTAATTTATTACATTATTTATATGCTAACCTGTAGAGTTCTCTATTGGTATCTGGCATCAGACTCTACACAGAAAGTGTTACACAGTAGGGATATGAACTTATTGAATCCCTTGTGGCAGAGTCACTGACTAATATTTGAAAGGATGTTTTATGTAAGTGCAAGAACATGACACATGTGCCACATTGCTCTTATTATAAGTAGTGCTATAAGATTACATGACCTTGTTCTAGAAATCACATGGTTACTCCATCGTTAAGCAGCTAATGGTTTCACTGGGAAGCCAGGGCAAGCTGTACTATAAACCACATTCAAATTGTCTGTAAACACAGGGTATTGGATACAAGCAGACCAGGGCAAGAAAATATATGCAATGGGAAGGAAGGAACCCCGGGTTGGAGTCAGGAAAGTTGGTTTTGCTCCTCATTCTGCTACTGACTAGCTGTGTGAGCTTTGAAAAACGTTTTAGCCAAATCATCTATCTTCTCAAAACCTCAGCTACCTCATCTGTAAAATTGGAAAGTAATAGGAACTTATCTCTAAATTTCATTCATACTTAAACTTTCTGTTTTTCTATAACTGGCTTAATTGTAACCTGGAAATCTATGACTTTTACTGAGAAAAATCAACAAGCATCCATCCTAAATAGTGTAGAATTGGGAAAATGATATTTATATATAAGGGATAACCTAATTTTCTATGTAATTATTGTCTGTATTGATAAAAGAGATGTAGTACTAAAACAGTTTTTAATGTTTAGCTTTGAAATATAGGCAGAGTTTATCAGAAATGAACATATATACTCTACTTTCTTATTTATTTATCTATTTATTTAAAAAATATATTGAACCTCTATCATATAATCAGCTGGGTTAAATGAGCAGAGAGGGGCAAGGGAATTGAGAACATTAGCAAGAGCATTACTGAAATAATGGATCATGGAATACAAGCTGCATAGGAAGGAAAGTGATGAAAGGAGAGTATCAACAGATTGGGAGACAGTAGAGGGCACCATGAACTAGAGGTCCCAATGGGGTTAAAGAAAGGTCATAGTAAGTGTAATTAAATAAAGTAGAATAAGTTGTGGTCAGGAAGCAAGATGTGAGACTTCTCCTCTGACCAAGATAGAGAAGCAAGGACCAGATATACCTGCCTGAAACTACCAAAAACCACACAAAATATAAGAAACAATTTTCAAGACACTGGACATCAAACAACAAAGGACAGTGTGATCCCCGAGAGACAAGAAACAAAGTGAGCCCTATGAATACCCAAGCTTACTGCCCTGAAATTCTCAGGACATCAGGTCGAGAACTCAGAAGGATCTTACCTTAGTGGTGAGAAATAATAAGCCCTAGAAGAACTAGGCTCTGGTTCTGCCTAATACGTCTTAAAAGGATCAGACTTTCAAAGTAACTTAACTGCATGCCAGGACAAAGCTCAAGAGTAGTTATAGGAATACATAAAATTTGAGCAGCCAATAAGGTGTGATTCACAATGTCTGCTATCCAATCAAAAATTACTAGGCATGCAAAGAAGCAGGAAAATATGACCCATAAAGAGGGAGAAAATCTATTGAAACTTACCAAGAATTGACACACATGTTAGAATTAGCAGCCATGGACATAAAAACAGTTATGTATGAATGTCCATACATTCAAAAAATTAAGGAGAGACATGGAAGACATAAAGAAAAAAAAACATGTTGAACTTCTAGAGGTGAAAACTACAATGTGTGAGGTGAAAAATACCTGGATAGGATTAACAGTAGATTAGACACTTCAGGAGAAAACATAAGTGTACTTGAAAGCATAGTAATAGAAACTATGCCAAATGAAACACACAGAGGAAAAAAAAATTTTTTTTAAACAAACAAAGTATCAGTGAGCTGTGGAACAATTTCAGGCATCCTAATATTCGTGTAATTGGAGTTCCTAAATGGGAAAGGGGGACATAAAAATATTTAAAACAATAATGCCTGAAAATTTTTCCAACTTGATAAAGCCTATAAACATATAGGTCCAAGAATCCAAGCACAAGAACTAAGAAGAAAACTACACCAAGGTATATCATAATTGCATTGCTCAAAACCAGTGATAAAATAGAAAATCCTAAAAGTAGTCAGAGAAAAACATACATGCTATATACAGAGGAACAAAGATAAGAATGACAGCATATTTCTCATTGAAAACAAGGCAAGCAAAAAGACAGTGGTGCCTCAGAGTGGAGTAATGAAAATAAAAAGAAAACTGTCAGCCTAGAATTCTATACCCAATGAAAATCTCCCTCAAAAATGAAGGCAAATAAAGATTTTTTTTTTCTGACATAAAAAAGTTGAAAAATAATTCTTCACCAGCAGATCCACACTGCAAGAAATGTTAAATGGAATCCCTTAGGTAGAAGGAAATGATATCACAGGGAAATATGGATCTGCACAAAGAAATGAAAAGCACCATGGGGCTTCCCTGGTGGCGCAGTGGTTGGGGGTCCGCCTGCCGATGCAGGGGACACGGGTTCGTGCCCCGGTCCGGGAGGATCCCACATGCCGTGGAGCGGCTGGGCCTGTGAGCCATGGCTGCTGAGCCTGCGCGTCCGGAGCCTGTGCTCCGCAACGGGAGAGGCCACAACAGTGAGAGGCCCGTGTACCACAAAAAACAAACAAAAAGAAATGAAAAGCACCAGAAATGGCAAATGCATGGGTAATATACAGGATTTACAGATAAAGAGCAGTATGAGAGAGCCTTTAAACAAGGATGTTTAAAATCCTCCAAGAGGTAAAGGAGGAATACTATATATAAAACAGAAACAGTGACTGTAAAACAAGAATGCACACTGATGAAGAGAGTATTACTGATTTAGAAAACAGAAGTGAAGAATCTCCTAGAGTACAACCAGAGGGATAAAAGAGATGGGATAAAGAATAATTTTAATAAGAATTCTGGGATAGAGTGGGAAGGATAGCAAAAAGACATTTTTCAAATAGATAACAGAATTTTCCAGAAACTAGGAAATGTAGAAACATTGTAGTGAAACTAGAGAACATCAAGAAAAAGAAAAAAAAAATCTTAAAGTCAAGAGAGAGAAAGAAGTGGTTACCTAAAAAGGAATAACAAACAGCTTGATAATAGGCTTCTCACCCACCATGACAGAGACTAAAAGGGAATGAGTAAGAGCATCAATGTTCTAATGGAAAATCTTTGTAACCAAGAATTCTAGGCCCAGCAAAATTATAATTTAAGAGTAAGGGTGAAATAAGTGTATTTTCAACATACAAGAACTTCGACATTTTACTACTCATAAATCCTCGCTGTTTTGCAAAAAGAAAAATGAACCCAGGAGGGAGGAATTAGATGCAAAAAGATATTGTACGTAAAAGGAACACTAAAATACTGTGTTAAATATAATTTAATGTTGAGCACAAATAACATGAATAATAACCATTTGAAACAAAATGGAATATTCTGAGGGAGGGTAAAGCAAGCTCAGATCCTTGTCTGACTTAAGAACAGGATAGAAGTAGGAATTAACTTAGACTTTGTTAGAAAAATATACTTTTTTTTTTCTGGCCACACCACGTGGCATGCAGGATCTTAGTTCCCCGACCAGGGATCAGGCCTGTGCCCCCTGCAGTGGAAGCATGGAGTCTTAACCACTGGACCACCAGGGAAGTCCCAGAAAAATATACTTTTTTAAGGGTAATGTAAGGATAGCCACTGGGAGAAAAGAAATAGAATATATAATTTAAATACTGGTAGAGAAAAGTAAGGAGAATAAAGCAATTTTAATCAATTTGAGAGAGAAAAGGTAAAAAAAGAAACAGAGAAAATTCATGGCAAATTGAAAATATAAACAAAAAGAAAGAAGCCTAAGTATATCATTAATCACAATCAATGCAAATGAATTTAATACATTAATTAAAATACAAATACTTTCCATTTGGCCCTATTAATCAAAATTCAGGTATACACTGTGCAAGAGAGATGCAAGTCTAAAGCAATGATACAGAAAATAAAGGAATGGAAAAAGGTACAACAAATATCAACCAATAGAAAGCTGGTATAGAAATTTTATTGTCAGATAAGATGTAATCATTTAATTTCTCTTGTTCTTTAAATTCTTATTATGTGTGGTATGTTTATTACTCCACCAAAGCTAATACAGAAATTACTTCCTGGAATTGGGGTACTGCCAGACCAAAATTTTTTTTAAAGAAAGAAAAGAACAACAGAAAAGGAAAATATGTCATATTGGCTTTGGAAGGGGGCTGAAGTTAGAGGAGAGTGTTACTGGAAGCTGGAAAAATGGAGATCTACATTGTGCAATGGTGGAACATTTGGAAAGCCGTCATTCACAATAATGTGGAAGGCAGCTCATATATTTAATGAATTAGTAGATGAAGATGAAGAGTCCAGGAATTTTTTTTAAGGAAATAATTGAATTGCTTAAACAAAAGCAATAACAATGGTGTGTGTGACTTGTAATGTGTGTAAATGTAAACTATGTGTCCATAATAGCATAAAGGCCAGGAAGGGGAAAATGGAATGACTATTGTAAGGTTCTCATGTGATCAAGAAGTGGTATACTATCACTTGAAAGCAGACTGTGATAAGTTAAATATGGTATACCAGAATCCTAACACAACCACCAAAGTAACAGAACAAAGAGTTATAGCCAATAAGCTGTCTCAGTCTGCTGGGGCTACCGTAAGAAATACTACAGTCTGGGTGGCATAAACAACACATTGATTTTCTCACAGTTCTGGAGGCTGGAGTCCATGATCAAGGTGCTGGCAAATTCGGTTTCCAGTGAGGACTCTCTTCCTTGTTTGTAGATGCTGCCTTCTCCCTGTGTCCTCAAAGGGCCTTTCCCCTATGCTCATATGAAGAGAGGTCTGTTGTCCCTTCTAGTTCTGATAAGGCCACTTGTTCTACTGGCTTAGAGACCCAACCTTATGACCTCATTTAACCCTGATTACCTCCATCAAGCTTTATCTTCAAATACAGTCACATTGGGGGTTGGGGCTTCAGCATGAATTTGGGAGGTACACAATTCAGTCTATGACATAAGCCAACAAAGGAGATTTAATGGAATCATAAAACATTCTCAGGTTATCCAAAAGAAGGCAGAAAAGGAGGGGAAAGGGAACAAGGAACAGAAAAGAAAAATAGAAAACTAATAGAAAGAAAATAGACTCAAACCTAATCATATTCATAATCACAGTAAATTTTAATGGTTTAAACCATTTAAAGACAGAGATTGTCAGATTGGATTTAAAAAACAAGACCGAAATAAAAAAACAAGAAATGCACTGTAAATATACAAATAGGGTTTTTTAAAAAGATTTATCATCCTAACAATATTCCAAATATATATATATATATATATAGAATGGCTACATTACTGTCAGCCAAAGTAGATTTCAGAGCAAAGAATATTACAAGGATAAAGATGGATTTTCATAATGATAATCAAGAAGACCTGACAGACAACCCTAAACTTTTATGTGTATAATAACAGAACTTCAAAATACATGAAGCAAAAACTGATAAAACTGCAAGGAAGAAATAGACAAATCAACAATTACAATTGGAAATTTTAATATTCCTCTTTCAGTAATTGATAGGATAAATAGAAAATCAGTAGGGATGTAGAAGACTTGGAAAACAATCAACCAGCTTGATTTAATTGACATTTATAGAACACTTCACCCAATAATAGAATACATATCCTTTTCAAGTGCTCACAGATTATTTACCAAGAGATCATATTGTGGGCCATAAAATAAGTTTCAATACATTTAAAGGAATTTAAGTCATATAAAGTATGTTCCTGGACCACAGTGGAATTAAATTAGAAATAAATAGAAAGACCTTTGGAAATTTTCCAGGTATTTGGGAACTAAACAACACACTGCTGAATAACACACAGGTCAAAGTGGAAAGCAAAAGGAAAATTAGTTGAATGAACATAAAAATACAACATATCAAAATCTGTAGAATGCCCTTAAAGAAAGGAAGATGTCTACCTTAGTGATATGGGAGTCAGAGCAGTCAACAGTGGTGACCATGGCCTGACCTTGGGAGGGGTGGCTGAAGTGGAGTGAAGGAGGGGCTCAATGGATAGAACCAAGGCCAGGGTGCTGGAGGGGCTGCCCGCAGGGAGAGAAGTCGCTCAAGATGATGACAGAACTTAGGGTAGAAAGGGGAATCATCAGCCTGGAACCAAAGTCACCAACGAAGGAAGGGCTTCTAGTCCCAACTTTGTTATCTTTGCAAATCGCTTCATCTCTCTGAGCCTCTGTTTGCTTATGTGTAAATAAGGGAGTTATGAATTCCCCCTCTATATATAGCTTTTGATAGTCTCTGTGTATTTTAAATGTTTTAATGTATATACATTTTATCTAAGCCTCTCCAGGTGCTTTTTGGGAAATAGCAAAACATTAAATGAAAAATGAACATGTCCACACATAATCACTAAGGCCCGTTCAAACCCTAGCATTCTGTAATTTATGCCCGAAAGCCATATCATCTCCTAAATGGCACTCACAGCCAAGCAGCAGTAGGGAAGGTATCCTCCAGTCACTGTGGACAGTCCAGAGAGGACGAACTTGTTCAGAGTAAATGAGGGAAAGGAAAGGATTTTTCATGCCTCCGGAATGGCCCAAGCTAAGGTTCAGATGCAGGAGCAGCAGAGCCCAAAGAAATAAATGGTGAAAAGGCTCCCATGGTTGGAAGTTGTAGGAGTGAACACTGGGGCAGGTCAGATGAAATCAGGCTGGGAGGGGTGTTGAGGCTTACAACCATGCAGGAGAGTCTCTGAGGACAGAGACATTCACAGGAGAGGCTATTTCCAGGGTGGCATTCACACGGGTAGGCCGGGGATCATAGGCTGCAGGGCTATACTTTATCACGGAACAACACAGAATAACCAGAACTTGCTGGCAAAAACGAAGGTATGCAAATACATGCAAGTGACATTGGGTACAAGACTTTACTGCTGGTTACGTGAACTTCAGAGGACAGGAATCTTCTAGAAGTTTTGGGTTTGGGAAACCATGAAAAGAAGTGGTTTCATTCAATATGAAGAAAGGCTAGTAAAGCAGAAGACTGGTAGAAGTACTGGACTGCCTTTTTTGGGTTAAAACTGAGTTGATTGATATTCATCACTATTTAATAGGTTTAGAAATTCAAGACGAGTCCTATAGGGGCTAATTATCCCATCACTGGCACCTTCCCTGCAATTTTTGTAGCTCCTGGCAGGAGACTATTTGGGGTCTTTTAAGTTGAAAAGCATCAAAAAGAGTCTTCCCAGGAATTTTAATTAAAAAAAAAAATCAGTACATGATTGTACAGTCAGTTAGGCAGGTAGAGGGATATTTCACACGAAGAAGATTTTTTAACACTGTAGACTTGTAAATACTCTTGTAAATTTTAAACTTGTGAACACTAAAATATATAAAATGAAGCAAATTTGAAAAGAATGTGTTTTATGTACAGATATTCTCACAAAACCTCAATCATCATCAGTCACTCTAGGTCGCCCTGTATTTACTTCTTACACTGACTCACAGCTTGTTTTTCATGTTTTCTTTAAGGCAGAGATTTTTGGAGCTCTGCCTGTACCAGCAGTTCTTGAGTTTTCCAAGAATGCTGCAGCGTGGCCTGTGTGAAAACTTGCCTCTCCAGTCTGTTGCAGTCTGTTCTGGTCTCTCGGGTTTCAGAGCAGCCGTGTGGCAGGCATTGCTGTCAGCTGAGCTTTCCTAATTAGTCCTATGGCATTCCCCTCTCTCTCTGTCTTCTTTTTTTTTTTTTTTTTAACATCTTTATTGGGGTATAATTGCTTTACAATGGTGTGTTAGTTTCTGCTTTATAACAAAGTGAATCAGTTATACATAGACATACGTTCCCATATCTCTTCCCTCTTGCGTCTCTCTGTCTTCTTTTGTCAAAGAGATAAGGGTTCTTTGATCCAAGCTACTTTTGAATTTACTTTTCTCTCCTGATCAGAATAGAAAAACATGGAGATTGAAAAAAATTTCCAAACTTCCCCTTCCTACCTTCATAAGATCCTATCATCTATATTGGTTAGGATTAGAAGGTTTAACTACATATAAAAGCTCCTAATGACTGGCTTAAATAAGGTAGAAGTTTATTTTTCTCTCACATAACAGACATCTAAACGTAAGCAGTCTAGGACTGCCGGAGAAGCCACAAACTCATCAGGTACCCAGTCTCCTTCTAGCTTATTCCTCCACCATTCGTAGGCTTTGGTCTAATTCATACTCCAAGATGGCAAATGTTCCAAGGAGGAGTTTGGGCAAAAGTGAAGAAGAGTCACCCCTCTCACATTAAAGAGACTAGATGCAGCTAACACTCAGGCTTACATCTCATTGGCCAAAGCTTGACAATAAGGCTACTGTAGCTGCCAGGGAACCCAGGGAATATAGTCTTTTACTGGGCAGCAATGTACACCCTCCTCCTCCAGAAAATAAGTCTTAGTATATTACTAAGAAATAAGGGCAGAATGGACTTTGGGAGCACCTAGAAGTCTTTTTGCCATGCTATCTCTTATTATCAGAAAAATGACAAGTGGCAATCTAGTGTACATCTCTCTAATTCCCACCTCCACATTTTGTGCTTATTTTCTACAGAAGAATAGTACTGTATAGCAGAAGTATCCTTGAGATTCACAACTTCTAAGTCCTTCCATGTCTCATAAAGGATAGCTGTATCTTCCCCCCTTAATATTTAAAACATATTTCGAAACAGATTAATTTTTAAAGAATTATGAGGAATTTCCTCAAAATTGTTGATGGCCCAATGCAAATTCCAAAATTATAAGCCAATAAAAGGCATTTAAAATAAAATATATACCCGCCCTATTTCCAAAAAGACTTGAGAAAGTTTAATGAAAACACTAAAAAAGATGTGAAATTTTAAAATTTAACATGAGAGAGTTCATATGAGGGAAACAAAAATGTAGAAGTTTCAAAAATGTGACGAAGCAGAGCACAGCTCTTTCCATCCAGTTCAGCAGATTTAAATCAACAATAATCGGAAATCCTTTCTGTATAAGAAAAAATTTGAAACCACATAGGCTCCACTGTTAAGGCATTTCCAATCCAATGAAAGACACAGGAATGTAGACAAATATCCAAGGCAAAGATGTGCCTGCTATGATAGAGGTACAAATAGCATTCTGCTAGAGAGTGAGGGAAGAGGTTATTTGGAGCTGCTGATGGTGATGACCTGGGTGGGAGCTGCTTGTGGAGGGGTTCGGGGATGAGGCTGCCTTTGAGCTGGGAAGGTGGGAAAGCACTTCCAGAAGATGAGAGGGGGAGGGGAAGGTAGAACCAATTCCAAACTGAGAAAACCTCGTAAGTAAAAGCGAGGGAAATGGGAAAATATTGGGTATGTTTGGGAATCAGCAAGTACAGCTGTGACTTGGAGCCCAGGGTCAGTCTCGGTAGCAGATGAGTTGGAAAGATTGAGGGGTTGGATCTGAGAGGCCTTAAATTGCATGCTCATGGATTTAGGTTGGTTCTCTAGGCAGGAGAGGAATAGGAAAAGAAGGAAGTTGAGCATATCCTTGTTTTAGGACCACTATTCTCTCAGAAAGTAGTGAGCAAGACTCTCTACTGTTGATGAGAAGTTTGTTTGCTTACAAAGAATGTAAAGGGTTTAAAAGAGGATAATATGAGAAGGAATCAAAAAAGGAATGAACAAGGGGCTGTGAGCAATTTCAGAGTCCCCATGGAGGTGCTGGGAGTGAATCTGTCTTCAGATTTTGACAGCAAGAGCAAAAAGGCAAACGTGTTAGGTTAAGTAATATTTTGGTTATTGACAAGTATCAGTACAAATATACTGTGGCGGGTTTTTCTTAAACTGTATGGATTAACATTTCAAGATGTGCCTTCTCTCAACACTGCCTTCTTTCAACGCAGTGGCATGATTGTGAGGGCCCTTGACGTAGAAGCCAAGGAAAATGACATTGGATTGCTGGAGTGTGTGTGTGTGTGTGACAGAGAGCTAGACAGAGACAGGAGGGGTATTTGTTACTCTTGGTTAAGTCAGTAGGGGTAGTAGTTTGTGGTCAGAGGAATAAGGTATGTATGCATGTTGCAGAGCGGCTGGCTGACATTTGGAATATGTTCTTAAAGCAATGCTGGATATTCTGGGGCATGGTGACACTCAAAGAAGAGCAGAGAATTTTCCATAAAAGAACTTGTAGCAAGAGCAATTTAAATGGGAATTAAGCGATGTTATCTCTGGAGTGGGAGGGAGACAGACTTTTCCCTCAGTTTTTTCAGAAGGGCTCTGTAAAGACAAAATGTCAAAGATAAATATGGAGATGTAAGCTGAGCAAATGTCAGGGCCTCAGAAGGCCAAGAGCTCAGAGTGGCTGGAGCAGCTCACCAGCCGCCCGTGCAATCTGAGTCCTCAGCAGCTCCACCCCGAGATTCAGTGAAGGGCAAGCTGTGAATCAGAGCGCGAAGTTAGAGCTCAGGAATGCTTTTCTGTCTTTCATGGACCCAGTACTCTCATTTAGAGATGAGTAAACAGGCCCAGGAAGATCCAGTGACTTGCCCAAGATCACCATCCACTTAGGGGCAGAACCAGATGGCTGCCCAGACTCTTGTCTCTTGGCCCAGTGCTCCCGCACCATCTCCACTGTGCTGTCACACAGTGTCCTGAGAGCTGGCAGAGTCTACCCTGAGGGTGTGTGCAGGCCCTGGAGGCTGGGGGCGCATCACTCCTAGAAAAAGAGGCAGCGTCAGAAGGGGATTTCAGGAAATATCCTCAGATGGTCTTAGAGGGTTTTAGGAAAGAATCTACTTACCACCATGTTTCAGGGATATTAAAATGCAGCACAAACTGCTCTCCTGTATTTAGGCTTTCTGTGCCTTTTGGGGACTGATAGATCTTCTTTCTAAAATGCATTGATCCTCTGAGGGAAATAGCCTTCAGTCAAAGTTCCAAATCCTCTCCCAATTGAGAGGCGAAAGACTGGAAGTTTTAAAACCTTGAACATTGTTCCATTAAATGATGAGCATGACCATAGTTATATGAACCCCTTTCCCACCAGCTCCCCATCCATCTGATTGAGGCCCAGGACCAGCTGCAGCCCTGCACACCCCACCCCCCAGCAGCATGCTTTAGGGCTTAGTGCAAAGCAAAACTGGAGGGGAAGTAAATACTCTGCCCAGGGGGCTAGTGAGGTGCTGAATAAAGAAGGGGGTGTGACCACTGGTGTTTTATAAGAAAACTGAAAGAAAGAAGCTAGATAAGCCTTAAGTTTTCCAGGTTCTTTTTAAAGGAGGTAAGGGAGGAAAAACGGCAGGAGGTCAAAGAAGTGTAGATTTTTATAGATTTGACCTTAAATTATTTTAAATGCAAGTGAGATAAGAAATGAACCATCCAAAGAAGTCTCTGTCTTTTGGGGAGTTTTTTTTCATTTATTTTTGGCTTCGTTGGGTCTTCATTGCTGTGCGCAGGCTTTCTCTAGTTGCGGCGAGTGAGGGCTACTCTTCGTTGCGGTGCGCGGGCTTCTCATTGTGGTGGCTTCTCTTATTGCAGAGCACAGGCTCTAGGCGCGCGGGCTTCAGTAGTTGTGGCAAGAGGGCTCTAGAGCGCAGGCTCAGTAGTTGTGGCACACAGGCTTAGTTGCTCCACGGCATGTGGGATCTTCCTGGACCAGGGCTCGAACCCGTGTCCCCTGCATTGGCAGGTGGATTTTTAACCATTGCACCACCAGGGAAGTCCCCAAAGAAGTCTCTTTTATTTTCAGTCACCCATTCAAGTCCTTCTAGAAGAACAGTATAGGCCACCATGGGCCCAGGTCTATCCATATAGTTTATGGAACAATTCTGATTTTAAAGAGACATGGTCTGTGGCCAGACCATGTGTCCTGGATTTTTTGTTTGTTTGGAGTTTATAGATATGCTATGGTAATATGGTTACCACATGTGTACGGTGAGCAGCTAACTGTGCACAAGTGGGTGAGAATCTTTGAACTACACTAACACAGTTTTAGAGCTGCAATGGACCTTGATGATTTTTTATTTAGTCCATGCATTTTGTTGTATAGATGGAGTAACTGTGGCTTAGTAGGGTGAAGTTGCTTGTCCAAGCCATATGGCTGCTAAGTGATGGAGCTAAGAGTCATACCCAGGATCTTTCACTTTTAGTCCAAAACTCTTTATACTGTGTCCGTGTGCTGTGAAGGCCGGTATTCTGGTAGTTCAAGGTCTGTTCAGTGGGCACCGTTTAACAAAATGCAGCCTTTGATGAGGCACTGGTTCATGTCCATCCCAAGTGCCGTTTAGAGGTTCACAAGGCTCTTCCCTAATTGTTTGCCAGTCAAGCCCTCACAGCAAAGCTTAGGACACACAGATGTCTTAGCTGGTCTTTGCATTGCTCTGGACTGATTATCAGCTCTTTTGCACAGTTAGGAGCAGTTTCTTTAAAACTGAAAAACAGTTGGTTAGTTCCTAGTCACAGCTTGTCCTTATGAGGGAGTAGAGTTCTTGTCCTATGTCTTGGGTGCCATGAAATACAAGTGGTGTCACAAGTGTTTTTGTTGTTTAATTGTCAGAATCCATGGAGCTCTTTGTGTATGTGTGTTTTGATTTAGAAAACCCTTATGATTCTTGGAATTTTACAATCACACTGTTTTGTTTATTAAATTTCCCATCAGCCATGCCAGCTCTAATTAAATTCATTTAGTTGCAAGGTAAAGAACGAGAGAGAGAGAGAGAGAGAGAGAGAGAGAGAGAGAGAGAGAGCGCTCAAGAAAGAGGTATTACCAGGAATCAAAGAGGGAGATGGACTCTCATAGGAATCGAATCCTAGTGGCCACAGTAGATTCAGACCTTGTGGAGCCTGGGTCTGTAGGATGGTCCTAGATCCAAGATGGTTGTAGGGACTTCATTTGTGGTCCCACTTTAAGGTCCTCTCCCCGTGTCTGCTTTGTCCTGTCCCTGTCTCTCTTTTCTCAAGAGATAGGCAGATAGGTAGGTAGGTAGGTAGGTAGGTAGATAGACAGATACATCTCTTCTTCACCTTATCGCCTCTGCTTACTCCATTTTCTGTTCCCACATAACCTTGGCTTGCCTGTGGCCCATTGTGATCCCTCTGACCTTTCTCTTCCTCCTAAATGCTTGTACTGCCCTCAGGTAGGTGTGTCATTCCCTTGCCGTTTCCTAGTTCACATTTTTTAAAAGAGAATCCACTTAGCCCCACTCATCTTTTTACTGCAGGTCATGTCCTACATCCCTGGTCAGCCTTTAGGGTAGCTGTCAATGGGCAGGTGCCCGCTCTGGTCCAGTCACCTAGGGCTGCAGGACGGAATGGAGTTATGTGACAGAAGGTGTTGCTGTCTAAGGCCCGTCCTGTCAGCAGCTCTAAGCAGGGCAGCTTCTTGTAGAAGGGGCTGTGTCATGCCAGGCAATGTCCTTAATCTGCTTAATAGAATAAATAGGTGGTCAGATCATCAGGGAGGCAGCTGAGAGTAATGCGAAGTAGAATTGAGTGACAGAGCGTTTGTGGTTCAGGTCTCAGCTCTGGAACGTGACGACTGCCTGATGTCGAGGAGGTTTTACCAAAACTCTGAGCCTCAGCCCATCTGTAAAATGGAGATTCGTGAGGATTAAGTGAAATAATGCATGAAAGGACATTGTCAGTTGTGCAGCACCACACCCATGTGAAGGATATTACCTCTCTAGACCCCTCCTGAGCACAAAACCTTCTGTTGGTGGGATTTTTTATGTTTCCTTTTCTAAGATGAATATCACCTCCCAGAACGCAGCTTGCACCTTTGGGTTCAGCTGATGACCTCCTTGCTACCTGAATCTGCAGAAATAGCCCAGAGAGATCGCGGTTGTTACATTTCACACGTAGCTGACACAAACTACATTATTCCTAGAGCGTTCCGTTCAGAGAACATAGGATTTGAGGGCTGGCACTCCTTAGTCTTCTGACCCAAATCTCCTTTACCCACAACTGAAGAACTAACGCTTAGAAAGGTTCATTGACTTCCTCAATGTCAGTGGTAGAACCAGAACAGAACTCACTCAATTTCTATTGCTGTGTAACAAATTACCTCAAAGCTCAGCTACTTAAAACAACAAACATTTATTATCTAAGTGTTTCTGCGGATCTGGAATCCAAGAGTGACTTTGAGATGGGTGCCTCTGGCTCAGGGTTTCTCCTGGGGTTGCAGTCAAGATGTCAGCCAGAGCTGCAGTCTCTGAAGGTCTGACTGGGGCTAGAAGCCCTACTTCCGTGAGAGCTCCCTCACCTGGCTGTCGGCAGGAGGCCTCAGTTACTCACCATGTGGACCTTTCTTTTAAGTGTCCTCATGACATGGTTGCTGGCTTCCGCCAAAGCCAACAATCCGAGAGAGAGCAAGGCGGTAACTGCTATGCTTTTTATCTCCTAGCTTCAGAAGTCATACATCAACACTTCCGCCATATTCTGTTAACTAGAAGCAAGTCTCTAAGTTCAGGCAACACTCAGGCGGAGGGAAATTAAGCTCCACCAACCACTGAAAGGTGGAGTATCAAAGAATTTGTGGGCATATTTTTCAAACACCACAAAAGGTTTTCTTTAATATATTATTTTCTCTGCAAATGAGTTCCATAAAGAGATCAGCTTCCACCACCCACCATCCCACTGCCCCCCAGTTACTTGATGAGAGGTTAGTCTCATTCAGAAGTAATCAGTGGAGGGGAAATTACGAGGATACCTTCTCATGAAAGCATTAAGAAAACCTCTGTTGCAAACAGGAAAGAAAAATAAGGAGAAAAAGTTATAGGAAAAAGAACATTGAAGGGGAAAAAAGAGAAGCAAGGGTGCATTAGATTCTGACTTCTATGGGCAGAGCTCTCAGTTTAGGAAACACTGTGTGAACAGAGGCTGTGTAAAAATATGTGCGGCGGCTGGAGTTTGAAGATCCAAAGCTCTAGGGACCTGGATTCCAGTTGCAGAGCGTGACCCGTGTGTCAAATAGCCCCTATATAAATACAAGGGTGTTAAATACCGTAATTGAGGTACCTATACTGTGCGTCAGCCACATGTAAGAAAAACTCAATTTTGCGGTAGTGGGGTTTGGGAAATCCTTGCAGAAGATACGTATACAAACCACTAGCTGCCCCACCGTCTCCACCTCACACGCCGCACACCAGACCTCCCATACCCTTTCCTCGCTCTCTTTTTCTCTTTAGCACTTGTCACGAACCTTCTAACATGCTGCCTATTTATCTTGTTTACTGCCCGCCTCCCCTGCAAGAATGCAAACTCCATGAGGGCAGAAGTGTTTCTTTTGTTCAGTGCTGAGCCCCTAGCCCCTAAAGGAGTGCCTGGCACATTGTAAGCACTCAATAAGTATTTGTTGAATGAGTAATAATTCATAATCGGGACATAAGGAAATGGAGCTCAGCCATAAAGGAGCAGGAAAACCTGACAGGTGGGCACTGGAGGGCAGGGTGTTCCAGGCAGATGGGACAGCTGACCAGAGGCCCTCGGGTGGATGTTCAGGGCCTGGCCATCTGCATGGCTGGGCCTGTGGATGGAGGGCTGCTGTGGCAGAAGGGAAGGCTGAGGAGGCAGGTGCTCGAGGATGTTGTGAAGCGGTTAGGATTTTCTTATGCGCAAAGGGGATCCACTTAAGTTTTGAGGTCAGAGGCGATGTCTGTGCTCTTCCTCCACGGTCTGGCTGTACTGAAGAATGTACAACGCTAGGAAGGCCCCTGCACTTACTATGTTACCTAACATCTGACTTGCTGCATAGTGACCAAAACTGCTGACTCTTACTCTAGCAACGATCATTTCATTCTTCATTTTCTCTTTCTGGTATAGGAAGGGTGAAACTCTGTAAAGATTGGGGTCTTTCGTGTTCTTCCTTTGCCAGTGAGCGTGAGATCAACACTAGGCCTGGGAAATTCGGTGGCATTCGTGGCACATATGACAGTGGCTTTACACTTAGGGAATGAATCATGAATTTCTTGCTCTAATCTTCAGTTTCCCTGATGTGTAAGGGGCCTTTCTTTTCTCAAACCTCACGTGCCAAGATAAAAAAAAAAATCCATCTTGCAGCAGCCGGCAGTAGCTGTGTTGAAGTGTGGGAACCTCACACGGAGACACAGAGCTGTTCCCGGAAGCCCAGCAGGTGAGGGACTTCTGCTTCCTGTGCTTGGCCAGAAAAGAAGTCGGCCCCCAGGCTGGGTTCCCGGCATCCTCTGCCCAGAGGCCGGGGCAGGAGGCTGGGCGCCCCGCCCTGCGGTGAGGAGACTGCCGCCCTGGTCATGGATGTGGCATTAATCTCTGTTCAGCCTTCACTGTTAAGGCAGGTAGGGGGTCTGTGCCATGCCCCACCCTGATGGAGCGTCTCTGAGGCCCACAGAGTCCAGCCATCTCTAAGGGAACATGATTTTAGATAAGGAGGGCAACTATTAACTTTGTGAAATCTCCTCTCAGCCCAACAGAACACAGCCCAGCCTACACCTGCCTTTATGGTTGAGGAGGCAGAGACTGAGCACAGAAGAGCTTTTGTCCTCCATTGTCTCCTTTGTCTCAAATTTTCCTTCGGGCAAGCAGGAGAGTCAACAGAAAGACTGGAAGGTGTGCTCTATCAGGGGAATGGGCACGCAGCTCAGAGAGCTCTCATCAGCTACTAATTTAATTCCATTTTAAAAAGCGGTCCTAAAATATTTTAAGATTTAATGCTGTTTTCAGAAGAAGCAGACACCACCCTCGTTGTCCTTTTCATCGACAGCTCAGTGTTACCTTCTCGAAGTGCCTAGAGGTTGCCAGGCGGTGATCATTTTAAGCAGGGACTTCACCTGGACTCCAATATAAACGAGGGTTGTTGTGAGGGTGAGTGTGGAGGGTGAGTGCCTCTGGGGAAGTGCAAAATCAGAAGTCTCCTTCACGAAGGAAACCTTGCACCCTCGTGATACGAGGGATGGTCCTAGAGCCAAAAGCACCCAGTCTGGATCCGTGTTAGACACAGCTGGCAGGAGGCAGGGAGCATCTCGAAGAATCCCTTGGAGGTCTCAGGGCCTAATGAAGGCTTTCTCGGAGAGATAGGAAGCAGGTGGAGGAGAGTGGTGGAAACGCAGTTCAGGAAGGTCTTAGCAGTGGGATGGAGCTACGAGAATGTGGAGTACATCCTTGCCCACATATGCTGCGGAGATGTGTCCGTGGGACTGGGGCAGGTGTCTGGGGATTGCATTCTATCCTGGCTGTAAAGCCAGAGGCAAGGGTACTTAATATATATGCGTTGAACGAATGAATGAATGAGTAACTTGAGGTCAGCCTTAAAGGAGAAGAATCTCTACCTTTAAGTCTACCTTAGACTACCTAAGCAGTCTCTTCCCTTCAGAAACCAAGTTGGGTTGGAGGTGACCAAGACTTTGCAGAAGTCAAAACACTGAGAAAGGAGTACCTCTTTGTACTTGAGGGGAGAGGTGACTGTTTCTCAGTTGGAATCCAATGCATTGCCTATCGCTGAAGACCCAGGAAAGTGGGGAGGGGCGTGTATGGATGTTCAGGGGGCCTCCCCTGTTGTGATGCTGAGTATGGACGTGCTCTCTTACCTATATACCAAAGTGTCCAGCTCCAGCAGGGGACTCCCCTGAGGTTGACACTACTAACCGTCGCTGTAATTAAGACCTCATCTTCCCCCCTATGTGCTAAAACCTGGGGCCTCGGTGCCCTCCCACAGGTGCAATTGCCAAGTTTTCTGTAGCTTTTTGCCCAAGTGCCACCCTCATTTCCATCCTTTCCTCAGGATATAAAGAAATCGGCTCTCCACCTAAATGCTGCCACTGGGAACTCTTAGCTAGGGTGGTGTGTGCTCCTGGGGGCCATCAGCTCCCTCGCCAAGTCATCCCCTTGCTTCCTTTGTTATTCTGTCCAGGATGTGTTTCAAGTCAAGCTCGCCCTTTTTAGCCACTAAACTCCTAATCCCAGGGAAAGGGGCCCAGGGAAGAAGGGATCATAAAAATTTAAAAGATATCTGCGTTGTGTTTTCCTCTGCTTTCTCTGAAACTGTATGGGTGGCTGCTCACACTCCATATCTGGGGTAGTCGGTTTATATTTAAAGGAAAATAAAGTTCCCGTCTCACGCCAGTTCTTGGAGAGTCAGTGATCTTGACTTTGCATTCTGCCATGGCTGTTACATCTTATTCTAGCCCAGATATTCTAACCGGACCTGCAGTTTAGTACTCTTCCTTAATATTTGGCCCCAGCTCCTGCGGCTATCAGAAGGAAGTCAAAATTATCCAATTCTGCTGAACCCTCACCGCTCAGAGCCACTCAGCAGGACAGCAGGACAAGAGGGAGTGTTGGAAGGGAGTGTTCCAGGTTCTGGAGTTCTGCTGTACACCATTGTGCCTGTAGCTGACAGTACTGCACTGTGCACTGAAAAATGCGTTGAGGACAGGTTTCATGTTAGGTGTTCTCACCACAATAAAAAGAAATGTCATGAATAGTGGGTTGTGGGGGACTGTGCCTGGAAGCGAGTGTGAGTGAGGCTTCAGGTGCTGCTAATGGTCTTTTCTGGGGTTGGGGTGCTGATCACACAGGTGTGTTCAGTTTGAGACAATTCATTGAGCTGATAGATGCACTTCTCTGTATGTATATTATCAAAAGTTTTAAAATAAAATGAATAATTTCTCTAAGAGAAGAGGGACTGTTGCATCTACACTCACTCAACCAATCACACCCAATCATAATGACAATAGTAATAATAACAAGAACAATAGCCATTAACTGGATACCAGGTGCTTCACATGCATTATTTCTTTAATCAAAACGGCACCTCTGTTAATTTTAGTGCCTCAGTATTTCTGATGAGGAACTTAGACCTTGTATCTTCAGCATTGCCAAGGTAACACAGCTAGTCAATGATAGAACCTGGATTCAGACTCAGGCTGCTAAGTTCAAAATCCAGCCTGTAAACCACTGTGCTGTCCTCCGGTGAACTCCTAGCCTTACCAGTTCCCTCACACGCCTGTATCCCATTGCCACCATTACCAACTGAAATACAGGTTCTGGGTTACAAATGTTGATGTATTTTAGTAGGAAACAAACCAAGAAGCTAGAAATGATGAAGAAGCATGCTGTGACGTGGCACACACTCACAGTCATTTTGGCTGGTACCAAACACAGAGCTCTGGAATGCTCCATTGTTGAAACAATGCCATAGAGTAGGAGAACTAAGAAGGCACTCTAAAAATGACTATTCGGTAACTAAGCCAAATGGCCAAGATACTCTAAGTTTTCTTATATACACACACCATCTAAAGGGAGGGCTGTGTCCTTCTTACTGCTTCAGTATCAAACACACTGGACAGACGATTTTAGTCCTGGGAAGGGGAAAGCCCATTGTGCAGACCACTGCCAGAGAACGTGAGAGACATGAGATGTACGGAATCGAGAGCTGTGCTTGCCCTTCAACGGTGGGGAAGACAAGGTCTGCAGAGGATAAGGGAAGCTTTCAGTTGGAGTGTCACCCACCCATCAACAGCAGTCCAGAGGCAGAAATGACCCGGACCTATCGGGGCACCAGCAAGAGACCAAGCAGAGGAAATCTCTGGACAAGTAGTGGAAGTTGGGTTGAACAAGTGAATGGGAGGATTATGAGGGGCTGCGAAGCCAGGATGAAGCTGGTAGAATTTGAAGGGGCAGACACGGCAAAGTTAACGTGAATTTGAAATAATAGAGTATTAAGACGAAGCTGGAGCATGGAGGAGGAGACACCCGCAGAAATGCAGAGGTGGGTGGTGAGGGCCTGGATTTGCGAGGAGCTGTCCAAAAGACGAGAAAGAGGTTTTTCATAACCTGGCAGGAACAGGTGACAAATCAGATATAAGGGATGAAGAAAAGAGTCGCAAATGACTACAGTTTTGTTCAAGAATGTTTTGGAGGCTTCCCTGGTGGCATAGTGGCTGAGAGTCCGCCTGCCGATGCAGGGGACACGGGTTCGTGCCCTGGTCCGGAGCCTGTGCTCCGCAACAGGAGAGGCCACAACAGTGAGAGGCCCGCGTACCGCAAAAAAAAAAAAAAAAAAGAATGTTTTGGAATTTGGATGGGCAGGTAGTTGATCTTGGTTAAATGGTAGAGGAGGGAGCAGAGAGGGAGGAGGGGAAGGGGAGGACGGGGAGGACGCATGGACCATGTGATATAAAGGCATGCTGGCCTCAGAACCAAGAAGATTAGGCCCTGACACTGATTTTGTGATCACATCATGTTCACTTGTCCTGGTCTCTGCTTTGTTAAATCTAAAATTAGGAATTTCATCCAGGAAACATTTATTGAGCACCTACTGTGTGCCAGGCACTCTGCAACTGTCCATCTTGTATTTCCCACATGGGGTAGGGTCCAGCCTCCAGGTGCAGCTATTCCCTAGTTTTTGCTTCCCTCTAGTGGCCACTAATGCCATTGGCACTGTGCTTTTGCTCTTCTGTTCCTGGAGAGCTGATCTGAATTGAAAGTTACAGGGTTAAGATAGAGCTGGATCACAGATCATGCATAGGTAGTAGGGAACAGGTAGTAAGCAGCATCCAGAGGGAGCATCCTGGTAGTTGGTAACAGGTGGGGAGACAGTGGTGAGGAAGATACAGCGTCCTGAACCAGACTCGAGGCATGGGGTGGCAGTCAGTCCCAGAGCAAAACCAGTCAACGGCAGCAGATAGAAGCAGAAAATCCCATTAGGACTCACCCAAGAGTGGGTGAACCTGGAAAAGTGAGGAGTGTGGGGTCACAGATCAAGGCCTGTCTTCACACTGAATGGGGGGAGGATAGGACCAGGAATGAGGGGAAATCCTAATGGTGATTCACTGACAGCAAAAACTTGACAACTTTTAGGGAAGCCGCTATGAGACTCTGGGAAGCCTTTCTGTTGCTGCTGCTCTCTCCTTGCTGGGCACTTCTGGATCATTCATCTGCAGAGCCGGCAACTCCTCCAGCGGCCACCACCAGGGCGGTGCCGGTGCCGGCACAGCTGGAGACGGCCCGGTGGTGATGGAGCTGAGCAGGCCAGCATAGGAAGGAGGCAGGTGCTCTGGGATCCCCCGGCTGGTGGGGCAGCGGGAGTGAAGTTGTTGCCCACTGTCCCAGCCCAGGGAGGGGCCGAAGCTAATAACAGAAACAGCTCAGAGCAGACACAACTACGGCAGTATCCACGGGGCAGTAATGGGAGGAGCACATCACTTCTGAGGGGCCTCATTCATCATCCCTGGGCCAGCACCTCACAGTTGCCCTGTCGTGACACTCAGGTGCTCACGTGATGTGTGTTCCACAAGAGACAGTAAGCTTGGTGAGGGCAGGTCATCACAACTGTCTGCCTCGCTGCTCTGTGCGCTGTGCCCAGTGCAGTGGCTGGCTGGAGAGTAAGCGAATGAGCCTGGATGAGATCACTGCACTCATAAGACTTGGAGTCCTGCCTTTGCGACTTGCGATCCTTGACCCTGAGCCTGTCATTTCCCTTCTCTGAGCCTCAGTTTCCTCTTCTGTAAAATCAGGGATCCATGAGGATCAGACAATGTCTGTGAAAGAGTTTTTACGCTGTAAAGGGCCATTCATCTTTTTCAGCTTGAAAATGAGAAATTAACAGGATGTCCCCTGGCATCTCTTTTGGCCTAGGAGACAGTCACTATGGGTGTTTGCTTTCTGAGTCAAAGCATGGAGAATGTGCTTCTTTTGAATGTGAATTTGTAACTCACCCCCAAGCCCACCAGCGGCTGGCCGGCTCTCTCTTCCGTGCTCAGCAAGGGCTGAGACAAGCCCCTCTCTCATGAGGTCAGCAGGTCACCCCTGAACCCCACCCATGCCCTCTTCCCAATTCCGTCCTGCCTGTGCTCAGATTAGCCAATGATAATCGGCTGACTGTTGTTCCCTGGTCAACTAGGGGGAAGTGTGGCCTCTTTCCAGGGACCGTTTTGCCAGATTTCTATGTGTGAATGGACACCTCCACCCTATCACCACAGCGTGAACGTGTTATCCAGCCTGATTTGGCAAGTAGTTTTAAGAAATCCCTTCCTGGCTTGACGTCAGTCTGTTGTTTCTCTAGGAGGTCTGGTGTAGGAAGAGGAGGGAAGTCCACATTCATGCCCCCATAAAGGAAAATTGTAGCCCAAATCATGTCCTCAACCTTTTAACCTGGGCTGGGGAATATATGCTTGCTTTTCATTTTTTTCCCAGTCTACCAGTTTCCTTCAATATGGGTCATTAAGGATGCTTTGGAAACGGATTTCTATTCCCTAGATACAAGGTGTCAGTGTAGAAACCATGTCTCGAGTACGTGACAAGTTATGATTACTGTATAAACAATAGGTCATTTGTTGGGCATGTAATGTGTGTCAGTGTTACCTGTGTTAATGCCTGTAATCCTTGCAATAACTCTATATGGTAGGAATTAATAATACCCCTATTTTATAGCTAAGAAAAATGAGCCAAAGCCAGGCTAATTAACTTGCTCAAGGTTACACAAATAGTAACGATGGAGACAGTTTCAAACCTAGCAGTCTGACTTTAGGCCTAATAACTCTCAAAATGGGAAATGGTGACTCACATCTGAATAACTGAGGTTTGATAGCATTTTGCATTTTTGTGAAATCCTCTGGTCTTTGGCTGGATTTCCCCTGAGGTTCAACTTTTCAGGGCTGCACAACCTACACAGTGGACAGCTTGCAGGAAAGCCTGGGGGCAGCCCACAACTTCTCATCTACCTGGAGAGTTGCTCTTTGCAATCTCGTTTCTCCCAGCCGCCTCTCCTCCCTCTGCTGCAAATAATCTTGGGGTTTCCAAAGCCATTTCTCTAGGCTCTTTCCCAGGCTATGGTGCGTGTTTGCAAGAGAGTGCCTTCCTGCCAAGGCCAGTCAGATCAGCAGTATGGAAAGCCTTGGGCAAGCACAGTGGAGCCGGGGGATGCCTCCCTCTTGGCAGGACAGTTATCTCCAGACTAAGGGTCACTGTTGCAGAGGCCCAAGTTCTTTGCATAGCTGTTAACCCGCCCCATCCCGGCCCCATCTCTACTGACAGCTTGTGCCTAGCCTACATGGTTCTGAAGCCTGGGTGGGGAGGACAGAGATAACGAGCAGACCTACGGAATTCTGTATCCATTTGCATTTCCCTCCTCTTTGCTGGAGAGCTCTAACCAGCATTTGATAAATTCATGGTGAATGAACAAATGAATAAACGTTAAGCCAGATCTGAAGCCCTGTAACTTCCCACCTTGGTGGGGGAAGTTACTGTGCCCAGGAGCAAGTCTAGTTCCTCCTCTGGGTGGATCTGGTCATCTGTTAGGAGCCTACAGCGTAGTATCTTTGAGCTCTGTCCTTGTTCCTATCTTTTTCTCCATTTTTATCTCTCACTTGGGTGAACACAGTGAAGCATAAATTTCAGGTTTACAGATGACACAAAATTGGAAGAATCACCCCTGTGACAGATGAGAGTCAAGAACACTATGCTTTAGCTAGAAAATCTCATTTAATGAAGATAAAAAGAAAATTCTCTGAGTTAAAAGCCTCAGAGCCCCCAAGTAAAGAAAAGGAAGGAGCAAGCCTGAGAAGACCCTGTGAATCGGATTGGGCTTTGCAGTAGATCCTGCTTAGTAGTTGCCAACAGCTTGACTTAACTAAGAGACTCTCAGACCACATAGATAGAAGTATAGCAGCTACTCCTGGGAAGTGAGCACATGCCTTAGTCTGTGCTGAAGACTCCGCCTAAGGGGTTGGGTTCAGTTCTAGGGGCCCCCTATTAGGAGGGACAGTGACATACTGAAGTTTATCCAGAAGAATATGAAGAAAATATTGGAATATTGGAAATATTCTAGAGCCATTGGAAGGAATGTTTGGGAAAAAGAAGACTTAAGAAATCCTTGATCTAGTCTTACCTATGTGAAGCTCTGTTGAAGAAAGATTTCTTCTATACTACCCTAGAAGGCAGACTGAGAATCGTGGATGGAAATTACAAATACAAGGAAAATGTTCTTAAAACCACAGCTCTCCACCAGCAGGGAACAGTGTCATAAAGCAGACAGCAGGATATCTTTAAAAGTGCCCTGCCTTGAGTAGGAGGCCAGCAAGAAGCCCACGAAGGCCCTGGGCTCCTGTGATCTGTAATCCTAGTGGCCTCTCCCAGCTCTGTGTCCTCTGCAGCGTGGATTTGAAAGCCATCCTCCCACAATGACATCGCTTCCATATATCAATGCGTTAGGTAGGAACATGGACTGAGAGCCTTGTATATCCTCCTAGAGTGATGCAATCATTAATCTAGCAAAGTTTAGTGAAAAGTGTACTGAGCCTAAATTTGAAAACCTGAGTCTGGTCTTGGCCCCGCGACCAACTAGTTTGAGATCCTCAGTTTTTCCATGTATGAGTTAAAAGGGTTGAATAATCTCTGATTTAACTCATTTACTTACTAATGCACTCATTCAAGCAACAAATGTTTACTGAATATCCACTGTCTTCCAGACACTATCTTCCTTAGATAAGTCCCTTTCTCTTTGGGGGATTTATTTTTCTCAACTGTAAAATGGGAGGATTGGATCAGATGAACCCCCAGATTCCCTTCACCTCTAATAGGCCATGACTCCACATAACATTTCCATCATCATCTCAGCCCACATTTCGTTGTTTTGGCTAAAAGGTTATCATGTAAGTCTTGGATGAACGCTTTGCTAAAATCAAAAACCATTTTGTGGTTCAGGCATTTCTCAATCTGTCTACCTATTAATTCATTTTTTTTTAAAGGGAATGAAGGAATTCATTTTATTTTGTGTATAGCAAAGGTGTATCACTTTAAGAGAAACAAAGAAAATAAAGAGAATGAAAGGAAAATTGGGAAAACAACAAATGGGAATCAGAATACTCACTGAATGCTTGTTGAGGCAAACTTTTGAGTCTTTAAAGCCTGAAAATGCTTTCAGTGTACCCTTGTCTTGCTGATGGTTTGGGCATAGAATTCTAGATCGGAAATAATTCTCACTCAGAATTTTGAGGAAATTGCTCCATTTTCTTTTATGTTTAATGTTGCTGCAGTCTGCTGTCATTATGATTCTTGATTTGTTGGGTTTTACCTGACTTTTTCTTCTTCCTCCCTGAAAGCTTTTAGAATGCCCTTTTTCCTGCCATTACGTTCCAGTGCTGTGCTTTAGAGTGGGTCTTTTTTAAATTGATTACAGCAAGCACTTAGAACATTGGATCCATTTAGCAATTCATGCCCTTCAGTCCTGGGAATTTTTCTTTACCATTTATTCTTTTCCATTCTATCTAAAGCTTGTTAGATTGATTCTCTACTTTTCTTATATTTTCCCTTATTTCCCTCTATTGGTGTTCTTATTCTACTTTCTGGAAAATCTGACTAGATCTCCAACCCATGTGTGAAATGTTTCCTTTCAACCATATTTTTAGTTTCTAAGAGCTCTTTCTCATCCTGTAAGTTTTCCCCTTTCTGTAGCAGCTTGTTCTTTTTTCATGGATAGAATATCCTCTTATCTCTGTGAGGATATTATAGTGTTGTTGAAGTTTTATTGTCCTACCTGCATTTTGTTCCCTCCGACTTACTGGTCCTCTTTGTTTGCCTGGTTTGGTCTCTGTCAGAGAGACTTTTCTGAAAAGTCTGGCGATCCTTGCTGAATCTTGAGGCACCAAGAAGGCCGACCAGATACTCTTTGTAATGGAAGGAGCTTGTTGACTGGAAGGTTTCACGGTTGGTCATCTGGCAGAGCACTCCAGCTTTGGGGGCAGGGATCTCCAACTGTCAGTATTTGAGTTTCTGTTTCTCTTTTTGGTTTCTCCTATGAAAGAGCCTCAAATCTGCCTAAAATGTTTATATTTGACTGCCAGTATCCTGGGAGCCAAGAGGGAGCGAATGTGGTCATCTCCTAGTCTTAGTCTGTATGCAGATGCTCAGTGGATTTCAACTTTTCAGGAAAGTGTACATTGGGTAGAAGGGGGACTAGGTCTGCTCCCTTTACAGACTTTCAATCCATCTTTAGTCCTGTTTAGTCCTACCTGTACTCCTACCCTCCATGCTGCCTGGGGTTTCTACTTCCTGAGGCTTCCTGAGGCTCATCATGCAGGGCTAATTGGAGGGAACGGGCATCTCACCGTCTCCATCATACCAAGTCAGATGCCACTCTGGCCGTTATGTTCTGTTATTTTAAAAAAATGTTGACTTCTCTTATCTACTATTACCTCCCATTTCTTTGTGCTTCTGGATTTATAACTTCTCCCCTTATGTTGTTTTTGTCAGCTTTAGGAATTAGTGGAGATATGGCCAAATAATTAAAGGGCAAGATAATGTTTTTGAAAAGGGTCCCAGAACATAAACTGTGGGGTTGGAAGACAGTGACAGGAATAGGTGGGTAGCCAATGACAGAGACCTCTCAGGCGTTGTAACTAGACGTCTCAGCTACGTTTATTCACTCGTGCATTCAAGAGGTATTTATTGATCAGCTCCCGTGTGCCAGGCATCCCTCTAGACTCAGGAGATGCAACCGCAAGCAAGACAGAGAATGCTCCTGGATCTTGCACCCCTTCCTGAATCTTACATTCTGATGTGTGATGTAACAACCAATAAGTTAACGAACAGGACAATGCAGTAATGATAGGCGCTCAAGAAAATTAAATAGGGCTGTGTGTTAAAGAGTAAATGTAGAAACTGCTCCATTCGTAGAAAGCAAGGGGCCCTGAAGTCCAATGTCCTCATCTTAAGAACGAGGAAATTCAGGTGTGGAGAGGGGAAGGGATTTTCCCAATGTCACACTAGCACCAAGGCCTCCTGAATCCTGCCCCTGCATACTTCCCGCTGTTAATTACTGTGCAGTTCATGAGACTGACACTGACAACAGGCCCCGTCTGTGCCCCTCTGTGGTTCTGCCCTCCATCTCAGCACCATGGGAAACAACTAAACCAAACAGCTCCTCAGCTGCAGCCCCAGCTCCAGCGAACAAATATAAAGCAACTCATCAGCTGCAGACTCATTTGGACCTGGCGGTTCCATGGGCTATGGACGTGCAAATTGACGATGGCCCAGAGCTCCACAGCAGTATTCCTCAATGCCCAGACATGACTTCACACCTCTGTCTCAAAAATTTAACTCAAGATAAAACCAGAGCACTAAACTCCAGTAAAGGGACTTGGTTTCAGGAGAGGTCATCTGGTTTTCACAGGAGTACAGAGACAAAGGTTTACAGGGACAGATTTTGAAGCGCTACACCGAGGCATCAGCAGCAACTTTCCACTTTCCCAAAGCTCATGTGGTGGTCCTGGAGCAAAACTGGGAACTATCCATCCATCCATGATCCCTTTTTTCCCTGAAAAGTATTATACCTCCGTGGAATATTTGTTTTGTTTTGTTTTTCTCCCATTACACTGTTAACTTGTCTTACAGGTTGTTATTGTTGTTTTTGTTACTTTCATTATAAAGTAACTTCTGGGTAGGAAATATTGGGTAATACTGGAAATTAGAAAGGAGGGGAAAATTATGGAGAGTTCCCCATCCAACAAAGCCAATCTTTTTTTTTAAATTTTTTTTTAACATCTTCATTGGAGTATAATTGCTTCACAATGGTGCATTAGTTTCTGCTCTATAACAAAGTGAATCAGCTATACATATACATATATCCCCATATCTCCTCCCTCTTGCATCTCCCTCCCTCCCACCCTCCCTATCCCATTCCTCTAGGTGGTCACAAAGCACCGAGCTGATCTCCCTGTGCTATACGGCTGCTTCCCACTAGCTATCTCTCTTATATTCGGTAGTATATATAAGTCCTTGCCACTCTCTCACTTCATCCCAGCTCACCCTTTCCCCTCCCCATGTCCTCAAGTCCATTCTCTACATCTGGGTCTTTATTCCTGTCTTGCCGCTAGGTTCTTCATACCCATTTTTTTTCATTTATATTCCATATATGTGCTAGCATATGGTATTTTTTTTCTCTTTCTGACTTACTTCACTCTGTATGACAGATTCTAGGTCCATCCACCTCACTACAAATAACTCACTTCCGTTTCTTTTTATAGCCGAGTAATATTCCATTGTATATATGTGCCACATCTTTATCCATTCATCTGTCGATGGGCACTTAGGTTGCTTCCATGTCATGGCTCTTGTAAATAGAGCTGCAATGAACATTGTGGTATATGACTCTTTTTGAATTATGGTTTTCTCAGGGTATATGCCCAGTAAGTGGGATTGCTGGGTCGTATGGTAGTTCTATTTTTAGTTTTTTAAGGAACCTCCATATTGTTCTCCATAGTGGCTGTATCAATTTACATTCCCACCAACAGTGCAAGAGGGTTCCCTTTTCTCCACACCCTCTCCAGCATTTATTGTTTGTAGATTTTTTGAAGATGGCCATTCTGACAGGTGTGAGGTGATACCTCATTGTAGTTTTGATTTGCATTTCTCTAATGATTAGTGATGTTGAGCATTCTTTCATGTGTTTGTTGGCAATCTGTATATCTTCTTTGGAGAAATGTCTGTTTAGGTCTTCTGCCCATTTTTGGATTGGGTTGTTTGGTTTTTTGATATTGAGCTCCATGAGCGGCTTGTAAATTTTGGAGATTAATCCTTTTTCAGTTGATTCGTTTGCAAATATTTTCTCCCATTCTGAGGGTTGTCTTTTCATCTTGTTTATGGTTTCCTTTGCTGTGCAAAAGCTTTTAAGTTTCATTAGGTCCCATTTGTTTATTTTTGTTTTTATTTCCATTTCTCTAGGAGGTAGGTCAAAAAGGATCTTGCTGTGATTTATATCATAGAGTGTTCTGAATATGTTTTCCTCTAAGAGTTTTATAGTGTCTGGCCTTACATTTAGGTCTTTAATCCATTTGAGTTTATTTTAGTGTATGGTGTTAGGGAATGTTCTAATTTCATTCTTTTACATGTAGCTGTCCGATTTTCCCAGCACCACTTCTTGAAGAGGCTGTCTTTTCTCCATTGTATATCCTTGCCTCCTTTGTCATAGATTAGTTGACCATAGGTGCGTAGGTTTACCTCTGGGCTTTCTGTTCTGTTCCATTGATCTATATTTCTGTTTTTGTGCCAGTACCATATTGTCTTGATTACTGTAGCTTTGTAGTATAGTCTGAAGTCAGGGAGTCTGATTCCTCCAGCTCCGTTTTTTTCTCTCAGGACTGCTTTGGCTATTCGGAGTCTTTTGTGTCTCCATACAAATTTTAAGATTTTTTGTTCTAGTTCTGTAAAAAATGCAACTGGTAATTTGATACGGATTACATTGAATCTGTAGATTGCTTTGGGTACTATAGTCATTTTTACAATACTGATTCTTCCAATCCAAGAACATAGTATATCTCTCCATCTGTTGGTATCATTTTTAATTTCTTTCATCAGTGTCTTATAGTTTTCTGCATACAGGTCTTTTGTCTCTTTAGGTAGGTTTATTCCTAGGTATTTTACTCTTTTTGTTGCAATGGTAAATGGGAGTGTTTCCTTAATTTCTGTTTCAGATTTTTCATCATCAGTGTATAGGAATGCAAGAGATTTCTGTGCATTAATTTTGTATCCTGCTACTTTACCAAATTCATTGATTAGTTCTAGTAGTTTTCTGGTGGCATCTTTAGGATTCTCTATGTATAGTATCATGTCATCTGCAAACAGTGACAGCTTTACTTCTTCTTTTCTGACTTGGATTCCTTTTATTTCTTTTTCTTCTCTGATTGCTGTGGCTAAAACTTCCAAAACTATGTTGAATAATAGTGGTGAGAGTGAGCAACCTTGTCTTGTTCCTGATCTTAGTGGAAATGGTTTCAGTTTTTCACCATTGAGAACGATGTTGGCTGTGGGTTTGTCATATATGGCCTTTATTATGTTGAGGTAAGTTCCCTCTATGCCCACTTTCTGGAGAGTTTTTATCATAAGTGGATATTGAATTTTGTCAAAAGCTTTTTCTGCATCTCTTGAGATGATCATATGGTTTTTATCCTTCAATTTGTTAATATGGTGTATCACATTGATTGATTTGCATATATTGAAGAATCCTTGCATCCCTGGGATAAATCCCACTATTTATGATCATAAATCATCGTGTATGATCCTTTTAATGTGCTGTTGGATTCTGTCTGCTAGTATTTTGTTGAGGATTTTTGCATCTATGTTCATCAGTGATATTGGCCTGTAGTTTTCTTTCTTTGTGACATCTTTGTCTGGTTTGGGTATCAGGGTGATGGTGGCCTCATAGAATGAGTTTGGGAGTGTTCCTCCCTCTGCTATATTTTGGAAGAGTTTGAGAAGGATAGGTGTTAACTCTTCTCTAAACGTTTGATAGAATTCTCCTGTGAAGCCATCTGGTCCTGAGCTTTTGTTTGTTGGAAGATTTTTAATCACAGTCTCAATTTCAGTGCTTGTGATTGCTCTGTTTATATTTTCTATTTCTTCCTGGTTCAGTCTCGTAAGGTTGTGCTTTTCTAAGAATTTGTCCATGTCTTCCAGCTTGTTCATTTTATTGGCATATAGTTGCTTGTAGTAATCGCTCATGATCCTTTGTATTTCTGCAGTGTCAGTTGTTACTTCTCCTTTTTCATTTCTAATTCTATTGATTTGTCTTCTCCCTATTCGTCTTGATGAGTCGGGCTAATGGTTTATCAATTTTGTTTATCTTCTCAAAGAACCAGCTTTTAGTTTTATTAATCTTTACTATTGTTTCCTTCATTTCTTTTTCATTTATTTCTGATCTGATCTTTATGATTTCTTTCCTTCTGCTAACTTTGGGGGTTTTTTGTTCTTTCTCTAATTGCTTTAGGTGTAAGGTTAGGTTTTTTATTTGAGATGTTTCTTATTTCTTGAGGTAGGATTGTATTGCTATAAACTTCCCTCTTAGAACTACTTTTGCTGCATTCCATAGGTTTTGGATCGTCATGTTTTCATTGTCATTTGTTTCTAAGTATTTTTTGATTTCCTCTTTGATTTCTTCTGTGATCTCTTGCTTATTTAGTAGTATATTGTTTAGTATCCATGTGTTTGTATTTTTTACAGTTTTTTTTTCGTGTAATTGATATCTAGTCTCATAATGTTGTGGTTGGAAAAGATACTTGATATGATTTCAGTTTTCTTAAATTTACCAAGGCTTGATTTGTGATCCAAGATATGATCTATCCTGGAGAATGAGCACTTGAGAAGAAAGTGTATTCTGTTGTTTTTGGATGGAATGTCCTATAAATATCAATTAAGTCCATCTTGTTTAATGTATCGTTTAAAGCTTGTGTTTCCTTATTTATTTTCATTTTATATGATCTGTCCATTGGTGAAAGTGGGGTGTTAAAGTCCCCTACTATGATTCTGTTACTGTAGATTTCCCCTTTCATGGCTGTTAGCATTTGCCTTATGTATTGAGGTGCTCCTATGTTGGGTGCATAAATATTTACAATTGAAATATCTTCTTCTTGGATTGATCCCTTGATCATTATGTAGTGTCCTTCTTTGTCTCTTGTAATAGTCTTTATTTTAATGTCTATTTTGTCTGATATGAGAATTGCTACTCCAGCTTTCTTTTGATTTCCATTTGCATGGAATATCTTTTTCCATCCCCTCACTTTCAGTCTGTATGTGTCCCTAGGTCTGAAGTGGGTCTCTTGTAGACAGCGTATATATGAGTCTTGTGTTTATATCCATTCAGCCAGTCTATGTCTTTTGGTTGGAGCATTTAATCCATTTACATTTAAGGTAATTATCAATATGTATGTTCCTATTACCATTTTCTTAATTGTTTTGGGTTTTTTATTGTAGGTCTTTTCCTTCTTTTATGTTTTCTGCCTAGAGAAGTTCCTTTAGCATTTGTTGTAAAGCTGGTTTGGTGGTTCTGAATTCTCTTAGCTTTTGCTTGTCTGTAAATGTTTTAATTTCTCCATCGAATCTGAATGAGATCCTTGCTGGGTAGAGTAATCTTGGTTGTAGGTTTTTCCCTTTCATCACTTTAAATATGTCCTGCCACTCCCTTCTGGCTTGCAGAGTTTCTGCTGGAAGATCAGCTGTTAACCTTATGGGGATTCCCTTGTATGTTATTTGTTGTTTTTCGCTTGCTGCTTTTAGTATTTTTTCTTTTATTTAATTTTTGATAGTTTGATTAATATGTGTCTTGGCATGTTTCTCCTTGGATTTATCCTGTATGGGACTCTATGAGCTTCCTGGAGTTGATTAACTATTTCCTTTCCCATGTTAGGGAAGTTTTCAGCTATAATCTCTTCAAATATTTTCTCAGTCCCTTTCTTTTTCTCTTCTTCTTCTGGGACCCCTATAATTTGAATGTTGGTGTGTTTAATGTTGTCCCAGTGGTCTCTGAGACTGTCCTCAATTCTTTTCATTCTTTTTTCTTTATTCTGCTCTGCAGTAGTTATTTCCACTATTTTATCTTCCAGGTCACTTATCCATTCTTCTGCCTCAGTTATTCTGCTATTGATTCCTTCTAGAGAATTTTTAATTTCATTTATTGGTTGTTCATCACTGTTTGTTTGCTCTTTAGTTCTTCTAGGTCCTTGTTAAATGTTTCTTGTATTTTCTCCATTCTATTTCCAAGATTTTTTATCATTTTTACTATCATTGCTCTGAATTCTTTCTCAGGTAGACTGCCTATTTCCTCTTCATTTGTTTGGTCAGGTGGGTTTATACCTTGCTCCTTCATCTGCTGTGTGTTTTTCTGTCTTTTCATTTTTCTTATCTTACTGTGTTTGGGGCCTCCTTTTTGCAGGCTGCAGGTTCATAGTTCCCATTGTTTTTGGTGTCTGCCCCCAGTGGCTAAGGTTGGTTCAGTGGGTTGTGTAGGCTTCCTGGTGGAGGGGACTAGTGCCTGTGTTCTGGTGGATGAGGCTGGATCTTGTCTTTCTGGTGGGCAGGACCACGTCTGGTGGTGTGTTTTGGGGTGTCTGTGACTTTTTTATGATTTTAGGCAGCCTCTCTGCTAATGGGTGGGGTTCCTTTCCTGTCTTGCTAGTTGTTTGGCAGAAGGTGTCCAGCACTGTAGCTTGCTGGTTGTTGAGTGGAGCTGGGTATTAGCGTTGAGATGGAGATCTCTGGGAGAACTTCCGCTGTTTGATATTATGTGGATCCGGGAGGTCTCTGGTGGACCAGTATCCTGAACGTGGCTCTCCCACCTCAGAGGCACAGGCTTAACACCCAGCCGGAGCACCAGGACCCTGTCAGCCACATGGCTCAGAAGAAAAGGGAGAAAAGAAAGAAAGAGAGAAAGAGAAAAGAGAGAAAGAGAGAGAGAGAGAGAGAGAGAGAGAGAGAGAGAGAGAGAGAGAGAGAGAGAGGGAGAGGGAGAGGAAGAAAGGGAGGAAGGGAGGAAAGAAAGAAAGAAAGAAAGGAAGGAAGGAAGGAAGGAAAGAAGGAAGGAAGAAAGAAAGAAAGGAAAGAAAGAAAGAAAAAGGAAGGAAGGAAGGAAATAAAGTTATTAAAATAAAAACTAATTATTAAAAATAAAAAAATTAATAAAAAAAAGAAAGAAAGAAGAGAGCAACCAAACCAAAAACACAAAAAAGAAAACAAAACAAAAATACAGACAGAACCCTAGGACAAATGGTAAAAAAAGCTATACAGACAAAATCTCACAGAGAAGCATACACATACACACTCACAAAAAGAGAAAAAGGAAAAAAATATACATATCATTGCTCCCAAAGTCCACCTCCTCAATTTGGGATGGTTCGTTGTCTATTCATGTATTCCACAGATGCGGGGTACATCAAGTTGACTGTGGAGATTTAATCCACTGCTCCTGAGGCTGCTGGGAGAGATTTCCCTTTCTCTTCTTTGTACGCACAGCTCCCGGGGTTCAGCTTTGGATTTGGCCCCGCCTCTGCGTGTAGGTCGGCTGAGTGCGTCTGTTCTTCACTCAGACAGGACGGGGTTAAAGGAGCAGCTGATTCGGGGGCTCTGGCTCACTCAGGGCAGGGGGAGCCTGCGGCAGCAGAGCCCAGCGTGACATTGCACCAGCCTGAGGCGTGCCGTGCATTCTCCCGTGGAAGTTGTCCCCGGGTCACGGGACCCTGGCAGCGGCAGGCTGCACAGGCTCCTGGCAGGGCAGGTGTGGACAGTGACCTGTGCTCGCACACAGGCTTCTTGGTGGCGGCAGCAGCAGCCTTAGTGTCTCCTGCCCGTCTCTGGGGTCCACACTGATAGCCGCAGCTCGCGCCTGTCTCTGGAGCTCGTTTAGGCAGTGCTCTGAATCCCCTCTCCTCGCGCACCCCGAAACAATGGTCTCTTGCCTCTTCGGCAGGTCCAGACTTTTCCCTGGACTCCCTCCCAGCTAGCTGTGGCGCACTAGCCCCCTTCAGACCGTGTTCACACGGCCAACCCCAGTCCTTTCCCTGGGATCTGACCCCCGAAGCCCAAGCCTCAACTCCCAGCCCCCACCCGCCCTGGCAGGTGAGCAGACAAGCCTCTCGGGCTGGTGAGTGCTGGTCGGCACCGATCCTCTGTGCGGGAATCTCTCCACTTTGCCCTCCGCACCCCTGTTGCTGCGCTCTCCTCCGTGGCTCCGAAGCTTCCCCCCACCCACCCCCTGTCCCCACGAGTGAAGGGGCTTCCTAGTGTATGGAAACCTTTCCTCCTTCACAGCTCCCTCCCACTGGTGCAGGTCCCGTCCCTATCCTTTTGTCTCTGTTCGTTCTTTTTTCTTTTGCCCTACCCAGGTACATGGGGAGTTTTCTGCCTTTGGGGAAGTCTGAGGTCTTCTGCCGGCGTTCAGTAGGTGTTCTGTAGGAGTTGTTCCACACGTAGATATATTTCTGATGTATTTGTGGGGAGGAAGGTGATCTCCACATCTTACTCTTCCGCCATCTTGAAGGTCCCAACCCAAACTTAACATTTTGATGAATTTCCTTCTTGTTAGTTTCCTATGAATAAGAGTTGTTAAGTTGTTGATGTTCTTTACATAGTTGTATAAGCAACTTTACCTCCTGTCCTTTTTTCTTTTTTACTTTGTATGTGATAAGCAATTTGTAAGCTATTATAAAGCTTTATAAATATCTAACGGCTGCACAATTAAGCATTCACCTAGTGGATGTATCATAATAACGTAACCATTTCCTTCCTGTTAGATTTTTATATTCTAGTTTTAGGGGCTTTTCAATGTTATAGCTGTGAAGTTTTTCTCATTAATAAATGCTGTTATGAACATCTTCATGCTTAAAGCCATATGAGTACCACAGCCTGCTACCCGTATACTGCTTCTCATCATTTTACTTGGAAGGGAGTCATAAACACACTCTGCTTTGAGGCGTTTTGTGGAAAGGGATATTCCTTAATGAAATGAGATTAATCTCTGATGGTGGGATTCCAGATATTGGCAGCAGGCATAGCGGGTGTTGGGGGAGAGAACGACAGTTTTGAACAGGAGTTGGCAGGCCTTCTCTGTGTCCTTTCAACCGCAGCAAGTAGACACCTTCCAACCTCACATTTTTCTGGGCCAGCCCTGGCCTCCTGCATTGCCATTCACATGTAGACATTAGTTCACAGAACTCTATGCCTGGCACTGCCTAAGCGTCGCGGAAGAATTAGATGTGGGAGTCGGAGCCCAGGCAGCCAGGAGAGGAAGTCTGACTTACCTGATGGGCACTCCTGAGCATGATTCCCTATCTGTCGGAGCATCAGATCCTAGTGCTTGGCGAGGCTGTGTCAGGAGCTGATGATCACAGCTAGCAGTAGAGTCAGGTGGCAGGTACTGTGCCCAGTTAGATTCATAGGAAAAGAGAGCTTCTTCAGATGGAAGGTTCATGGAAAGCAGTGCAGAATGAAAAGGAGGTGGTGAATCCTCATTTTCCATAAAGGGGTCTGGGGTCCCACCATTCCCTTGTTTTTAACAGGAGAAGCACGTGCTGACTTGGGGAATGCTTAAAAGTGTCCGTGTCACCTTCCCTAGACAGCTAGGGTCAGTTCTTCTAGTTGGCCAGGGTTAGGGCAAGACTCCATTAAGATTTTTGAAAGGGGAAAAAGATATTCATTTACACAATAATTTATGACATAATTAATACATATATACATCTGGTACAGTCTATTTTCAGGCAAATGTACCATCAAATTGATTTATCTTTTCCATTTCTTCTCTACTCCTAACTTTCCCTTCAAATTTAAATAATTAATACCTCTGGAATTTATTTTTAAACATTTAGAGAGCTAACTCTGCTCAAGGCACTGTCCTAAGTGCTTTAAAAGTATTTAAAAGTATTATCTCATTTGATACTATAAAGCATCTCATTTAATCCTCATAGCAACCTATGAACTAGGTACTGTGATCTATCCCCATGCTACAGATGAGCAAACTGAGACCAAGAGGTTAAATAACTTGCCCCTGGTCACACAGCTGGTGAGGGGCTCCAGAGTATGTGCCTTACCATTAGGCTGTGCTGCCTTGGGAGAATCAGGTTACCAGACCACACAGAAGCTGAGGGCCTGAAATGACAAGAGTGGGGAGGGGTACAGTCCTGTGTTTCTGAATGTCACTGGAAACCCCGCAGGGAGTAATCATGTTCTTCCTCTGTAACACGGGGAAGCTCACAGGGGTGATCTAGCTCACACTGTTTATACAAGAAGGAGGTTCAGTTAATCTCCAAATAGTAACCGAGTAAAAATGGACCTACATGAAAGCAATAGTTTCTGGCGAATATGAGCAAGAACCAGGGGTGGTTATGAAGTCTCCTCTGGCGTATAGCATTGTGCACGCTGGAAAGAGGGCCACACGACTGTCACTGAGGAGTGGGAGGAACTTGAGGGACAGGTGCTCCTTAAGCTGCCCTCTGGGAAGCCTCGCAGAGGGTGGAGGACGATGTCACCCAGGCAAGAGGGGAACAGGCTCCACCAAGAAAGGCTGGGCCCAGAAAGGAGGGAGACTGGGAAAGGAAGCAAAAGAATCAGATGATGACTCAGGGGCAATGGGAGGAGATCCAAGTGGCAATTAGCATCAAAGAGGTTAGCAGGCCTCACCCAAAGACTCATGCCAAGGCCAGACTGAGACTCACTGGGGGCTGGGGGGTCACTGTGAAGGGAGAAAGATGGGAGATTACAGAAACTGGGGTACAATCAGAAAAGACTCCAACACACCTGACCCCATGCTGAGTCTGTGCTGTAAGGTCAAGGCTCCCAACATTTCTCTAGCAGGAATAAGTTTGGTCTTAGAATCTGGAATGGGATCAATGTTTGGAAGTTAAGTATCCATCCAAAACCACGATGAGGCCTCGGAGTTTTGAACAGGGCATGATAGCCCTTCCTGGTGCCCGAGTCACCTCTGACCTACGTGGTGGTGAGAGATGGGGCTAAGCACACCCCTCAAATGGGAACGTTGTTCATTGAGAGAATAACCAACGAGCTTATAGAAAAGACCCAACGTACATCGTGAAAAGACAGAAAATAGGCTACTGAGGGGTCATCTTAGAGAAATCAGGGACTCTGCTAATGGAGAGAAAAGTCAAGTGCTTACGTTTCAGTCGGTAAAAAGGGCCTACACCACAAGGCTTGCTTTTCTCTTGAGAAATCCTTAGAGAGGGGACCTGATCGTAGTAGCTTTGTCTTCTTTGAGGGCGAACGTAACTCAGCTCAGTGGAGAGCAGGGCATCTGAAGTGCCGGGAAAGTCAGCAAGTTGCCTGATGACAGATCTACAGAGTGAAGCCTGCAGGTGAAGAAGGGTGAGGCCGAGATAACACAGGATTTGCGGACAGATGGCTGGCAGCAGGGGGGAGAGCAGGTAGTCAAAGCAGGGAAGAGGGGCCAGGGGTCCTGAGGAAGTTATGACAGTAGTCGAAGTTTAGAGCCATGAAATGGGAGGATGGGGTAAGGGGAGGGGAGGAAAGATGCATCAGAGAGGTAGGAGTGGAGGCTGGTTAGGGGAAAGCAGGAGGAAGCAGCTATTCAAGCAATTGACCCATCTTTAAGTCAGTATGTGGGAGAGATAGCCATTGCGAGACAGAGAGAGAAAGTGTTAAGCTGGAGGGGCTTCTGTGCTGCCTCAGCTGTGAACGGCTCTACAGGGAGGGGTCCAGTGGCCAAAAGACAAGCCCAGCAGGGAGGCAAAGAGGGTAAATGGGCAGTGGTTTTCCAGCTCCATCCATGTCTCCGTGGTTAATTAGTCAAGCACGGGAACAGCTGAGAGACAGGTAATATGCGGCAGCTTTTTTTGTTGGGAAAGCACAAAAGGGGTCACATCTCTGCCCAGGGAGTGTTGAAAATGAAGCCAGATGTGAAAAATAATCTGCAGGCCTAAAAGGGAAAATTAGAAAATGAATATGCCAAGAAACATACAATTAAAACCTAAAGATTTGCAAAGGAGGACATGAAAACAGTTCTTAAATGGCTATGGAGAAGAAAAGAATTAGGTGAAAGCAAGAAATGTTCTTTGCAGCATTTTCTACAACAGGCTGTTTGGATAAACCTATTTAAGTTCCTGGGACCAGAGTTAGCTCAGGGAGGGAGGTGGGAACTTCTGAAGGTGCCACTCACTACAAAGGCCGTGAGACACACCCACTGGTCCTTTGGAAATGGGGAGAGGAAGGAGAGAAAATAATGGTCCTGGGGCTCTGTGAGACACACGCCAGAATCGGACAGAAAGAAAAGAGAAACACGTGTACTTTTCTATGCAACTGCTAGTTCAGGATTTGTGAGGGATTTGGGTTTATTGGTTAATGAGGGGCACATTCTGTGTAATTAACGTTCAGTAGGTGGTGGGACGCATCGCAGTCCAGAAGACGTAAAGCGCGAAAAGCGCGAAGCCTGAATGAATTACTCTGAGAATTGCTAGGAAAAGCCTCAAGTGTGCCAAGATTCCTCAAAGATCTCTTGGCCCCTCTGCCCGTGACCCTTCCCCTAGCAGCAGGGACTCTTAGAACTTCCCAGTACTGTTTCTATTGTGGGCTCTCTGCAGCAGTGTTTCTCAAGTGTGAAGCCCAAGTCCCCCGTGTACCCTATAACTTCCCCGTTGCTCTGGGGAGAGGATAAGGGATTGTTCGGCGGGCAGCCATGCCTGACCATTGCCTCATCCATTTCTCCTAACCCCCTCGACTGCCACTCTTTGGAATTCCCTTATTGCCATTGGGTGGGGACCCCGAGTAGTAATCTCTATGACCAAGCCCTTGAGGTGAGGAACCGGGATATCCACCCTTTATTTGACTCATAATGGGTTTGCCTGGATCTAGAGCTTGAGCACCACAGAAATGCCCATCCGTCATCTTCCACCTCCTCCTGTGTCTCTGGATGGGGCAGCCTGACAGCAGCACCTTGTGGTGTTTCCAGGCTGCTCTCCAGGACCTGGATCTTTGAATTGTACAAGCACACAGCCTGGCTCTATGCTCTCCTACCCCAACCAACCCTGGCCCCCTACCTGCCCATGGCTGGGTCTGGCTGTACCTTGCCCCAGGGGGCGAGGAACCTTGTGTCTGGGAACCCACCGGGCTCTTTGCAGCCAGAACCTCAGGCCCTCTCTGCTTTGCCTCCGCAGTCTGCGGAGGGCCACATCCGGCCCTGAAAAGGCTGCAGGTTACATCTCGGGCCCTGTGCACCTTTGGTCCCGGGAAAGAACCTGAGTACCTGAGGGTGGCACAGAGGAGACCTCCACGGAGGCATAACAGCTCAGCAACAGAGCTTCTCAGAGTTAAGGTAATTTCGTGGTCATCTAACCTAGCACCCTACAGATGGTCCATTCGTAGAAAGCGGAATCAACTTAGTGGGATGCCACCAGCAATTGAGAAAAAAGTTAAACAGAATATCAGAGTGCAATTTGTGTTTCAGTGATACAGTTTTTCATATGTAGTGTAGACTCATCAAGAATTGCAATCCAGGGGCTTCCCTGGTGGCGCAGTGGTTGAGAGTCCGCCTGCCGATGCAGGGGACACGGGTTCGTGCCCCGGTCCGGGAAGATCCCACATGCCGCGGAGCGGCTGGGCCCGTGAGCTATGGCCGCTGAGCCTGTGCGTCCGGAGCCTGTGCTCCGCAACGGGAGAGACCACAACAGTAAGAGGCCCGTGTACCACAAAAAAAAAAAAAAAAAAAAAAGAATTGCAATCCAGAACTTCCCTGGTGGCGCAATGGTTAAGAATCCGTCTGCCGATACAGGGGACACAGGTTCGAGCCCTGGCCCGGGAAGATCCCACATGCCACGGAGCAAATAAGCCCCTGCGCCACAACTACTGAGTCTGCACTCTAGAGCCAAAAAAAACCCCAGAACTTCTGAAGCCCACGCGCCAAGAGCCTGTGCTCCACAACAAGAGAAGCCACCTCAATGAGAAGCCCGCGTACTACAACGAAGAGTAGCCCCCATTCGCCGCAACTAGAGAAAGCCCACGCACAGCAACGAAGACCCAACACAGCCAAAAAAAAAAAAAAAAAGAATTGCAATCCAAAAAGCTTAAGAGACCTGATGGAGTTCTCCTAAAGCAAACTGAGAGGCGCAGTAGCTCAAGCCACTGATGTCTTCTTCTCTCCACGTGGCTCCCACCCTCTCCAACCACAAACATACCTGAAAATATGTAATTTGCCCTGTGGTGTGTGGTTTAAGGAACATGGGATTTGTAGTCGAGGTCTGGGTCCAAGCCTAGCTGGGTGACTGTGGGAAACCATCTAGCAGTGTTTCTCAAACAGTATCCCAAGGACCCCCTTTTCAGAATCGTGAGTTTCAGGGGGAGGGGAGTTTCCTTGTTAAAAATATGCATTTCTGGACCCTAACCCAGGCCTCCTGAATCCTAATCTGTAATTGGGGGCTGGGGCAAGGGAGGGCTCAGCGAGAGTATCTGCATTTTCAATAACCTCCCATTGAGTGTGATTGTTATGCACACTCAGTGTTCCAACCACTGATCTTGACATTTCTGAGCTTAAATTTCTTGATACAAGAGGTAGAGATGGAATGGATAATGTATGTGAAGGTACTGTACACACTGTAAAAGCACTCTTCAGACTTGAGGTATTCCCATCCCATGACACCCTTCTCTAGATGACACTTCAGGGAAGATAGCACCAGGAGAGTGGGCTAGTGGGGTCTGTGCACTTAATGGGACCAGGAAAGTTAAACGGAAAAAAAAATGAACCAGAACCATGTGTATTTCTTCTTCTGTCTCTTTCCATCTCCCACCTTCTGTCCTTCTTGATCTAAGCCCAATGGCAGTACCGTGCCCATCCGTAGAGATGTGTTTAGAGTGGGCTCCGTGCTTTATGGTTGGTGATGATACATTTTGCAACCGTCAGTCTGACGCGTCATGTTAACCTTTTCAAGCCCACTGTAACATTCAGCTTCCTTCAATAGAAAATTCTCACCGTCCTGAACGCTGAGCTTGTTGAGTCCCTACTCACCGTGCTTGAAATAACTACCCAACATATCTGGACTAGTGCGTTACTGCGGCTGCTGGTGCAGACAGCGCAGGCCCTAAAGGCTTAAATCAGAGATGTGCAGATTGAAAGCGAGTTACGTGGAGGTGGTAGGGGGCTTTCCCCCAAACCTTAGGAACAGGCTGCCGATCCAGGCCCCTGGGCCTCCCTTTCTTCCCCTTCCCTCCTTGTCACCCTGCCCCTAAGTGCAGCAGCTCTTCCAAGAGGGAGGCTTTACGCTGAGTTCTAGAAGACAAATGAATAACTAATGGTTTCTCGTGGTAAGAGTGAAAGTCTGAGTGTTCAGCTAGTAGAGGGTGTTCCTATCTCGGGGTCTCTCTGCCCAGTTTTATCGATTCTGCCCCAGGAGCAGTGCCAGGCCTGGAGGGAGGACAGGCTGGAGCACTAAGGATGGTTCCTAAGGAAGATGTGCCCCTTCTTCCCTGCCCATCTTTCCACTCTTCCTCCTGGTCCCCAGTGGCTGAACTAGTGCAAAACAATTCTGTTCCCCTTCCAGATAAACAGGCTTCTTCTTCTGCCTTTGAGTTGAGGGCTCGTTCTTTTTTGTATCACTGGTGCCTCCTGCTTATGCTGATGGCTCCAGCGCGGAGTAGGGATGGGGAGGGCTGCAGGGCCGAGAAGGAAGGGAGGTCTTCTCTTCCATGATTCCCAATATCAACTAGAGTCAAGTGAGAGTGAGCAAGTTGGAAATGATGCCCAGAAGAGTCCGAGGCCTGGGAGTGCAGGCAGGCGTGGGGCACGGGGCGGAGCCCTTGGAAGAAGTAAAGGGACTACTGGGGAAGGGGTTGGAGGACACAGTTAGCTGGAAGCTTGGTAAAGGAATAATGAAAAGAACTCCACTGGAACAAGAAGGAATTAGAAGCAAAGCCCCATTCTGGGCAGGCTCTAGACTGTTGCTGCAGGGAGAACAGCTGAGTAATTGAATGGCACTGTGTTAATTTCATGTTTTTTTCTTGTTTGCTTTTCTGTTCCCAACTCCCTTTCCCATCTTCTGCCTTCTCTGCACCCTGAATCCCATCTTTTCTATTTTCCTTCCCCATCTCCTCTGTTCTCATGCACACTTTGCACCTTCCCCCTTCATCTCCTCCCCCCACACCTTCATGTTTTACTCTACCCCCACCCCACCCCCAAGCTCTCTGGCGGCTGTGAGTTGACCGTGGTCCTCCAGGACTTCAACGCAGGCCACAGCAGCGAGCTGAGCATCCAGGTGGGACAGACAGTGGAACTGCTGGAGCGGCCGAGCGAACGGCCAGGCTGGTGTCTGGTCCGCACCACAGAACGGAGTCCCCCACAGGAGGGCCTGGTCCCCAGCAGCGCCCTGTGCATCTCCCACTCCCGAAGCAGCGTGGAGATGGACTGCTTCTTCCCCTTGGTGAAAGGTAGGGGCGGGGGGGTGGGGGTGGGGAGGGATGTGGACCAGAGGTTGCTGGGGACGTGGCCTGCTTGTTAGAAGAGCATCATAGCACTCACTTGTCTCAGGAACCCGTTCTGACTTTGTGGGATTTCTCTGGGACCCACTTGTGAAGAAAGTGGGTTGCGAGCTTAAAGGGAAAGAGCTATGGAATGGCCATGTGACTTTGGAAAAGTCATTTAACCTTTCTGAGTCAGTTTCATCTTAAAAATGAAGGTTGACTTAGATGACCCCTAAGATCTCTTCTAACTCTCCCCTTGTATCACCCAACCTCCAGAAAAGTCCTCTTCTACCCATGGCCCAAAGCCTAGACTCCTCCTTTCTCCTCTGACCCCTGCCCCCTCCACAGCTACTGCAGCCTCCCCGGCCCCCTCACCCCTACCCAGCTGCTCATGCTTCACGAAGGACCGAGCAAACTGCAGGGGAACACATGGCACAACCGCGACAGGTTTGACCTTCCCCTCAGCCCTGCCAGGGCCTGAGACACTCATTTATGTGCCTTTGACAGACAGATTGCCGGAGCCTTGGCTTCTGCTTTATGTAAGCTCTGTGTTCCTTCCACATGCTTGTTTATTCGCTTTTTCTCACGTTGGGCAGACTGAACCACTGAAAACAGTGATTCTCCAGTGTGAGGGGTGTCTCTGGACTGGCAGGGTCAGCATCCCCTGGGAACTTTTAGAAATGCAACTTCTCAGAACCCACTCCAGACCTTCTGGGCCAGAAACGCAGGGGGCGGGGGCGGGGTGGCTGCCGTCTGTGTCTTAACGAGTCCCCAGGGAATTCTGATGCACTCGAGTGCGACAGCCACTGACTTCAGAAGTCCAGGCTGGCAGCGGCCTTGAAGTCACTCGTTTTACATGGAGGACACGGGCCCAGAGAGGGACAGACCCAGAGTTCTCTTAGTTCTGAGCTTCTTTTTGTCACTGGTCAGATAACCTGCATCAGGGTTTCCGTGCAGACCTGTGCTAGGTATTTATGGGCTGGGAAGAGGGAGGGACCTGGTTCTGTTGGGAGGAAGGGACAAGGGTCGCCACGGAGACCTGTTGATGCTACGGACTAATTACCTTGTGAAATGTTTTCCTTGCTGGAATTCCATCGGGTCCATCTCAAAAGCCCGACCTCCTCCTCTCCTCCACGAGGTGGCTCTAGCAGGTTGCATCACTGGTGCTGCCTGGCTCTGGTGCTGCAAGGGCCTCGCGAGGGGCGGGGCGGGGGTTCCATCCGGAGAATGGCAACTAAAACCTGATTCTCCTCCCTCCACACGCACCTGTGCTCCCCTCTATCGGCTCAGCCACCACCCGCTTCTCCGCCTTTTCTCTGTGTCAGGAAGTTGTGTGGCATCTGTAATTGCAGGTGCAGCTCTCAGCCGTCTGAAGCAGCCCCTAGAGAGACTCGCGGGACCAGGCAAGGGAAAAGCCGGGGGTCCCGGGAGTACGGTTCTGCTTGAAGTCTGACCGTGGGGAAGACGTGGGCACAAAGAGGTTACAACTGTGCACCTGAAATGAAATAAGATACACAAAACACTTAGAACAGTGCCTGGCACTCAGTACATCCTCGGTGTCATGATAAGTTACAGTTTTTATATCACTTCCATAGATTATTCAGCAAAATGACTAGAAACTCCCATCTCCAGAGACGAAAGCAAGGACAGCGATTTATTTGCTGGGAAAGGCTAACTGGTCTCTCATGTCCAAGGGTGGGGTGGTCCGTCAGGAAGGGCTTGGCTACAAGGGGAGACCGGAGGCTTCTTGCCCTAGGTCTGGCCTCCCTGGTGTCTGGCTGGGTGCATCCCTCCCTGGCCCGGCTCAGCTGGGGACCTGGGGGCATTCAGGGTAAGTAGTGCAGAGGGAGGGGAGTTAGCAGAGAGTTCACTGAAAATGGAGCTGAGGATGCGGGGTGCAAGCTAGAGGTCAGAGAGAACACAGGGAGTGTGTCACAGAACTTTCCAGCTGCCTCAGATGCCATCATGGCTTCTTACAGCACGAGGAGGGGACTTGGAGAACCACTAGAGCGGGGCTCTCAGCCTGGCCACCTAGCCTCCCCTGGAAGCTTTACCACATGACAAGGCTCAGACCCCACCTACGACAAGTGGGGTCAGAATCTCCAGTGCCTATCACCCACTTCCTTGGGTCTTCCTGTTGGCAGTCCGTTTGCTCTCTCCCAGCATGAGTCAGTTAGGCGGGGCCTTCCAATGACAGCCTGTGAGCTCTCACTGGCATCTCGCCTGCGCGGACTTCTAACAGTCAGGCTTAAGTCTCTGTCCTCCACGGAGCATCACTATGGCCCTAACAAGACCTCTGCTGGAAGTCTGTGCGCTGATGCACACGCCTCAGCTTGGAAAAGCCCGTCCCTCTCTCTCCAGGGCCTGCCCAGAGCACTGGCCTCAGCAGAAATTCAGTAAGCTGTCCCTTCTCCCATCCAGCTGGCTGCCTGCCGGCCACCTGGCCTTCTCTCCTCTCCGACAGATTTGTCTCCAGCAGATGCTCCACCTTCTAAGTTATGCCCAGTGGGACTGCAGATGAGACGTTCGGGGGTTGTGGAACAGGACAGGGCCTCCTCCGGTGTCGCTGGAGGTCGAATCCATTTCTTGTTCAGTCCTCAGGAGGCAACTGGTGCTCTTAACCTTCGAGGGAGCGTCAGGCCAGTGCTCCTACGGGCTGTGAGAAGCAGGGGGTGTCCGTGTGATGTGCTGAGTGCTCAGGCCATGACTGCAGGAGAAGAGGCAGAAGAGCCCTGGCGTGTCAGCACGAGGGGGGGACTTGGAGAACCACTAGAGCGGGGCTCTCAGCCTGGCCACCTAGCGTGCCCTGAAAGCTTTACCACATGACAAGGCTCAGACCACACCTACGACAAGTGCGGTCAGAATTTCCGGAGTGAGCCAGAGTTGTTCACATGGTCCTCAGGTGAATCCAGGGGACAGCAGGTTGAGAACCACTGCACCGGCCAGTTTCCTCTCTTGTAGGGGCACCTTCGGGCACAGGAAAGCAAGGTGACTTCCCCGAAGTCACAGGGATAGTTGGTGGCAGAGCTGGAGGAGACCCAGGGCTCCCGCCTCCTTGCCCTGCACCACACACGCTGCCTGCTGGGCTTCCTGGGGGCCGGAGGCCCTTTCTCCAGTCTTTCCCTCCTGTGCTTTCTCAGGAGACAGTGGTTGCTTGTTTCCTCTTGATATATCTGTGGCAGCACTGTTGGTGGAACTGTGTGACAAAGTAGAGCAGCCTGCCTTTCCTCTTATTTTAATGTCCCCCTGACATCGTAGAGCTTCTCCCCGGGGTTGGGCCCTGTGGACCTAGTCATTCTCTTCCTAATCCCCTCTCACCTTCTCAGCAGTAAGTGGCGAGGGCAGCACCTCCCAAGGGACAAAGATTTTGTAGTGGTGGTTTCAATTCCGGGTGCATCTTAGAACCACCTGGAGGAGACTCAAAATTACTGATGCCTCACACACCACTCCAGACCAGTTAATTCAGAGCCTCCAAGGGCCTGGGCATTAGTATTTTTTAAGTTCCTTGGTAATTCTAATGGGCTGAGAGTCACTGCTTTAGGGGTTTGCCACCCCCCCAAGTGTCAGGCTTAGGAGGGACTTAAAGATCCATTGGTAGGGGCAATATGCAGTTATATAAAGAACTCCTACAATTCAACAACAAAAAAAAAATTAGATTTTAAAATGGACGAAGGACCTGAATACACATTTCTCCAAAGAAGGTATAAAAATGGCCAATAAGCCCATGAAAAGATGGGCAACATCACTGATCATGAGGGAACTGCAGGTCAGTATGGCAATGAGAAACCACTTCATACCCATCAGGAAGGCTATTATTTTTTTTCACAAACCATAGAAGATAACAGGTGTTAGTGAGGCTGTAGAGAAATTGGAACCCTCGTGCGCTGCTGGTAGAAAAGTAAAATGGTGAATTGCTATGGAAAACAGTATGGGGTTCCTCAAAAAATTAAACATAGAATTACCATATGATCCAGCAATTCCACTGCTGGGTGTATACCCCAAAGAATTGAAAGCAGGGACTCAGAGAGGTATTGTTTGTACACGCATGTTCATAGCAAAGGTAGAAGCAACCCAAGTGTCCAAGGGATGCATGGGTAAACAAAGTGTGGTATGTACATATAATGGAATATTATATAGTCTTAAAAAGGAAGGAAAATCTGACACGTGCTACAACATGGATGAACTTTGAAGATACTATGCTAGGTGAAATAAGCCAGACACAAGAGGACAAATACTGTATGATTCCACTATGTGAGGTAACTACAGCAGTCAAATTCATAGAAAGTGGAATGGTGGTTGCCAGGGGCTGGGGGAAGGGGAGGAATGTGGAGTTAGTGTTTAACGGGTACAGAGTTTCCGTTTTGCAAGACGAAGAAAGTTTTGGAGATGGATGATGGTGATGGTAATACAACAGTGTGAATGTACTTAATGCCACTGAACTGTACCCTTAAAAATGTTTTTTTTAAAAAAAGCATTGGTCCTAGGTACTTCTGCCCCAGGTTCCAAAAAACAGTCTAGGTTCTTCTCCACCCAGCTCTATAGGATACCTGTGTTCCTTTCCTTTTCCTGTACAGTTTTTGCCCTGGCTCCAGCTGAGCACCTGGAGAAGCTATAAGGAAACGCCTGTTTGCTTAGCCAAACTAAACCAGGGCCAGGTGAGCCCTGGGGCAGATGTCCTGGAGGAGAGGGGCGGTGCCCATGGTGATCCCGGCTTGTTTACAGGGAGTCCTGTCTTATGGGGTCTCCTGATGCCTTCTCCTGTCATCATCTAGATGGCCTTAGGAACAGCTTACCCAGGCCGGGGAAGGTGTGAGGGTACGGAGCAGTGGAGAACAATGGGCTCTGGAGGCATGTACCGCCAACAGCCTGAAGATGCTGGGCAAGTCTGTGATGCTGTGGACTTACATTAAGTGTGACGTCAACTCGAAAAAATACCTGACGTTGATGGAGTCTTACTACGGGCCAGGTTCTGGGTTCATGCTTTAATGTTTTCCTCATTTTACAGACAAGGAAACCAGGTCTTAGAAAGATCAGGTCACTTGCCCATAGCTTACTAGTGGTAGATCTAGATTTGAACTCAGGTCTGTCCATTCCCCAAGGTCTCACTCTTCACAATGCTCTACGACCTCCCAAGTCTGAAGGCATTTGAGACAGCTACTTTAGTTTATTATCCTTCACTCTGACTCGACTCCCTTGGATTTAACCAGTCTAGCTGGGTGAAGGTTGAGAGGGCGTGAGCCCAGTATACACGGAAGCACATACTGCCCTCCCACTCTCTCTCCCCCCTCTGGCCTCCTGTGCTCTCTTCCCTATGGGCAGTAGCGGCAGACAGATTTCATCCTGTGTGTGCTTTGCCCACTAGAAAGCCTGGTGTCCCTGGCTGGAGTGCAGAATGGCCCCGAGCAGCACTCTGGCTAGCAGGCTGAATGGGGTCCAGCTCCGCTAGGGGCCAGCCAACCGCTGGAGCTGGTCCAGCCTGTCCAGCAGATTCACTGCAGGATGGGAACCCCCTGCACTTTCTGCTTCCAGGGGCCAAAATGTGCCTTTCCTATCTCCTCTGCTATGAAATGCAGACACTTACAGGCTCCTCCTGTCTACCGACTCTGGAGGGTCTACTGCAAGTCTCTCTCTCTTGCTTTTCAGTGTAATTCTGCATTAGGAGCAACTAGTCAACAACTAAACTCTCACGGTTTTTGTTTACTCCATAATGCCACCCATGGGGCTGTACCACGGGAAGCTGAGAAAACAAATTGAAGGATGAATAGTCCCCGAACATTGCCTTTCAAGAATGAAGTGATGTGTTAAGACTACAGCTTGCTGGTCTCCACTCCTACTCCATTTGCAGAGGACCACATCTGTAATTGACCAGCTGTGAGGCAGCCACTTTGAAATCCAGGACTCACCCCCCACCCCGTAGGACAAAATTATATGTGAAAGTGTGATGGATGAGGATGGGAATAAGTTTCCATGCTAGCTTACAAAATTTTATTTTAGAGTAACATAACTGAATATAGTATGTTTGCAATGAAAAATAGTGGTAAGGTTGTTTTTAAAAGTCACTATTGAATAGGAATAACTAAAACCAAAAATTAATACATTTGAATGAGAATGTAATTAACCTGAGGGCTGACACTTCTTGAAGAAAAGTGTGTTTTAAGATGGATGGAGATGTATTTGTAGAGACTCTAAAAGGAGCTCCTAGTCATTTTTCAGAATTATAAAAGGTTAGAATTTAAAATTTTTCTTTTTAGAATTGAGTAGAAGTGGTCCTTGATTAGATTTCATTTTACTTCAGAACATTGAATTTTATGGGCTCTTAGAATCATAGAATTGAGAAGCACCCTGAAAGTCTTCTGGTTCACTCTCTCCCCTAATATAGGACCCCCTTTTAAAATGTCTCTGTTGGGGGCTTCCTTGGTGGCGCAGTGGTTGAGAGTCTGCCTGCCAATGCAGGGGACACGGGTTCGTGCCCTGGTCCGCGAAGATCCCACATGCCGCGGAGCGACTGGGCCCATAAGCCATAGCCGCTGAGTCTGCGCGTCCGGAGCCTGTGCTCCGCAACGGGAGAGGCCACAACAGTGAGAGGCCCGAGTACCGCAAAAAAAAAAAAAAAAAAAAAAAAGTCTCTGTTGGGTGGTCAGCCAAGCATTACTTGAGCACTCCCAGGGACGGGGAGCTCATTACTTCTAGAGGAAGCCTGTTGTATTTTGGTACAATTCTAATGGTTGGAAAATTCCTCTTACTCAGTGCTGAAATCCAGGTCCTTTCTGCTCATTCTCCCCCTATGCCCTCCTCCCCAGCCCCCCACTTGAAACCCACCAGCCCTAATTCTCATTCTCCAGCCCCTTCTGATCTTCATCTAGAACAAAGTAATTTGATTTGCATCTAAAATGATAGACCCTTCTTTCCTTGGGGAGAATTTCATTAGAGCCTTTCAATTTCTCCATACATCTTTTATTAAATCCTTAGAGCAGAAAAAAACATTATGGATTAAATTCAACAATCCTAGATTGTTTAAGGTGATTATTTGTGTGTGTGGTTTTTTATTGAAGTATAGTTGATTTACAGTGTTGTGTTAGTTTCAGGTATACATATTCTTTTCCAGATTCTTTTCCATTATAGGTTATTACAAGATACTGAATACAGTTTTCTGTGCTATACAGGATCCTTGTCATTTATCTAATTTATATATAGAAGTGTGTATCTGTTAATCCCAAACTCCTAATTTATCCCTTCCCCACCTCTTTCCCCTTTGGTAACCATAAGTTTGTTTTCTATGTATGTGAGTCTGTTTCTGTTTCATTAGTAAGTTCATTTGTGTCATATTTTAGATTCCACATATAAGGGACATCATATGGCATTTGTCTTTCTCTGTCTTACTTCACTTAGTATGATAATCTGTGTGTCCATCCATGTTGCTGCAAATGGCATTATTTCATTCCTTTTATGGCTGAGTAGTATTCCACTGTATGTATGTGTGTGTGTGTGTGTGTGTGTGTGTGTGTGTGTGTATATATATATATATATATATATATACCACATCTTCTTTATCCATTCATCTGTCAATGGACCGTTAGTTTGCTTCCATGTCTTGGCTGTTGTGAATAGTGCTGCTATGAACGTTGGGGTGCATGTATCTTTTCAAATTAGAGTTTTCGTCTTTTCCGGATATAGGCCCAGGAGTGGGATTGCTGGATCATATGATAACTCTGTGTTTAGTTTTTAAAGGAACCTCCATACTGTTTACCCCTGCATGTCGGTGCCTTGGTCTCTCACACACCTCTGATCTCATCTCCTTTTCCCTGGGCTCAGGCTTAGTGGTAACTGCCTTCCACTCTGAGGCTCTCAATGGGCTCGTCTTTTTTCCTGGTTATTCCCTGCCGTCATTCATATTGTTACTTGTTCTAAAGTAGCATTTTTTTTTTTACCTTTTATCCATATCCTCCTGATTTACCTCTAGAATCCCTTCCAGTTCTAAAACGTCTGCTTCTTTTCTCTCCACATCAGGAGAGAATCACTTTAGCAACCTAAAGTGATTAGCCTAAGTATCCTATGTTTAATCCATCCAGGCATAGCATGAATATCCTCATTTTGAGGTCCAATTTATTAGGTTGAACCACATGAAATTGCCATTTTGGTAGTCAAAACTGGTTGAAAGTCAGCAGTTTTAAATGGTTCAATCTAATACGTTACAATCAGCCTATCTTTTTCATAGACGTGTACTTGCAAATCTTTGAGAAAACAGGGGAGGGCTTTGTACTCAGGGTGTCAGATGGGCCAGGAAGAGGACAGGGTGTGGAATGAGTAGAAACTCACTTCATCTTGGTTTCTGCATTTATAAGGGAAGCTGATAAAAATTACCCATCTCTCAGAGCTGCTGGGAAGCTCACAGGAGGCAATGTTAAGGAAAAGTGATTTTAAACTGCGAAGTTGGTCTTTTTGTTATATGTGCAGGCTAATTGTTTAGAATAAAACAAAAGCGACCCTGCTATGCACAAGGCTTTACAATGGTATGTGGTAGACCATACAATGACATGATGAGAGGTGTGGAGTAACTAAGAGTCTCGGGGTAGAAAATCTGGGGGGTCTGAATCCTGGCTCAGATACTGACTAGTTGATAACCTTGGACAAGATACTTAAAATCTATAAAATGGGCAATAATGCCCACTTCCCTTGAGTTAGACTTCTAGCCTATGCTTACCACCCTAGAGGCAGTCAATGAATGTTAATTTCCCTGCCTGCCCTTTGTTCTAGTTCTGATACCTCTGTAGGGAGGTGTCTGGAGTATTTCCAGCCTGAATCTTCTCCAGGGGTCAAGGGGTCAAGGTTCTGTTTCTAGTTCCATCCATAGGCTTTGCAAAGGCCTGACATTGTCTCTACTCTGCACCCTCCCCTCTCTCTCAGTTTCCATTCCTGGCCTACTCCGGGCCCTTTCTGCAGTCTACCAACAGCAGGTCCATCTGGCTCTATGATTTCCCAAGAAATAATGGTTTACTCCTCTTTTCTAACTTTCTTTTGTCTTCTACCCAGTGGGTAGAGATTATATACGACATATTTAAGCTGAAAATTCAACTTATTCCCTGGCTTGTACCTCTCAATGCCCTGTTCTTTCAGTGATTAACTCTGGTTGTTAAAGGTAACATTCCGACCACACCGTAGAGATGGGCCAACCTATGTGAGGAGGGCTGTGCTGAGATGTTGAATGTTGGGCTGGGCATGAAGGTGTCCTTCGTCAATTCAAAGAGGAGAAGGGCATAGGGCAGTTTTGTAAAAACTGCCTTATTTTATTTTTAACTGAATTTCTTCCACTTACCTGTCTATGTGAGGATGGGCCAGAGATGGCTCAATAGTTATTGACCAACTGGAAGCCCTCCCAGGACAGTTTCAGGAAGAGGGAGATATAGGTGCCATTCAGTCCACACTCTTCCCTCCTTTTTTTTCCATTTAAAACTAAGGGAGCAGCAAAGACAATTAGAAATTGCCCCAAGACTACTTTGTTCTGGGTGAGATGTCCTACCTAAGACCAGCTACCATCTTTCTGATACTATTTAGGACATCAAAGGGCTTGGAATGAAGGCCTCAAATAGGAAAATGTCAGGCCAGGCCACATCCTCCTTTAAGTACACCCCAGTGCAGTGCTGCCCCCAAGAGGGGCTGGCACAGGAGGAGATGTTGCCTTATCAAGAGAAGGAACTGATGTCTCTGGGGCCCCCTGCAGAGATCCTGCCCCTCTCCTTTTCGTAGCTGGCCTGCTGAGACTTAGCTCATGCCGAACACCTGTTTCAACAGCACTTTCGTGCCTCCTGGTGTCCACTGTAAATCTGTGACATCTGCGTGAGGACGATGCCTCTTACCGTCCAGAGCGGAGGGAGGGTGAGGCTTAAATAGCATCTTTGCTCCTTGAAGCAAGCTCAGAGCTAAAAGGAGAGCCTCGGATTCAGCTAAGAGAGGAGAGGTTGCCACTGATGGTGCTTGCCTAGGAGAAGCTGGAGATAGATGACAGAGAGGAGGTCACTCCAGAAAACAGAACTTTCCCCAAAGAGAAGATGATGCCGTTTTCTCTTGCTAGAGCTAGGTAAGCTGAAACCACTTTCCCCACAAAAGAGCAGGGGACCCAGAAATGACATGCACTGGATGTGGCTTGGGAAGCAGAGAAGGAGCGGCAGTGGTCTCATAGCTGGGGGTGTGCCCACCCTATCTGCTTAGGGAAGGTCACAGGTGAGAGGATCGTAAAGGTCGTGAGGAACAGCCCTTGCAGGCCTCGGCCTCAGGAGCTCTCAGCGGCGGGATTCTGATGCTGCTTGGCCAGCCAGTGTCAGGATCCTCCTCAGGCCACCTCAGTGCCTTCCCCTGTGTCACTCAGACCTTGAAAACAGCTACCCCTCCTCCAGGACCCTTGTAGGATTGAAACTGCAGCCTGAACCCAAACTCTGCAGCATGTATGAGAAGTGCTTCCGTCTGCAAGTCTCGCCATGTTTCATGCCAGCTCCCTGCCCACCAGCAGCAGAGAGGCTGTCCACTCATGGACCAGCCTGCTCCTTTTCTTGTACTTGCCTTTGGGATAGGACTGGGCTGCCTAGTTTCCCCACCATTGTCCCCCAGCCCCAGCCAGGAACACTGATTCTGATACCACATCCACTTGCCTTACTCTCCACAAGGCCCTGAAGGCCACAGGAGGTATGGGTGCCTACTTTTGTACACAGGTGGGCACGTAGATAATTACCATTGCTGGCTCCCGTATGCAGGGGGAGGCCTGGGCTCAGCTCAAACAGTCCATAGCCCCTGTCTCACTTCAAGTAATAACAAAGTCCCTTCTGTGGCTGCAAGGAGGCTCCTGCTGAACCCGCCCCAGAGCCTGTTCTCTGATTTCATCTCCTCTGTCTTAGTTTCCTTCTGCTGCTATAACAAATCACCACAGACTTAGTGGCTTCAAACAACACACGTTTATTCTCTTATAGCTGTGTAGGTTAGAAGTCCAACATGGGCTCTAGGGGAGAGGCTGTTTCCTCACCATTTCCAGCTTCTAGAGGCCAGCTGCATTCCTCAGCTCATGGCCCCTTCCTCCATCTTCAAAGCCAGCAACGTTGCATCCCTCTGGTCCTTCTTCCAAAGTCACATCTCCTTCTGACAACAGTGGGAAAGGTTCTCTGCTCTTAAGTACTCATTTGATTACGTTGTGCTTACCTGGATAATCCAGGACACCGTCCCCATCCCAAGGTCCTTAGTCACATCTGCAAAGTCCCCTTTGCTGTGTAAGGTGACATATTTACAGTTTCTGAGGATTAGGGTGTGGACATCCTTGTGGCGAGGGGCGTATTTTTCCTACCAAATCCTACCACCTCCTGACCAGCCTGCCTGACTGAACTCTTCCCCAGTTGAGCCAGACACTCTGCTATGCAGCACCCACCCCTTCCGTTCCCTCTGCCTGGAACACTCCGGGTCCTCAGATACCTGGACGGCTGTCACCACAGTTCCTTCACATCTCTGCTTGAATGTCACCTGATTAGAGAGGTCCTCCCTCACTCCCACCCTCTTCCATCCCACTGTGTACCCCTTTTCCTGTTTTACTCTTCCTCATTGCAATTATGGCGCTACATGACATATTTATTAACATTTATTGTCTATTCCCCATACTGCCCCCCCTAGATTTCCTATACAAGTGCAGGGATTTTGTCTGTTTTGTTCATTACTCTGTCCCTGGTATCAAGAACAGTAGCTGGCCTAAAAGAAGTTACTGTAAATATTTATAGGAAGGAAGGGAGAGAGGGAAGGAAAGGAAGGAAGAAGGAGGGAGGGAGGGGAAGAGAAAGGACCATGAATCAGGGACCCCTGAGAGAGTTCATGTGTGAAGGGTGAGGCTCAGTGTGTCCTCCATCCCCTGAGAACTGTAGAGGAAACCGGCCAAAGCTTTATCAGGGGAGCCTGAGGATGGGGATATAGGGAATGATGTTCTGATGCTAGGAGTTCTGAGTGAGAAAGTCCTTGAAATCCTGCTTCCTGGGAAATCTTCTCTGGGGACACATGGGTTAAGCACCTCTCCTTTATCCGGAACGGTTGAAAACTCAGAAATATAAGGATGGGCAGTGTCTTCCACGTTCCCTCCTATTAATGAAATCTTCCTTAAATTGACCTGAGTTACATCAAGGCAAAATCCACTTTGCATTTAATGTGTCAGAAACCTCTTCATTGCACCCATGAATCTACATGCTTGCCGCAGCTGCTACTGCTGCCTGTGGGAGGGGAGGGGGCATTGACAGTTGGAATGAAAATAGCATCCCTCATAGTGGACACTTAGCAACGGCAAGCCTTCCCAAATTGGAACTCAGAGTGATAGACGGGCACTTCTGACTGTCCGAGTTTGGGAACACTTTGACCTACTTAGAAGTGAACGTTTTTGGAAGCAGATAAACCTGGAGTGGTTTGTTTTTAGCAACTCCAGCTGCAGTCATCTCTCACTTTGATAAATAGCTTGTCTCCTCCTGAGCTCGGATCTCCAGGAACCCGTCCTGGCTGCCCGCAGATCCACCCCAGAAAAGCATGAGCACTGGTGGTTCTGGGGGAGACACTGGGTCCTTTGTGAAACCCCACAGCCTTTTCAGCATCGCCTGGACTACCCTTTCCTGGGGCTTGGTTCAGTCCAGAGGGTGATCAGGCATACTTCCTTCCTGAAAACCAGAGGGCGAGCCGAGGCTAAGCTTTTTGCGCATAAGTGAGACAGCCAGAAGGAGGCAGACACTTGTCAGCTGGGCAGGCAGAGAGGGAGCGAGGGACACCTTTGCAGGGCATGGTTGAAGACAGATTGGACGAGCTCAGCGGTGGTTTAGTCCTTGGAGTCTGGGAGCTGTCGCTAGGTGGATGGAGGCGTCCACGGGGCCAGCAGGTGTGCAGTGGTTAGACCACACTAAACAGGTGTAGTTAGGAGAAGAGATTACTATGCATAATGCTGGCAGTCATGCTTTCCTGTAGACGTTACTATTAAAATAACACATATAACCTGGGAATGGTTGTCCACATGGACGTTATACAATTTTGAAAGACGTATTTGGAGTTCTAATTAAATACAGAAGCAATGTACAAATTGCACCTCCTTTCTTTTAATAAGTGTTTCTGGTCACTGATAATTATTATTCTTCACACAAGGATGAAACCTCTACTTTATGTCCAGTCTTGGTCTGCCTCCAGTTTCCCTTTTCTGCCACAAAAAAATTGAACCTACTGCTTTCCTAGAACTCACCTCGTTCTTGTCTTTGCTCAGGGAACAGTCTTATTCAATTTCTGTTTCTCATATAATTTTCCCGTTATAAATTCCCATATACAGGTTAACTTAGTGACTTGCAGATCGTAGATATTCAAAAACCAACTCTTTGTTGTATAAATGATCAGTACTTGACAAGAACCTCAGAGTTTTAAGCCACAGTCAGAAATGGAGGCCAGGACAGGATAATATGGGGAAAATTATGAACCACCTTGGTATCAGCCATCAGGCCGTTCACAGGCCAGAAATCTACACAGGGAAGATGAGGGTTAAGGAGCATGCGGTTAGTAACTAGAGAGTGTCGCGGGTCGTGGGAGGATGTCAGAGTCTGAGAAAGTGAAAACATTTGAGTCCAGGTGCTCCCTAAACTCTGTAGGTACCACGCAGGAAGTAATCCCAGAGTCCCAAGGTCCATGGTCCTTTGCCCTGACTTCTTACTGAAATCACGTGCAGAGCTTTTTACAAACTCTAGATGGGAATCTGGATCAGAATCTGGGAGTGGGTGCTGGAAGAGAGATGTACTACTGGAGGAAAAGGCAGGTAAGTGACCGGTTGGGGTGGAGCTGCCCACAGTCCCCAGAAACCACATCCACAGCCCTCACCTGGCATGTTCTGGAGAAGGCGTGTACTGTACTTGTCGCTGTAGGAAGGTTCTCACAGGAATCTCTAGGCCTGAGTTGCGGCACAGTTGCTATTGCCTTCTCTCTCTGGGCTGAGCTCTCAATAAGAAATCTGGATAAATGTGATTTTGAAAAACTCAGTTCCTGCAAATCTGAGGAGAATAAGTCTAAAGGACAAAATTGGACACATGTCTGTTGGTGAATAGGGCAGATGCCTGAGGTCATGGTCCAGCGTTCCTGAAGCCTGTGGCTAACTTGGGGGGAGAGGGCAGACCCACTAGTCCATGGTACCAAGCCCAGCATTGTGGTATACCGGGCCCAGTATGTGTGCAGGCTGAGACCAGCAGGAATTCTTTGGGGTTCACTGTTGTGGGAAATGGAGATGAGATAAAATGGACACATCGGTAGGCAGAGAGCCTAATTCATGTAAGATAGACTTTGACCGGAAGCATAACTGAAGCCAAAAATAAGAATAAGATTGAACCATCTGTTTGGAAATTAGGAACACTCCAAAGATATTGCTGTAGCTCAGAGGTTCTTAACCTGAACTGTGGGAGTAGGTGGAGTGGAGTTTGAAAACCTTGAGATTATAGAGGTTCAGCTGCCTTATACAAAAGAAGATGTTTACTTGGGGGGCTCAGATAAGGTCCAGGGATAGATAAGACTTTGGAGGAAAAGTGGATTCAGGTGATGGTATCAAACCTCACACACAACCTGCTACCTCTCTCTCATTTCATCTTTCCTCCATGTTGGCTTTATTCTCAGGCAGCTTCTGCGTATGTAGTTACGGCAGGATGGCCTGCAGCTGCTTTACATGAACATTCCACCAACTCAGACATCGTCTGGGAAGGGATTGCTGCTTTCCCAGTCGTTCTTGCTAAGGTCTTCCGATTTATTGTCATTGGCTGAAATGGAGTCATGGGCTAAATCTGAACCAGTCCCAAAATCCTAGTAACTCCTAAAGTCTTGTCCTGTGGCTGTCTTTCTTCCAGGTTGGAATTGAGTGATCAAGCTTCTGGTTTTTATCCCTCTTACAAACTTCCCCCCCCCCCCGCTTTTTTTTTTTCCTGATGAATGGGCTACTTTGAGTTCTGTATGTTTCCAGCCATCCCTTTTCCTAAATCTGGACGCCAAGGAATGGGAGAGATGCTTTGTGAGTGATAAACGCAGTGGTTCATGGGAAGGTCCAGTTGGTGTGGTGTCGGTGGGCTTCTTGGGGGGGTCGGGGGGATGTGAGCTTGACCTTGAAATATGTAAAGACTTAAAAAGGAAACAGATAGGGGTTTAAGTAAAGGGATGATAGACCCACTGGGTGTGGTTGGGGGGTGGTGAATGGACATCTTCCGCCATGAGTAAGGTGTCTGCTGTTTCTCTGTAGGCACTCACTCAACTGGAAGTATAAAACATCTCTCTAACAGCTACTTCATGGATATGTGTTTTAAAATTCTCTTAGCAATCCTGTAACATGGGAATTCTTTTTTTTTTTTTTTTTTTTTTTTGGTATACGGGCCTCTCACTGTTGTGGCCTCTCCCGCCTCTCCCGTTGCGGAGCACAGGCTCCGGACGCGCAGGCTCAGCGGCCATGGCTCACGGGCCCAGCCGCTCCGCGGCATGTGGGATCTTCCCGGACCGGGGCACGAACCCGCGTCCCCTGCATCGGTAGGCGGACTCTCAACCACTGCGCCACCAGGGAAGCCCCGGGAATTCTTTTTCCTTCTTTTATTTTTTAAATGAGGAAACAAGATCAAAAAAGTGAAATGTCTCGTCTAAGGTCAGACAGCTACTAGGTGACAAAACAGCTTTGAACTTCCGTCTTATGGTTTCTTTCCAATACTGAGCTTTCCCACAACATCATTACCACCCCGGAGCCGATAAAAAGGGGAGGCACAATTATCATTAATTATTAGCCTGAAATATTAGAAAGAAGGAACGAAAAGCGTAGGTGAAGGTGTTTTCAACACAGAGGGGGCTGTCCATGTTCGGAGGCTGAGGAGAAGGAGGGGGTGAACCTGTCAGAGAAAAAGCACTACTGAGTCTCGAACCTTCTAAATCTGCTTCTCTCCCACCTCTTTGGCCTCATCGGGTTGCGGATTTTAAGCCAGAGCTGATTGTGGCGGCCTTTGAGGAGAGGAAGCTGCACTAAAGGGGAAGCACCTGTTTTGCGCCTGTTTTGTGTACGCTCCTCCTCCCCTTGCGTGCCCCGTGCCGGCGGCCAGAGCGGCCTTGCATAAGGCTCTGGGCCACGCTGCCGGCGGGACTCGGGCAAACAGCTGGACTTTGGAACTCCGCCCCCAGCGCCGCCCTCCCCACCGGCCCCTCCCCTTCTCCCCAAGGTGGCCCTGGCTCCCAGAAAGTCGGAGTCGTTGCCGCGGTGCGGGAGAGGAGGGCGGGAAGGGACGGCCGAGGTTGCCAGCTGGCTCCGGGGCCGCGGGGCCGCGGTGGCCTGCCTGCTGCGCTCCCACAGCGGCGGGCACCCCGGGCCATGCGGGAGCGCTGGGGCCGCGCGGCAGCATGAAGGGCGGCGACCGCGCGTACACCCGAGGTCCCTCTTTGGGGTGGCTCTTGGCGAAGTGCTGCTGTTGCTTCCCTTGCAGAGGTGAGTGGCTGTCGGTGCTGCGCCTTCATTTTAGGCAGAGACCGGGCAAGCTGAGTATGGGGCGGCGGGGTGGGGGGAGTAGACCGTGGTCTGGGGAAAATGCGGGTGGGGAGGGGAGCACGGCAAAGAGAGGGTTTGCTCCCAACTGTGTTCATTGCAGTTTCTGCGGCACGAAGCGTTTCGCTTGCTCTCCGCTCTCAAGGAGCTTCTGACTTGGATGCGGAGCTGAAGTTTGGGAACTCAGTTACTTACCGGCGACTTTGGTTGCTGGGCTCCAGCCTGCAGAGGGGTTGGGGCGCGGATGCGGGGGAGAGGGAGAGGCCACTCGGAGCTCTGCGCGTCCCTGTAGTGGCAGAGTCACACTTTCGTGCTCTCATTTACATATGGACCTCAGCCGCGGGGTTAACAGATGACTCTTAGCTATAGGAATGTCTGACACTTGTCTCTACACCAGGAAATATTTTTGCCAAGTGACAACTTTCTTAGGGGACTAGAGCGGGCTTTTGTCTGCCAGGGCTTTGGCAGGTCAGTGTGGGTCTGCAGCTCTGGGCCGGAGCTTGGCTCATTAATTAACCAAGAACTCTCTATGTACCCAATTAAGACTGTATTTAATTATTCTGCTAATTTTAGTGTTGTCGAGGAGACTTGCAGGAAGCAACTAATTTCCCCAGAATCAGCCTGCAAAACACGATGGTGAGAAGGATGACAGAAGGAAAGTCATCAATGCTGAAAAAGAAATCGAGCCCTTCCTAGACAGACTTAACAGATGTTCCTAACACAGTTCATGTCACTTTAACACCTCAGCTTGGAGGGTGGGGGAGATTCTGTTTCTGTGTGGTTAGAAGTGAGAATATAGGCTCTCACTTGACATAAGCCTTTTTAAAATTTCACCTATTGGGTGTCTCACCTCCACCCCTATTTGCAATGCCCCAGTCTCCTTACCCATCCTCGCCTAATGAGTCCTGATGGAACTCTCTGGGAGTTACTGGTGAATAAACTTCATCCAAGTGACCACCGAGTCCTCTGTGCTCACCCCACGCATAGCCCTGACAAATTCTCCATCCTAAGCAGATAGGAGACTACAAAAACTAATTAAATCTGAAGGACCTTTCCCCAAGTCATTAAGGTTCATAATTTCAGCGTCAGGTTCTCTCAATCCTGCATTTAATTAGAATAGCTTGGAACTGAGTAGTAGCTAACTCTCCAAATCAGAATTCAGAGGGAGAAGGAAGTTTAACAGGCCAGGGACCCTCACAAAAATCCAAGCCTAGTTCAGAAACATTCAGAACCAAGGCTGGGAATTGAAGCAAGGGGGTATTAAAAGGGAGAGGAAGCAGGAAATGGCCAAAGGGAATCCGAGTGGGTGGGTTTGCGCTGAAGGCTGGCTGCTTTCATGGTGAAGGGTTTCCAAGCAGGATTTCTTGGGAGTCCATTTCCTGTCCAAAGGCAGAATTTGGGAACGTGGGCGGTGCTTATCTAAAGGCCCTGCATCTGCCTCCTTGAGTCCAGATGTGTGGCAGCCGCAGCTCCCTTACAGAGTAATTCTCCAGGGGTCTCTCAGCCTTTGCTTTGTTTGTGAATTGCCCTGGCGGGCCCTCCGTGTGGCAGTGAGAGGAGGGGGCAGGGAGCCCCCTTGGGGTGCCTGCTGGGTCACCTCCTGTCTGCAGGACTGGGAAAGCGGCGGCTGCAGGCTCTGTGGCTTGCAGGGGGCGGTGGGGGGGGGGGCATTGCTGGAGCCAGAGCTGGAGGAGACCATCGCCTCTCAGCTGAAGACAGAGGGAGGCAAAAGGCCCAAGCCATGAAAGCAGCTTAAAAGGGAGAAGGAGGGTAACAAAGGCGGGTGCCTCTTGCCTTCTTCCTCTTCAGTCCTTATTCTTTGCCACATCTGAAACATGTGAAGATGGAAAACTGGGACTCCAATCTGAGAAAGGTGGTGGGGGACGTGACTCAGCCACCCTTCCAAGAGCCCCTGGCAGCCGCTGGACAGGATGATGTGTCTGAGGTGCTGGGTACTGCCCGGGGGCTCCCTGAGTCTGCTCTAACAGCAAGGAGAGCTCAGAGTCCCCACCCAGCCCGAAGGCATATATTCGAAGCAGACTGAAAAGATAATGTCTTATACTGAGCTTGAATGCAGTGTCCAGAGCCCCAGAACTCCATAGGAAGAAGCTTGCCCAACTGCAACACAGAGAAGGGTTCGGGCGAGAGTCTGAGAGGCTGATGGGAGTGCAGGGCATCTACACCAGGGACGGTTGGCCTCCCTTTTCAGTTAAACCAGTTCCTCTGGTTGTACAGATGACTGTGAAGCTAATGGTTTAGAACTCACTACTATGGTTCCTGAGTCAAGGGGCCTTGACTAACTGGCTTCCAGTCACTCAGCATTTAAAGGACATCTCCTTCTAAAGTCTGGGACAAAGGAACCAAGAGGAAGTGGAATGTTCTGGTTCTTTTTGACACAAAGCTAAGCTATCCTGGACTTGCTCTGGTGAATCCTAAGTGGTTGTAATTCTTAACACTAGGGTAAGAGTCAAGGATTTAGTGACGTACCTGTGTGGCCTTTAAAGATCATATTTGAGAAAAATATGGACGAAGTTAGTGGAGCTTGTCTTTGGATTTGGAAAAGTGAGGAAGGCAACCCTCTTGTGTTCTTCTGTTCCAGTTTTTGGTTCTATTGAGTATGGGTGTGGCAAAGGGGTTTGATGAAAGATGACCTTCCTTCCGTACCTTGAAATAAGTATTGAAGGGCAGGAAAACTGAAAACCAAGGGTAGAACAGAAATAGAGATGGGTGAGAAGGAAGAAGGACAGCAAATACATTTATAACTGCCTTTTTGGAAGTGGAAAATAGCCAGCCATGAAATAGTGGCATGTGTGTGTCTGAAGAGTGATTCTTCACTGATGTCACGCTCTGTGGGAGGTTTCAGGATTTCTTTGACTACTTCGACTTTCCTCTATACCTGAAAGAGTGGGTCCATCCTGGGTTCTCCTTTAGTGATCTTACCATTTGAAAAAGCAACTGGTTTCTGAGTGACAGAAAGGATTTCAAGTCCCCTGGAGGGTTGCCAAGTCATGTGCTACAGACCAGAATTGGTGACTTCTTAGATCATGGAGCCTAGAGACTTTTCAGACCTTGATAGTTGGAAGCCAGTTTTAGAGCCTTTAATTTTCTAGTCAATTAACTTTGGGTATATGGACAAAAGTCCCTTCTTGGAAACCTTTCCTGACTCTTGCCCTCCTCTGCTTCTCCACAGCGTGCATGGCATTTATTTATACTCGCTTACTGTTGTATCATTGTCCTTGCTTCTCAAGCCCATGTGTCATCACATCTCCCTATTTGTACTGTGAGACAGTACCTGGTTCAGAAGACTGTCTCAGAAGTGAAGAGAGGAAAGGGTGGCGACTTATCCAGGCCAAGTAAGCTCACAGGAGAGTTGCTGGGATCACAGTCCCATGGCTCTTTCGCCGCAGGGGCGATTGGGGCTGACATCACAGGGTATGGGTAACAGTTACGGGGGTTTACAGGGCATCCCGAGTCATCCTTCTCTATAATTTCTTTTTTCCCCCCCTACGTTTCCCCAGAATCACTAAGCAGGAATCTTATGATTGGATGTGAATATCCCTTCTTTGGCCCATGAATTAATACAGCTCATTTTATAAACAGAATTGAATGTGTGAAACCATGACACCAAGTTCCTTTAGAAAGGTGTTGGTAGCCTCAGAGAGGAACAAAAGTGACATTCACTTTTGTTTACTTTAGTTAACCACCCCAGGGTCAGAGAAGCCTTGGGGCCTTGAGGTATACATCCCTTTTTATTTCTTTATCTTCCAGGAAGTGCCTTTACCACTATGAAAATTGAATTGACCATTTAGCATGTATGTTTGTCCATTATATCTCTCCATTTTCTCTGCCTCCCAGGGATATACCTTAATCTGGGGAGAATTTCCACACATACGTCCTGTTGCCAACCTAGATATTATGGTTTTCTTCCCATACCTGATTCTCTGACTAGTGGGTAGTAACAAGAATCTCAATTATTCCCTGCCTTCCAGTCATAATGTAGCCTAGTAGAAATAGGAGTGTATGGATTTGGTTGGGGTGGAGGAGGTTGGACGCGGAAGCCAAATGTCCTCTTTTGGTACAACTGTGGGTCCAACAATGACTGATCATGCTGTAGGCGTGTCACCCCAGGGGTTCCATGGGCTACAGGTTGGTAAGTCCTAACCTGAGATAAAAAGATAAAAACTCAGACTCTGTGTTTTTATTCAAAATAAAAGGTTTTTGGTTTGGTTTTGTTTTTTCTAAAGTGAACGTGGGGTATTCACTTCGGAGCCCCCAAATGCCGTAAGCCTACCTTAGTCTGGAGCAGTGTTTTTGGTATTGTACTTGATGAAGTTCCTCCTGAATCTTGGTGCTTCTCTTCTGCCCTCAAAAGACTCCCCATCCTTTTGAAGTGCTTTTCCTTTGCAGTGAATGTGAGTGGCTGCACGGCCTGCCCTCTCCTTCAGACCAAGGCCCAGCTTTTCCATGCCCTCGGAAGAGCATGGGTCTAAAAGCTGAGTGGGGCTTCTCAAGCAGAAGGGGCTGTACCATGGGAAGTTAGAACTGGAAGCAATCTCAGAGATTATTTAATAGATCTTTTTTTCTACAGGAGGAAACTGAGATCCAGCCATTTAGTAGCAGAGTCAGACCTAGAGCCCTTTTCCAGCCTTCCTCCTGTAACTCCATTTTTGTCTTCCTGGGCGTGCGGTTTCTCTTACTCTAGACGAGCCCAACTTAGAAGGGTAGAGGCTGACCCCAAGCTGGAACTTGGGTGTTAACTGTGGAATGATCTGTGATTCTGGGGGATGATTGCGTTGCCTGGAGCCACTGAGATCTGGACCTCCCTGTTCTGCCTTCAGTGGCTGTTCTGTCCCAAGGCCACAGAAGGCAGAGACCGCAGTTGCACCTCTGTCTTTCCCAGAGCAGCTTCTGCACATTGTTCTTCGTAAATATCTGTCCATGTTTTCCCCTCTGGTTCAATTTCATTCCAAAGGCCCCTTTCCCCGCCTTTCTTTCTTGTCTCTTCTCATGAAGTGTACCCTTTCAGGTGGAAATGAATCAATGAAATACATTCCTATCATTCCGTTTTTGAAAGTCACTGGTTTTTATGTAACACACAGTGTTTTAATCCATTTGACAAATGTTTATGTGCTGACTGCCTGCCAGCCCTGCGCTGGATACTGGGGGAGAATGGATGGGAATCATAACGGCACTGACCCCATTGGGCTGCTGTGAGGATTAGTTAAGACAATGTATGTAAAGGGCTTAGCGTAGCACCAGGCATATAAAGTGCTTTAAAAAGGTTAGCTGGTAATGGTAACAGTAGTTGGGAATACTAAACATAGAACCCATACTCAGGGGACTCACAGCTAAATATCTGTGGGTCTTCTAGGTGGTAATGCTGCAAATCTACATTCCTAAGCAATTTAATGGTCTTGGTTCAAACCATTGTCAGCTGTGCCTCAGTGCTGTAGAGTTGCCACTGGGGGGAAAGAAAGCTTGTGATCTGTAAGTACGATAGGGATTTCCTTTTTTTTAAATTAAACCAATTAAAAATTTTAAAAAGATACAATGCTTCTAGTATTATAATCACTGTGGTTATGTAAAAGAACATCTGAGAGAAGGTACTGGCAAGATACCCGAAGCATCCTCAAGTTAGTCTTCTCTGAGGGGAAACACAGTGTACAAGAATTGGAACATGGCTACACCAGGACTGAAGTTTAGGTCCTGAAAACCTATGTTATGTAAAAAGACATCACTTCCTGCCTGCCCCTCGACTTTGGCTAACAATCTAATCGAGCGCCATTTTTCTGATCCCATCAGCCAACGTTTGTTGCACACCCTTCATTTGCAAAGCTTTGCACCTCTTCAGGCTGTTTTTGCCTAGGTAAAAATCATGACCTGCCCACAGCAGCCCCCAAGGTTCTGGACATTCTCTGAGGTTTGGCCATTATCTTGTGTATTCCTTGTGGTTGGGAAACATGGGTAGCTTGGCCGCCCTGCTTGGTCTATTCAGTGACTAATGGAGTTCCTCTTTTGAGGTTGACAGAACCTTCTGTGTTATACTTCCTGCAAGGAGGTGAGCCCTGGTTACGGCTGCAAGGCAGCCAAGAGGCTGCCAGGTTGGCTTTAGCCAGGTGAAAGAGCAAAGATCAGAGTTATGCAACAGGTCCTTTCACATTCTTCTTGCTTTGCTGGAGACCATAGTGAGGAAACTGGCAGATTGAAAGGAGGGGAAACCCCTTCCACTGCTCAGTTGAAACAGTGCCTCATAAAACATCTCTGTATGCAGGTACTTGCTCTCCTTGGGGTGGGATTAGTTGTAGGCATCTGTTTGGTCTCTTACAGCACCTGGTGTGCAAAAGGCTCTCAGGACAGTCCCAGTTTCTGCTCTCCCACCATCAGCATCTCCATTATTGCCCCCAGGGAGAAAGGGATATTATCTTTCCCCATCCAAAAGAGAATCAAGCCTCACTGGTGAAAAGAATTGCAAACACTTCACTTCTGCACAGGTTTTGGATGTCAGGCTCACACCTGTGTGCTGCCTCCTCATCTTCTTTCTCTGCTTAGAGCAGAAGTTCTCCAAGAGTGGTTAACACTGGAGAAAATGTTGGAAATGCAGATTCTTGGCCCCATTGACTCAAACTCCGGAGTGAGCGCCAGCGGTCTGTGTTTTAACAAGCCCTCCAGGAGGCTTCGTATTTTTGGTTTGTTCTTTTCTCTCCTCTCCACCCTCCCCACCTTCCTCCTCCTTTCCCCCGGCTCCAGCAAGGGCGTCTGTGACCTGCTTCCTGGGGATTCTGCTTTGAGAAGTGGGGGAGGCCCTTACCACTCACCGTTACTTGCCAGGAGGGTCGGGGGTGACAGGGACAAGGTTGGAATTAGGAATCACCTACATCTTCCCTGAAACCTTCAGCACCTAGGGCCAAGTAAGGGTAGTTGTGGCATCGTTCTTCCCATTTAAGACTCCTTCCCTCTTATGTTCATTTTCCTCAGACTCTTAAAAGGTAACTATGCTTACTTCAGAAAAAAATCAAAAGTTAGGCAAACAAAAAAGACCATAAAAGCATAACTTTGTAGCATAATCCTAACTACCTCGTAACAACTACTTAATCACTTAATGTATCCTTTTCTATATGTTTACCCCTTTTAAAATAAATGGGTTCATATTTATAAATATGTTCTGCCTTAAAACATGATTTCACTTAATCTTCGGAACGTCTTTCCATAGAGATGCATTTCCAGGATCTTTTTAGTGGCTACAAAGGGTTTCGCTGTAGACAAGAATTGAACTTGGCAATTGTTGGTACTGATTTAATATAATGGCTAAAATTTGGTGAGAAGGGATGAGGAAGACCCCTGGGCTAAGAAGTAGATCTTTCCAGAATCAGACTGTACAGGCAGATTCTTGTTGTGGAGTTTACGAATCTCCACTCCCTACATCCCACCTTTCCTTTCCGCGAGGTATATTTCACCCCATGGGAGGGGTACGACTTACCCCTCTCCCCCGTGAGACCAGTGTGCACGGGGCTAGAGCTGCATGTTTTACTCCCTCAGCCTTTTCTTGCTTACGTGGTGTTAGGAATCTCCTCACTTCTAAGACTTCTAATTGTGCAGTTGCCTTCATGAGTAGGTCCAGGGATTTCTCTTTTTGAGACACGCCTCCAAAGATAGGTCATTTCAAAATTATTGTTACTGGGAAAGAGAGCCTTGATTTTTTTTTTTAATCTGCCTAGCAAAATCATACATAAACACTGGGAAAACATTTGAAAATACAGATAAATGAAAATAAAATCCCATTACCTAGAGAGAGCTCTGTTAACATTTAAAATATATCCTTTTAGTTTTTTTCCATGTGTGTATTTTTTCCAGAAATAGGGTAGTAGTGTTACAAACTTTTTTCTCATAACATACTAAACAACTTCCACGACGTTTTTGTGGATGCATTCAGTGATATGCCAGCTCAGCTCAGGTTGGGATTGTTAAATATTCAATGGCTAAGCCATTGGTAGCTTGAAATCAGCCGTGGTGGGAGTAGTTATACTAAGAATGTTACCAGACACCACAAATCAAGGTTTTTCGTTTTATTCAGAGAGCTGGTTTATCAACATACTACGAGGTGCTCATTTTATCATGTGTAAATATGGCTTGTTTTTATTTTCAACCTCCCTATTTTTGGTTGTTTCTAATTTTGCTATTATCAACAATATTGTAATGAGCATTCTTCTAGTTAAGTCTTAACACACACCTATAATTACTTCCTTAGGATAAAATCCCTTGAAGCGGAGGTCCTAAATGAAAGGACATCCCAGATTTCAAGACCTAGTTGTTGCCAGTTATCCCCAGTTTTATACCCTTTGAAAGGAAGAGTGTACTGTTCTTTGTTTAAAGAGGATTTATGAGAAACATCCTCTGGGACCAGGAATTTCATGTCTCTCCTATTGTTTACTTCTGTTTACATTTTCTGAATTAACTTAATTCTTTTTAGATAAGGAAATATGCTGGCTGAACGCTTTTGATGCTTAAGCTACGTACTGATAAGCAGGGGGTAAAAAAATTCATCTTGCGGGTGGTTCTGGATTGAGAGGCAATAGATCATGATGATTAAGAGCTTGGACTCTGGGGCCAGAACGAGTTTGAATCCCAGTTCTGCCAGTTACCTGTGTGACTTTGTGCGAGTTACATAAACTCTGCGTCGGTTTCCTTGTCTGGAAGATGGAAGGGATGACGGGATCTAGTCACGGAGTTTTCACAAGGCTTAGATGGGTTGGCATACGTAAATCACCTAGAACTGGTACATGGTGAGTGCTGTGTCAGCGTTGGATTATTGTTAGCATGAACGAGTATGTAGAAGTCTCTGTGGAATTGTGCCAACTATCACATTCAAATGATTTCATTAGTTCCTTAATCATATGAGAAATTGAGCTGAGCATATTTTGTATTGATCCCCAGATATTTGGGTACCACGTGGCAGGTATTAGACTAGCAACCATAGAGAATTTAAGATGTGTCCATGCCCCTGAGGATCTTGCAGTCCAACTTGGGAGCTGCCCCATAAGCATAGAACAGTAAATAATGACCAAAAAAAGGAAAACAGTTGCTGAAGACAATAAGAGGAAAGATGCTTCAAGGTCCTGCCTGATTTCTGACTAAAATAGTTCTGCAGAAGCTGATGAGAGCACAGTGCCTGGGGTGATCTGGGAGGACTTCTCAGGGGATGTACGGTTGTCTCCGGGCCCTACAGGGGCTTTTAAAGGGCTCAGTACGTAGTGTGAGCAAAGCAGCAGGGATGTGCAGGGGACCACAGAGGAGAGGTGAGACCTGCCTGCTCCGGCTGTGCTGTCTAATTCTGTAGCCGCTAGCCATGTGTGGCTATTGCAGACTTGAAATGAGGGGGGTCCAAATGGAGCTGTACTCTCGGTATAAATTACGTACCAGATCTCAAAGGTTTAGTACAGAAAATGTAAAGTAGCTCAGTAATCTTTATATTCATTACATATTGAAATGATCATATTTTGGACATAGTGGGTGAAATACAGTATATTACAATTGTACCTGTTTGTTTTTACTTTTTTACTGTGACTACTAGAAGATTTTAAATGATATAAAATTACATAATTTTATTTTTTATATAATATAAGACACGTGGCTCACATTTGTGGCTTGCATTATATTTCCTTTACATGGAGCTGTCCTAGACTTTATAGTCCATGATACACTGATGTGCCGGAGTGGAAAGGATATAGAGTTAGAAACTTTCACCCCATTCCAGGGCCAATCCAAGGCTGTCCTGCAGCCCCTGCATAATTACAGGAGGATGGCAGTCTCTCTGATGCTTAAAGATGCCCATGGGCATTCTCCACTGAAAATTTCAAGCAAAGCAGTTATACATTTTCCTTTCTGAGCAACGTAGTTTGTGAGGAAACAAACAGGACTGAAATTGCAAGTTCTCCTCATGGAGCACAGATTAGCCAGATTTTAGGAACAGAATGTGGGGAAGTGCTGAAAAGAATAGTGAACCGGAAGACTGACAACGCGCTACCGTCTCCCAGCTGTCTAACCCCCAGCTGACGGACTTCACTCCAGTCCTGCCTCTTCATATGACATGAGAAGTGTGGCTGGCCTGCATGTCCCCAGGGTCTCAGGGATAAGATGGGGCGGAGGGAGCCCGCTGCTCTGACTCAGGACCGAGGTCCAGAGAAGGCATGACTAGGTGGGTGCACGCAGCTCCTGGTTGAACTCGGGCAAGTTTCGTTTTGCCATTTAGCCGAGTGACGTTTGAGTGTTTGATTCATTCTGAACAGCATTTCTCATCCCGTTTTTGCCCTCCTGAAGCATCACTGAGTGCCTGGCAGAGTGCAGTGCTATACAGGCTATTGGGACCATCTCCCTATTTGTGTAGGGAAAGTTGAATATATAGCACGCCTTGCTGGTATGGCATCATAGAACACTAGAATTTTGCAGCATCGCAGAACATAAAGATCTCAGTTTTATCCATGAGAAGAGCACTTTGGAAAAGACAAAAGACTTGCCTGAAGTCTGAGCTGGTAATGAGTAAAATGGTATCATTCTGTCTGTAGCATATTGCTTATACCTTTACAGAGAAGACAGTGAAACGTAGAATAGTCCTGCCCTTTTTTTTGAGGGGGGAGAGATGGAGAGGGTAGAAGCACTGGATCAAGTCTTCTGGGAAATCCAGCTCTTTGGAAGGAATCTGGGGGGGCAGGGATCCCAGTGAATCAGAAATCGCTCTCAGGTTCCTGAAACTATGTCCTCGCCACCTGCTCTAGATCTGCTCCCATAGGAATCTATCCTACAGTGGCCACTTGCATCTGGTGTTTCTAAATGTCTAGACGGATTCTGGGGGAACTTTACCACTCTGAAATCACAGCTGGATTCCCAGAACCTAGAGCTGAGGGCTAGGTCCCACAGGTCCTGACAAAATCAGGATCTGTTCCACTGGCCCGGAGTCTCCAAGTGAGGCAAGGCTATACGGGGGACCTTCTTTAGACATGTCATGGGATCTTCCTATGACCTTCCAGGCCTTATGGAAGGTCAAGGTTGATCTGAAGCCAGGCCTGGATAGCCAGTGTGCTCCAGCCTAATCAGGGTCCCATGAAGCCCTCCCAGACGACCCAGGGAGGTTTGTGGCTGCCACAGTGTTCTGGGTACCTTACTCAAAGTTTCCTGGGCTGGTCATCTCTGACTCCTCCAACACTGGGGGATCATTGGCAGTCAGCCAGTGAACAAAGTGGGTGTGGCCTTGCCCTTGTAAATTTACAGTTTCGAGAGGGCAGCAGATCTCTCTCTCACACACACACAGATCTTTGTAAGTGCTCCCAAAGGGCACTGTGAGAGTATCGGTTGGAGGGAGAGGGGAGGAGGTAGAAGTTACACTGGGGCAAAAGGGACCTTGTGTGAGGAACTGACGTAAGTACTGAAAGTCTGTTACTGCCATTCTTCTGGTCCCCAAGTGGACCACATTTAAAGGGTCTTTCCAGAAGGTTTTGCTAAATATCATGGGAGAACACAGGGAAGTAGAGTAAAAGAAGCATAAAGTGAGACAGTTTATGGAGGTCACCTTGCTTGACACTGGCTTGCTTCAAGAGCTCATGTGCCATTCTTTGGTTCCCAAGCACCTGGGGGGAACCTGTACTGTGTCCATAAGGGATCATTGCCGAGGCCCTCACTTCCTAATTCATGACCTGAGTCCTAGGGAGCTGTCATGTTCCTACATATCTTGACACTGGGATCCAGATGGGAAGGGCCAGATTCCCATTCACCTTTACCCACCTTGGGCTTCCCCCCCGGCTCTAGTTTCTGCTCTGAGGTGTTGCCATCCACAGCTGCCGCCTCCTGTGGGGATACACCCCCAATCACACATGAGGACAGGTTTCAACTGAGTCAGAGGGAACCTCTTCAGCAGTGCTGTAGACTTGACTCTACAACATGCGGGTCAGTGTACTCAGTGGAGTTCTGAGACCTTTTCCGGTTCCCATTCCACAAAGGGTTTAAAAAACAGACAATCCTATTTGTTTACTTGGATTCTGTGTGAAGGTGGGCGAAGACCTCAGTAACCTTCTGGGGGTTTTCCCAGCCTTTCTAATTTTTAAGTCCCTGTTTCTTTGTGCTTTGGTTGGGAAATTATATCCCCTTCCCGATTTAACTGACACCCTGACTACCAAATAATGCTTCCACTTGGAGTGTTAGCAGCTACCTCTCCCAGAGTGTCTGTGGATCTCCTCAAACAGCCAGTTTCCCAGCTCCTTCATGGTGAGGTAGTCAGGTCTAAGTTTAACTGTGACCTTCTGCCAGCATACACAAGCGAGGACTGCAAGAGCAAAATCAGAGCTGGTCTATTCTCAGGGTGTGTGTGTGTGTGTGTGTGTGTGTTGTAGGAGTTAGAAGAGTAGGTGGGCAAGTCTCCCCAAAAGACCAGATCAGCCCTGGGGGGAGAAGTGGAGGAGTTCAGGGTAGGGAGACGTATAGTCATCCCAAAGGATGATTGGGGTTTATCCTAGCTTGGCTGGGTCCCTGGGAGAAAGTCAGCCAAATTCTCCACCCTCTTGGTTTCCTCCCACTGTAAAGTATCAGCGACATAGCTCACCTGGCTTTGTAATTACCGTGGCTTCCTGCCAAGCATTATGCCACAATTATGTGCTCACTCTTGCCTCTTATTCCAAAGTCACCAATCCCAGGTTCATGAGATACAATCTACACATCGTATTGTATAGATTTCAGCCCTTGTTTCATTGTCTGGGGTGCATCTTTGTTGGGTTTGCATCTTTTTCTCTTTCAATGTGTACATATCTCAGAGACAGGATAGAGGCAGTGTCTGTAATTCTGTTGGTAGAATAGCTTTGCACATTTTTATACTAAAAAAAAATTTTAGTATAAAAATATGTAAATGCAAAGGATTGAAACTGGTTTAGTTTGTAAAATATTTCTTATAACTTAGTCACACCTCCAATTTGTGTTTATAGTCATAATTAGCATCCTACACCATGAAATTCATACATACATATGTGACATTTCTAGAATGGTATCAGATTGTGACTCCGATAGGACAATCTTACTTTTCTGTTTGCTCTCTAACAAACAGAGGCAGGTTTGGAGACGCCACGTGAAGCGTATGTGTCTCTCCAAAATGCCCTGGCGTGCACTTGAGAGGAGACCCAGATCACAAAGCTTCTAGAGCTGGGATTCTAGCACTTTGTGACAGTGTCCAGGTTAGTCTTACAAAAGGGACTTGTCTAGGAAGGGAACATGGGCCGTTTAGCTCTCTTGTGCTCCTCTGTCATTTTCTGTAAGTAAACGAGCAGGATTTTTGAGGGCGCTTCTCTCTTGAGCTCGGGTCTCTAAGGGGAGACTGTGGGTTAGAGAGGGTCAGACTGAGTTCCCATCCTGGCATTAGAATTTACTAAATTACATTAGTCTAGTTACTTAGCTTCCTTATATTAATTTCCTCATCCTTATACTTGGGAAAATACAGGTATTTACTGGAGTGTGTGTGCATCACCTAGTATAATCTTAGCTTTCTGGCACATAGAATGCACTCAATAAATGCTGTTATTATTATGAACAATAATATTCTTTCTCATTGTCAGATATTTCTCTGACTTACAGGGCAGTAATTTGAGATGGACCATTAAGTGGGGTGGAGGATTAGTGAATATTTTTCAAAGCTTTCCAGGAAAACAGACTTGTAACTTATTACGCCTCTAATTACTGGCCTTTTGCCTAATTTTTGATCCCTGAGAGTGTCCTTGTTCAAAACAAGTTGCTGATCTGGTGAGTCCTAGGGCTGATTCAGGATGACAGTTTTTCTTAAGAGGTAAAAGGTCTCCTGCCTACACCTGGCCAGCGTGTTGAATTCTTAAGCAGTTTTTCAGCAGGTCACCACTAAAGACCTTTATATTTATTTGTTTAGTTTGTGCCATTATCCTATATTCGTGTCCAAAGTTGATCATCTTGGATGTGTTCCTTGAATTACTGCAGTTACCTGATCCGCTCTGGTAAATACCTGATCTTCCATTTATGGCTTAGAAATTTCTCTTCTGTCCTTAGCAACCAATCAGAGCGTCTTGTATTCAGAAACCGTATTTATCACTATTAGACAAAAACAAAGAAACTTGACATTTTGGTTAAACGTATTATTGGTTAGATTTGAGATTACTTCGTCCAAGAGTGAAACTCACTTATAGACCTTCATATTCAGCAGGTAGGAGGAAGTCAAAAGTCCCCCAAATTGACTCCCTTGGGACCTGTGTGGAGTCAGGCCATGTGGCCGTCCTTGACTTAATCCCCGTGGCCCAGGGAATAAAATATTCCAGTTATTTTAGGACCCACCCCTGGGATGGGGGTGAGGCTAGAGATTGAGCAGGGGCAGGGTTTCAGCTCACAAAGCTGGGAAATCTGGGGTGCTCCTGTGCTGGGGAGGCCAGCCAGCAGGCCTCGTCCCTGTTGACCCATAGGCCCCTTGCTCTAATGAGAAACGGCAGTGAGTTTAAGGACAGCTGAAGTCCTCCTGCCTCTTCTGTTGCACGTGCTCAGGGGACAGCATGGCCAGCTCTCCTGGAGGGGTAAGGAAGTTGTGTGCTGGGGAGGCCTTGTGAAGAGGTAACATGGGGAGTGTGTCTTGAAGGGTCAGGCGGGATACTCTTCATCTAAGTCGGACAAAGGAAATAGCGTGGGGAAAGGACGTGGGGTCGTGGATGGGAGTGGAGTATCTATGGAAATGATTTACCATGTGGTACTACAGTTTCCCCTTTGTTCTTCTTTGGGGAGTCAGCCTACACATTTCACATATGAGAAGACTGAGGCTCAGACAGATGAAGCGATTTCCCCGAGAGCACGTGGTTAATAAATTGCGTCCTGGTCTCTTCTCAATATTCTACTCTCCCACTTACCCTGCTGCCCAGCTTAATTCTGATCCTTTTATCAAGTTCTATATTTTTTTATTACTGTAATGGAATTTGGTACAGTTCCACATTGTGTCCCTGAAACTATCAGATGGGTTAGCAATTCCAGAAGCAGCTTTTTCTTGCGGGGGGTATTACTTTTATTTGCATATGTAAACCCTTTGCCGCCAAAGCTCTTAACATAACATAAGCATTGCCTGGCATACACACACACACACACACACACACACTTTCATACCCTAAATAGCAGAGGCCTAGAAATGTTTGTCTACTTTTGCCAACATCTGACTATGATTATCTTTAACCACAGTCACACTTGTTTGTCTCTTAAAATAGTATTGACTCTCCCAGGGAGGCTGTTTCTAGTCAACACAGCCCTCCCGGAGCCCTGTGTATTCCACCTGCCTTCTGGTAGCCGGGACAGCCGTGATTGACTGTGATTAATTTCCCTGCTCCCTTGTGTTGACACTCCTGAATTCTTCCTTAGGGTTCACAGAGCTCTCCTAGTGAGAGGATTAGATTTCACCTCCAGAGCCCACCTGTTGACTCAAGTAACCGAAAGTGTAGCTCTCCCTGCGATGTCCCGTCAGCCCTTCTTCCTTCCTGTCCCTGCCTCTGCCCACAGGCCATGCCACTCTGCAGGGGTCAACTTCCCCAGAGGAGAGCTGCCTACAGGCCCAGCTGTGTCTGACCTGTGGGTAGACCCAGCCAATTTTTGAAATGGAATATACCTTCGCCCTGTTCCTCAGCATGGATATTAAAAATGTGTGTCCTTGCTTTGGGATTCTGTCTCAGAGAAAGTCAGTATCCCCCTCTGCTAGCCTGTCGGGTTCCTTTGCTTTAAGGTAAAAGTTGCTTATTTTGACTTGGAACTTGAAGAGAGTTAGAGGGGGATGAAGGTGTTGTTTTACCTCACAGTTTCTATCTACGAATCACCCCCTCCCCACCATCCCCCGTCCCCTGGAATAATACATCATACCAAGCCAGGAAAACCTGCTCTCCGCTGGGGCCCGGTGGTGGTCTTCGAGCGGGTCTTTCTCACAGCATCATCAGGATAAAGGAAATGAACAGCATCAATTCACATGTGTGATTCTGGGTGGTGTGCTCTGGACTTGGATCCCATCGCTAAGAGATGCCTTTTCTGAAACAATCAAGGGGACATGTGGGTGGCAAACACAAAAACCCTCGGGTAAGGACTGAAAAACAAATAGTTTGTCAGGATTGCTTTTCCGTTTTTCAGGCTCGCTGTATGCTTTGAACAGTGTGTTCTCCAGAGTAGGGGCATGGAGGTCACCAACTAGGCTCTGAGAAGAGCCACTCCTGGTGCCATTGTTGGGCTCTATTGCTCATCCTGAACCACAGAAGTTGTTTCTGCATAACCTTGTGATAGTAGAGTTGAAAGGTGAGGTGCTTAATGGTAGAAAATAGGTTTGGGAGATGTAGGTGGCAGATGAGCTCATGAAAGCCCTGTAAATATTTTTATGATCCTTAAATTATCTCGCTAAATAGAATGAGGACTGTGCAATTTCCATTCTTCTGGGCTAGAAATAGTTCAGATTTTCCACACTTGAAATTCGAACTAGAAATTTTTAAATTCATTTTTGTGTGTACAGATAATAGGGTGCATTAAGACACTTTCATCCCCACCCCTACTGTGGTCCTTCATCCAGATGAGGCTCAAAACTATGAGTGTAGATTTTAGAGTCCAGCATACCTGCCCTAAACACTGGCTCTGTCATTTACCACTTCTGCAACCTGCCAGAAGGGACTCAACCTCTCTATGCCACATTCTCGGTATCAAATGGGCATCGTAATAGCACCTATGCACATGCAATGTTGCAGACATTACACGAGACTGCAAGTAAAATGACTAGCATATCTGTCATGTTGTAAGATCTCAGTAAAGAACAACGTGTAAAACATAAATGTAGAGGATGGTGACGGTTGCACAACACTGTTGTGCACTTAAGTGGTTAAAATGGTACATTTTATATTTTATCACAATAAAAGGAATTTTTAAGCCATACCCCCAAAAAAGTAGATGTATGTGTGAAAGAGAGCAATTTATTAATGTATAAAAGAATGGAAAGTAATTTACCAAAACCTGCTCTCTGGAAGGATTCTGGGTGATTTTTTTTATTTTCTTCCTTAAAACTTGTTGAGTTTTGAAAATTCCTACAATAACATTATTTACTTCTACAACTAGAAAATATTAAGTTACAACAGAAGTCTAAGTGAACAAAAGCATAGCTAAGTCAAACAATGACGGGCCACCCACATTTTCAAGCAGGTTCCTGGACTCTGTTTTCCACCTGCCCTACTGGTTCTTGGGGTTGATGGGGGCAGGGTGGCAAGTGCAGCCCCTCCCTGTCCTGGCCCTACCTGACCTCTAACCTAGTCAGCTGTCTACCGTACCCATGGCCACGGTCACTGGGAGGATCGGGTGGGACAGTGCAGATGGTTCCTTGTGGCCCAACCCACTGAGCTGCAGTGACTACAGGTGCCACATCAGTTTTTGACTCCCAGTTGCAGAGTTTCAGTATCTTGGGGTTTTGGGGTTCATGTATTTAATAAAGATGCATATGCACTCACAGGAGTTTTTCAGCCTCTGTGCTTCACACATGGCAGTGTGACGTGTCAGAACATCCAAGAGCAGAGTGGCAGTCGGCCCCGCCTCCATCATCCCCCTACCCTTCCACCCCAGCTCTCCGTTACACATGACTGGGATTCCCCCCTCCTCCAAACACACCCCCCCAGCATGTTATTCTTGCCCCAGCTTCTAGCATCTCTCCTGAGGCCTTATGGGAAAATCTACTTCTTGTTAACTTTAACCCCCTTTATCATCTCAATGCCCAGCCGACTCCTGATTATCCCCATCATGAGTGATTTAAAGATTTCACTTATTATGTTCATGCATTCATCCAGCAAATACTTACTGAACCTAAATATTCTGAAACATAAAACAGAGAAATAAAATCACATTTAGTGGAGTTTTTGCACGAGGGGAGTTATGCTTTGGAGTCATTACTACATTGTCCTCATGTGGGGCATTCCGAGGTCCTTAAACTTGGGCCTTATGCCATATTTAGACTGGAGCGTATCCTTTCTTAGATGGGGACCCTCGCTGGTGACGTGCGACCCAGAGGAGCGGAGCATGGGAACTGCCCCTGGAGCCAGAGCCTGAGCTCTGCTTCTCATGGGTCTGGCAAGCTTGGTGCCTGCACAGTGTGGTACATCCACTGGGCATGGAGACACCCAGGCTGTGAGATGGGGGGCAGGGCTGCTGCTTCATCCTTTCTCACAGTCCTGTCTCCTTAAAAGTTCCGTGATTCTGATTTATAAAATATGGGAAGCTTACAAGACAAATGGAAAACAGAGGTTCTTTTGAAGTTTAAAATATTTTTCCTGACGTTAGAGTAAGGTAAATTATGTCCTCAAGTAACATTATACATAAAAATAAATTCCAGATGGATTTCAGGCAAATGTAATGGGCACTCTAAAGGAAGTAAGGCAAATGATAGACTGAGAGAAAATACTGGCAACCTACATAATAGACAAAAATTAATATCCAGGGGCTTCCCTGGTGGTGCAGTAGTTGAGAGTCCGCCTGCCGATGCAGGGGACACGGGTTCGTGCCCCGGTCCGGGAAGATCCCACGTGCCGCGGAGCGGCTGGGCCCGTGAGCCATGGCCGCTGAGCCTGTGCATCTGGAGCCTGTGCTCCGCAACGGGAGAGGCCACAACAGTGAGAGGCCCCGCATACCGCAAAAAAAAAAATTAATATCCAGAATGTATAAAGAGTTCTTAGAAATCAATAAGAAAAAAGGCAACAACCCAATGGGAAAATGGGCAATATTTAAAAAGAAGCAGGACTTTAAAAAAAAAAAAAGCAGTAAACTTTTGGAAAAGATAAGATCAGTAGAAATCAGAGAAATACAAATAAGAACTTTTAACCCTTCAGATGAGCAAAATTAGTGGTAAGGGTGGGGAGAAATAGACAATCATACACTGGTGAGAATATAAATTGATATCGTCTTTCTGGAGAGCCATTTCGCAGCATCTTCAAAAATTGAACATGTGGGCCTCCCTGGTGGCGCAGTGGTTGAGAGTCCGCCTGCCGATGCAGGGGACATGGGTTCGTGCCCCGGTCTGGAAAGATCCCACATGCCGCGGAGCGGCTGGGCCCGTGAGCCATGGCCGCTGAGCCTGCGCGTCCGGAGCCTGTGCTCCGCAACGGGAGAGGCCACAACAGTGAGAGGCCCGAGTACCGCAAAAAAAAAAAAAAAAAAATTGAACATGTATATGTCTTTTGACCTTCTTCTAGGAGTATACCGTAAAGAAGTTCTCCATTTGTCCCAGGATGCTCAAGTGGTAGTTTTTGTTAATAGCAAGAAGATGGGCAGTAGCATTATTTCCAATAGGGGATTGGTTATGGTACAGTTTTATTGTGGAATACTCTGCAACCACTAAAACAAAAAGGAAAACACAGACATGGGAAGATCTCCCACTTGTTAAATTTTAAAAAATATATAGAAACAGTCAACTATATAGTATGAACTGCTTTGCATAAGAACAAGTCTGTGCGTTTGTGTGTATACGTGGATAATAGTCTGAGAGTTACACACTAAACAGCCAAGGTTACTAAACAGGTAGGAGAGTGGAATTGGGGTATGGGGGTTGTAGCTGGGAAGAAATTAGAGATGGAGGACATTTTGCCCTATAATCTTCTACAGTATCATTTGAAATTTCCTGAGCACGTTTTTATGTTTGATGTGCTCTTAAAAGTAATATATATTTATAGCAGATAACTTGGAAAACATAGGAAAATAATATCACCTGTCGTCCGAGACACTTTGACTTTAGTTACTTATCTCTCAGTCTTTTTTCTGTATGAACTACCTATCTATATATGCATATAATCACAGCCGGTTCAGTTTGTATACTCAATACTGTATTCTGCTTCTTTCACTTAATGTTGTCTAAGCATTTCCTGCCAGTTTTACAAATTCATAGTCTCTCATGCTACCTTTAAATGTTTATTATAAATTCAGACACTTTAAGGCTGAGGAATAGATGGCAGGATTTTCAAGGGCCACGAGGAGAGGGTACCTGGAGACTGAGCCCCTGCCACCACCTGCCCAGTGGGAGTGGTAAGTGGAGGGTGGCTGAGTCAGGCTCAAGGACCAGTCGCCAGAAATCTGCAGAAGCCACACAGCATCCTGCCTCCCCTCTCGCCTTCTCTTGTGTGAGGTCATCAACAACTTTATGCTTCTGCTTCTCCCCAGCCCAGGTTCTAACTCTGGCTTCTGGGAGCTGCCTTCTCTGCTGCAGGCCTGCCTACGAATTGAGGCCTCATTTCAATTGAGGATTTGAAATGTTGCCCTCCTCTGAAATAAGGCATCTGAAAGTCAGCTTAGAATACAAATTGCAGTCTTTCATATCTCTGAGTTTTAAAGGTGAAAGGGCTGGTGAAGAGGATCTAGAGTTGTGCTTCCAAATGACAGATTGGTGAGATTGAGATTTGTCTAAGACCGTGCAGCAAGTTAGCAGTAAAGCTGGAATCCTCCCCCTGGGGCTCTTGGTATGGCCTGTGCTCTTTTTTACTATACTGCGCTTTCCCTCTCCTAGGGAGTTGGGAGCTTGGGGCCTGACCTAGGACCGTGAAGTTACCATAAAAGGGTTCCAAACAGCATTCAGGCTGCCTGAAACGCTGAGACTTAGCCAAAGGGACAGTGAGATGAAGAAAGGTCATCTTCTTAAGGGCTTAAGTTTTAGTTCATTCATTCAGCAAATATCCTCGTCTAACACATGCTCAGAGAGGGGGGGGGAATGTTCTAAAGATAAAGGTGGAGTTATCACATGGTGGTGGGATTGCAGAAACTTTTCATTTTCTTCTATTTTTTCCCTATAATGACTAAATATTACTTTTGAAAGCTTGAATTTTTTTTTTCAAGTCCTCTTGTTCATCTAAGCATTTTTATTTGTTGAAGTCATGATATACTTCCTCACTTTGAAGTGAGAAATGGGAGGAAAAAGAGTCTGATAGTTCTGGGGTCTCCAGCCTGAGTTGGTGGAAGTACTAAGTGTGTCATGCAACTCACCCATTCATACTTGTGCCTGTCTGTGAGTGCATATGTGGGACTGCACCTGCTGGGATCTGCTTCTGCATCTGTGACTGCGGAGGAGCAGCCCGTTTTACAGAAGGGAATAAGGGGTAATGGAGCTGCTTGGAAGAAGGAAGTGCGTTCTCCCTTTGCTGCCGTCCTGGGAAGGAAAGTGAGAGAGAGTTCGTTCGTCAGTTGACTCAAACCACAGCAGTCTGATGGCACAGGATCAGGGCTGGCCTATCTGGCAGGCCTTAGGCTCACTGGGCATTACTCTGTTACAACACAATACTGTTTATTGTTATTCAACAGTCACTGTCATTACTGTTTATTGTTATATATATATCATTATTTAAGTAAGTATTATGATCTCAGAGGTAGGTGTTGGTTATCCTCATTTTATAGACGACGAAATCAAGGTTCAGAAAGGTTAAGAGGTAGAACTGGAAGTCAGCTCCCCGGACGTGTCCCTCTCCCACTTGGCTCCGTATTTATCCATGCACACACAGACAGGTACCTTGGCTTCCTTTCTAGTCATTTAATATTTAGAACATATTTATTGAGCACTTTCGATGAAATCTTTTCCCCACAAATGTTTATTGAGTGTTTTAGTTCTGTGTCAGGCACTCTTCTAGGTACTAGAACCTCAACAGTGAACAAAAGCAGACAAAAATTCCCTGCCCTCAGGGAGCCTATACTCTAGTGAGGGGAGTAAGAGAGGCAGAAAATAAATAAGTTCTACAGTAGGTTTTTTTTTTTATATAAATTTATTTATTTTGGGCTGCCTTGGGTCTTCATTGCTGTGTGCGGGCTTTCTCTAGTTGCGGCCAGCAGGGGCTACTCTTCATTGCGGTGCGTGGGCTTCTCACTGCGGTGGCTTCTCTTGTTGCGGAGCACAAGCTCCAGGCACATGGGCTTCAGTAGTTGTGGCACTTGGGCTCAGTATTTGTGGCTCACGGGCTCTAGAGCACAGACTCAGTAGTAGTGGCACACGGGCTTAGTTGCTCCGTGGCATGTGAGATCTTCCCGGATCAGGGCTCGAACCCGTGTCTCCTGCATTGGTAGGCGGATTCTTAACCACTGCACCACCAGGGAAGCCCTACAGTAGGTATTTTTAAATGTAGTATATTATTAGAAAATTTTGAGGTTCAGTGAGGCCAAGAGATCAGGAGTGATTACCCTGAAAAGATACTCTCTCACTCACAGTTCCCCAGAGGAAGGCAGCACATCACATGGGGCCATGGGAGAAAACACTGAGATTGGTTGCAGGGAGAGAGAGAAGGACCTAGAGGGCTGAAGCCTTTAAGAGGTGAATCAGGGTAATCAGGTTTTGGATTGGCTAGTTTGAGTAATTTCAGCAGGCTCTGGAGTGTAGGGGCTGTCCTAGTGTTCTGGTATCTGGCCCTGGGATGATTAGGGCAGGTGGATAGTGGCCTGAAATGAGGGCCTGCTAAAGAAGTTGGCTGGGGGTATGGGCTCTGGATTGGTGGGTTTGCATACGAAATGCACAGTCAAAAGCAAGTTGTTTGCTATCTCTAGGAATTAACCCGCCCTGAGAGGGGCTTTTCCTCCGGGGTCAGCAAGGTCCCAGATACCAAAGCATCAGAATACGGAAAATTGAAAGAAAGTTAATACAGTAGGCTAGATGGGAATAAGTGCTACAGGGAAAATTAAAGAGGAAGGGGATAGGGAGTGTCAGCATGAAAGGGTGGGATGCTGTTTTAAAGAGAGTGGTCAGGGAAGACAGGGAAGGTAGCATTTCAATAAGACCTGAAGGTAGAGAGGGAATGAGCCAGGTGGGGTCTGGGGGAGGAACTTTCTAGGCAGAAAGATCTTTCTAGGCAGAGAGATCAGAAAGATCAGAGGGGGGAACGTATCTCATTGATAATATCACCTACAGCTGCATCAGTATGCCTTAGACCATAGCAGGAAGAATATAATTCAAAGATCAGGGGATATGTAGGTATCAGAAACACAAACTGATAGCAGGAAGGTTTGGGATGGCCTTATGTGTGTGAGCTGAATACAGAGTATTTTGTCCATAGACCAGATTTGAATATCTTGTTATTTCCCATTCATCCATATTCGGTCAGATGTTTCTCCCCAAATCCTCTTGGAAGAAAAGGTGATTTTTGGTAGAAAGGTGATTCGAATTCATGAGAAACCATACAACGTGGACCAATCAGAAGTTAAAAATTGTCAATTAAAGTAAATCAGGTCTTATCACCTGTCCCTCCAGAAGGTTTGCCGCTGCATTTAGGGTAAAGTTCCAGCTCCCTGCCCTGGCCTGCAAGGCTTGGGGTCTAGCCGCTGCCTACCTTTCCAACTTCAGTTTACATCTGTCCACCACCAACTGTGCTGCAGCCCCAAGAACTTCCTGCGGGTAGCTCGAGCATCCCAGACTCCTTTCTGCCTTAGGATTTCTGCACAGGCTGTACCCTGGGCTGAAGGCCTTCTCCCCGTCTTTACAGGCTGGTTCTGTCTTATCATTCAGGTCTCAGCCTGCTTCTCAGAGAGACTGTCACCGGCTGCTCACGCTGAAGTTATACAGGCCCTCCCCAGCCCATGAGCCAGTTTATTTCTCCAAATGCTGCTCAACAGTACTGGAAATTTTTCTGACTCGTTTCTTAGTTTATTATCTGGCCCCACTGCCACCCCAACTAGAATGTCAACTTCCAAATGTCAGGGACTTTGTTGTCTCCTTTACTGCTGTAGCCCAGCTCCGGGAACAGCACTGGCCACATAGGCAGCACTCAGACATTTGTTGAATGAATGAGTAATGACACAGTGTCTTCAAATATAAAACATAAATCAAGCCTACAGGACCCAGCACTTAAGGAATAAGAGAGCCATCATAGTGGGGCAGAGTCTAGGCAGTCTTCTAGGAAAGAGGCCTTCTTATGGAAATAGTCTAATTGTATATTTTTCTTGCAAAGGACCAGTCCAGTCATTGCTGATCAGGAAGCTGGGGGTTCCAGCTCTAGTAATGAGGAGATGGCCTTGTCACCACTGGACAGGCATGGCGGAGTAGCAGCCCTTGGGCCTTGGGTCCCAGGTGTGTGGTGTTTGGCAGCACCGTTTGGATTCTTTCTTAAAACATGAATGTGAATGTCTTTAGCAGACCTGCACTCTCCATTTTGCCACTCCATGCCTCTCCTGTTTGTCCTGTATCCAAACTCTTCTCATGTTTACCTTCCCTGTTAATCCCCGAGGACGTCTGAGCTTTGACCCCTGCCCTGTGTGAATAAGTGCTCTGTTCCCTAGCAGCCCAGTGGGCACTTTGGATGTTTTCGCTGATTGAAGGGAAGTTGAAATACTACTGGTAAGTCTCAAGAACCAGCTTATGGCTAGAGGACAAGGTGTCAGCTTGTCTCACCTGCCCCAAAGGCAGCAAATGCCTGCTAAAGGGAGTTCTTGGTCCCAATTATGCAAATAACCTATGTGGTATAATTAGGAAGTGACCCTTACGGGGTCCGCTGTATGGTCCCAACCCAGCCTCTCTACCTAGCTTTTCCTGTGCCCTAGGGGCCAGCTAAGCTTCTCACTGATTATTCCCTTAGCACTTACTTGCCATTTCTCCCACCTTTAACACTCTGACTTGTGAGACAGGAGATGCCTCACTGTCTACCAGTATCTTAGAATCATGTTTCCATTCTTCAGCCTCTTAGCTGGTCAGCCCACAGGCTCAAAATAGAACAACCAGCGCTCTTTGTCATGACGATATTTCTATACTTATTAGTAAAATATTGTAAACAATTAACAGAATTTTATGCCTCCCCCAAAACCTCCAGTATCATTTTCAGTGACAATTTCAAGATCTGTAGAAGGAACTCCTGGGAAACTTCAACTTGACTGATTTTATATACCCACAAGGCTAAAATCAACTTTTAAATAGCATGTCAAATAAAGCACAACTTAGAAAATTTTAACAAAATCTAGTTCTAGCCTTTAGCATAATCACTGTTTTAATTATACATTGTTCAGTCTGTTTTCAGTGGAACAGAAAATTATTCTCTCACATCTGTGATCAGAAATTGTTTCATGAATGGAATTGGGTATTTTACCTAGGAATTATGTTCAAATATCATTTACAGTTGGTTTATACCAGACTTCGAAAACACCAGTACTAAGCATGTATGCAGTTTAACTTGATGGATGAGAAATTTGTGCCAGGACCAGATCCCACCATAACATCACTAGAATTGGATCAAATTGATATTATATGCCTCCTGATAGGGTACATCGTGTTCAGGGATATTCCTGCAAAAATGCACATTCTAATTTGCTGGATGTTAAAACATCCAGCAAGGGGTTTCGCTGGTGGCGCAGTGGTTAGGAATCTGCCTGCCAATGCAGGGGACATAGGTTCGAACCCTGGTCTGGGAAGATCCCACATGCTACAGAACGGCTAAGCCCGTGCATCACAACTACTGAGCCTGCGCTCTAGAGCCCACGCACCACAACTGCTGAAGCCCGCATGCCTAGAGCCCGTGCTCCGTAACAAGAGAAGCCACCGCAGTGAGAAGCCCACGCACTGCAACGAAGAGTAGCCCCTGCTCGCCGCAACTGAAGAAGGTCCGTGCGCAGCAATGAAGACCCCACGCAGCCAAAAGAAATTAAAAAAAAAAAATAACGAAACATCCAGCAAACCCAAATTGAGAGAATATTCTACACAATAGCCACCCTGTACTCATAAAAGATGTCCAAGTCATGAAAGATAAGACCTTTTTCTATAACGGACGTTATAGGAATGATTGGCAACATTTGAACAAAGTAGAGGATCAGTGTTAAATTCCTGATTTTGCTAATTATACCGTGGTTATGTAAGAGAACGCCCTTGTTTTTAGGGGCCATACACTGAAGTATATAGAGATATAGGGGAATCTTCTCTGTAACTTATTCTCAGACCGTTCAGAAAGAGAAAGAAGAGAAAAAGCAAGTGGTAAAATGTTAATAGTTGGGAAATCTCGGTGAAGGAGATGTAAGAATTCTTTGTACGAATCTTGGCACTTTTCTCTAAATCTGAAATTATGTCAAAATAAAAAATTCATAAGAAATAATGCCAACGGGATCATACTCGTGAACTCATCCCCAGGTTGATGGGGATAGGAAGAACCCAGACAGTGGTTTTTCCTGTTCCCATCAACCTGGGGATGAATTCCCTTAGTGTACCCTGAGTGTACATCTGTACTCTGGGTCCGGATAGGCCAGAGAGGACCATGAGGGCGCTGCTGAGTGAAGAACACAGGGGGAATGTAGGAGGAGAGCCTGGGCTTGGTTGGGAGGCCCAGACTGAACACAGTCCTGTTTGCCTACTGCTTTTCCCAAGCCAGGCAGCAAGGCCCTAGAGGCAAACTCACTTGGCCCAGGTCCTTAGGAGAGGCAGGGCCAGGCTAAGACTGCAGGGTATCAAGCTGCCGTAAGTCCTGGAGACCCTAAATCTTAACACTTTCTTTCCTACCCCCCACACACAAAAATGTAGTTTCCCAAAAGAGGACCCTGAAAACCCAGTCACCGATCACCTGTTTCTTTCTCCAGATACGCAGTTTCCTCCTCTTTCTTCTTCCCTCAGGTTCTCTAGGAGAATTTCCATTGTGACATTTTCGGTTAAGTAGCACTTTATTACAGGCTTAAATGTTCCTGTGGCTCCCTGCTTAACTCTTTCCCTCCACCTCTATAATTAAGCCTGGCATGGTTACCTTTGGTTAAGGTTACTACTGAAGGGCACATTGTAAGTTGAATCCAGGTCAGGCTTCCCACTGGCTCCTGGGTAGACTCTGATGTGTTAGCACATAGCCAGAAATAACTGGCCTGGACTCTAAACTCATCTCCCACTTTGGTGTTTATAAGAGGTTGAGTTTGACCGTCAACCCTGCTGTCAAGATACCATCCTCAGGAGTCGATTCACCTTTTGTATTCCAGACTGAGATGGAAAAATAGCCAGTAACGATGCTAGCTAGCCACACTGCTTTCTACAACACATTAATAGCATTTGGTAAATGTTCCCTTTGGAGAGTCATCATCGACATGAGCATGTTAATTAGCATATTAAAGGTTCCTCGAAGTCCTGCAGAAAAGAAACAGGTAACTTCTTTAACCCATCTTAATTGACTGGGGGACAGTTTGAACATCTTAAGGAACAGGAAGCACGAGCCTGTATTGATATTCACATGACTAAGTTTTAGAGACGAATGCCTCGGCAACGTTGACTTTTTCTTAGAGGTCTCTGGGCCTAAAAATAGTCAGACTCCAGTGATTTCTCTCGCTTTGTCCTTAGCTATTCATCACCAGCCGTTTAGTGAGCTCCTCTATGACTAAACAGTTTGTGCTGGGGATACAAAGATGGAGGACAGCTCTGTCCTCAAGGACTTTCCTTAGAGTTAGGGAGGCAAGGTACATAAACAAACATTTATCAGTGCCAAATGAATGGTACGAGAGGTACTCCCAGAGAAATAGGAGAACATGCTGGGCTTAGTCATCTAAGAAGTCCTAGGTAGGCTTTAGACAAGCCGAGAGGCTGCAGAATGGTTTGAGCAATGAGAGTTGCAACATGGGTGGTGCAGTGAACTGAATAATTAGCCTAAAGTAGGTGGTTCAAATAGAATAGTTGTTTTCAAACTTTAACATACATCAGATTCGCTTGGAGGGCTCGTTAGAACACAGTGCTGGGCCACCCCCATAGTTTCTCATCCGGTACCTCTGGAGTGGGACCCAAGAATATGCATTTCTAACAAGGGCCCCGATGATGGTCACATTGCTGGTCTGGGGACCACAGTTTGAGAACCTTGGATTATCAAAGAGTGGAAGCTCAGAGAGCTGGAAAGGTGAGCTCAGGCCTGACCGCGGAGTACCTTAAATGGCAGGCTGACAAGTTAGACTTTGTTAATCAAGTTTTGAACAGGGACTTGCCCAAAGCAATAGAATTGTTCTGGTAGCAGAGAGATGTCGGATGGATAAGAGAAAAAGACTAGCTGCAGAGAAACCAATTTGGAGGTTTTTACATAGTTAAAGCAAGTGGATTTAAAAGCTGTGAATTAGGGCAGTGACAGCAGGAATGGAAAGAGAAATATTCTTGCAGAAATCTTTGTGAATGGAGAATTAGCTTGCAGGACAGAAAAACTGAAAGGTAGTCTTGGTCATTCTCTGAGAGAGTCTTCAGTTATATACGGTAACTTGTATAATGTTATTTTGAGGCTTTGTGGGTATTACTGGAGCTGAACTTGTTTATGTTCACACATTCTGAAAAGTGGAAAATGTTACCATGTAAGGTAGTAGGGTAAGTTATTTTAGAGAGCTTACATTTAACCCACTTGAGGGCTTATTTGAAGGCCTAGGGGGAAGCTCCAGTGCGGATACATCATGGACTCAGGAGTGGCCCTATTTTACCATGGAAATTTGACTTCTCTGCCAGGCATACACTTGGGAGGGTGGCATATGAGGAGAGGCCAGAAGAAGACACCTTCCCCAGCCTTGGGACTTGACAGTTACCATGTGTCCTGATTAGAAGACCTCCTTGTGCTCATGATATCTTTATAGACGAAAACAGATCCCCAGTGACCTCAGTTCCTACTGATCCACTGATTCTTGTAGCCCTATTACAAGCCCATTACTTAAATAAAAATTCTGTATTTAGGTTTTATACTAATATGACGTGTCCTTTCTTCAGTCTCAGTTTGGAAAGTTCTACCACACTCTTCTGGTGGTGATGTTTTGAACAGTTCAGAAGGCTTTTAGGAGAGTTCCCTACTCCACAGTTTAGGAAACAATGTGCCTTTCCTCTCCAGAGGCTGTGGACAAGTCTGAGAGAATGAAACGGGCATATCGATGGAAGTCGTATCTGGAGTATTTGCTCTCTGAAGGGCGACAGAGCTGCTTTCACTGACTTTTGCCTGCTCTGACATGTCAAGCTGCAGAATCTACCCCTGGAACATAGAGAGAGAATTTTGAGCCCTTAACTTCTAAAGCCAACTAGGGGGACTAGTGAATCACGTGATCCAGTGTGACAGCCTGTCATAGCACTGGCCTTGCGTGTTTAGGATGTGCTTGTCTGGGGTCGGGGGAGGGCACGGACTCAGTGCCCTTTGAGGTTGCTCCTCCCTCTGTCTCTGACTCAGAGAGAAGATTACACGGGAAGCTGAGGCCAAGGAGACCTGAGGACAAGCAGTTGGAAACTTCATTTTACTCTCTGCATCTGGTGGCATCCTGATGGAAGTCAATGCAGGGACAGGAGGGCACTGAAGGAGCCAGCAGTAGTCAAGGGAGATCTGGACTGAATTAGAACAGAATTCTGAAGAGTTCATTTAGATGAAAGCCGGAGGTGCTGACTTTTCACCCTCATGGAGACTCTTTCGTCTGTTGGAAAATATCTTGATGTGAAGAGCTTATGTCCCAGTGGGCTCTGAAGATGAAAAGGCTTTCTGCCCTATATGGATGCCACTGGATTTGGAACTGTCCCTGTGGTTCAGATTTCTGTGCACATGCTACCAGGATAGGAACAGCAGTATAGGGAAAAGAAGGGGACCAATAAGTAGGAATAAAGTAAGATAGAGCCTAATGCAATGTGTTTTTGGGACTCAGAGTGGTCCTTCATTTTGTGTTCCTAGTTTAATGGGAAAAATCAGACACAGACATTATAAATCATAGAGATTTAGATGTGAAAAAAATGTATAAAAAACCCATAAAGCCTGAGTAGAGTGAACCTAGTTGCAGGGCAGGAATAAAGAAGTAGGCGTAGAGAAATGGCCTTGATGACATGGGGTGGGAGGGCAAAGCTGGGGCAAAGTGAGAGTAACATCGACATATATACACTACCGGACGTAAAATAGTTGGCTGGTGGGAAGCAGCATAGCACAGGGAGATCAGCTCGGTGCTTTGCGATGACCTAGAGGGGTGGGATAGGGAGGGTGGGAGGGAGGCACAAGAGCGAGGGGATATGGGGACACGTGTATGCATACGGCTGATTCGCTTTGTTGTGCAACGGAAACTAACACGGTATTGTGAAGCAATTATACTCCAATAAAGATCTATTTTAAAAAAATGGTGAGTTGGCAAAGGACTCATTGGAGAAGAAATTCCTGAACTAAGTGTGTAAAAGCTATGGCTTAGTAAGCAGGAGGCAGGAGCTTGCACTATGCATTTGAGACTCGAATCTGGCTAAGGGATGGGGAAAGAATATCCCGAGGCAAGGTGTTTGCCAGCTTTAGTCTAACATTGTGGTAGGAGCAATCGCAAGGGCAACAAGTTTCCTAGTGTTAAGAGACAGTGTTTCTGCACCAGGCTGATTCTCCCCCTCCCCCATGTCCTGTTGCTGTCACCATAGCATCCTTCTTCTGGCACCAAGTGGCCCAGACACCAAGATGGGCAGCCAAGTGGTTTTCAGGGAAGCCAGCCATGCCAGGACCTGGTGGTACATAGCCTCAGGACCTCAGCTGAAAGTGCAACCAGGAGATGGGCTTTGCTAAGCATTCTGCTAAAAGGCCTGCCGGGGCCCTTCTCCTACATCATGAAAGATGTACTAATACTTACTGTAGGTTTTGTGCTCTCCACGCTTACAAACAATTGAATTTATGGATTTGTTACCCAGAGAATTTTCACCCTGACCTTCCCATCATACACCCTTCTCTAGATGTGCAATTTCCAGTGTGAAAAAAATGTATGTGATACTTCTATGGTTTTTATATTAAGTAAAGTATTTATAGAAAGCCAAAGGAGACAAGAATGTTTGGGTATATAATCTATTCAGGCAGATGTGTTGAAATGCATTTACCTTATATAGCTCAAGCCATGGAGAGCAATAAGGATGAGTTTACAATGATTCTTGTGTCATTGGAGCTAAAGCAAGACAAAAGGAGTTTAAAGGACTTTTCTGTAAATGTCTAGTGATGTTAGGAATTTTTGTGATTTCTTCCGATATCAGCTACTGGCGTCAAAGCTTCCAATACAATATTATGATGAATACCAGGGAGATTTTATAGACCTGTTGTCCAGCTAGATGGTGGATGATGAGGTATGACTAATAAAGAACAGCTAGACCCCCTATCTTTTTTTTTTTTTGGACATCTTTATTGGGGTATAATTGCTTTACAATGGTGTGTTAGTTTCTGCTTTATAACAAAGTGAATCAGTTATACACATACATATATCCCCATATCTCTTCCCTCTTGCGTCTCCCTCCCTCCCACCCTCCCTATCCCACCCCTCTAGGTAGACCCCCTATCTTTTAGCAATTACATAATACAGTATGTGGAAGACATGCCTTTGGGGTGTGATTGAATACCATCACTGAACTCCAGAAGAACAGACTGAAGTGAGTTTTCCTTCTTGAGTTGCGCCTTTGAAGTCAGTGTAGAAAATGGTGGGCCAGCTTAGTGAGTTATGCATCTGGGGTACTCACAATCCACCAAAACCTTGGATGCCGCCTGTTCATATGTGAAGTCTATGGGGTCCCAGCCTAGCACTTGTAAGGACACCACTCCTGGTCTTCGGGGCTATTAAACCCATACAACTAATAGAACTGTTTTCTCTTTTTGTCTAGGACATGTGGTCCTTCTTTACTTTCAACTCACTTTGAGGTCAGTGGAAAGCAGAACCTATATTTTGTGATTAGAAAAAATAATAGCTCTCAGTCCTGTGGATGCAGCCATGAGGCATTTGCCGTATCCTGAATTTGCATTCTGTGGTGACTCGTACACAATGTATCCTTTCAGAATAGTTTTACAAAATTTACATGAAACCAAAAAGGGTAGAAGACTTTTTTAGGTGTCACATAAAACGTGAAAGAAATAATGAGGCAAAACATCTTAGAAAGAAAATTGAATTTACGAATGAGCAGAGTTTCTAGTATCTTCATGCACATCGTGAAGAGGTTTCAGGAATTCCTCACCAAAATGAAAATTGTAGATTCTTGTAGAAGCGGTATGTTTAATTAAAACATACATTTCAAAAAAAAGAAAGTTTTCATAAACAATATGCCACTGTGGAAGGAAAAAAATTTTCTAGTATATTCATACACATGATGAAGAGGTTTCAGGAATTCCTCACCAAAATACAAATTGTAGATTCTTGTAAAAGCAGTATGTTTAATTTAAAAATACATTTCAAAAAAAAGAAAGTTTTCATAAACAACATGCCACTGTGGAAGGAAGAAATAATTTCTAGTATATTCAGTTACTATGCATGTGGTACACAAATATCTTATATTTTGATTGCTAATGAAGGGCTTCCCAGCTAAAAGAATGTTTCACATAGACAATGGACTTATTAGGATGTGCTCAGTCTGTAAACTCTCATGGGCTTTATTCCAATTTTCATCTTTATGTCAAGCAGACAGCTCTCATCTCCTGTGCTGCTTAGAAACGTGCTGCTGTAATTAAATTATCTAAAATTATGGAGCCTTTGTCCCAAGTCTTAGGCCAATAACACTGACATGTTTATTCTAACCCCATGATGGTATCTGAGACCCTAATATCAACAGCTGTTTAGTTGCTTGGTCATCAAGCCCATCAGAAGCTCGCGTTCTGAGGGATAGATACCCTGTAGATAAAGAGACACATGTCATCTCCAGGGAGTAACCTGTGCTGCCTAAACTTCTTAATGGTGGGAGGGTGGACAACAATGACATGGTAGCCCAAAGATGTGACTACCTTATTCTCCAATGAGATTTCAGGCATTGATCATAGGAGTGGTTATTTGAAGTGGGGAGGGAGAGTAACACAGAATGGCAACTGGTAGCCTGAAGTTTTTCTTTGTTTTCATGAGGTACTTTGAGGTTAAAAATGACTTACATTACTAGAGTCTAGCCTTTAGAGGAACATACAGATGGAGTGAAGGAAGATACAGAATAGAATCACAGACATGGAACTAGGGGAGATAGTTATGGTTTTATTGATTTTTATTTAACTTAGATGGTACGTCCAGTGGAATTAGACACTGTTATAAGCACTTCACAAATATTAACTCCTTAATCCTGATAACAACCCTATAGGATAGATACTAATATTATCTTCATTTACTGAGGAGAAAACCAAGATACACAGAGATCAAGTAATTGGCCCAGAGTCACAGAGCTAGCCAGTGGTAGAGCAAGGCTTCGAATGCACTCTGTCTAATCTGTCCATTTTGTAGATGAAGAAACAGAGGCCTGAGTTTCTGTCCAGTGCTGCCATCTCTCTGTTGCAATCCATAGAGTAGGCACCAGTAAATCATTCTTTTTTTTTTTTTTTTGGTGGTACGCGGGCCTCTCACTGTTGTGACCTCTCCCGTTGCAGAGCACAGGCTCCGGACGCGCAGGCTCAGCAGCCACGGCTCACGGGCCCAGCTGCTCCGCGGCACGTGGGATCTTCCCGGACCGGGGCACGAACCCGTGTCCCCTGCATCGGCAGGCGGACTCTCAACCACTGCGCCACCAGGGAAGCCCTACACCAGTAGATTATTCTTGAATCATATAATCAGGGCAGGAAAATGATACCAACAGAGTTTTCTCTTTTAATCAACTTGAACAAAATATCATTAAAAGATGAGTGTTGGTGTCAAGAATTCTCTAGTCATTGGTAAAGCTTTGGAACGTGTTCTGTGACGGTGCATCAAGTCTTCTATTCTTAGGTATTAAGGAAGAAATTGGCAGTTTAGAGAGGTGGCTTGGAAATTGAAGGAAGCATGGATAAAAAATATTATGGAAGTCTGCTGGTGGCTACGAGTTTGTTGTTTGTTGGCTTATTTATATAGATTTTCTTGATTTCATTAGTATCTTCATATTCCCCTGACCAATCATGGGAATTCATTCAACTCATACAATTCAGAGTCTATGAAGTTGGACCTCCAACCTCATGGATTACCCTGCCAAGCTTCCTATTTTTCCAGTTTGTGGCTGAGAAATCAACTATAGGATGCATTTCCTATTGGTCTAGAGGCACTGGCTTTTACCTTTTTATTTCTTCTCCTTGAAACATTCTGTTTCATCTCAACTTCATTCTTTGAAGTAGGTGTTTTGGGTTAGGGAAAGCACATTTAATTTTTCCAGAGGAAAATTATGTACTAATGGTGCATATTGAAACACCTAGAAGAATACAGGAAGATGAGAACTTTTGCACATGGTTAGTGGGAGTAAATCAGAGAGCAATTTGGCAGTACCTAGTGAAGCTGGTGATGTGTATTCACTAAAACCCAGCAGTTTCACCTTGCAATACATGCTTTAGAATTGAGAGCTGTGCTGCTCAATGTGCGATCTATAGATGGTGAAGGTTTGTGAGCTATGTTTCCAGTCCACAGGGAGATAAATACAGAAAATGAGAGTGAGCATTTACTATACTGTGTTTGATACTGTAGCTTTGTAGTATAGTCTGAAGTCTGGGAGTGTGATTCTTCCAGCTTCATTCTTCTTTCTCCAGATTGTTTTGGCTATTCGGAGTCTTTTGTATTTCTGTTCAAATTAAAAATTTTTTTGTTCTAGTTCTGTGAAAAATACCATTGATATGGATTGCACTGAATCTGTAGATTGCCTTGGATAGTTTGGTCATTTTAACAATATTGATTCTTCCAATCCAAAAACACGGTATATCTTTCCATCTGTTTGTGTTGTCTTCAGTTGCTTTCATCAGCGTATTATAACTTTCAGAGTACGGGTCTTTTGCCTCCTTAGGTAGGTTGATTCCTAGGCGTTTATTTTACTCTTTGATGCAATGATAAATGGGATTGTTTCCTTAATTTCTCTTTCTGATATTTTGTTATTAGTGTATGTAAGTGCAACAGATTTCTGTATATTAATTTCGTATCCTACAACTTTACTGAATTCATTGATGAGCTCCAGCAGTTTTCTGGTAGTGTCTTTAGCATTGTCTATATATAAGCATCGTGTCATTTCCAATTTGGATTCCTTTTATTTCTTTTTCTTCTCTGATTGCTGTGACTAGCACTTCTAAAACTATGTTGAATAAAAGTGGTGAAAATGGGCATCCTTATCTTGTTGCTGATCTTAGAGGAAATGCTTTCAGCTTTTTACTGTTGAGTATGTTGTTGGCTGTGGGTTTGTCATATATGGCCTTTATTATGTTGAGGTATGTTCCCTCTATGCCCACTTTCTGGGCAGAGTTTTATCATAAAGGGATGTTGAATTTTATCAAGAGCCTTTTCTGGAACAGGATAGAAAGCCCATAAATAAACACATGCACTTATGGTCAATTAATCTACAACAAAGGCAAGAATATACAATGGAGAAAAGACAGTCTCTTCAATAAGTGGTGCTGGAAAAACTGGACAGCTACACGTAAAAGAACAAAATTAGAACATTCTCTAACACCATGTACAAAAATAAACTCAAAATGGATTAAAGACCTAAACATAAGACCGGATACTATAAAACTCCTAGAGAAAAACATAGGTGCAGAATACTCTTTGACATAAATCACAACAATATTTTTTTGGATCTCTCCCCTAGAATAACGAAACAAAAGCAAAAATAAACAAATGGAACCTAATTAAATGTAAAAGCTTTTGCACAGCAAAGGAAACCATAAACAAAATTAAAAGACAACCACGGACTGGGAGAAAATACTGCGAATGATGCTACCAACAAGGGATTAATTTCCAAAATATACAAATAGCTCATACAGCTTAATATCAAAAAACCAAACAACCCAGTCAAAAAATGGCCAGAAGACCTAAATAGACATTTCTCCAAAGACATACAGATGGCCAACAGACACATGAAAAGGTGTTCAATATCGCTAATCATTAGAGAAAGGAAAATTAAAACTACAGTGAGGTATCACCTCACACTGGTCAGAATGGCCATCATGAAAAAGTCTACAAATAACAAATGCTACAGAAGATGTGGAGAAAAAGGAACCCTCCTACACTGTTGGTGCGAATGTACATTAATGCAGCCACTATGGGGAACAATATGGAGATCCCTTTAAAAGCTAAAAATAGAATTATCATATGATCCAGTGATCTCTCTCCTGGGCAGATATCCAGAGAAAACTCTAATTTGAAAAGATACATGCACCCCAGTGTTCATACCAGCACTATTTACAATAGCCAAGACATGGAAGCAACCTAAATATCCATTGACAGATGAATGGATAAAGAAGATGTGGGGTGTGTGTGTGTGTGTGTGTGTGTGTGTGTGTGTGTGTGTGTGTACACACACACAATGGAATATTACTCAGCCATAAAAAAGAATGACAGTGCCATTTGCAGCAACATGGATGGACCCAGAGATTATCATATTAAGTGAAGGAATTCAGACAGAGAAAGACAAGTATCATAGGATATCACTTACATGTGGAATCTAAAAAAATATGATACAAATTAACTTATTTACAAAGCAGAAATAGACTCACAGACATAGAAAACAAACTTATGATTACCAAAGGGGAAAGTGATGGGGGAGGATAAATTGGGAGTTTGGGATTAACATATACACTCTACTGTATATCAATTAGATAAACAATAAGGACCTACTGTGTAGCATGGGGAACTATATTCAATATCTTATAATAACCTATAATGGCAAAGAATCTGAAAAAGAATATATATATATATATATATATATATACACACATATGTATGTATAACTGAATCACTTTGCTGTACATCTGAAACCAACACAACTTTGTAAATCAACTATAGTTCAATTAAAAGAAAGATTAAAAAAACTGAAGTAAATATGGCAAAAATGTCTACACTTATATCTAGGTGGTGGGTATTTAGATGTTAAATTTTTTCTATATTTTTTTCTATTTGAAAAATATCTCATAGTGGGACTTCCCCGGCGGTCCAGTTGTTAAGACTTCGTGCTTCCACTGCAGGGGGTGAGGGTTCGATCCCTGGTTGGGGAACTAAGATCCCACGTGCTGAGTGGTGCAGCCAAAACAAAATGAAAAAAATAAAAATATCTCATAGTAAAATCAGCCTCAGAATATTATTTTTTCTGATCTAGGAAGCAAGTTGGACATACCAGGGAACTTTATTCCTGCAGTGTCCAAGGACACATTTGTCTTCCCAGTGACGTAAAACCAGATACCAATCTTATGGACAGTTTTTAATGCCTCAGGCCTGAAGAGGAAGCTTTGGTTCAGAACCCTGCAGAGATGTAGAGGCGCCTGGATTCTGGTCCTAGCTTTATGGCTAACTAATTTGTGACCATGGATTTCCCATATACAAGCTTTTATTGCCTTATCTGTAAAATTAGTGAGACTGAGATTGTTTTCAGCATTGAAACTTAATAACATATAAATTATATATAAATGTCTATATGAAATGTCACATAGACTAACAACTTGATGTTCTTTTTTACAATAATTATAGAGGCTAACAGAATTCATGGAGTAGACACAGATGTGGGAATAAGATTAAATATATGTGCAGTGGAGTCAGATCTGGGTTTAAATTTTGCCTGTCTGCCACACTAATGATGACCCTGGGTTTCCTGGAACACTTTATTTCCTAAGATGATACTCATACTTAGTACCTGTCTCAGCTTGGAAAGATTTGGTGAGATAACAGTATTACTGTTGTAGTTGTTACAGATCGGTCAGTTAGCTGTTGTGCCCGGAAAGGTACTAGAATAAATTCTCAAACAGCTCGTTGCAGCCATCTTCCAAAGATGGGGTGAGCATCACATGGCAATAATTCTTTGAAGTAGCAATAAACTAAGTACACATTTTCTAGACTAAACGATGCCACATCTTTTTGTAACCGTGCATTCAAAGTGATTTAGAAATAGTCCTGTCTCAATACGGGACCCTCACTAGATGACAAGTTAGAGATTGCTTCCAACTCTTCAGTTCTCTTTTATGTGGGCTGTGGTTGAATGGCCCTGATGGTTTACACAGAATAAACTTGAAACAAAATTGAGAATACTCTTGATTTTTAATTTGTACTGTATAATCTGTACACTTGCCATTAATTTGTACAGAATGCACCAAAGCAGAATCAGATGATAGAGAGAGGAGCAGAATGGTCAGTCAAAATCTGCATTCATGAATCTCAAAGCCAGGCTGTGGTTCGTCATGGAACAGAAAACTTAGGCAGTCATCCGTCTTGCTCAGTAACACAAGGCACAGTTAACGTGGCTGGGCCTCTAGCTCTGCTGACACAACATATACTGATAAATCTAAGTTTTGAAGGCTTGGATTTAACAGAGACTTGTGGTATCACAGGGGCCTGGTGAATGAAAAGCCTCTGGGGCTTATCAGCAGAGAGATAAGAGGCCCAGGTCCCACTACTAGTGCTGCAGTGATGCTGCTGAGATGTTTATCACCCGGGCTTCTGAGAACAGGAGTTTGACCCATACCAAACACTTCAGAAATAATGTCAACACACCCAAGACCACAGCCAGCACAGAATTCTCTGAGATAAGATTACAGCTTTGTCCTTAAAGGGACGTCAACCAAGTCAGCCGATCCCTAAATATTCCCTGAGCTGAGCAACCCTATGAGTTATCCTTCATACCAGGGGGCTTTAGAAGCTCAATTTTGAATGCTTCTACATGCAGATATTCTGTTCTTGTTTTCTAAAGTATGCACAGAACTCTAACCATATCTAAGAAAGTTCCCGCAGGGTCAGGAGCCTGAGCTTGGTGCCTGTGAGATCAGCCGGTTGTAGAGGCCGGAGGCAGCTCTTGACTGGCAAAAATATTCATTCTCTTTATTTTAAGATTTGGTTTCTAATGTATTGGACAGGTCTAGGCCGTCGGGCCTCCAAGGCCAGGTTAGACCTCTAGTCTCGGTCTAGGATAAAGCCATTACTGTATAGGAAAAGATGATTCGGTCTTTGAGACAAGTGGGCGTAAAAAGCCACGGCAGTACTTTTTATAAATACCTAGTCATGTGTTTGGTTTAACTACCAGTATGCAAACTGGTACCAGGGCCACAGGGCCCATCAGGGGTTGCGGTGAAGCTGGTCAGGTATTCTCCCAAGACCTCTTTGGCAATGAGAAGAAGCAGCATAAGAGAGACAACTCACCTGTGATGTGTCATCCAGATACTAACTGTATCACTTCTTGCTTTGAAATGCCTCACATTCATTCCTGTGTCCTCCCGGTGTCCTCCTAGTGTGGGCTTCTAGATTCCAATCCCTCTTCCCAGGGCTATGTTGTCTGTAGTTACCAGATTAATTAAAAAACAAACAAGCAAACAAAAGCGCTTTTTGCCCCCTTTCCCATTAGCGTCTCACAATAAAGTTCGTACTCCTCTAGTTTACTATTAAATGTTTTCACTCTTCTTTCTGTCCAGTTTCTTCTTCTCTGTTCATCTTTATTTCATTGGAAGGGTCTGCTTAAGGGCTGTGTTCACTTGTTTCTCCATTTTCCTGCCTCTGTGCTTTTGTTCCTGCCATCTCCCGCTTTTGGAATTCCTTCTCCCTTCCCTCCTACTCAGACACATGTCTTCCGTTAAAGCTTTTCAGACCAGTCCTGCCTGCGCTGATCTGACCCTCCTCTCAGCTCTGCTTCCTTATGGTCTGCAGTCCATGCCAGCCCTCTGGCAATTAACCACATACTGCTTTGTGCATTCATCTTTATTTTTGCGTGCTCTGTCTTGCTCTTTGACTCTTCTCTTTCCCTCTTTGTGTGTGTTTGTGTGTGTGTGTGTGTGTGTGTGTGTGTGTGTGTGTAGCTAGATAAGGCATCTATGAAAATAGAATCTGTGTCTTATACAACTTCATAATACTCATAGGTGCTCTATGACATTGTTATTGGTTGGTGGTTCTTGCTTAGAATCTTGATTTTGCAGGAGTCTTTGTCTTCTGTCTGCAGCTGGCCTTGACATTCCGCCTGGTGCCCTAGCTTCCCGGGGTTGGAGCTGTCTTTCTCCCAGGCTGGCAGCCTGCCTTAACTGCCCCTGACGTGCCGTGTCTGTCTATTCTTTTTCCTCAGATGCGTACTCTCATTCAAGTGAAAACGGAGGCAAGTCCGAGTCGGTGGCCAACCTGCAGGCCCAGCCCTCCCTGAACTCCATCCACAGTTCCCCTGGGCCCAAGCGCTCCACCAACACCCTGAAGAAGTGGCTGACGAGTCCCGTGCGGCGGCTCAACAGCGGGAAGGCAGACGGAAACATCAAGAAGCAGAAGAAAGTACGAGACGGTCGGAAGAGCTTTGACCTGGGATCTCCCAAGCCTGGGGATGAGACGACCCCTCAGGGAGACAGCGCTGACGAGGTACTTACTCGAAGCCCCGGAGCCTTCCATCGGGAGGGGTTTCTGATGTACCTCCTTCCTGGAGCCTCAAGAGGCATCCTTCCCCGGGGTTTGTAAACTAGCCAGACTCTAGTTCCCAGTAGTTGGTCTTCTTGGGCCTAGGTGATCTTTGTATTCTCAAGACATTGCCAGTTTGAATATAGTTCCCTGTGCTGTACAGTAGGACCTTGTTGTTTATCCATTCTAAATGTAATAGTTTGCATCTACCAACCCCAAACTCCCAGTCCATCCTTCTCTCTCCCCTCCTCCCCGTGGCAACCACAAGTCTGTTCTCTGTGTCTATGAATCTGTTTAGTTCCATTTTAAAAAAAAATTAAAAACAGTAGGAAAAAAAAAAGACATTGCCAGTTTGATTTGTGACTGGTTGAAGTCTGGCACCTAGAGTGTCCAGCAGACAGACACCATTTTGCCAGATTTGGAGATGCGTGTCGGGGCCCACGGGGAGCCAGCTGGTCACCAAGTCCCCAGCCTCTACTAAAGACCGCATTAAACCTGCCAGGCCTGGAAAACAGAAGACTGTCTTGGGAGATTATGGCTGTTTTCGAGTATGTTGAGCAGTGGCATTTATAAAATGGAGTAGACAACTCCTGGTTGCTCCAGAAGGCAGAATTATGATTAACAGGTGAAGGTTTACAGTAGCCAAGGTTGCAGCCTTTAATGGGGGCTCAACCAGGGATGAAATGGGGCTTCATGAAAACAGATGAACACCCATACTGAAAAGGTTTGGGAGACTGTATGACCTCACATAACAGTTGGAGAGACCAGTGTTGGCTGAGAGGTCAGACTGGGCAACGACCTCTTATATCCCTTCCAAAACTGGGATTCTGTGATCAAAATATAGTGGGTATTTGGTTCGGGAATGAGATAATTCTTTTATCTGGCAAACTAACCTACCCTAGTCACTGACATGGCTAAGAAATTCTTCCTGATGTGAAACCAGACTCTCTTTGTAGTTTTATGCTGTCTACCTTTTCTCCCTCTGAATGGCAGTAGAGCCTGGTGATATTTAGATTGTAGTTTGAGTCCTTCATAAACTTAAAAGTTAGTTTCTCTCCAACCACTCTCTCAGCTTTCGCTCTTCCTGGCTAATCGATAAAGTAGATGTTTTTCGTGTGTGTGTGTGTGTGTGTGTGTGTGTGTGTGTGTTTTCCACCATTTGGACCTCATTGTCCTTTTGAGATAAGCAGGTGTGCCCATTCACACGGGAGGACCCTGAAACTGAAAAAACTAGGAGTGAGTTGAGAGAGGCGGGTATCTTATATGTTTCTTTTCTAAAAATCCCAAGTCCTGAACCAACTGGCATCTTTAACTATAGGAAACAGTGACTAATGCTGCTCTTTTGTTCTAGAAGAGCAAGAAAGGTTGGGGTGAGGATGAGCCAGATGAAGAGTCACACACACCCCTCCCTCCGCCTATGAAGATCTTTGACAACGACCCCACGCAGGACGAGATGGTAGGACTTCCTTCTCACTTGGAAGAGCCATGTGTAAAACACGTGATTTCGTTTTGTGTGTGTGTCAGGGGTAGTAACACTCTCTCTCCCTTGTTATCTCTTATGCCGCATGAATCCGAGGTGACGTAGATTCCATCTGTGTCGGGAAGGGCTCCCCTCCCCCAACCCTGGAGGTCTGACTTGCTTCTGGGCAGTACAGGGGTGGGTGTAAAATACTCAAAGCAGAAATCTGCCTGGTATCTCGTCCTGTTGATGAAGGGTAATGGCTCTGTCTTTGGAAGCAGCAGATCCCGAAAAGAACTATTGTCTCGAAGAGGAATCCAAGGTGGTTCTAGGTCATGATCATTTTGTTGTTCAACCTATGTGTTAGTTGATTGTTTTCCTCATCCTCAACTCTAAAATCCAAATCATGGTAACTTCCAGTCAAGCCCAGTGCAAACAAAGCATGAGGGATGGAGATGCTGCTAAGGGGAGGTTTTGTCAAAGTCGGACAAACCTAACATGCCAGGTTGCCTCAGTTCTTTGATTTGCAAAATTCTCTGGCTCACTGGCCTGCAGAGACTCTCTGGTGTCTGAAATGTGTCCACCAAGCCTCTGGGCGCAGGGTCATCATCCCGATTGTTCTGGAGCAGAGGCTCAGGCTGAATGTGCTTCCTGGTACTGAGCTGAGGCTCGGGTAGGTCCCTGCTTTCGTTGTGTGCTCCGTCACTGGCCTTCCTAACTGTGCTGTCACTTCATTGTGTTTCTCTTGCTTCTCTCAGCGTCGCTGTCCTGGAGGACTCTGGAGGCTGAGGTGGTGGTTTCAGTTTTTGATTGTCCTTCCCGTTTGCTTTCCAGAGTGTCGTTTTCTTGTGCTGCTGGTGGTGGTTAGCCATCCCCCTGGGGCCTCCCTGTGCTCTCCAGTGCCCTGCCCTGCAGTCAGCAGCCCCTTCTGAGGTGGTGGGCCCAGCATGCACGGGCAGGGAGCAAACCTTCACAGCGCCACCCAGGATACAATCCAGGAAGTACTGATGCAGTTGCTTCAGTGTTTCTGGTGATATCCCAGATCTTGTTTGAATTCTCTCTGCTTTGCATTTTGGATCGGTGGCCCCCAGACATTAGTTGAGGTCTTCCTCTGTGCTAAGCTAGAGGGACATTTTCCAGGAACAGGTCCATGACTCAGATGTGGTCGCTGCCCCCTCTGTGACTCACCCATGAGAAGCACACAGTTACGGCCCCTCCTAAGGCTCTGTCTCTGGACTGTTGGGAAGAGAAGTAGAGGAAGCATGGCATGACGCCCATCCTGGATCCCCAGAGGCAGAAACGCCTGTGCTTCGCCTTGAGGTGGGAACGAGAACCAACCTGCTGTGTTCCCAGAGGCCTATTGTCAAATGTTCTAGACACAGTGATAGTGTGTGTGGGGAGCAGGGCACGCGGGTCACATTATCTGCCGCCCCACACCGCCTTCGCATGGAAGTACCAGCTTACATAAGATAAGGAGAGGCCACGAGCCCTCCCCCTCCACGTCCCTCAAGCACGGTTTGTTTTGGGGAAAGGACGTTATGTTGTTCCTGGATAATTTTTAACTGAGAATGCGGACTTACCCCCAGACATTTGTGTAGCCCTTTTCTTAGCCAGGATTAGGGCAGGTGGCATGAGCGCCTTTTTAGACACATGAACCTCCTCAGTCCTGCTGTTTGGTTTCTGAACGTCTGTTTTTCTGGAATATTTGGGAGCGGGATGAGCTTCAGAATTTCTAGCAAATGGAGTTGGGATTCATTAAAATAATTTTTACAGCGGTGTAAAAGGAATTTCTAAAAGTTCACCCATTCTAGTGTTGTGCAGTTACTTTAATTCTGTCTCCTTCTATTTGTTCATATGCAGGTATGTTTTATTTTTATAATTATACTAGGCATAGGATGTGTTCATTGTTTTATATTTTTAATATTGATAAATTAAATATTAATAATGTTTAATATTTCCTAAAATCTTATTAATTTTACCTTCAGAACTATAATTTTAATAACTGAGGAGTATTTCACTTATGTGATGTATCGTAATATGCTTGACCAGCCTGTTTGGGGATATCCTGGATTGTTTCCAATTTTTGCTGCTCTGGGTAATACTGCTACAGATCACTTGGTACATACAGCATTTGTTCTTTTGACTTCTGTCCTTGGAATAAGTTCCCAGAGGAAGGATTACTAGAGCAGAAAGTAGATAACTTGGATTTCCAAAGAGATTTAAGTTCCTTTCCTGCTTTCCCCAGGAGAGGAAAAGAGTGTTGCTCTCTCTGAATTACATTCATTTGATTTTTTTTAGCCCATTTCAGAAGCAAAGACTTACCTAAAGTAAGTCTTAGCTTAGACAACAAGAAGCTTCCTTTTAGAAATTCTTCCCCATAACTTAAAGGACAGACTTGAAGCCACAGCCTGGCCAGGATGTCCAACTTTCTACTCCCACGGTCACTGCCCACGCGTCCTGGGCCCTGGGAACTCCGTTGTCCTCTGCTTTGAAGCACAGGGTGGGTTAAAGCTTACACAGGGTTAACCGTTTCTCTCCCAATTTCTTCTCAAGTAGGAGTAGGAAGAAAAAAAAACAAAACAAAACACTGTCCCTCAGTGAGCAGGAATGCCCAAACCGTTGACCAGACAGTCCGGTAGACCAGTCCTTACTGCTGGTGTGAGGGAAGGAGGAAGGCCCTGGGCTTGAGCCGCCTTTCACTGTGAACAGGGTAGTGCCTGGTTGCTCCACCATGAGACGCACAAGTCCTGCTAAAGCCCTTTATTACTTCCCTAGTGTTTCAGTTCGGGGGCCTTACCAGAAACAGCAGTGTTTGTGGAGGAGTGTGTGTGTGTGAGAGAGAGAGAGTGTGTGACTGTGTGTGTGTGTGTGTGTGTGTGTGTGTGTGTGTGAATGGGGGAGGCGTTTTCTGGTCTCCAAGTGCCCTGCTCCTAGCATTTCTGCTTGACACGTGGTGACAGTCTGTGTTGAAGATCTACATGTAAGTAAAGTAAGGACAGTTTCTCTTTGGACACACTCGAGGCTAGGTTTATTGACCCTCATTTCCTGGAACAGCAGTGGGCAGCCCTGTAGTGGCCAGAATCCTGTCTGCCCCCTCCCCCCTTGCTGTCAGTGGGTGCAGCCCTTCCCTGTTGGCCTCCTGGGAACTCAGTGACCCCTCCCCTCAGCTCCTCAAGAGGTCTGACTAAAAAGAGCTTGGTCCCACCCCTGCTTCGCTGCCCCACACCCACGCTATCCCTATCTCCCTCTGTCATCTCTTCCCTCTAAACAGAGAGCTTTGCCTCCTTTGCCTGCCTGAAGCTTTGGACTTGCTGTGTTGCTGCCTAATTGCTATTCCTCATGCCTCGCTAATCTGCTTTTCCTTTGCTGCTCAATGTCTTGCAGTCCTCCTCTTTGCTAGCAGCCCGGCAGGCTTCCACCGAAGTACCTACTGCTGCAGACCTTGTCAGTGCAATAGAACAGTTGGTCAAAAGCAAGCTGGTAAGTGTGGGTCCTGGAGGCAGTTCTGCGTGTTTCACCTCCATGCGGCTTTTAAACCCTTCTCCACTTGAAAATGATGGATACTCTCTAGGGAAAGCTGCCTCATCATAATTTTGATTACAGTAACTCTCTTTTCAAATATCCTAGTTTATAGAAGACCAATGAAATTTCACACATATGACCTTCTTCTTTTCTTTCTAATGTTTCTTACTAATTAAAAAAAAAAGTTAGCTGGTATTTTTAGTACTAGTGTCAAACTCCTGAAGGTCGTGCCTTTTCCTGCCATCTTTCTCTGTCCCACGCAGGGAGTTGAGTGCTCTCATGTACGCTGCATTGACTTCTTGAAACCCATCTCCCTGACCACTCCTCACTACCTCTCCGTCCCTCTCCACACTGACCCATATACCCTCTTCATTCTGCAAATAACCATTAAAAATTTTTTTCCTTAAAAAATCATCCCGGGGCTTCCCTGGTGGCGCAGTGGTTGAGAGTCCGCCTGCCGATGCAGGGGACACGGGTTCATGCCTCGGTCCGGGAAGATCCCACATGCCGCGGAGCGGCTGGGCCCGTGAGCCATGGCCGCTGAGCCCTCGCGTCCGGAGCCTGTGCTCCGCAATGGGAGAGGCCACAACAGTTAGAAGCCCGCGTACCACAAAAAAAAAAAAAAATCATCCCTTTTTTTTGCATTTTCTCTTTCACCACCTGAGCATGGGCCCTGACCTCATGCCCAGAGTAGCCATTGCTTAATCCTTCTCCCCACCATCGGCCTCCGGCCTCAGGCTCCCATGATTGGCTCCCTCCTCAGTGAGGGCTCCCTGTCTCCCTCTTGCCTACACGACGATGGTCTCCAATGTGGGGGAGACTCGAAGTACACAAGATGGTTTTTTGAGGTGCTGGAACAAAATATTAGAATCTCTTTAACTCATCATTTTAAAATGGTTTTGTGTATGTTTTATTATGCACATAAGGGTAATACAGGAGTACAGAAATATAATTTATAAATAAATTACATGTTTGGGGAGTGCGTGACCAAAATTGTGTTTACTAATTGAAGTATATAATCAAAGTTTGGAAATCCCTGGCCCATAAAGTCCACACTTACCTAGTAGTCTAATGTCCTGCAGCCTATTCTCCAACTTTCCTTCCCAACATCCATGTATTATTCCGGGCGATGAACTCGGCTCCAACTAAATTATTTTCTTCACTGTCCCCAAACATGCATTTGGTTTTCCTCCCCCCAAGTTTCTGTTCAAACCACCCCAATTCTCTAGAATATTGTCCTTCTTACTTTTGCTTGTCTAAAGTATAACAGCCCCTCAAGGTCCCACTCAGATCTCATGTCTCCACAAGAGCTTCCCTGACCAGCCCAGGGAAGTGTTTACATCAGTAAACACTTGTTTCTAAAAGTCTGTGTTTTTCATATTTTGGATTACCATTTTCCTCCTGCTACTGCTCACCTACTGCTGTTGTTGGGCACCTCAATGGGCCTCTAGTTTGTGTGATCCATGGGTCAGGTGTTAAACATGTGAGTACAGGTGCTGAGAAGTCACATTAGAGCAAATGTCCCAGAGTAGAGGGAGTGTAGGATAATGCTGGAGCTGATTGGCCCTGTAACAGGCTCTTTACAAATGACTGTTGGATGAATGGCCTTTCGGTGGTGACTCTACCATAATAAGGGCTTCAACTTTTTCTTCCACCACTAGCTACTTCTTGAGGACCTGCAGTGAACCCAGAATTATAGAGATTTCTTTGGCCAGACATATAAAACCAAGCGTATGTCATGGAAAGGAATGCAAGAGCAGTAGTCTGATTTCTCAGAATCTTCTAACCAAAATTCCATCCTTTCTCCTTTCGTCTACTTTCTCTTTCCTCCCATCTCAATACGTACCCACTGTGGGGTAGTGATGGAGCACCAGTAGTTGGTTGTTTCCTCAGCTGCGTTTGAGAATACGGAGTTACGTCTTCACCTCCGAGACTGGTATGCCTGTTTCTCATGAGCTCTCTAGCTTAGAAGAGGATAAGATCTAGAGCCTGTAAAAGTTCTGGAGTTTTTATTTAACTGTAAGTGCAAGAGTGTTCCAGCTGCCAGAATAGCCAGTGTGGTCGTAGGCTGGGTTAATGAAAGTACAACGTACAGATCCAGGGGCGTCATAGCCCCATTGTACTCAAAGCTCTTCAGACCATGCCCGTCATGAGTTGTGTGGAGTCGTGTATCGGGTTCTGAACTTAGCATTCTAAAATGCTCTTGAACTCAGTGGAAGGGCCCTCCCTGGAGGAGGAAACCAATACCACGTGGTCCATGTCATTTGATGGAGAGTTGCAGAAACTGGGGTTAAGAATGGGGAGAAGAAGTTAGGAGAGAGAAGACACACGAGAGCTGTCTTCTCATAACTGAGCACTGCTGTGGAAAAGAAGGGCTGGTCTCACTCCTGGTTGCTCCAGAGGGCAGAACGTGTGGGTGGAAATTAGCTCAGTATAAGAAGAACTAATAAGGTCCTTCCCAATTTACAGAATCTGGAAATATTACAGGGGCATCTGGCATACTCGGACTTTTATATCTAGGGCTTAGGTTCTTTCTGATTTCTATTTTGGTTGCTCAAGTGATGGCACTACATGCTGTAGTTAGAAATCATTTCCAGGAAGGACCCTGAGTCAAAATGATTGGCCAGAAACAACCTGCAGACTAATTCCATTACCATAAAACCTGAGACTTCAAGTCACGTGACAGAGCAGTTCTCCTCCGTTCCCTTACCCTGCTGCTCTCTGCCTGGGTGCACCTTTCCAATAAAGTCTCTTGCTTTGTCAGCAAAAAAAAAAAAAAGAAATCATTTGGCCCCCCGGCTCCACCCAGAAGCCATAAGATCCCTTGTGTCCCTGAGTCCCAAAGCTGCCCTTGGTGCTGTATGGTCACGTGGTCATGACTGTGCCAAGGCTGTGGCCTCCAGCAGTTGTGATCTCTCCTGCTGGAAAGCTGCTGTTAGGCAACCAGGACAGCGGTTCCCCACTCACCTGCAGATAAAACCCCGAAGACCCCCGGAAACTCCTTTGGCGAGTCCCTCTGGGCACTAATGGATACTTCTGAGGTCTCACCTGCCAGCCTTGGTCTTTAATCAGTGCTTTTGTTTGCCAAGAGAGCATGCCCACCCGCCTCCCCCCAGAGAGAGCTCAAATACTTGTTCTGGGTTTTGTATTAAAGGTATTGTCTTTAACTCTAAGCCAGGACTAAGGCTCCCCCTGCTTTTCCCATGTGATTTTTAGTAAAGTTTTTCCTAGACGTAGGGACTGGCGGCGGTGGTGCTGAGCGTATAAGGAATCAGAAGACCTAGATGTTAGTCCAGTCTCTGCTACTTATTGCGTAGCCCTGGGCAAGTTACTTCATCTACTTGGGCCTCTCTTTTTATCTCACTTATCAACGACGATTCTGTCCACCTGAATCTTACCTCAAGCGAGTCATGTTGAAGACTGAGTCCGGTGTGAATGCACTTTGTAAACTGATAAGCGAGCATCCCACAAATGTTAGCCCTTAGCTCGTTTGCATTGTGAAGAAGCAGGGAAAGGGAACCAGTCATCCTTTATCTTCTGTAGTCACACCCTGAACACAGGGACACAGTATTTGTCAGTCAGTAGATCCTGGTTGGGTGAATGTTGCAGGGGAATAGCTTAGCAATCTATGTAAGTTGGCTTTCTTCCTCAAGTTTGAGAAGCAAGAGATTCCTGGCCGTAAGGGAATCTAGTGTGTTTCTAAACAGCCCAGGATTCCATCACCTGCCTGAGGTGAACGTTTAGGCCCCTAAAAAGAAAGCCTCCTCCCTGAGCTCCCTCCTCAGGTGGCACATCACAGTAGTTTACTGCGCTCAGGATGGCACTCACAGACCCTTGGCTGAAAATCTTTAGGGAAGGGACTGGCCAGGACTGAGCTCTTGTTCAGTCTGCCTGCTGGCCTGGCATCCTGAGAATTAGTCCTACCTGCTTCAGCAAGACTTCCTGCCCTCTGGTTCTCCTACTTGGATAGCATTCACCTCCCTAGGTCAACCTGTGGGCCACGGAACGTGGCTAGGGCAAGGCTGCATTTGTTGTGGGTGTTTTGCTCTCCTTTAGGTGAATCAGCTTGCTCTGTAAAAGGTAGAGTTAACAGAAGTTCATTGTCCAGACGGGAGGAAATAATGACCGCCCATCGTATCCAATATGTAGATGTATGCTTTCAGGAGCCGAGTTCCTCTGGCATCCCTCTGTGGAAAAGATTCCTGAGCTTGTTAAAATGGAATAGCTTAGATATCCAACAAAAAATTTTAACCCGAAGTCACAAACCTGTAATGTCATTTGCCTGGAAAATCCAGATTTCAGTTTTTCTACTATAAAATGTCTTCCCTACCCTTACCCCCAAGTTGCCTGGGAATGACTAAGATCTAATACTTTTTGTCAAGAGAGTTCATGCTAATTTGTATAAATTAGTGTAATTTATAATTCGTATAAAAGGGTGGGACAGCTAAGGGGTTGGTTGTGGGAGGTGGTGCTGGACCAGCTCCCTGACTGTTGTTTTATCAGATGAGCTTTGACCGAGAGGTTTCATATAAAACTCTTTGAGTTTCATTCAATAAATTCTCGGAGTCCTACTATGTGCCAGTCCTGCCAGCACAGAACCTTCCTTAATGGAGCTCACAGTCAAGGGTCAATGCTCAAAAATCCTCTCCTGCCTGGACTGTTGCAACCGTTTCCTCCCTGATTTCAGCCTGACGTCTCTTCACATGACTGCTGGAGGGATCTTGCTTTTCTTTCGTTTTTCCTTTTTAAAAAAACTTTTAATAGTTCTTTTCTGTAATAAAAGCAATTATATGCTCATTCAGGAAAAATTGGAAAAATGACAAGAGTTTAAACACAAATTATATCTCATCCTACCATCATCTAGACATAGTCAGTGTTGAAATTTAGACATTTTTAAAATAATGTAGTTAATCATAGAGTATATAAAACTTAAGTCCTGTTTTCCTTTTACTGTCATATCAGATACATTTTCCCAGGTCATGAAAAGCTCTTAGGAGCATTAAGACTGATCTTTCTAAAACTTAAATCCAATCGTGTTACTTTCCTGCTTAAAATTCTCCCATCGTTGGTCTTCGAAGGTAAAGTCTCTACTTTTTCTTTTTAATTGAAATATGGTTGATTTACAATCTTGTGTTAGTTTCAGGTGTTCAGCATAGTGATTTGGGTTTTTTGCAGATTATATGCTACACACAAGGCTTCCGATGATCTGATCTCTGCATCCTTCTCCAGCGTTGTCTGTTTCACTCCCTACTTCTTCTTTCCCTAGTACCCACTCCCCCCAACTCACATAACACACAGTTACTTGCTAATCCCCCTCTCCCCCTGCTTCACACTCTGTATCCTACCTATACCAGGTGGCCTTCAGCTTCCCAGGCTGCCCTGTGTAGTTTCTCAACTTGATCCTTTAGTCACAGTGCTCCTCCTGCCTGGATCATCCTTCCATTGGTGTATCCAGTGAAATCCTTTCCATTTCTCAGTACTCAGTTCAAGCATTGCCTCTTCCATTAAGCCTTTCCCAACCTTCCCTATCCCATCATAGAGCTGCCTGCTCCTTTTTTTCATCCTCCCCATAGTACCCCTCCTACCTAGAAGAATGCCCACTGTAGCTTAGATTTTGGTGGGCAGGCAGCCACGTCTTATCCATCTTCATTTCTCCAGCACTTTGTAAATATTCAGCACATAGTAGAAGCACAATAAATATTTGCTTAAGTACAAACAAATCAGTCATAACACTGTGTAATAAATGCTGTTCAGGGGGTGTGGAAAGGGTGCATATAGGAGACCAGAGGAAGGGCATTTTCTGGGTATGTGGTCCAAGATCGAGCTGACAGGAAATGTGTTCATTTTTATTGTGGCAGTAGCCTTCCTCCATACTTAATCTTCTTTTTTGAATCCTATTTGCATCTCTGTTCCCTGACATGGCACCAGCTATGGGAGCACCCATTTGCAACATTTGTTGCTTCCTCCTTTGCACACCTTTTCCTTTGTCTGCTGAGACTGCTGTGGCCCTGAGCGCCAGACAGGGCAGAAGTCCTCCCTGGGCAGCACAGCCCACCGCTCATCAACCAGCCATCACTTCCCATGTCCCCCAAGGAGCAGCACAGACAATTGCAGGTCACCCATAGTTGCCCTTGGCTGGAACCTCGTATCCCAACCCTAGCACAGGTAGCCAGGTTCTCAGAAGGAATCACTCTTGAATTATTATAAGTATTTATAGCCAATGCCATTATTTGAGACAGCTAACATACAGCTTAGCCAAACCCTATATTTCCCTCTACTTCCTCTCTCACTGCCTCTGCCTTCCTCAACTGCATCCCAGAGAGTCCTTCCCCAGAGATAACTTGGGCTGCTTTGCTCGTATAACAGGTCGGGCAAGAGGAGATGGAACATATCTCCCTGTGTGACACTTTGGACTCCTCAGATGTCCTTCATTCTGTAGAAGAGTTGAGAGTGGACCACGCCAAGAGGGATGGTCCACGGAAGGGCCTTGTAGCAGAGATGTAAGCCTGTTTCCCACGCCTTGCAGCCAGCACCCTGCCAGCCAGCAAGCTACAGAACAAAGACTAGAACAGGACAGTGGGGACAGTGGGAGGGGAGGTAAAAGGCATGTAACTGGATCAGTCTCCAGCTGGGTCCATCTGCCTGGGGAGCCTGTCTCTGGTGGTGGCACCAGGGGACATGTCACATGTCGTTGGAAAGCCTGTCTGTCCGGTGGCTTGTCAGACCTCGGCACCAAGCACTCATTTCCTTAATAACTGGTTACAGATCCTGAATCCATAAATGTAGCTAAACTCTTCTTGACCTTTCTATATTTTTAGCCTAGGCTGCTCTCTGCATGACAACGTCCGTGGTTGATCACTTGTTCTGTGAGAGATCTTCATGTCAAGTTAAAAGCAGCTCTCTCTCTCGAGCTTGAAGACCCTGTCCTCTTAATGCTGGCTTCTAGTGTTGGTAACAAATTCATGTTTGGCCCTTGGCACAGGCCTTTGATTTGGGGATGGAGTGGGGGGAAAGAAGGTTGACATCTCCGCTTTAAGTTTTTCAGCCTCCAATTCTAATAATCCCCACCTGTTCTCATATAATGGCCCCACTGGTCACCTCGTTCGCTTTTTGTTTTGTTTACCTGCGCTTTTCCTACACTCTATTCAGCCTCTGTTGAAATACAGCAGCTAAGTGAGTTTGTGACAGGTACTCCAAGTGTGGGTTGTTTAAGACCAAGCTGAAGCCTTTCGTTCCTACTACCTTTGGGGTCACTTCTTTTCTTTTTTTGCGGTACGCGGGCCTCTCACTGTCGTGGCCTCTCCCGTTGCGGAGCACAGGCTCCGGACGCGCAGGCTCAGCAGCCATGGCTCACGGGCCCAGCCGCTCCGCGGCATGTGGGATCTTCCCGGACCGGGGCACGAACCCGTGTCCCCTGCATCGGCAGGCGGACTCTCAACCACTGCGCCACCAGGGAAGCCTTGGGGGCACTTCTTGACCTTTGTGACTTTAACCTTAGGGCTGATGTTTCCAAAGACGGCTAAAGTAAAGCCTTTCCTTTTCCTACAATAGTGGCTGTAGGAGACAGTCGTTTTGTGTGGCTAGTTGGGATTACTCTCCCATATTTGTTTTCCATTTGCCCACCGTGACCTTGGTCTCCAGTCTTACTGTTTATCCACATGGTTTCTGCCAGTTTGCATAATGAAATGCTAAGCTGCGTGCCCTTTCTTCTACAGCAGTTATAAAAATGTTAAGATTGACCCCGTCTTTTAGCATCCTTATTGTTAATACTTCCATCCATGGGGGACAGTGGGGGAAACCCACCACTGTAGAGCATTTTAAATTTTTCAAGGGGTTGTACACCTATTGTCTCTGACTTTTCCTTAAAAATCTGTAGAAAGGAGAGACCCAACTTGAAAATGGAGAAAAACTGAAGCATGGAACAATTTTATCTGTCTCCCTTAAAATCATCCAGGGACTGGCAGATCTAGGATTGGAATCCTTTACCCTTAGCTCTTTCGAGAGTAACGTATTAATCCCTTTAACTTGTTTCCTTTCTTTCTTTTTTTTTTTTAAATTGATTTATTTTATTTATTTATTTTTGGGTACATTGGGTCTTTGTTGCGGCACGCGGGCTTTCTCTAGTTGTGGCGAGCCGGGGCTACTCTTCATTGTTGTGCGCGGGCTTCTCATTACGGTGGCTTCTCTTGTTGTGAAGCACAGGTCCTAGAGCGCATGGGCTTCAGTAGTCGTGGCGTGCAGGCTCACCAGTTGTGGCTCACAGGCTCTAGAGCGCAGGCTCAGTAGTTGTGGCACGTGGGCTTAGTTGCTCCGCAGCATGTGGCATCTTCCCGGCCCAGGGCTCAAACCCGTGTCCCCTGCATTGGCGGGCGGATTCTTAACCACTGCGCCACCAGGGAAGTGCCCCTTTAACTTGTTTCTTCGTCCTGCAGCACCTTAATTAAAAGAGATGAAAGGGATTAATAAATGAAAGAAAGCCTTGGTAAATAACCTTAGCAAAGATGTTTTTAGAAAAGGCTAAGTCTGTTTACCTCTTCTTGTCTACATCTCATTGGCCTCTTCAAAGAAAATCGTAGCTGATTTAACAAACATGATTTTACTGAACAAATTCTCCTATCACTGCCCTCCCCTTGTCAATTCACATTTGGTGGTCCTACAAGTGAGGATTTTCTTTCCTCATTGCTTGTTTGGTGTAGAATTGCGACGATTAGCTTTACCTCTGGAGCTCTTACCCAGAGATCAATCACTTTGACGGTGTTCATTATGTTCGGGAAATTGGCGGCCCCTGACACCAAGTACATCCTAATTGCCTGAGAAGGTGGCGGCTCTGGGCTCCCAGCTGCAGGAAGATGGGAGTCTCTGGCCTCCTGGTGCTTCACTGAAGTTCAGTGAGGACAGCCTTGGTTAGTAATCCACCAAGTTGGCTGTGGCTGGGCTGGGGGGGCACAAGGACTTCCAGACCACTTTCCCACGTTCACTTCTCTAAGGCTGTTCATTCTTCTCTTTTCAGAGTCTGGAAGGAGGCTCGTACCGGGGGAGCTTGAAAGACCCCACAGGCTGCCTGAATGAGGGCATGACCCCACCCACACCTCCTAGAAACCTGGAAGAAGAACAGAAAGCCAAGGCCCTGAGAGGCAGGATGTAAGTGCTTCCCCAGACTCCAGCCTGGTGCACGTGTGTGCAATGGACAAGGGACGGGGTCCTGTGCAGTTTGGGGAGAATTAAGGATTCCCCACACTGTGTTTCCATTGGCGCCATTCGTTCTAAGTAAAGGTGACCGGTCTATACAGTGTGACCTTGATCAACAACGAGCTATTTGGCACTGACTTTAAGGATTTTCAGCTGAAATATTTTCTGTAAGATAAGGGCTATTACTGACGGTGTGGTTATAACCAAGTCTGTTAGAAATTTAAAACATGCTGATAAAAAAACTAAACAACAAAGGTCAGGGAACTATGGGACCATTACTGTGGCTCCATATCAAAGACTCCATGTTAGAAAGTCTGATGGAGTTTCATCTGAGGAAACGTTTCCCCACATGTAGGAAAGTAACGTATAGGAAAAGGGAGCTGTTGGGCTACCATGCTGGGTTCTAGCTCCACCCCTTCTCCAGCGGTTTTATTTATTTAAAAAAAATTTTTTATAGAGTAATATTTGTTTCTTGGGGGGGTTTTGTTAGCCCAGTTTTTTTTAATTGAGATACAGTTGATGTACAATATTACGTAAGTTACAGGTGTACAACATAGTGATTCACAAACTTTAAACGTTATACTTCGTTTATAGTTATTATCAAATATTGGCTATATTTCCCTTGCTTATTTATTTTACACATAATAGTTTGTACTTCTTAATCCCCTACTACTATCTTGCCCCTCCCCCTTCCCTCTCCCCACTGGTAACCACTAGTTTGTTCTCTATATCTGTGAGTCTGTTTCCTTTTTGTTATATTCACTAGTTTTTTTTATTTTTTAGATTCCACATACAAGTGATATCATACAGTATTTGTCTTTCTCTGTCTGACTTATTTCACTGTGGGCTGAGTTCCAAGAGAACCTCTTTACTTTTAGAATGGTTAGGGGTAAATACAATTCACATTGGCAGTCCATTTCACAAGAACCCATATGTTTTGCGAGGTTTGAGTTATCTACCGTGATGTGAAGTCAATCTTCTATTACTTGATTCGATCAAGCAGATAGCAACACCATTACTGCAAAACTGCAGTCCCTCCGAAACTTCGGTTTTGTTGTTTAGGGTTTCACTCTGTGTTGCACGCAGAGCTGCTAATGAGTCTTGCACATAGCTTGATGTGTGAGAGATGGTAAGCACAGTGAGAATGGGATAGGCAGGCGGAAAAGGTCCCGCCCTGTTGCTAATTAGCCTGCCCTTCTGCCCCAAACTAGTCACTCCTTTAGCCTGGTCATAGACATGAAGATTAGCAAAAATAAAGGAGGCCAGGTCCTTCTGTTGCCTGCAGATAGACGAAGTGACCATTTATAGCTGTTACCAAGGAAACATCATAGCTAGGGCCTGGCCCCAGAGCAGGGCTGTCACCTCCTAATGGAAATGAGCAAGTGTCATGTAAGTGCTCTGGTTCCATATTTACCCCCTTAACTTTATGGGTGCTCAGGGGAACCCCAGGAATAGAATGGGGTAAAGAAATACCATCCCCAAAGGGAAGTTTCTTAGGACTTGTACAAAGCTGCTTCTCCTTAGCTTTTCAGTTTTTACATAGATGAGGCAGGGTTGGAGCTGATGTTCCAGTCTTGTCAAGCCAAAGCAAAACTTATATCAGGAAGGTGAAAGCTTATATTAGGGAGGTAACCTTTAAGGTGACAGGTGTTCCTTGGCAAAGCTTATCTCTACTCTTGTAATAGGGCCTATGAACAGTCATTTAAGTCATTGTCTTGCTTCCAGACATGATATTGTCTAACTTTGCTCCAACAGGCAAAGGTTTGTTGCTTCTTTTACGCAATTCATTCATTTCTTCCCCCTCTTCTCACTCTCTCACCCTCCTCCACATATTTTCACATCCTGCAGTGTCCCAAAAATCCAGGCATTAGAATGAGTCACTCCTTTTACTGTATATTGTCCTTATTCTGCTATACTTTATGGTCACGATGAAAGAGAGGATGTGAAGCTGGAGGCTGGGGGGGATAGAGAATTGAGACTCAATCCAGTAAGCCCTCAAAAGGTTTAATGAGAGCTCCATGGAGAGAAGATGTAAACAGAAAGTTATTTGTCCAGGAGAAGAAAAAAGCCAAGAATGGACTTAATTGTCTTCAAGTTTTAGCCACTCATTTATTCAACAAATATTTGTTGAGCACCTGTTATGTACCAAGTGCTTGGTGTACAGCAGTGAATAAAACAAACAATAACAACAAAAGAAAAGTCCATGCTCTCGTGACACGTTTACATTCTAATGGGAGAAATCATACAATAAACAAAATTTAAAATAAATCATGTCGTATGTTAGAAGCTGGAAGAAAAGCAAAAATAGTAAGGGAGATCGGGAGTATGGATGAGGCCACGTTGCGGCTTTAAATGGTTCTGACCAAAGCGGTCTGCGCAAAGACCAGAAGCAGGTAAGGAACTAGCCTTTAGCCATGGAGGAAACGTATTCTCAACACAGGCAACAGCCAGTGCAAAGGCTGTAAGAGATTTTTCTGTGGAAGACCAGCCATTCCCTACCATTGTGACGGATAGATGTCAGAAGTAGGTCTGACCTGTAGCTGGAAGAAGTTTAGTTGGACCAAAGAATAGCATTTACTTTGTAAATAACCTTTACTCATAAGAACTGAACATGAAAAAAATTGCTTTATTGTCAGTTCAGTTTATTTGACAATTGATTGTGTACTGCCTTGAGATGCATGTAGCATAAATCTTTTATGTACCTTTTCAGAATGTCTTTTAATGTGTCATTATCTCTCCAAGTGTTTTTCATCAGCTCTTCAAGGGAGGAGATGCTAGGTCCACTGGCAGCACCTAGTCTAATCCTCTTCCCTAGAAGCTGGAAAGCCCAGGACACCCTTCAATGTCAGCAGGTAGCTTAGCACAGAAATACCACCCAGAGGCAGAGAGCTGGACTTCATCTCCAGAAGGCCCTTCTAGCCCCAAATTCCCACTCTAACTTTCCTGTGGTTTTTCTTCTACCACCTTCTTCCAAGTGGTAACTCGGACCATGCTAAAGATACATTTAAATGCTTTTATTTGGCGTTGCCAGTTCCTTCCTGTGGCCTGAAACACATAATTGTGTGTATCAGAGAGAGGGAGCTGGTTGGAAGTGCTGGGCATGCTGATAAAGAAGCCTGTGTTGTGTTCCCCATCGCCCTGAGGCTCTAGGCCCGGGGATTCGGTGGCTTCTCTGTGCTGTATGGACAAGAATTTCAGAGGAATTGCTTCCTGGGTTCAGAACGGCTACTACCGTTGGGCTGGGGCCCCTCTTTGACATCCTAGAACTTGACCCCTTCTGCCACTCAGGTCAAAAATGCAGTTGTATGGCTCCAGGCTAAACTCTTTCAAACTTAGATAATACAAATCAGACTCCATGAAGCTGCGTACACCTACCCTGCCCCTGTGCACAGCCATACGTGTTTTATGTCCAGCTCTTTACTGTCTGGACAGGAAGAAAGAAGTGTTTGGGTTTGACGCCTCAGGGACTCCAGAGAGCCAGTCTGAGTCGTTTAACCAGGCAGCGGGCGACAGTGAAAGAGCAGAGTCTTTGGACTCTTGTACAACTGGGTTCAAATCCCAGCTCTGCTTCTCACATTGTCACCTTGGGCGATACTGCCTCAGTATTTCCATCTACATAAACCAGGGCTTAGTACTTACCTTCTCATGAGCTTGAGGAAAGCCAGATGAAGCAACTGGCGCAAAAGCAAATGTTCTAAGAGGAAGAAATCATTAACAAGAAAGAAACCAAGAAAGTAAATGTCCTCGTAGTGATTAAATCCCACATCGGGTGGGGATGGCGATGTGGCCATACTGAAAGGGGTGATTAGGGAATCTTTCTGGCCTGGACGGGGGATTTTTTGCAGGCCAGTTTCCATGGACGCCTATCTGAATAATTGTAGCTTCTGTATCTCAAACACTTCACTTGATGACAGTGTCTCTGAGGCCCAAAGGTTGCTTATCAGACAGACGTCTTTCTCTTCTTGTTAAGCAAAGAACAGAGCTGACACGAAGGAGGAAAAGCCTCCTGCTGATCCCTTGGCTTCGAAGCTTTCATAACTCAGTTTTGCCCGAGTGACTGTTATTCCTTCTACCTTGTGTCTGTACAACTATTCAGTTGTAGGTGAGGGAGGAGGAAGCATAAGGAATAGGAAGACAGATGCTGGGTTGTGAGCATTGTTCTTCTGGCTGTTGCTGCCATCTGGGAAAGCCTTCTCAGCCCCGCTGCCCTCAGCTCCTGAGCAGCGGGGGCCTCTCATCCAGAGGGCACCAGCCAGCACCTCCCCCAGGGTGCCCAGCGTGGGTTTGGGTGGTCTTGTCATAGAGACGCCAAAGTAACTTTCCTGTGAACTTCAGTGTGAAGATTTCTTGCTTCACAGTGAAGAGGAACCCTCACTGTTCTTAATCTCCTGCTCAGGTTTGTCCTGAATGAACTGGTACAGACAGAGAAAGACTATGTGAAGGATCTGGGGATTGTGGTAGAGGTGAGTACATGGCTCAGGGCGGGTCTGTGGTCACCCAGCCAGTGGCATATTGGACCCTACCTGGGCCCTGTGGTGTTCTGTTTTGTTTTGTTTATTTTTTAATTTATTTATTTTTATTTACTTTTTGGCTGCATTGGGTCTTCGTTGCTGCGCGCGGGCTTTCTCTAGTTGCGGCGAGCGGGGGCTGCTCTTCGTTGCGGTGCGCGGGCTTCTCATTGTGGTGGCTTCTCTTGTTGTAGAGCACGGGCTCTAGGCGCGCGGGCTTCAGTACTTGTGGCTTGTGGGCTCGGTAGTTGTGGCTTGTGGGCTCCAGAGCACAGGCTCAGTAGTTGTGGCACACGGGCTTAGTTGCTCCACGGCATGTGGGATCTTCCTGGACCAGGGATTGAACCCATGTCCCCTGCATTGGCAGGAGGATTCTTAACCACTGTGCCACCAGGGAAGTCCTGGCCCCATGGTGATTTAACTTGACAGTATGCATTTTACTCTCCCGGGGTATTTGTAGAGATGAAACTAAAAATGGTAGTAGATCAAATAGAATATGTAGGTAAGTTTTTTTCTTTTCCCCTTGAAATATTATAAGAGATTCAGAGGAGGGTAGGGCCCCAAATGTTGCAGCCTCTTAGTTAGACCTGAATCCATTTCACCTTGTTTTAGGTGACCAAGTTATTGTCTCCAGAGCTTTTCATTGGTATCTAACCAATATATATACTAGTTATAAATAAATAAATAAATATATATATAACCATAAATATAAGAATATACAGACATATTCTTCACAGTTATGAGCCACCATGGGCACTAAGCAAGTCAAGCAGGTCACTCTTAGTGAAACCTTGGGGCTTCTGTGTTTCCCTAGTTTGCTACCAAGAGGACAAAGAAAAAACCACCAATAAGGCGAGATTGGCAGGTCCACAGTTAAAAGTCAACTTGATAGTAAATAAAACAGCTCTCTCCACAGGGGTTTACTTTAGGGGGATTTAGACACTTGGAGGAAAAAGTCTAAGAAACTAAATGGGTAATTTAGATGCCTTAGAGCCCTGCTGTTAATCATCTTAAACGACAGGATGTGAAGTCTAAAAAGTGAATGCCTGATATCTGAATCACCTGCTGGTTCCTTACATTGGGTCTGTAAGCCCCCATCCTATGCAGTCTGCTGATTTAGGGGTTCGTATTTACCTGTCCTGAACCTTGGATACACAGACTAACCTGGCAGATAGAAGACTTGAATTCTAACTTGGGGAAGGTTCTCCTCTGTTCCAAGGTGGGATGGGGGCAGCTAGAGTTGTAGCAGCCTCCATAAGCAGTCCAGCCTGGAAGTGGCAGGCTTGGGAATCTGCAGACTGAGGTCCAGGGAAGTCAGACATCAGTGGTGTGACTTAGACAAATCACATAATTCCCCATGCACTGGCTTTCTCATCTTTCGATGGGGATAAACGCTGGTACAACCTCAGAACCTGATTTTAAAACTGAGATAAGATTCTATATGATAGCACTTTACAGAATCGAAAGTATTCACCTATTAAGACTTATTTCTAGGTCAAACACATCTAGTTTTAAGCCTTTAAAGACGTAATTAATTGGATTGGGAGATGGGAGAAGAACAGGCAACTGTTTCTTCTTTGTCCTGCTTTCTTACGGGGGCTGGAGACAAAGAAAGGGACCCAGAACTTCACAGAAGTTTTGTCTGTCCCTCTGCACAAGGGTGAAGTCCTGGTTGAGTGCGGAGAAACCACAGAAGCCCTTGGCCGCCTCCTCACACGCATTGGGGGCTTCCACGGGGCTGCAGGGTGGGGCTCGGCCCAGAAAGCCTCCTGTGAAAACGCTTTACTCACCGTTGCCTCCGCCCCGCAGGGCTTCATGAAGAGAATAGAAGAAAAGGGTGTCCCTGAGGACATGCGAGGAAAGGATAAAATCGTGTTTGGAAATATTCACCAGATTTATGATTGGCATAAGGAGTAAGTGCTACGTTGCCCTGAGGATCAGGGGGTCTTGGAATCCAGGACTCTCCTGTCCTCCCCCTGTGTCTGACCTTAGGGGTGGGGTTTGGGGAGAGTCTTGTGTCATTCATCTCACCACTGAGAAACGATACAGTTCTGAAGAATGTGCCTTCCTTCGCTTCTCTCCATCCTTTTACAGTGTTTTCCTGGGTGAACTGGAAAAATGTATCCAGGAGCAAGACAGACTGGCACAGCTCTTTATTAAATATGTGAGTGTTGCCCTGCGGCCCCTCCGCTCCCCCTCCCACCACGCGCATTTGCATGCATTTTACTGTCCCTTCCCTCCTCTGCGCTCCCTTCTCATCCCTCTCTGAGCTGTTGGGGTCTTTTCTCTCTTTCCTGGCAGTTTGGAAGATGGGCTCTTGCCCACTGTGTTTTTCTCCTCTGTCCTTGATATTTAGCCTCCTTGGTGCGGCCCCAGAACATGGGCCGCATCTTTGTCCTTTGTCTCTCCGCCCCTAGACCAGCTTAGCACTCTGAGATGGAGCGCAGGCACAGCCGCCTGAGCGCCTCCCCCTCTGCCTTTGCAGGAGCGGAAACTGCACATCTACGTGTGGTACTGCCAGAATAAGCCGCGCTCCGAGTACATCGTCGCCGAGTACGACGCCTACTTTGAGGTAGGCTGCTCGGGCCTGGCTGAACCGCAGTGTGGGCAAGACGCTCAGGCCGGGACCACCCCATTCACAAACACCGGCCGTCATCCGTCCGCGCGTGGCCCCCTCACGGCACTGTCCATCCCTCAGGACAGGGAGGGCTGCCTCAACAGAGCCGTTAGCTTCTTGGCTAAGTTCTCGTTAGCTCCTCTCCTCTTCTAGAGCCCCCGTCGGCAGAACGACTCTGTAACGCAGAGCCCGCTGCAGAAGCTCCGCTCCCCCTTCCGTGACCCCGGAGCCCACTGCGCCCACGCTCTTCCTCACCGGGCCCTGGAGGCTGCTTGCTGAGGACCCTCAACAAGGGGCTCACAGCACCTTGTGCGTAGCCTCTGCTCCCGTTCCCCGAGGCCCGGCAAGCACCTCAAAGTGTGTGTGCTGCCCCACCCTGGAGGTGTTCATTGTGCTGGAGGAGAGGCAACACCATCACCTGGAAAGAACCCTTGCCTGAGTGTTTGCAGATCTGAGTTGAGGGCCCAGCCCGTAGGCTTGTGGTGTCCCAGGGGAAGCCCTTCATTTCTGACTTGGCCGTGGAGTGGGAAAGAGAACAGAACACCCATGCCAGCTTGTCCCTGGGACTGGGTGTGACAGAGCTTGATAGGTAAGAAGGTGATGGTGAGATGTGCTTTGTCGTTAATAACGAAATGAGCTATTGTGTAGGCAATTCTACCCGTTGCGTGGTTTGAAGATTCTAAACCTTTACTGGCAAACATGAAGACCTGCCGTCCTTGCCCTTGAACCCCTGTCCAGAGCACCCCAATCCTTTGGTTCCTTTTCCCCTGATGTAGCTCCCTTGTGTTCCAGGAGGTGAAACAGGAGATAAATGAAAGGCTGACACTTAGCGACTTCCTTATCAAGCCCATTCAGAGAATAACAAAGTATCAGCTGCTCCTCAAGGTAAGAGGGCTGTGAGCCCCGCCCAGGGCCAGAGCGGGGTCTTCATCAGGCTCTGAGTTAGGGAGCAGGTCAGCTCGAGGCTCTGTCTCCACCACACTAGTTGGGGGCATGTGTGCGTTTTTACCTTTTACCGGCTGGTTATTTGTGTCAGCTTTGCCCCTGCATAAATTGCATGCCTGTTGTTCCTTCCTTAAGGTTGGTGGTTATTTGATTTTCTTTTTTCCAAATCACTTTCTTACGTTGTTGTCATCACTGACTGGCTTGGTACCTTTAAAAACTAAAAAATAATAAGAGCATAAAATCAGAGTGGAATACACAGAGAAAGAAAGGGAAAGGCAAAGCCCTAGGAACCCTAGATGAGTAAAACCTAAAATTTGATTTTTTTACTTTTTAAAATTATTTAGTTTGACTTGTCTTACAGAAATATGAAGCAAATGAGAGATTTGACAGTCCTTTGTCCCTTTCCTCCTTGTCATCATTCCCCTTTTGTCCCTATTCACACACTTTCTCTCCCCTTCACCCCTCCCGCCTTTTTCCCATAGCTCTGAATCTTTGAATAGTCCGGGGGTTTTCTCTGTGTGATTACATCCACCATGACTCACAGCTTCATATCTCAGCTGCTACAAAGCGTTGCCATCTCTGTGGGGAAGGAAAGTCTCCTGGGTGTCATGTTGGTTTTTACGATGCTACGTTTTTTATAGGGCCTTCTTTTCCTAACTGGTTTCACTCTCCCTGCTTCCCCCACTTGCTAGGACTTCCTGAGATACAGCGAGAAGGCTGGTTTGGAGTGTTCTGATATCGAGGTGAGTTTTCTGCTTGTAATGCTGGTGGCTCTTATGGGACAGTTATTGGATGTCTGCCCCTAAAGGGGAAAGATTGGCCCTGGAGGATGGAGAGTCCAGGCTGGCTCCTCTCAGACAGCAAAGAGCCCCTTGCAAACAGCTGCCAGCAGGATGTGTAGTGGCAAGTATTAAGGAGCACGTTGAACGTTTTTTGGGAATCTGGTCCAGGGCCAGACCAGAGCTTAGCCCTGCTCGTGTTCTCCTCGTAGCTCCCAGTGACATGTGGTGCGAAAGGGTGGTATTTTAACCCTCTAACATCCTGCAGAGATTGGGTGTTTCATCGTGCAGCTTTATCCATGAATCCAGGTACTGTTTGAGGCTGACATACAAATTATTCCATTTCCACTCCCTCCCCCGTCCCCGAGGATTACTCCCTAAGTGAAGTCCTTAGAGACAATGTCACCATGGGGATTATTTTAAGCCAGGGAGGTTACAGACCATTCTGGCAGGTTATTTTAGGTTAAAACCTCTAGTATTTCACAAGCGAGGCTAAGCTGTTGCTTCGGCAGCCGGGGAGCAACAAAGAGAAAAAAGAAAATGCAAGAAGGAAAGCAAATGGATAAACAGAAGTGGGAAGGTTAGGAAAAGGATGGGCTGGTAGCATCCTCCCCGCGTGTGCTCACTGATTCACGTGGAGCCCCTGCACGGATGACCAACAGCCCCCAGCTTAGAACAGGAAAGCCCTCCCTCCTCTGAAGTGGACAGCAGAGACCAGTGTCCTTTCCTAGGATCAGGGAGCCCCCAGGAGGCCCCTGGCTTCCAGCATGGAACCGCCGAGCCCCCTTCCCCACTGCTGCTCCCCACCCTGACTGCTGTTGTTCTTTCCCACAGAAAGCAGTGGAGTTAATGTGCCTTGTTCCAAAACGCTGCAACGACATGATGAATCTGGGGCGCCTGCAGGGCTTTGAGGTGAGCCCTTAAGAAGGCTTCTCGGGCTTCCCTGGTGGCGCAGTGGTTGAGAGTCCGCCTGCCGATGCAGGGGACACGGGTTCGTGCCCCGGTCGGGGAAGATCCCACGTGCCGCGGAGCGGCTGGGCCCGTGAGCCATGGCCGCTGAGCCTGCGCGTCCGGAGCCTGTGCTCCTCAACGGGAGAGGCCACAGCAGTGAGAGGCCCGCGTACTGCAAAGAAAAAAAAAAGAAGGCTTAGCCCTCTCCCTTCAGGGCAGCAGGAGCCCAGGCTTCCCTTTGAAGTCCTGTGCGCGTGTTCTCTGCCTCTCTCACTCACCGCGTTTGCCCTTGTGCCCAGGCCCCTCCGGATCACAGGCCTGGAAGGTGCACCTGTTTGGGACCTCCAGTGATAGGGCAGCCAGAGGAAGTCGACCAAGCTGCAGTCAGGATTGCAAGGGGCTTGGAAAGACCCCAGATTCTTTATAGCTATGGACGTGCCGATGACCCCTTCCCTTTTCTTGCTTGCTTGAGAAATGCCGGGAATGTGAGGGAGAACAGGAAGGACTACGTGATGAGAGTAGAACCAGAGGGAAAATGGAACACTTTTTTTCGGAGAGGGTGGTTCTAGTAAACGGGTCTACATAGTGGCTGGCTTTTTAGCTAAATGAATGTTTAAAGCTCTAAAACATCACAGTGCACATTTCTGTTCTTTGACAAGAAGAATCAAGTCTTGGGAGAAACAGCTAGACGTACCCAGGGTTTGGATTTCAACAAATATGCTAGTGTGCTAGGGCTGCCATAACAAAGTACCACAGACTGGGTGGCTTGAACAACAGAAATGTTATCATCTCACATTTCCAGAAGTTAGAAGTCCGAGATCAAAGTGTAGGCAAGGGTGGTTCCTTCTGAGTGCTGTGAGGAAAGGGTCTGTCCAGGCCTCCCTCCTTGGCTTATAGATGGCCGTCTTCATGTTCACATGGCATTCTTCCTGTATTTTCACATCGCCTTCCTTCTGTACATATCTCTGTGTTCAAATTTTCCCTTTTTATAAAGACACCGATCATGTTTGATTAAGGCTCACCATAATGACCTCTCTTTAACTTGATTCCCTTTGTAAAGGCTCTGTCTTTTGATAAGGTCGCATTCTGAGGTGCTGGGGGTTAAGACTTCAACATCCAAATTGGAGAGGGGATTCAATTCAACCCATAACAGTGAACCTTAGAAGAGCAAATTGACTTTCCTGGTTTAAACTTAATAAGTGGCTGTTATTAATTTATATCCACACTTCTAACTAAACATAATCTGTTTTAAATATTAATACGATAAAACTGGAACTGATGCAGTTATTGACTGGTGCTTAGTTGTTGAGCCCCTTAGAGAAAGATGTGGATCTTCTAATCCTGTTTCCCAGTAATCCTGCAAGATTTCATTATTCATTTTTTTCCTCTGGCTAAACTAGAATAAAATAGACATAAGGCAGACTGGTATACGAGTAAAGTTAGGACATGCTATATTCAGGTTTGGGTTAATGAGTTGGATTCATGATGGTCTTGAGCCAAATGCTTCTGTCCTTTTTGCCCTTGCCGCCCATCCTGGTGTCCCTGTCTGATTTCCATTGATTTGTTGTGACCAGGAACTATGTGGAGGGTCCTTTCTGCTGTTCATTTTTTCACAGGTTCTTGTTCTCACAGTAGGCATGAGGCATTCGAGAAGCAGGGTCATGCAGCAGAAATTCACCCCGAGTTCTCACACAGTGTTTCTTTAGCCATGCTAGATGACGTTGTACCTGTTGCCTTGGAATTAGGCCGGATCTGAGCCTATTCTGAACAAAAGTCATTGCTTTTGCTCTTCATTCTTGATGTCCCTGTGTTTTTCTGAGCAGGAGTCTGACTTGGCTTTCTCTTGGTCTCTGGAGGAACTGGCCACTGACAGGAGGAGCAGCATCTGATGTACCTTCTGACCCAAGTCAGACTTCACAGGAACTGTGTTGTGCATGGTCGTGTGTCCACAGAAGGCCACACACAGGAGGGTGGAATTATTTTCTCTTTTAAATCAAGCACCACCATCTCCTTTTTTCATCAAGCCCTAGAGAATATGCTTTGCATTCATTCCTTCAGCTAATTGGGAAGGACCATGAACGTACTTCCATTCCTTCTGAAGTCCGTGGCTTTGGGTCAGGGAGAAGTTAGCCCCTTCCCTTAGATTCTCTCCCTTTTAAATCCTCTAGCTTTCCCTTTGGCATTGACAGGGCTATAACTCATGGGTCAGGCTCTTATGTAATATTAATAGAGCTTTTAGGGCTGGTCACTGGCTTAATATTAACTTTGGACCAGGGTAGAGATGAGCCTGTTTGGCTGCTGACCTGGACAGGGAGGAATCACATCCAAGCAGAGGGCAGGCGTTTCTCAGGAACATGAAAGGAAAGTGGCCTGTGTGTTGGGTAATGTTTGGAACAAGGCATCACATACAGAAAATAGCCCACATTTGCGCTAAAGGGCAAAAGTTGTCACCTGAAAGTACAGTTCAGAGGAGGCCCTCTGGCCACTATCTCAGATGCCAGTGTCTTCTTGTTGCAGGACAGTAGAAAAAGCAATAGCATCCATGAAGACTTGCTGGGTTAGGCCATATTCCCTTTGAAGATGTGACAGTGTTTCTGAAAATCTGGTTAGAACTGGCGAACCAGATAGGCTCCACCTCCTACCCTGAGTGTCAAGTGTCTGGCAACTGGAGGCATTGAAATATAGACACCTGTCGATAGTATCTCAACTGTACCTGCTGATCTGGAGCAGGAGACTAAGACCTCAGAATTTCCCCATCCTGAAATAATAGAAGAGAGGAGCCTGACTCATCTGATTTCTTTTTGTGGTCCGGCCTCCATCACTTCCCTTGGCCCCAGGTTGGTTCTAGGTTCATGGCTAGCACCCCAGGTCCTGGCTGCAAGGGCCAGGCAGGCACACCTCTCAGAGCTCCGAGAACAGAAAGGCTACTTCCAGCTCCAGCATCATCTACTTTCTGTTCTCCTTTTAGTAAAAAAACAAGAGGGGCCAGCATCATTCCCAAACATCTTTTTAGCTAATAATTTTACCTTCCTTCTGGTGTTTTCCTGGAGCTGCTGCTTAGTGGTTCCGTAGCCTCCTTTCCCTTCCCTCCAGGGCCCTGTGTGAACGGGAAGGTGGCCACAGTCTGCCCTCGATGTCTGGGTGGGCCCTGATTCAGTCTCTTACTAGAGCCTGAGGCTTTTGCTGTCAGGTCTGTTGTCCATGTCCCCACAGAGGGAGGTTCTGTGACCTAGAGGGTTGTGGTCATCTCCCTGTCTCTCACTTACTTCACCGCAGCCCTTCTTTCCCTCAGGGCACCCTGACCGCTCAGGGCAAGCTGCTGCAGCAGGATACGTTCTACGTGATTGAGCTGGATGCCGGCATGCAGTCGCGGACCAAGGAGAGGCGTGTGTTCCTCTTTGAGCAAATTGTCATCTTCAGTGAACTGCTCAGGAAGGGATCCCTCACCCCAGGCTACATGTTCAAAAGGAGCATCAAGGTGAGGATCCGGGTGGGGATGAGAAGGGGCAAAGAAGAGTCACACTGGGGAAGCCACTTGCCTAAGACAGAGACACTGGCAAGAGTGACGATCCAGAACGTTGAAGACCTTTCGGCCTAGTAACCTTCGGGATTGAAGGTTGATTATCTGTGAGAAAAAGTGACAGGCTCGGTGCCAGTCTCTAACATGATCCTGCAGGTTCTCCAAGATCATGTCGTTCACTCAAAGACAGAAACCCAAGTATTTAAGCTGTTAGATTCAGGGCACAATTTTGGAAACATTTCCTGAAATAAAAACTTTGAGGAACTGTAATATGTTGTTGATTTTTAAAAACTGCTTAGTATGGAAAGGATCACCTTGGTTTCTTCCAGATGAATTACTTGGTCCTGGAGGAGAACGTGGACAGTGACCCCTGCAAGTTTGCACTCATGAACAGGGAGACTTCGGAGAGGGTCATCCTGCAAGCCGCCAACGCTGATATCCAGCAGGCCTGGGTGCAGGACATCAACCAAGTCTTAGAAACACAGCGAGACTTCTTAAATGGTGAGTACCGGGTCTGGCTTCTTGCCGGGCCATTTTCAGGGGACCCCACACCTCTGAACCTCCTTGGGTCTGGGCTCCTGGTGAGTTATGAGCCCCGATCACATTTATATGCATTCCAACTTTGTAGTTTTCAGAAACACTTCGTGTAGAATTCTTCTGAACCCGAATGCACAAGTGGGCAGATGGGGCATGATAAAGAAGGCCATCTTTCCAAAAGAAGAAATAATCTCTTGCAGCCTTGACATAGAGGATGTGCCTTGTGCCACCATTACCAGCTGGTAGTAATTGGGGCAAAAGTCTGAAATGGGCACATCCTCTTTGTCTCAGGGGCCAGCTATCAATGACGTGTGTTTTTCCATTTAGTAGCTAATGGCTGGTAATCTCAGAGGTTCTCCAGTGCTATCTAGAGATAACTGGCAGTTTGGCAGATCAGCTCAAATCCCCTCTTTGCTCCCAACAGAGGTGATTGCTAACTCTAAATTTCAGTAATACCTTGAAACTTCCCAAAACAAACTATCAATTACACAGAGAATGAAGCTCTCTGTGGACCTGAAGGAGTACTGTATGGCCATATGTGCTCCCATGTTTACACATACATGTCCACCCTTGGGTGTGTCACCTTTTCTAGTCTAGAATCTGGTCTCTTTTCAAATGACGCAAATAGGACACTTGCTGGGTGTTATCACGGAACTCAGTGCTGTGGGGATGGATCTTGGGCAAGTCACGATGTTTCTCTGGGCCTCAGTGGGCTTTTTTTGTGAAAGACCTATTCTGCAGCACTGAAGCAGGAAAATGTGGCACACCTCCCAGAGAGAGCGTCATTCTCTGCGTAATTGACAGTTTGTTCTGGGAAGTTTCAAGGTATTACTGAAATTTAGAGTTAGCAGTCACCTCTGTTGGGAGCAAAGGGGAATTTGAGTTGGTCTGCCAAACCCCAGGGTATCTCCAGATAACACTAGAGAGCCTTGTGAGATTACCAGGTATCAGTTGTACTCCATGGTAAGGGATTTAACACAGTTATGTTTCTTTTAAAACAAATCAAAAGAGATTATGGAGCAGAATGCCTTGCCTTTTGAAGCTAGAACACGAGACTTCAAAGCAGTTACACACTTACACGGAGAGTATTTGGGGGCCATGCCCCAGGTCCCCCGACTGTAGAACAGTTTGGTGAAAAAAACTAAACTAAGTGATCTCTAGGGTTCTTTCTCACTCTAAAGAGTCTAAAATTAAACACCAGCCCAGTCCTGAGGGATAGTAATGAAAGCTGTATATAATTCACAGTTTTTGAGTATACAACATTGAATTAATGCTTCTATGGATAAAATAATTTTAAGCAAAAACATGTGCATGTATAAAATACATTCATTAAATTGATTCTTTTGGGAATTTCTGATAGATTCCAAGCTGGAATGAGGTTTTTAAGTTCATCAATTCAGGACAAAAGAAAAATAAGGTAGGACAATAAGTTGAAACCGGAAATGATTGAGTAACAAGAATGGCTCCCATATATGGAGTCCTTTCTCTGTGCGAGGCATGATGCAAAGCATTTCACATGTGTTACCACACTTAATCCTCACATCAGTGTGGAAAGCTAAGTAATACCATCCTGTATTTTTCAGGTGAGGAAAAGGAGGCTCAGGGAGGTTAAGAAACCGGTCCAAAGTCACAAAAACAGTAGGTGCTAAAACAAGAACTGGAACCCAGAACTGTATAACTTGTATAACTTAAAATTAGGCTCTAACCCCCAAACTGCAGTATAGTTGCTAGTGGTAGGGCACACATTTGTCTATGAGTTCCCCAGCAAACAAAGCAAAAACACAGGACCAGGTATAAGACACCGTATCCCTCAGCCAGATGCAAACCCTACCTGAAGATGCACAGCTTTCCTGGTCCTAAGACCTAAGTTATGCAGACGGAGGCCCTCGAAGAGCACAGACTTCCTGTGCAGCTTAGTTAAGAAGACATACTATTTTCAAACACTTTAGCGTAGTTATTGCGTACAATCAATACCCCACTTCCATGAGATGGGTAATGATTCGTCAGATCAGTTTGCTACGGCCTGCTTCACAGCTGTCTGCTATCTGCTTCAAACTTGGAGCAGTACTTCTTCGGGCATAGTCAGTTATCCAGACTTGTACATGGTTCCTAGAGACCTTTTGCCTAATTATAGTGAATTATGGAGTTATTAATGAACTAGATCCTCTATACCTAAATATTTAATGCTCTCCAGGAGAAAGGCTGAGGCCTGGCAGCAGCCTATTCAGCACTTTGACACACTCAGAAGACAAGGATGTGACGATGGACTGGGGCCAGGCTTTTGCTTGTAGACACACATGCAGGCACCTCAGAGCCAACCTTTCCCTCCTGAGACCTCAAATAGAAAGGAAGTGTGGACTATATGTTGAGTCCTCTTAAAGTATATACCTATTACTAGGGAAATATCCTTATAATGGAAAGTTCTCTGGGCCCCAGCTGTTAACCCAATTAAATATTTGTTACAGTGAACACTGACAGAAACAGCATAATCGGGCCTGCCTTGAAGTCAGTGTTACAGAATTTGACCTGTATGGCTTTTCCCTGGCTGTACCTCTTTGGTACTAAGACCTTGGAACTTTATCATCTTTAACTCAGGGAAACAAAGCTTACCTCTTTCCTTTCAAAGCAGAGTTCCCCTGACCACCACTTCTCCCAGCCTCCAAACCCAAGTTACCCTGGCTCCTTGCCATCTTTTCCCATCTAGGCTGTGTCAACCTCAGCTCCCTCTGGAGCGCTTGCCGCACCGCACCCCTTCCGCGTTCCCATGGCTCTGCTCAGGTCCGGCCTCTCCCCTTCACTATCTCACGGCTCTTAATCAGCCTGGCCAATCCCTCCCCTCACCCGCTGCAAGGTTAACATTCTTCAGGTGTACTCTGGTGCACCTGCACTGAAAACATGAACGTTGCCTTAATTCAGTCACTTTTCATGAACTTCAGAATTAAATCCAGACTCATTCACCTGCTTTCCAGATCTTTCACATCCTGGCACCTCCAACTTCCCTTACCTGTCTCATCTCCTTCCTCCACAGAGACCCATGGCTCTGTGCTCCAGGGAATCTGACTCCATCCTCTTGCCCAGACCCACTTCCCATTTGCTTCCACCCTGCAGAGCCTGCATGTCAGGGCCTGATGGCTGGCAGTTTCTGAAGCTCTTTACTACCACCCTACCCATCCCTGTGTCCACCCGCGCACACACGTACTACAGAGCCCTCTCTCCCTCCTTTTGCACCATTTCGGTTTTGCACTTTCATCATTTAGACAAAACTAAGAATAGTTCTCGGTAGATGATACATTCTTTAAAAACAGGGTAGTATCTTCGTCACGTATCCTCACTCTGCCTCACACAAAGCCTGACCTCTTAAGCCTCCAAAGCTTATGGGATTTCCAAAGCTGAGAGTAATGGTCTGCTTTTCCCTGCAGCCCTACAGTCGCCCATTGAATATCAGCGGAAAGAAAGGAACACAGCTGTGATGAGGTCCCAGCCTGCCAGGGTTCCCCAAGCCAGCCCCAGGCCTTACTCCTCCATCCCCGTGGGCTCCGAGAAGCCCCCAAAGGGCTCCAGCTGTAACCCACCTCTGCCACCCCTGAAGATATCTACCTCCAATGGCAGTTCGGGGTTTGACTACCACCAGGCTGGGGACAAGTTTGAGGCCAGCAAGGTAAGTGACAGCCCACTACTGCCAGCCGCACCACTCTGAGGGTACAGCCTCTGGGCTTACTTTATAAAGTAGCATCTTTTTATGCTGATCATTTTAGCAGGAAGGGCCCACTAAATACAGCCTAATCTCAATGATTTCTCTTTCTTCCCCTGCAAATTGAGTGAGTTAAACCAGTTCCCTACCTCTCCACTACCCTCCTCCCCCGCCGTCCAGATACTCTGTGTTAAAGGGCTGTCGTCATCTGCAGAAACACTATACAAATATGGTAATGTTGGAGTGGCAATTATGATTTGTAGCAAATAGAGGAGTTGTGGTGTGGATCATCTAAAAGTCACAGCTCTAGGGTTTGACATCTTGAAGAGATTGCCCTTTCTAACGATGAGCTGCTGAAGCGAGCTCACGCCCATTGGCTGAAGCAGCAAGAGGATGTTGCCCATCAGTGTGTGAATGGGGGAAGTTAGCCTTGGATTAGACTAGCCAAGATAATCCACAATTCAAACATCGCCATGAGGAGAGTCATCAGTGTAACTGCAGATCCAGTCTACACGGCTGTTTTGACCCCACCAGGTAGGAGGAATGACAATGAATGGCAAAAGTGCTAGATCCCGAGTCAGGCGATCTGGTTTCTGTTCCAAATTATGCAGCTCAGAACTTTGCGACTTGCCCTAGAACCTCCGCAGTTTACGTAATCTCATCAGGCCTGTTTCCTCTAGAGCTCAATGGGTCTGTGAATGGGAACATCTGCATTTTTTACCTACATGTTCCCACCTTACAGTTTTATTTTTCTTACCCATATTATTAGATGATGTTGTGTTTTTTTTTTTTTTTTTTTGCCATGCCACACAACTTCCAGAATCTTAGATCCCCGACCAGGGATTGAACCCAGGCCATGGCAGTGAAACCGCCAAGTCCTAACCACTGGACCGCCAGGGAACTCCTCATTTTTATTTTTTAATTAACTATTAATGTCTAAGTTCAGTTCTGTGTAAGAGGAACTATACTGACCTATTTTATCACATCAGCTGGAAATTATTTTTTCATCTTAAAAATCCCCTGCCCTTGTGAATAATTTGAAGTCCCATTAACTCACTGAAGAATTTCTGGCTCTCACCATGCTCTGTGAGGCAGCCAGGCATCTGTGGAAGTTACAAGTCTGTCTAGAAGCAGCTTCCCTGGTGCAGAGTCCTGTGCAAAGGTCATGGAGGCAGGACCCTTCATATTAATGAATACAGGGGGACTGGAGTTCTCTTCCCACAGGAGTCGGGTCAGCGTAGGTCATGGCCTTGCCTTTGAATTGGGCAAATGTCTCATTGTTACTCCTGTCTCAAGGAGGGTCAGAATGTAGAGTAAGACCAATGCTTTTTCAAAAGGAAGAAAAACATGTATCAAAGAGTCTGTGTTCTTTTCTTTGGGGGATGGTGACCACTGACCTGACCTTTGCCCTGACCTCACTCTGCCCAGGTGCTTACGTATCCCTGTGTCTGTGCCACACGCTTCCTTCCAGCTGGAGGATGCTAGTGAGAAGATGCATGCTAAGGAGGGACTCCCAGGTGGAAGGCGTGTTTATACCTTTACCTAAGGCTGGGCAGTATCTCCACCTTTTCACCCTCACTTATAATATTAATGAGACATTTTCATTATAAATTTTTCATTATAAATAAAATACATTTTCAGAGCCCGTTTATGAATATAATTCCATTTCTCAAGATAATCTTCTGCCTGCCATTTACCCTGCTAGCGGGAGGGCTGACTTTCAACCACACATTAGGATGCAGAGCAAGCCCATGTGAACCAGCCTTCCTGTGTCTGTGTCCCTCTTGCCCTTGTCTCCTGGCAGAGCGACCTGGGAGGCTGCAACGGGGTCTCATCCATGGCCGTGATCAAAGATTACTATGCACTGAAGGAGAACGAAATCTGTGTGAGCCAAGGTGAGGTGGTCCAGGTCCTTGCCATCAACCAGCAGAACATGTGCCTGGTGTACCAGCCCGCCAGCGACCACTCCCCCGCCGCCGAGGGCTGGGTCCCGGGCAACATCCTGGCACCCCTCACCAAAGCCACAGCAGCCGCAGAAAATAGTGACGGGAGCATCAAGTAAGTGCCTCGTTGGCTTCCCCGGGAGAGGAGTATGTGGATTAAAAAAAAATTCAAAACAAAGAACACAAAAATGCAAACACACGGTAGGGAATTACCGCTGCTTATTCTCGACAGCGCCACCAGCACCAAGGTTTGAGCACTGGAACCACACGCAGCAGGGGGCAACCGGGCTGGAGTGTTCCGATTTTTTTTTTTTTTTTTTTTTTTTTTTGGTGGTGGTGGTAACAGTGATGGTGTTTCTTTCCTTTTCATTTGTCATTTTCTGTTTGTTTTTTTTTCTTTTCTCCCCCCCCCCTTGTTAAGAAAAGAACCCTACTGAAACCCTAGGGGACAAAAGGCATGCCTCCTGTTGCTCCATTTGACCCACCACAGGATTCACTGGACTGGACTTCTATTTATATTGTATTAAGTTACTGATATATATATATTTTTTTTTTTTTTGATTGACACCAAAAGATTACCTTAGCACAAATGCCAGACCTGTATAGGTCAGAGGCCTGCTGCTTCTCCCAGGAGAGAGGGAACTTTTTGGTTGTCTATGGCAATTCCTCTGTACAGATTGTAACTTTTTTTTTTTTTGACTTTCCCCCTCCCCTGTCACTTTAATATATGTTCATGGTCATTTGTAAGATATTTCTTTTCCTTATTTTGGTTGCGAAGACCCTTCCAAACACATTCCTGTATAAAGTATTTTGCACTATTTAAAGAAACCCATATGGATGAGGTCAGGCTGTGCAATATAATGGAGAGTCACAATGTTCATCATTGTACCTGTAATGTAACGAATAATTTTAAATGTACTATTTTAAATATGTAAAATAAATTTTCACTGCGAGCATGTTTTAATGAGGTTAAAGACTAGTTGACCCTTTTTCCTCAGTGCACTATTCTGGGACTTCGAAATGTACAAACGATTCTTCTTCTTTTTTCTTTAAGAGTTGGTTGAATGCATTGGCAGTTCTTTCCTACACAAGAAGTGCCTTTGTGGCCAGAGGTCCAACCCTAGCCTTCCCTTCTAAGCAGCCCATGTGTGTTCTCTCTGACCTCTGAGGTGAGGGATGATGCAGATGGGATGCTGTCCAACTGGGCGACCCTGAGGTGCTGACGTAAACCAGAGGCTAGTGTAGAAGGCGGTGGGCTGGCTTGCGGCCTCCACCGCTCTCCACGCTGTGTGGTCACCGGCGGCCGGGTGGAGGAGCTCCCGTGAGATATCTAAGCAGCAGCAGCAACAGAGCTGCGCCTTCTTGGAGCTTTCTCTAGCTCAGCGACAGAGACTGCTGACCCCACCCTGGCCTCTCTAGGTAACGCAGACCCAGCTGGAAATCAGCGGTGGCCCCTAAATGGCAACAGGCCTGATTCATTTTATCCTAAAGGCACTTGGTTTCAGTACCTTTTATGAAGCCTTGGATATAAAGGCCCTCAAAGCATTGAGGTTCTTACTAATCAATGACTTACAGAGCTAGCTAACTCATAATGAGTTGGATCTAATTATCCAGGCACTCAGCACTTCTCCCTTGCATCTTTTGGTCACTTTTTCATACCTTCCATGGGAGGACTGGTAGGAAGGGTGTCAGGCTGGGCAAAGGAGAACAGGTTCAAATACCAGTTGGTCATTCGGTTCCTTGTCAGTGTGGCTCTTGCACAAGGGTTGGTGGGAGTGGAGCAGAGCAATGGACTAAAAGTGGTTGTCACTATTTATCAGTGAAGGACACTCACCGTACCCTCCCCAGGGCTGCCATGACCACAAGGGTCAGAGTTGGTTGTGATGCCTATGGGATAAATGTCACTGAAACCCTGTTTCCACATCAGTCCCCAGGCTTGTGGCCAAGAGATAGAAGCTCCCCAAACCATGATGACGCATTCTTCTGGGAAGAAGAATACGAAATTGAGCGTGTCCTGACACTTGTACTACTCTGAGTCTCCTTCTCAGTGTTACTTGTAGCATTTCTAGTTTCTCACCAATCACACTGAATGACCCAGAGGTTGTGATAAACATAGGAATGCAGCCCCACGCTCACACGCACACGCGCGTTGCCGGCCGCCCTAGGAGTCGTTTCAGCAGGGACCTCCCTGACTCAAGAGGTTCTCAGAATAAGCCAGGGACATGGCTTTGGGGGTAAAGATAAGGGATGAAAGTCTGCAGTTAAGAGTGGTATTATCCGAGGTTCATTTCGGTGACCGTTCTCACTCAGAAACAACAGTTGGAGTGAGAGCTGGTATGCAGGGACTCCCAGGGAGCCTGCCTCTTCAGGAGGCACAAGAGAAGGTCTGGCCAAGAGATTCTTTTCTGCCATCTGAAGGAGCCGCTTTCCAAAAAAAATTTGAGGACATGACTATTATCGCTCTTTCCTACTCAGAAAGTTGATTGCTAAACCTCCATGCTAGTGATAAATATCTTGAGAACACTTTCCCCAGGTCATCCTGAAATCTGTGACGTTTATGGAGTTTTGTGGAGGAGTTGCTATGCGTTTTGGAGCACCTCCCTTCCTCCTAAACCTCATAGGCCTCTCTCTCGCCCCTCTCTCCCTTAATGATGCTCTTTTCATTGAGCCCTGTCTGCGTAGGCCTAAATTGGATAAGGAGACATTGAAGGGAAGCCAGCCTCACGTACTCCAGACATGACAGAACTTCATCCAAACTCTGTGACCACACCTGAAACGGATGCTGCCTGCCCAGGGTCCCTGATGCTGTTTGAGACTTGGCTTTTGGTGTCTTTGAGTCCTAACATATGTGGAACTCAAGAGCTCTGCTCTGAGCCTCTCTTTCAGGTCTGTGAAGAAATAGCTCCCAACCCTCTTGTGAGAAGGAAGAAGTTAAGATAGTGTGAAGGGACATTGCCACCCTCACCTCCCTGAGAGCATGCGTTGGGTCTTCCCCCAACAGGAACACTGTAGGAGCTCTTAGTGGTTGTCAGACAGAGCCTTGTATTCACAAACACTGAGTGATGTGGAGAACATAGACCAAGAAACCCTTCATCCTAAGTCATCCAGATAAATGAGTGGTGCCCACGAGGTTTATAAAGTCAAATGCCCTAGAACCTCCCATCTGTACTACGGTGTTTGGGAGTGGCCACAGCCTAGACACAAATAATGAGATGAAAACCTCAAAAGCATCCTTTTGGGTCTTTATATCTGATCCTGGGAAAGTACCAATAGCTTATACACTATAGAATGTACTTCCCTCATCTTTCCTAGTTTATTGCCCCCTCCCCACAGTCTTCTCCCATCCATCATACCCATACCCAGGAAGGGAATTCCTGAGTCCTATAAGGCCTCATCAGTATATGAAAACTTCCCTCGGTAGAGTTTAATCACTTAGTACCCAGACTTGCCTCAAATGCTACAACCAACCTTGTACATCTATTGGGAGGGGTCACAGTTCATCCTCACTCATTTCCTGTTGGAGGTGAGATCTGCTGCCAGCCACCACAGGAGCTGGTGTGCAGGTTTGGGGCCTCTGAAGCAGGGGCTTGACTGGAGCGCCTCACCTACTGACTCACCCAAGGGTGGCAAGCCCACCCACCGCTTCACTCTGCCCTGACCTGCCATTTTGATTGGTGCATTTTTTGGTACAACAGGAAGTCATGTTCATGGCATACTCTACGCATGAGAAAGCGGGCGGAAGTGGAGAACACGGGTAAAAGTGAAGCCACAGGGCCTCGTAAACCCAAGGATATTCTGGGCAACAAAGTCTCTGTTAAAGTGAGTAAGGTGTTCCGGAGCTGTGTCCGACCTCTCATCTACTCCCACCCTGCAGCATTCTCACGAGGCAACTTGGGTGGATGGGGACCAGAGGGGAAGTAGTTTAGTAGGATTTTGCATGCGAGATCAATTTATTTTTTATTTTTTATTTCTCCTGGCAACTTCGATTCAAATAAGTAAGTATCTCTTTTTTTTTTCTTTTATACCTTCCTCCTCATACTGTGCAGAAGTTTTATAGCAAAATTATCTGCAGTACTATTTATTCTCTTAGAAATGCAAGATGCTTGACTCATATTAAAGTACTCAAAGCCACCCATTCAGTATCCTAGGTTTGAAAATACATGCAGGGTAAAGAGATTAGACATGCTTTCCAAACCTCCAACCCTTTGAAGTCTGAGGTTTGGAACTTAAGGGCTACTGTGTCCTTGGTGAAGTTTCATTTCTTTTCCCCAGAATTCAGATGCCATCACCTTCAGGCCTATGCATGGGCAGAGAAGGGAGGCACATTGATGAAGCCCACGTTATTGCTTTGTAGCAATCCAATTGTTATAGTGAACTCGCTGAGTCTAAGCTTTGACAGACCCCTGTCCGCCATCTTGAAACGACGTGATCTGTTTTCTTTACATTGGGCGCTCAGAAAAGACAAGGCTCCGGACAATGGAAATTAAACCGCTGATGTTGAATATTGTTATACTGTGTGATTATCTACCCGAGTCTTCCTGAGCAAAATAAGAAAAATCCAAACCCATTCTAATGTCCTTCTTGGGGAAAAGAAATTGTACTCTCTCCCTCACCCTCATCTGGGAAGTCCGGCCCCACAGGAGACAACAGTTTAAATTCGACAGCACTCATGCTTCATTTGGTTGCTTCCATCGCTATTTCCCGTGAGATGAGCGGCTTACACGATCCCAACCTCCTCTCCCTGAAAAGAGCATGCTGCCGCCCTAGGTGATCCGCACCCCACCTTAGCAGCACCTGGTTATTCTCTGCCCGATTTCCCATGGTCCATGCTTCTTTCAAGTTCTCCCCACCCTCTAGCCAAAGCTGCCTGTGTTCTAACTGTGTTCTCTTTCTTCCCCCTTCCTCATGCTGCCCATCAAGGAGACGAACAGTTCCGAGGAGTCAGAGTGTGATGACCTTGACCCTAATACTAGCATGGAGGTAGAAGCAGCTATTGTTGTCCTCTTTCCTGCAATGATTGTCTTTTTTCGATGTGTTCTGTAACAGTGGCCTTGCTAAAAGTGACCAGCCAGTCCAGGATACATGGGCATCTCTCGGTGTCCCGTCCAACTTACAGAAAACAAAACAAAACTTAATTCAGTTGGATTCTGATAGGTAACTTTTCCTAGGTGCATTTTTTAAAACTTCTGGTTCTCTTGAATGCTTGCTTAGTATTTTCTTCTTTGGCAGATTTGGCTTTGTGTATAAAATAGCCAACTTCGTAACTGGAAACTTAGAAAACATTTTTTTCATGGAAAATAGCATTATAAAGAGTGGTTGGTTCCCAGCTAAAGATAAGAACTCATTTGTTTTAGTTTCTCCTTCCTCCCTTTCCCCTCTTTTTTTCTTTCCCCTGTATGTTCTTTTTCTTCTGGGACTTACTCCTCCCTGAAGCCTCCAGTAAAATCATGGAGTAGGTATGGTTTGGGGGGAAGACCTGGCCCCTAGCCAATAGCAAATGAGGAGTGACCGCAGCAACTCCAGAACCCCCCCTTCTCCAGCCCCCAGGGCTCCCGGGCAGTGGCTGTTCCTGGCACGGAGGAAAAGAGCCCTGGGGATCACCTCCCTCCTGTAGGCCTAGCAGAGGCCTCTCTAGAGACAAGAAGGCTGAAATCTTGCCCGGGGGCCTTTCTCATACTCCAGGGTTACAAAGATGTGGAGTGAAACCGGTACCTCCACCAACAAGAACCTCCAGTCAACTTCCAGGTCCTCCTAGGCCAGGAACTCTTTGGGGTAATAGAAAGAGGACTCTCACATGGCTTGCCACTGAGTGACAAGCATCATAAATTTACAACACCTAGAGAATTGGAGCAAACTTGGCTTTCCCTGTCATTTTGCCCTTCAGAGTAAACTGAAATGCTTTTCTCCAAATCTGTACCCACATGCCCGATAATGGATAAAAGTTTAGAGATTTCTTCTGCGCACAAAATACAGAATATTTTCTTAAAACCTTTTCCTTTTTATAGCCCTATGCTTTTCACTTAACTAGATGCACCTTTATTATTCTTATTCTAATTTGACCTAATCCCAAAGAAAGCCACCACCATATTATGACAACCACCACAAAACCCAGGGAAGACCATGTGGCTCCAGGAGGCGTGAGTCAGCGGTGGGAGGCACCAGTTGAGTTGAACCAGGCCAGAGACCAGTGGCTGAAAGTGGGAGTTCTGCCAGGATAAAATAGTCCCCATGGCTGTGGGTGTTGCCATGGAGTGAAATCTGGCAGGTGTGGGCCAGTGCGTGGCTCCCCTGCGGGAGGAGGTGGATATAGTGCTCATAGCCTAAATGTATCTTAGAGAATGGGGAAGGCGGGGGAAACTTCTGCCTCTGCTTTCCTTGCATTTCGTAGGATAGGCACCAGCTCCTGGGAAGCCCACATCTGTCGGCCTGCAGATGCCTCATGGCACCTGTATCTCCAGACCTCAGTATTGCTGGCATGTAGTGAAAATGTCATCTGCAAATATATGGAGGGAGAGGGAAAGCCGGGTATCTGTGTTCCACAAGGCAATTGGGGACGTTTTTCAGCTCTGGTGAACTAGGGGGAGAAGAATGACTTTCCCACTCTACTCTTCAAAGGAAGAATTGGGCACAGGGAGATGTGGGACCAGATGAGCAACATACACTGAGAAGGTTAACCGATGTACTCCGTTGCTCCATTCAACATTTAGATAAGCAAAAGCTCGCATGCGCACGTGTCTTAGCCCTGCTTTGCGAATTGCACACGTTTCTAGGGTTCTTATTCTAGGGTTCTTATTTGCACAAGCTGTGTGAGATGGGTCCCAGGGAGGTGCTGCTGGTGCATAAGGAAAGGTGTTAGGATGTCAGTGCTGAACAGAAGAAAGCCAAAAACTGTGTCGATGCATGTCTGAAAAGTTTTCAAATATAGTAAGTTGAGGCAGAACTGGAACTCTTGAGGGGCATGTGGTTGGAAGCTGCAGATATTCTGGTTAACCCGAGGTTTCTGTAGCAGGTGTGCCCGCAGCCCTTGTGTGTTCCATGTGGGTCCTTGCAGGGCTCAGCAAGCTCTTCTGAACTGTGTTGCCGTGTTGAAATGAACTCTGAGCACATAAGCAGGTGCTGAGGGGAAGCAGGCATCTTGGCACTGCTAGTATTTTCAGACACAGATAACAAATAAGATATAGAAAGTCAGCCTATTCAATATGAACTGAGAATTTTCTCAAGGGGTAAGTAGGTAGCTCTTTATTGCAATGTCCATTGTAGAAGAAAATGGTCGGGGGTGCCTACTGAAGAGAGCTAAACCTTAGAGACCCAGTTTGAGAGATAGGTGGGCTGGCCACCTCATAAAGGACTCTTGCTGTTAAACTGATAGCTTTGGGCATCATTACCAGGCCTAGCTTGGCCCCCAACCTCACTCTTGTCTTTTGAACCTGATGACTGCAATAGGTGTTGTCTCATTGGGAGCATGTGTCCCTGTGCCCTGCTGAGCTGAACTGCAACTCCTGTGGCCTGTGCTAAGATCCCCTGGGCCTGGTCCCCCAGCTGACACCCCTGCCACATACCCTGTGCGCTGCTCAATGTTAGAGCTCCGAATGCTAAGTCCTGCCCTGCTGACTGCCCACCCTTGACCTGACGCCAGCACGTTGATTCCAAGCCTAGCCATGTGTAGGCTCTTATCTCCTGCCTCTGCATGAAGATCACTTCCAAAGCATTCTGACTCTCAGTTGGTGGGTTGAAGGGTTCCTTTAAGGAGCAGTTTCCTGGGGTCTTTGCTTACACACCAGCTGCTTGCTCCCCGCAGGGCCGGCATATGTCCCAACATATTGTTTTAGGGAGATATATAGGCACATCCTTGAAAGCTAATTAAGAGGAAAATAAAGCACCTTGAACCCTAGGAATCTGATTTACAAAGCTTTCCGAGAATACCCAGTTATACAAAGGGAGGCAGTTCTGCTCTAATGTGTACATCCTTTTTCTTCCCCTGTAGAGACATGCTCGTGAATGTTCTCAAGTACAGGCCCACCTCCCACTCCCAGCACCACAGGCCACACCACCAGCTACTGCAGGACTGGCTCTGGGTCTCTGCGATCCCCTCGTGGCCACAACCCCCTTCCCTCCTGCTGATGCGTGGGCACACCTCAGAGGGGACCATTGTAAAAATGACACGGATCTGTGCACAGTTCAGCCTTCTTGTTTACCCTGCACTGATTACGCTTTGGGGGTGGCAGTGGAGGGGGATATTCTATATGAGAGAAATGTCTCTGCGTGGAAGAAGGGTCAAATCAGGCTGCAAATGAAACATTAGGCTTTCTTGGGAACGAGTGAATATTAATTCATTTTTTCCAGTAGCGCTTAGACCGCTGATTGCCTTTTATTGACAAGGTGGGCAGGCGTGATGGTGGGCTGGATGCCATATGCCCACCTGCCAGCTTCTCATCCTGCCCCGCCCAGGCTGGAGCCAGGGCTGGAGGCTCAAGGCTCAGAATCCCCCCCTCTTAGCTGACACCCATCTCTGAGAAGCATGGATTTCTTCTGAGCTGTACTGGATTTCTCCCAGGACCCAGGCTAGGAAGGCTTCCACATCCGTGCCACGTCTGAAACGTGGTCTGTCGATGACTGTCGATGACTGTCGGTGCTTGGGTTTTGGCATCTACCCTCCAACCCCAGCACTGCCACTTGTCCGCAGCAGGTACAGGAGTGGGAAGGCCTGACCCAACCTCCCAGTCCTGGGCCTCGGTCTTCAGCCCAGCTTTTACGTCAAGTCCAATTAATTAAATGCATCTTAATTGTTTTGTTAATGCCCAATACCACTTTTAGCAGAGATGGTCAATCCATCAGAGTAAGAGGTTGTCATGATTCCAAAAAGACTGCATCTCTGCCCCAGCCATTTGACGCGGGGCCAGCCTCCCCCACGGCACAGGCTGCGTGCGGTCATGATGCCAGCCCCCAGGTATTTAGCTCCGGGTCGAGGTCGGGGTGCTCGCTGTGTAAGAACCGGCTTGGGATCCTGTGGGAGAGAAGGCACTTGGAAAGGTGAAGCTAATTTGGAAGGAAATTTCCAATTAGGGTAAGACTCATAGACTCTCAGAGTTGATGGAAACTCGGAACACTTTAGTTAACCCTATCCCCTTCATTTATTTACTCTTTATGGTGATAAAATATACACGACATAAAATTCACCATTTTTACCTTTTTTAAGTGGCATTAAATACTTTCACAGTGTTGTGCAGCCGTCGCCATTATTCATTCCAGAGCTGTTTCATCATCCCAAACTGAAACTGTAGCCAGTAAACAATAACTCCCCTTTACTCTTCATCCCTCCAGCCCCTTCCAAGACTTTGAGAAGAGGAAACTGAGGCAGAGGAAGTTGTAACTTCCTGTTCAAAAGTGAGCGGGTGCCCTGAAGGCAGTTTCTGGTTTTCCCTGGCCCTCGTTCCCCCACCCAACACCATGCTGCTCCTCTCTTGGAGCCCCTCCCACCTCCCAGTCCAGGTAGGTTTTAATCTAAAACACAGATTCTGGCAGACAAGAAGACGTGCCTTCCAGGGCCAATTTTCCTCTGTGAATTTGTTGTTTAACTTTCCAGCTCAACAAAGAGGAATATCTTTTCTGCCCATCCAGCCCTCCAAGGCTGAAGTAGGACTTAGATGAAAGTCACGCAAAGGCAGTATCACATGGAAACAACACTGGAACAGGGGCCAGAAAACCTGGACTGCAGTCTGGGCCCCGTCAGCTATGAGACCTCCGGCCGGTCAGCCTTTCTGAGCCTCGGGGTTCTCTGTGGGAGGTCGCACAGCTCCCAGGGCACGGGTGTTTATGTAAGGGACATGAGCCCTTTGAGCCTTGTGCAGATGTAAGGTGTGATATCCAAAGACTTTGCTCTCCTGAACGTCTGACTCTGACAACAGTGAGACCCCAACAGGAGAGAAAGGAGAAGATTTCTGTGTTTTGCCCCTGAAACTTGCTTTGCAGGGGGTGCGGCGGGAATGGCCTGGGTACATTTCCTCCCGAGACCCAGCTGGAGTGTCCACTTCCGGCTCTGGGCAGGGCTTGAGTGGCCAGAGCTGAACGTTTCTTTCCCTCCCCAAATCCACAATTCCCCAGGCCCAGCTTCCACGTCTTCAAAGAGCTAGGCTGCTGCTCCCACCTCAGCTGCCTTGGCGCCGTGTCCCAGATTCGGAGCTTCAAAATAACTAACCTAGCCAGACAGATTGAAGGAAACGTTTACACCCCAAGTCGGGTGACTGACCTCCTGGCATCACCAGCGTTTCTACCGGTGCCTGTTTCTGCATTTTATAAAAAGGACGTTTTAACGAAAAGAACTCTTTGGAGAAAAAGTGAAGCGTCACACGCCTCTCGTTTTATTTTTACAAAATATTTTCTTTGTAATAGACCTGAAAGGTTGGGCCCGGAGACTGACGCTGCTTTGCCTAGCTCTGTTCTAACTCCACATGCAGATTGATTTATATTCTGCCACTGGGAGAAGGGCACTGAGCGGACTGGAGCTGGCGTTTCTCCCTCCCGGGAGGTTAATGACAAGATCTTCTACAGCATTAGTCACGTCTATCATGCTTTCTGTTCCTTCCAACCGCCTGGTGAAGATGCGGTTTTCTTACCCTCCTAGAAGAAGCAGGTTCAGAAAGGTCATGGTCGTACAACCAGGAAAAAGGGCAGGTCTTGACTGTGGTGCTTTGAGATGCCAAACGTGGCAGGTGATAGGAAGTCTGCTCCCCAAGGGAGGCTCAGGTACTTTCCTTAAGGAGGGTCAGGTTCAGGCCCTCCTCTGTTGCGTATTTGCTTGTTAGAGGAGAATTTCTTCCTCAACAACTTTTTTAATCCCTTGACAGCTGGGCTAATTATTTGGCCTCACCACACCCCTCTCCCAATGACTCAGGAGTCCAGACATAAAAGCCAAGAAAGAGGTCCAATTTCAAGGGCCGGAAATGTCTGAATTGGTTTCTCAGACCAGCACAGTCACTCAGCACACCCTCACCCTCGTCTGCAGGCCTAGCCCATTTCATTGAGGTCATACACCAAGGAGATTACAAGGTGCCACTGACCCAGGAGAAGTCGCTCTCAGAGCCAGCTATCAGCGGGGCAGAGGTCACCACCTCCGTTGCCCACACCCTGCGCTGTCGAGGTCCACCTACTGGCTCACTCAACGTGTTTTTCTAATCAACTCAATATAACAAAACCCAGTTGACACAAGGCATCGCAGTGAGTACTATGGAGGGCCAAAGAATTATGTAAGATCTGGTCCCTCCCACTGCTTGCTGCCGTCACATGAGGGAGGCAGCTCTGATTAAACGCCTGCATTATACAGCAGACTTCGAAACTTGCTCTGATGGAGGCATGGAGCCATTCATGTACTCGTTCAGTGAATATCTAGACACCCACTCAGGCCCTGGGCTAGTAGCAGTGGCTACTGTTTATCAGCCTTTCCTATATATCTGGCTCCGTGCTGAGTCCTTTCCTCCCAACGGCACCCTGACGTAGGTACTATTATCATTATTTTTGTTTTACAGGTGAGAGAGCACAGAGAGGTTAGTAACTTCCCCAAGGTTATGTATTCACCACCTGTCTCCCAGAATGCCTGTGAGCGTGGTCATTGGCTTCCCACGATGGCAGGGTGTGGGTTGGAGGGACTGATAGGATGGAAACAGTCTTGGAAAAAGGTGAAGGGCCAGAAAAGGGCTTGAGCAAAGGCCCAGAGGTATGAGAGTGCCTGGCGCATTTTGAGAAGAGACTACGGTCTGGGTAGCCGGGGTTTAGGTGTGTGGGAAGAGTGGTGGGAGATAAAGCCTGGCAGGTGAGTTGAAACCAGACTCTGAAGGCCTCGGGGGACTTGCTAGGAAGCCTGGACTTAATCCAGTGGCCAGTGAGGAGCAGTGGAAGGTTGTCAGGCAGAGTCAGGGTGATTCATTCTGGACTTCAGGAAGATCGCTGGCCCCTGACTGAGAACAGTGGGGACAGGCAGGCCTGTTGGAGGGCTGTTGCCATCCATCTAATGAAAGGTGGTAAATACCTGATCCTGACGGGCGGGACAGGGGGAGGAATGAGCGCCTGTGAAAGGCAAAGGAGGAGCAGTGGGGGAAGCAGAAATGACAGTGGCTGAGTGCAGCTGGGGACGTCAGAGAAGGAGCATTGGGCATGAGAATTCCCACAAATCAACCTTCCACTCTCCCGTGGCCTCGGAACACACTGTAACCTGTTGTGGGTCCACAGACTCTGGGAGGGTGTTTCACTCAATAAAAGAAGCTTAGGGGATAGGGGTATGATCAAGGTCAAATCGTTGAGGGAGGAGACCTCAGAACATTCATCTATAAAGACTTTGAATATTCAAAGTCAAGATCTTGGCTTCCAAGTTGCAAACATGACTTATAGAAGGGAAATGATAACACCGCCGCTTCACCATCCCACCCTGCAACCCCAGTCCCGTCCTGACAGACTTCTCTGTGGCTGACAGCCCCGGGAGACCCATGCATGCACAGCAGTAAACCCCCTTTCTGTTCCTTTCCCCTCTACTGTTTTGTGGGACAGGCGATAGATTTTTTTTTCATTATTCTATTAAAGTCATATTTTTACCTTTTTTATTTTTGAGAACACAATAAATGTTCTTTAAGCAAAACACCGAGGAGAAATAGGAGAGGGGTTTGGACTAGACGTCCCTGTGAAACAATGTGCTCCACATATGGACATTCATAGCTCTACGCAGCAATTAGTGCTCATACGTTCTTCCCAGGAACACATGGAACTTTTTATGAAATTTGACCACGTACTACGCATAAAGCAAATCCCATCAAAAATCAAGGAATCAGTGTTGTATAGACCAAATTCTCCAACCACATGCAATTAAGTTAGAAATCAGCAAGAAGATAATTTTTTTAAACCTCATACATTTGTAAATTTGAAAACAATGCTATTACAATGGGGTCAAAGAAAAAAATGGTTGAAGAAAACTACTTAGAGCTAAATGATAATGAAAATACTTGGGAGGTACAGAACTAGTTCAAAGAGAGAATTCTATTGCTGTTCAGGATTGTGTTGCATTTATGTATTTTTTTTTACTGCAATTTATTTTATGTCTTCTTAAGAGATGAGCAGAGGTAGGAATATTTTCTAAATTTTTAGAGAAATGTATTCTAAAAAATTAGAAAATCGTGTCTGGTTTGGCCAGATTGGAAACATGAAGGGTTAAACCTCCAAACCAGAGATCATACCTCAATTTTTAGAAAGTGTTTTTCCGGTATCTGTTCATTTTATTGCCAAACCTCATCATCTAAAATCCCTCTCCTTCCTCCTCTGAACACAGATTCATATGAAACAAGCATAAAGAGAATAGAAAGAAGAGGCAGAAGACAGAAATGTTGTTTTAGTCAAGGTAGCTCTGAGTTGAGTTCAGGACATTTGGTTTGAGTTTCGTTTGACCATTTTTATTCCCTCAGCACTCTCGATATGTAGTTTTTGTTTTTGTTTTTTGTTTTTGGTTTTTTTGTGCGGTACGCGGGTCTCTCACTGTTGTGGTTTCTCCCGTTGCGGAGCACAGGCTCCGGACGCGCAGGCTCAGCGGCCATGGCTCACGGGCCCAGCCGCTCCGCGGCATGTGGGATATTCCCGGACCGGGGCACGAACCCGCGTCCCCTGCATCGGTAGACGGACTCTCAACCACTGCACTGCCAGGGAAGCCCTCGATATGTAGTTTTGAACTGTGTTTTGTGACAGCTGATGAGGGATTTAGAAAAAAACAGGTATTTTTCTTCTGGAGTCAGTTGACACCTGCTTTTCTATGCAGATGGGATTTCACCCTCACTCTCAGGTCTTGAAGTCAGAATCTTGGGCACTGACTGGCAAGAAAAATAGACTCCAGATTTCCTCAGAGCTCAGCGCATTATTCATTGCTGGTTGATTTCGCCTGTGATTCTCTCCTGTTACCTCACTGCCCTGCCGTTTTGAAGAAAAATCAAGAAAACGGATGGAATTCTCTCCGGAAGGAAGAAATTGGGTTGCTGATGGACCGCGTCATGGTGGTTCTAGGAGGACGCACTACCGCCTGCCGCCCTCTGCTGTTCAAATGAAACCAGGCTTCCCAGCAGTTCTTTCCCACCGGCCTGTACCAGCCTCCTTCTCCTCCTGCGCTTGGGTCTCCCAGAGAGACAGTGTGCATTTTATGTAAATGTCTTCTTCCCTCCACGGCCACTTCCATTTTAGATTCCAGATCTCTCCTCCTGCCCAGCCACCACTTTACGTGGCCCCCAGACTGTTTCTAATGAAGGCAAATGTTAGCATTTAGGAAATAGCTGCATCTTATGATTAACCCTTCGGGTCCCAGACTGACGCCTCAGGTCCCTGCCCACACCACCGGTGATCATAAGACAAGGTGGTCAGGAGACCTAAATTCTAGTCTACTCATTGAGTGGCCGCAGTTAACTTGATTTAACAAATTTTACTTGATCTTTTGCTATGTGCAAGGTGCTATGTTAAGCAACATAACAAACAGTACGTAAAACCGTACATGAACAGGTTACTATCTTTGAACGGTTCACAAGTCTGGTGGGGCAATTAACATGCAGGGAAGATGTGTGGATAGATGGCAGCGCGTGATCAGAGCCATAGGGAGCAGCCTCTGGAAGAGCAGCGAGGAGAGGAAGGTCACTGTTGGCTAAATCTCAGACCCTGACTGACCAATGAGATTCCAGAACAAGTCAAGTTCCAGACTAATGGAAATCCGAAAACACTCCAAGTTCACAGCAAGGCATTTTCTCAACTCTCCTCCCCCAACTTAGGACCCCACCATATCACATTTTCATTGCTTTAACAAATATCAACAGAGCACTTATGTGCTAGGTATTACGCTAGGCTCTGAGGCAATGACAATGAAATGAAACGTGGCCCTTGCCTGCATGGGCCTTGTAGTCCATAGGGAGCCGCAGGCAAATACAAGATACAGTGTGAGAAGGTTGGCATGACTCTTCTCCAGTCCATACTCTGATTTGCTTCAAAACAGAAAGAGAAATAAATGAGGGAGGAATCTCCTATGGGCAGAATCCAGAGTCACAGTTAGGAAAACATGGGTATGGACTTTTTCCAGGCTCTTGGTCCTTGCTGGAGGAGTTTGCAGAGGAGGACTGGGTAGAGATGAGATGTACAGCAAGGATGGGGATTAAAGGTCAGCAGGCAGGCCTTTGACATCGATGACAAAGTCTCGCGATGCTTTTCCCCAGACCTTGCCTCTGCACTGAGCACTGAGGTGGGAAGAGCTCTGGGGGCCAGTTCCCCGTCACTGTCTCCGTAAGGCTGCACTTAATTCCCTGTCTCCTCTGGAAATGGGAATAGGTAACAGGTGCTCGGCACCTCTTCCCAGCGCTTTGGAGGGGCAAGTGAAGGAGTTTGTGAGTAGTTTATGCCAGCCATGCGAGGTTAAGCAAATCAGTGATGGTATTACCATTGTCAGCAACACCTAGGCCAGCCAAGAGGCAGCGGCATGAAGACGGGTGCCTTCCACAAGCCGCCTCCAGAGAGAAGCTGCAGTTAAGCCGTATCAGCAGCCTTTCTCTCCAAAGTCCGCACTAAGTTCTACACGGAAGCTAGGAAGATTTTCTTTTTAAACGGTGCCTGTGTTTAACAATATACTTAACACGGTTGGGGTTGTGACAAGAAAGAGGAATAAGGTAAATTCTCTAAGCAGCCGTTTGGGATGTTTATAGAAGTACTGCCACAGTGCAGGTTTACGAAACCCCACTTAACTTTTTATAACGTAGGAAAGTGCCATTTGTCTCTTCCATTTGTCATCTTTCTCCTCCCTGTGTCTCCTGGCGTGGACTCGATGTCCTGCTCCCTTGTGGATTCCCATCAAGATGGGAAATACAGGCCGTCGAACAAAGCTGCCAGCATTCCCAAATCTTTTTTACCCTGGAGTCCTTATGATTGAGTGGGGGTAGGACGAGAGAGAGGGCAGTGCTCCGTGTTTGCTGGAGGCTGGCTATCGCCATCAGCCAGCCTCCCTCCTGGACACTGTGAGCCATTTAATTCCATCTTGCCCACTAGACCATTGGCCCAGGGAGGGCAGGCCACCACCACCTAACCAAGGGTCAGCTCAGTAAATCTTCATGAAATAGAGCCCTTCAGTCAAACAACTTTCCAGGTGGGCATTATTGTCCCCAATTTACAGATAAAACCGAGGCCTCAGGTGCTTGGGAATGTTGTTCAAGGCCAGGGAGTGTGTCGGCTTAGGGCCTGGTACTATGTACTCTGTCTGCTGGAGAGTTTACAGTCCCTCCTGCAACCCACACTCTTAAGACCCTCCTCTCTCAGAGGCCATTGATTTTATTGTTTTGGTTTTTTTAAATCATTTTCCAAAACGTTTGCGTGCCATTGTGTTTGAAAATAGACTCTATTCAAATAGTATTATACCCAGGAGTAATTATGTTACAGATCTTTTGGCCCTACTTCCAGATTCTGTGTATGAATCAGCCCTAAATTCATTGGAGAACTGAAATGTGGACATAGGTCAAATACTCATTCAACCAACATGTATTAAATGCCCATTACGTGGCAGACCGGGGGCTAGAGGCCTGAGGTACAAAGATGAATCACAAGTGGCTCCTGTCTTTGAAGAACTTACGGTCTAATAGCTCTAAGTGAACCATTTTTTCCTTAAAAAAAATATATTACAAAAGTGAAACATACTGACTGCAGAATATTTGGAAAGCCCAGGTAAGAAGAAAAATAAAAAAGGAATCACCAATGTGCAGATGTTTTATAAATCCTGAGGTCAGGGCCTATGGCTTAGCATCTCTGTATCCACAAAATCTTACACCAGCCTCAAGAAGCAACGTTTTTTGAATGGGTGGGTGGACGGCCACCCTTCATCTCATCACCCCAAGAAGACCACTATTAACGTTTAGGAAATATTCCTAGTTTCCTTTTCTTTGACTGTGAAATGACTGGTTCGATGTCATTCTCCCACCTCACCTAAGTCAGGTGGACCAGTTTATGGCCTCCTTAGCACCCCCTACAAGTGATGCTGGACTGCCCACCATGTGTACTGGTAGTTTAGTTAATTTTTCAACTAGAGCAACTCTTCACACTTCTCTGCCTACCATGGCCCAGGGCCTCTTCACATAGAGGCGGTTTCTAAGGTGTGGGAGAAGCAGTCGCTTTTACCAAATGCCCCATGCATCCTCCACACCCACCCTCAGAAAAGACTCAGGGGCAGGAAGTTGGTTTATCTGAGATCAGTCCCCTTGGATGGAGGGGAACTTTCAGCAGCTTTCCTCAACAGGCTGCATGTTGATTCACCTGAGGCAGCTTCTAAAACTGCTGGTCCCAACCCCACTTCACACCCATTAAAACAGAATTTCTAAGCATGAGGCCCAGGCACTGGGGGTTTTGTGTGTTTTTAAAGCCACCTGGGTCAAGGGTTGAAAACCGTTGATTTAAAAGCAGGCCGGGCAGTAGTGTGAGTGGCCTTTGGAGACTAGTATAGGGCACCGTGATGGTCAGAGTCTTGAGACACTCAGCCCCGGGACTTGGCGTTGCAAGAGTTTTCTGCAGCCTGCTTCGTGAAAAACCTGGGTGGTAGATGCAGGCAATCGGTGTGCAGAGGGGAGCTCAGAGGAGGAAATATCTTTTTCCAAAGGGCTCGTGTAGATGCCTGTGTCAGGTAAAACCACACAGAAGCCAAGCTCACCGATGACTTGGGTAAATTGGGGAGATAAGTGTGACTGCCCCAACAGACGATTTGCAAGACACATGAGCCTCCTAGCTTCATTATGAAGGAAAGAAGAATTTTGCAAGATGAACTGTTAGAGATAAGCCCCTGCAACGATAGGCCTCTTAGCAGAAGGGAGATGATTAGACTTAGATAATTTATTTAAATAGTCACTGAATACTTGTTATTTGTCAAGCATTGTGTGACATACAATATTTCATTTCATCTTCATGATAACGCTTTGTACTAGGTATTATTTATCACCATGTTACGGTGAAGGAAAGTGATGATAGTAAGTTTTTAAAAACGAAGATAAAATCACATTAAGCAAAAGAGGTAAGCGCCAGCCTCTCCTACTGGGAAGCCCAGATTTTGTTCCCCCCACCCAGCTTTATGACCCAGACTGTAGGATTACAGGTAATACAAAACATAGGAGAAAAACCAAGGCGACATCTTCTCAAGAAGGGGTAATGGCCAGTCGACTGGAAGGTCTTCCCTTCTGTGAGATCCATGGTGTCACAAAGCAGACATTGTAATGTGCAGAGGGCTCCAGCAGAGCCTTTGCCAACCAGCCACGTGACCAGATAGGTCCCTAGGGCAGCCCAAGTCTCTGTTTCCTCAACCGTGCAGCCAAAAGTGCTGTGCAGTGCCTTGCAAGTTGCCCTGTGGAGGCCTGGGCTACAGGAGCAGTTCAGTGGGGCAGGATGGACAGCTGGGACTTCCCTCTTCCCCCTTCAACCAGACAAGCTCTGCATTTAGCTGCTGGAAGGAAACCACTGGGCTGGTTAATGTCCATGACTCTTCCAGTTTAATAGATGTCAGTCGCTCTGTTTTTGAAAATTCCCGATGCTGGGAAGCATCAGTGCCATCACGATGCTTGAGTGCATATTGAGGTGGGGGAGAATGGGTTTTTATGCACAGGGCAGGGAGGAAAAGCAGGTGAGGTGACGGAGGATAACAAGGCCAGCTGTGGCCAGCCCAGCTCTGTAGTCACAGTAAACCTGCCTGGGGCCCGGGCTGCCCAGAGGGAATGTGAACAGTCAGAGCAGATGGGAAAGTAAACCAGGCGCCCTTGTTGTTACTGCAGTAGTGAAGCAGTCACAAGCCACAGGAGCTGGGCTCCACGCTTCTCGCCCCAAACTGTACTTTCCTTTTACTCACTAGGATAGAAGTCTCCCGTTCTTTTTTAGTAGTTTAGGATTTAAGCAATTTTCTGTTTCTTTGTGTTTTTCAGATCTTAAATCCAAATTTCATCCAAGAAGGTGAGTTAAAAAGTGACAGAATTGAGTACGTGGCGATTGGCTAAATAAATTACGGCAAATCCAGCACTGAGGTAGCACCTTTAAACAATGGTGATATAGTTCTTTACTTACGGACAAGGAAAACGTTTAGGATACACTGTTAGGGTGAAAAAGACCACACCTTGTAATGTGTATAATGGGATCCACTTTTTGTAAGAAAATATGTGTTTATATAAAGTCTAAAATGATATATACCAGACTGTTCACAGTAACCCCTGTGTGATGTCACCATGGAGCTTTTTCTTCTCTTTTTTAATCTATATTTCCTAATTTAATCTAAAATAAACATTTATTACTTTTTTTTATTACTTTAAAAATACTTTCTCACGGGACACAGGTGGCTCTACAGAGTTAAGCTGAAGGTTATTTGAATCGTTACACAACATGGGTGGGGAATGAGAGGGTTGTGTTATACAATAGCTGTTTTATTCTGTCTGTTGTGAACGATGCAAATTTATATCGATGTTGATTTGACCACAGTGGCGCCAGAATTCCTCGTGCCCTTAGTGGATGTGACCTGCTTGCTTGGGGACACAGTGACACTGCAGTGCAAAGTCTGTGGGCGGCCAAAGCCCACCATCACCTGGAAGGGTCCAGACCAGAACATCCTTGACACTGACAACAGCTCAGCTACGTACACGGTCTCCTCCTGGTAAGCTAACGTCCCCACGTCAGCAACCCCAGCACCTGGGTGCAGTACCCGGAGGCTAAGTCCGGCATGTAGCTCCTGTTCTGGTTACTTGGTCTCAAGAGAAGAGCTGCCCTGGAGCCTATTCTAGCCCAGAAACTTTGTGCCCCTCGGAATCCTGTGAAACAGTGGTATACTCAATTCCTTCATTAACTAAAGAACAATTTTCTTAGAAGAAACAAAAATGACTTACTCCAAAGTGTGCAATAGAAAACAGAAAATCCAGCCACAAGCATGCTTCTCACAAAGACTATTTAACAAATTTGGTTGGCTGCCTCCCAATTATTCTGTTAATATTTACTGCGGCTAATTAAGAACTTTCTTGCACAGTACTGCTTACAGAGGAAAGCCGTAGCAAGCCCTAGATGCTTAAGAAACATTTATGGAAGAAACAGCTAGGATCAAGACACTGCATCCTTTAACTTAATGTTTTTGCATGTGAAATGGGGTTCCCAGCAGAGACTCCCTGGCCAGGTCCTGAAGTATCAGTGGACCCAGGGAGCTTAGCTTGAGAGTCAGTGCATGGTGAAGCTCATGAAGATCACCAGGTTCTGTGGCGACCAGTGGGGAGGGAGTAGGGCTGGCTGTGACCTCTGCATTTAACCCTTTCAGAGCAGTTCTTCCCCTTGATGTCCTGGACCCCAGGCTGGGACTACTGGGAAAGTTATTTAGTAGAGGAATTTGCCTTTGCTTAAGTCACTTAATTATCTTGAGGGTCCCACATGTAGAATGTGAAATACTTGAACATTTCATTCTCTTTCCATTTTCTTGTACCACTTGTTATTGATTGTGGACTGAAAATGTTTTGGGACCAAGTTGCTAGGTGGCAATGACACTAGTAATATTGGGGACCAGTATTTGCATAGGACTTTATATATTTCAAACCACCTTCTGATTCTTATCCCATTGTACTCCTCTACTAAGCCTCATTTACAACCAACTTGAGAGATGGGCATGGCAAGAATTTTCTTCCTCTGTATGGCATTGGGGAGATGGAGAGGCAAGGTTCTCACCCAAGTGTATAAGAAGGTAACAGAACAGGGACTAGACCTTGGTCCTAAGGACTCAGCTCAGCACCCCTTATACTTTTATAGTCACTTGTCTCATTACTGGAGTCTGAAGGGCATCCTTTTCGTGTCCCTAGTGATTCCGGGGAAATCACCCTCAAAATCTGCAATCTGATGCCCCAAGACAGCGGTATTTATACCTGCGTAGCAGCAAACGACCACGGCACCACGTCAACGTCTGCTACCGTTAAAGTGCAAGGTACAGTCTCTTGGATAGTCAAACCTTTTTTGTGCTTTCTTTTTAATATTCATTTTCTAATTCTGGTAAAATACACATAACATAAAATTTACCATCTTAACCAATTTCAGGGGTACAGTTCAGTAGTGTCAAGTACATTCACACTGTTGTGTAATCCATCTCTGGAACTCTTTTCATCTTGCAAAGCTGAAACTCTGCACCCGTTAAACGACGACTCCCCATTCCTCCCCACCCCCGGCTCCTGGCAGCCACCATTCTACTTTCTGTCTCTATGAATTTGTGTTAGTCAGACATTTTAACTGGACATTACAAGGGATCCCTGAGACCTGGGAAAGAAGAGGTACATTGTGAAAGTTCCAAAGCAAAGTTCCAGCAAATGGGAACAGAATGAATCTTTGATAAGAGCTGGCCGGGCCCTACCGTACACCTCCTAAAGCCTAGTTCTCTGACCAAGCTTTCTCTCCAGGGTGCAGCATTTAGTCCGAGGAAGAACTTCTGACAGCAAGGTACATCTCCCAGCTCTCTCTCGGGCCTAGGGAAAGGTGTGCCACTCGGTGGAGAAGGTCGTAGGAAACATTTGAGACACAGGTTAGGTGTGTCAGCCTTGGTGTAAAATGCCAAGTTCTGCAGAAATAGCATTTGACCCTAATTTCTGTCTCTGTAGGTGTTCCAGCGGCCCCTAACCGCCCCATTGCCCAGGAGAGAAGCTGCACCTCTGTGATTCTCCGCTGGCTGCCCCCATCCAGCACGGGAAACTGCACTATTTCTGGTTACACTGTGGAGTACAGAGAGGAAGGTGCGCCGTCTCCCCCTGCTCTTCTTTTTCTATCTTCTCTTTCTCTTAAGGAGGGCCTTCAGAGTCATAAAACTATTTGCCTCTACGCCTTTCATCAGCTATTCCTTCCAACTGTTGTCTTCCAACTCAGCACAAAGGCCTCAGTGCCGGGCTACAGCCACCTTTGATCTCAAACACCGAGCAGGGTTTTTTGCCAGAATAATGACTTGTGGCAGGTTGCAAAGCACCTTCACGTGCACTTCTCTGCTTAACCAGCCCGATCACTCAGACAGGGACCATCGGGCCTATTTTACAGATGATGAGGCTAAAGCTTAAAGAAAGCTAAGAAACACAAGGCTGGGGTTCATAAGAGGCAGAGCTGGCGCGAGAACCCAGGTCACTAGTTTGCTAATCTGTGACCTTTCTCCCAGAGAAGTAACTAGGGTGGCAAAAGCAGAGGTCTACCCCACCTCCGCCCGCCAACTTTACCCCCAGACAAACTTTAGAGACCCCTATAAATATATATATATATATGATGACTTTTCAAATTGTTCAGTTTTTAAATTTGTTACATTTACGTGCTAAGCGTGCATACATTTCCTTAGCAGTTAGAAACAACTATTATCCAGAAGAATTAGTTGAAATGAGAAGCTGCCAGGTAGCTCTAATTGTTAAAACAAAACACCTCTCTGAACCGTGTGATGAGTCACACACCTGCATTGAAAGCAACTGCTGACACCTGGAACCAGAATCCTCCGTTTTACTCTCTGTTACTCCTCTTATTTTAACCCTTCTTTCTTCTCTTAAACAGGCCCTCTGCAGTTATAAAGCTGTTTATGTTTGCCTCTTTCTTTAGCTGTTCGCTGTGTCTCTCAACGCAGCACAAAGGTATCGATCGATGCTGAGCTGAGAGACGTATCTCTCCAAGCCTGTATTTCCCTTAGCATTATTCAGGTCACAGTTTATAAGATGAACTAAGTTCTCTTGGGAAAGTTATTTAATCATTCTGAGCCTTGGTTTCTTTATCTGTAAAGTGAGATTAATCCTCCCAACCTCATAGGATTTCTGAGGATTTAAGTGAGAAGGTTAAATGAGAGAATTATGGGAAGACTCCTTCCGCAGTATTTTACATGTACCTACTGCTCCATACATGTTCCTTTCTGTTTCAATTTCCAAACGCATATTTTCTCTCACTTTGTTATTAATTCACAATATACTTTTCTGGCCTTGTTAAAAATGTGCCGTGTGTGCTTCTGTAAATTCTGCATGCTCTATGTCTTTTCACTCTCCCATGTGCCCATTTGAAAATGAACAGACTCTACAGGCCAGCTGCTTGTACCGCTCTCATGACGTGTTCAGTCTTTTAGGAAATTGAACCCAAACCTGCCACAGTTAGCCCACAGGCTCTCAAGGCCCGAGGCAGTGACCACAACTGTCCCTTGAATGGAATGTGTCACTTTTCCTTTCTTTGTTTGCTAAAGGTCTTTGAAACAATGTGCCTCTGGCCTTTCCTCTTTCCTTCTCCTCGGAAACTGTGCCCTAGGTTCCCAGGCCTGGCAGCAGTCGGTAGCGTCGACCTTGGACACTTACCTTGTCATTGAGGACCTCAGTCCTGGGAGTCCTTATCAGTTCAGAGTCAGTGCCAGTAACCCCTGGGGGATCAGCCTTCCCAGCGAGCCCTCAGAGTTCGTGCGACTTCCAGAATACGGTGAGTCCCAGCCATGCCCAGTACCCCAGGCGATAGAGACAAGACACCTGGCCGACTGTCACATACTCACTGGCACTGGCTGCCCACTGGCATGTCACTGCCCACTGGCAGTGTCAATAGGCCACTGAGCTAGAGGTGACCTGGATTTGCTTGTCGGCTTCTGCCAAGTAGCATTTCAGAGGCCTCACGAAGGGTGTTTCCGTAAAGTACAGGGCTCAAGTTAGAGCTGCCACCCATGTCTACCCTGGGCCTGCCAGGTTCCTGGGCACCTGTGTGCGTCTCCAGGGACCAAGAGGGGCAGGCAGGGGCCGTGAGTCGCATGGGTGCTACCAACCCTCTTCTGAGACGGGAACGCTGAGCCACCTCTTCCCTGGGAACCCCTGCCGGCCTAAGTATACCTCAGCCCCACTCACCAATTTAAAACGGGGAGAGGAAGGCAATCTGCCTGAAGGATTTGAGTCAAAATGAGTATTCAATAGTTTCTCCACCCCCAACCCTCCCAGAATGTCTTGTTTCAACATGGATATGTTTTTACGTAGATGTGTTGAATAACTAAGATACGCATTTAACTAGCTGCACATGAGTATTTCACAAACGTGGTTCTTATTTTGCCCCCCTATTCATTAGCTCATCAAGCCACCTTGGTCCCTGGGACATTTTGTAAGAGGAAACTTGTTAACCTAAAGAAAGCTCCAAATAGCAAGGTTTGGGGCAGGGCAGGGCAGTGGGCTGTGTACATTGGGGCAGGGAGAGGAGGTCACTGTAGTTAAAAGACAGTGAACCTGTGTCTTGGGGTTAAGGGCATCCTGGAGTCTCAAGAGGAGCTGTGGACCCTCTAGGGCCCCGGGCTGCAGCCCCGCCCCTGTGGTTAGCTCCGGAAATGCTCCCCAGGCCTCTCCCCACTGCCAGCCGGGTTCAGCTCTGCTCCCAGGGGCCTGTGACTCACTGGGAAACCTTGGCCCCAGTTCTCTATTTCCTGAGAACTCAATATGGGTAAGCCATGTCCAGGCTCAGCCCGGCTGTGCTCTGGGCAGCCTGAGGTGACCGGGATCAAAAGAGACGTGCTGCAGGCTTGACTACTCTTCTCCCAGGCCACTGCCTAAATCCCGCTCAGGGATGACCGCTGCTTTTTGTGAGCCTTGCTCCCCAGCAGTCAACACAGATAGATATTGGTGTGCGTGCTTGTGTGTGTGTGTGTGTGTGTGTGTGTAAATCATTGCCAGGGAATTAATGCATCATACAAGGTAATACCACCGAAGATTTGGGGTTAGGCTAAATCACTCAATACACCAGATAAGCTCATTCATGCTGAGAACAAAGGAGTGAGAAAGCAGTTTTTAGAATGTTTGGAGCACTTTTGTTTCCTTTTCCCCTTGGCCGTATAACTCTTCCCCTTTCCTCTCTGCTGCAACCTCCCTGCAGCCCTGATTCTCACTGGCTTTTCTAGGCCTTTCAAAGTGTTTTTCTTTCTCCCCTTTAATTTTTTCTAGCAGATTTCTATTTGACAACATCCAGAAGTTACATCTCTGATTGTTCGGAGTTTTCCCTTCGTTTATGGAGATGGTACAGGGAGTCTGACTCTGTCATGTCGGTTTCCCCTTGGATAATATTTTTTTAAGATAACATTTCAGAGAATTGTGGCATTTTCCCACTGAGTTAGATTCCATATTTAGTCATGAGAATTGCTTTGGGGGTGATGCTGGAGCTTTTCTGTTAACCTTTTCGTTATTCTTATATGGCTTTCTCAATATTATAAATGGATTCTTTCTCTTCCAAAGATGCTGCGGCTGATGGTACCACCATTTCTTGGAAGGAAAATTTTGATTCAGCTTATACGGAGCTGAATGAAATTGGAAGGTAATAACCCAGCTTTCTGTTCCTTTATTCATGAACACTTAAAAACATCACATGATAATAACGACTTCTTGTTTTGTGTTTCTTTCACTAAGGGCATTTTCTCTATACTAAGAAAAAACTAGAGTATTTATGTGTATTTTCTATGGTTCTTTTTCTAACTGCTTACATTAAAGTTCTCAGCCTTTCTACTTTTCTAATATAAGAATTTAAGGCTCAGTCATTTCTTCAAAGTACAATTTTAGCTAAATCCTGAGTTCTGGTATGTGGCATTTTCATTATTCAGTTCTAGGTATTTTTCCTTCAACTATGTTTCTTTTCTTTGACCCAACTGTAGAACTGTTTTAAAATTTCCAAATGTATGAGATTTTAAAAAATTGTCTTCTTACTACTGATTTCTAATTTAATTGCTTTGTGGTTGGAGAATTTGGTCTACATGATACTGATTCCTTGATTTTTGTTGGGACTTGCTTTGTGAGTACTATATGGTCAATTTTCATAAGAAGTTCCATGTGTTCTTCAGAAGAATACATAAGCACTAATTGTTGGATACAGGTCTCTCTCTCTCTCTTTTGGTTAGAAAAATGTGTCCTCGAAAATGAAAAAGGATAGAAATGTGACTTTCAACAGAATAGTGAAAAATAATGTATCACCTGTCTCACAAAATCGTTGATGGGGAGGTTTTACATGCCTGTGATGTATTGGTCTCCAGGAGGTCTAGGTGAGAGAATGTGGGTAGATCTTACAAGTCACCCACCCTCCTGTGATGTGTAAATAAAAGAGCACTCGGCCATTAGCGTCCTCTCCATCTCTGATTGACGGCTCTCAATGAACGGTAAAATTTCCTACGTGGTTGTGACAGAGGTTGTGGAGAGAGCAAAAATGTTCGTTATTCCCATTTCTTAGGCAGGAGTAACAATGTAATTCACTGCCTTTTGTTACAGCTCCTTTCATCAAAAACCAGCTTTAGCTCTACTTTCCTATCTTCTTTGTGTAGCCAAACAGAAAAGATAAAGCCAGTGGAAATTGACATGGTGATGATGATGAAGCTTTCTGAGTAATATAGTATTCTGGATACCATGCAGATAGTATACAAAAGCTATTTAAGCTAATCCTTACAACACCATGAGGTAGTGTTTGAGTAGATTTCCGGTAAAGGAAACTCAGGTTCAGGAGGTCAAGTAACTTTCTCAAAATCCCACAACTAGTACGTGTAGAACCAGGATTCAAGCCCTGGGCCACCTGCCTTTAGCCTGTGCTTGTTTTACTAATATATGTTGTTTCTCATCATAGCAATTTTTGTCAAAAGTAAGTTCTAGTAGTTGAAATCTAGTTTTCTCCGTGATATTAAAGTTTGTGAAGCTACATATGACCCCAATAATAAGCAAATCAAATCCCCCTCTGGTTCTAAATGAAATTGGTTCCACCACCTGGATGTACCGGTTAACTCCTCCCCAAGGCCTGTATTTGCTGTTGATAGCCATAGGCTAAGGCACGTTTTACATAGAAGAGATGGACGTTTTGATATTTCTTAAGGGGAAATCAATTTTCTGATCTGTTCCAAGCAATTGATTTTTTTTTTAATTTCATCTCCAATAACCTGAAGCTTTCCCTCTCTCCCAAGTAGTATCGTCTTCATCTTTTTAGAAGATCCTTTAAAATGCTATATATTAACAGAATGGAAATAAAACATGTAGATACTTACATGAGATACATAAAACATATCTGTGCCAGGGCCATGTAAGTGAGTCAGCTTTCTCCATCACACCTAAACCTAAAATTCTAGATCTATATGACTATCTTGTTAAAAATAGCTCTCCAGTAATTAAGTATTACAAAAACCAAAAAAGAAATAGCTTCACTCCTATAGCCCATCCATAGAAGCAAAGAGCACCTGAGCATGGCATACTTAACCAGAAATAAACTATATAGGCACCATTGCAGCTTAAAGAAGCCAAAGACTTATCCCTTGGGAATGCTACCTGGTTACCTGTACAGGATCCGAAAAGGTAGCGGTACCAGGCCTCCAGGTAAGGATGGCAGGTTGAACACAGGCATCCGTTTTCATTCCCTCCTGAGACTTCACTGAATCTACAGTAAAGGATGTTTTTTAAGCAGGCACGTAAAGATGAGGACCTTGGAAGAAGAGACAGCAAGTATTAGAAGCAGAAAAGGAGGTGAACGTGGCAAATGACTGAGAGACCTGAGAAACTCAGTCCAAGTCAGCTATGGGGTCAAGCGAGAGCCAGTGTAAGTTTTGCAGCAGAATTCCCGGAAGGCTCAGGTGCTGGAAGCATCCAGTACCTCTGGAAATATGTGTAAAGAAGATGCTAAAGTTGGAAGGGTTGTCTGAACCTTGTGTGAGAAGAAACTGTGGCTCCAGGCCTCCTCCCCAGCTTCAGGTAGCTGCGTGATTGTCCTTCCCGATCAAGGAAAAGACTGAAGATTTGTCCCCTGGAAAGGGTGGAACAGAGTGCCTCTGTTCTCAGGGACACCAGCCCCACTGAGGGCAATGGAACCACACTCCAAACAGGGCCCCTGTGAGAATAGATAAATGCTAGATTCTGAGGACCCCTGCTGTCCTACCCACCAGACCTCCAGAGGTGGACAGCCAGGGCCTCACCTTCCAGACAGAAAGTAGGAGGGTCTTTCTCTGGAGAATCTGACCAGCTCAAGAGGAAAGACTTAAAGATACTGACTCTGGAGTTTCCCCTGACAAAACGGTCCATTCAGATCACCCTACAGTGAAGGTCGAGTTGACAGGCTCCACCCACACACGCAGAGCTTCCAAACAGCTTTTTAGTCCCCGGCTTTTAACATGAGCCAACTTGTGATGCTGGCCAAGATGGAGTAAGCCCATTGTAGCCTTTCTCTCCCACTGGCTACAACTGGAATCCACGGATGAAATACAGATAGCAGCTACCTGAGCATTCTGAGAAGTAAGTAACAGAGAGACTGGGGAGGGAAGTTAACACCTGAAAAAAGACAGCGACAGTGGCACTGAGTTTTCTGGGTTATTATGTTCTGAGGGGTTTTTTGGTTTTTGCTTTTCTCCTGATCTCTTAGCTTTAAGCCAAGGGTGGGCTAAATCAGCAGCAGGCACAGAGAGCAAAATCTCCAAGAGAAATCCATCTTTATGGCCAAAAGACAGGAAGAGAGCAGGGAGATTCCTATTTTTTCCCCTTTCTTCTTTCTCTTTTTTTTGCGGTACGCGGGCCTCTCACTGCTGTGGCCTCTCCCGTTGCGGAGCACAGGCTCCGGACGCGCAGGCTCAGTGGCCATGGCTCACGGGCCCAGCCGCTCCGCGGCATGTGGGATCTTCCCGGACCGGGGCATGAACCCGTGTCCCCTGCATCGGCAGGCGGACTCTCAACCACTGCGCCACCGGGGAAGCCCCTCTCTTACTCTTTTACCCACAAGGGCATTCATGTGGAAGTGTATGAGGATGCCAGAGGCTAAAACTCTTGACAGAATCCCATATTTCTGGCCAGCGGAACTACAGAAAGTGTCCATTTGAGCTAAAGAATGTGGGAGAAGTCTCAGTGAGGAGAGAGCTAAATATTTTTATAAGAATCATATGCAAAGGATTAGGAATAATAATGCTTTGAACATTAACAGTTAACATCATCAATCACACTAGAAGTTAGAAGGCAATAGAGTAATTCCTTCAAATTTTTTTTCAACCTAGAATTTTACCCAGAGAAACTAACAATCAAATATAAGCATGTTTTAGATATGCAAACCTCAAACAACTTATTTCCCATGCACTCTTTTTCAGAAAAGATTGAAGAATGCATTTTACCACAAAAAGGAAAAATAGTCATAGTTTACTAGAGGTTTAACTGTGACCAACACTGACATAGTTGCAATAATGGAAACACTGAATATTGATTACAATATAATTCTCTTGGGGGGACAGGGGATGGGAAAAGTGGTTATGTGATGGGGACAAAGGAAGGAAAGAGACCAAAATCTCATCTTCTATAGTGGGATGTCAACAGATAATAACTAAAACTGAAAAGTCAAGAAATAGCCATACAAAATATACTATATTTAGAGTCATAGAAGTAAATACCTAAATAATCAGCAAAATACACTGAAGTGATATATTAAACTACCTCTAGAGGAAGAAAAATGGGGACAGGTGGAGGATGAGGCACTATTGTTTTTAATAAGAAACTTTGTTAAAGCTAATTGACTTTTCAAACCATGGGGATGCATAACTTTGATACACACAAAATATATTTTAAAAATTAAGATAGCAGTACCTTGACATAACCACTAATTCAGGAGCTCTCTCCTCAGCAATCAGTTGTTTTCCTGTATCCAAAGTCCTCTGGAAGGAGGTGACCTATAATAAACAAACAAGAGAGGGCGCTGTTAAAACGCAGAATGGTAGTTTATTAATGGATGACGTAAAACAGAGCTGCCAGTTTGACCAAATACTTGTTCACTAGGCCAAGAATGATGTCTGACATGTAATAGGCATTTGATTAATATTTGTCTAATACTTGCTTTATTAATTAGGGCTTTCTCTTCTTTGGGGAAAATCTATAGTAAAAAAAAATTATTATTATCAGGAAGTTGCTTGGTGAACACAGAGCCAGGTCAAGGAGTCTGTTGGACAATCTTAGTAGTGGCCATGGTGTCTGATGCATTCGTTTCTGCTAGAGGAGTGGACTGCCCTTTGGACTGCTCATTCCTCTGCTCTTGGGTTAGGGCACCCATGAACAGGCTTTGGATGATGCTGCCTTATCACCTCTTTGACCCTCCCTCTCTCTGCTTCCATTGCTGACCAGTTTCTCCATCTATCTCAGTCTCTTACTACCTTCCATAGGCCTGCAGGTGAGTCTGGGAACCATTCTGTCTATTTCAGCTACAGTTAATTTTGTTAGATATAAAAATGGCATGGTGGTTATATATTTTCAAATGTCCTTGTCAACTAGAGATGCAAACCAAGTATTTATGCAAGAAATAACATGCACTTAAAACACTCCAGATGGGGCTTCCCTGGTGGTGCAGTGGTTGAGAGTCCGCCTGCCGTTGCAGGGGACACGGGTTCGTGCCCCGGTCCGGGAGGATCCCATGTGCCGCGGAGCGGCTGGGCCTGTGAGCCATGGCCACTGGGCCTGCAAGTCTGGAGCCTGTGCTCCACAACGGGAGAGGCCACAGCAGTGAGAGGCCTGCATACCAAAAAAAAAAAAAAAAAAAAATCCAGAAAAAAAAGGGCAGGAGGTGGGAAAAGAATAGATGAAAGGTTGGCAAAGCGTTGATAATTGTTGAAGCTGGCTGCTGGGTACACAGAAGATCTGTTCTACTATTCTCTCTACTTTTGTGTATATTGGAAATTTTCTGTAACAGAAGGATCATAAATATAAAATAAAATGAAAAAATTGCCTCTTTAGAAAATGTTTTGAAATTACCGTAAAGCAGAATTCCTCCTTCTTTAACATTGTCACTGTTATATATTATAGAAATATATTCTGTTCAGAAAAGAAAACTGAACCTGTGGTTGATGTTCAAAATGACAGAAAAATATAATGACTAAAAATATTGTTTAGTTTTTTGCATCTCAAAGAACCCTAAAATGCTAAGAAAGGAAAGATGGCTTTTCTGAATGATAACATTATCATTAAAAGTACAGAAAAGTCGATTCCTAATAAAATGTTACTGTCTAATCACTTTGGATAAAACTTCTCATATCCTTCAATAAAATGATACCTAGTTGATTGAGGAATCTTGGCAAAACACTTTCTTCCTTTTGTTTTCCAGAGGCCGGTTCTCCATAGTAAAGAAGTGCATTCACAAAGCTACTCGCAAAGATGTCGCTGTGAAATTTGTTAGCAAAAAAATGAAGAAAAAAGAGCAGGCTGCCCACGAGGCTGCCCTACTTCAGCACCTGCAGCATCCCCAATACATCACTCTCCATGACACCTATGAGTCCCCCACTTCCTACATCCTGATTTTGGAACTGTAAGTATAGGCGTCATCTCTCGAAGGTGGTCCCGAGCTATTTGGGTTATTTCTTGCCCACAATTAATGGAAATGGCAGTTACATTTCATACAATGTCTTCTAGTTTACAGAGTGTTTTATGTAACATGCACTCTCCCCTCCACTGTATAAAAATGTTATTCCCATTTTATAGATCAAAAAGTCAAGGATAAGGAAGATCATTAAAAGTAGCTCCTTAGGGCTTCCCTGGTGGCGCAGTGGTTGAGAGTCCACCTGCCGATGCAGGGGACACGGGTTCGTGCCCCGGTCCGGGAAGATCCCACATGCCGTGGAGCGGCTGGGCCTGTGAGCCATGGCCGCTGAGCCTGCGCGTCCGGAGCCTGTGCTCCACAATGGGAGAGGCCACAATAGTGAGAGGCCCACGTACGGCAAAAAAAAAAAAAGTAGCTCCTTAAAGCTATGAAATGGAGAAGCTGGGACTTGAACCCACATCTCTCTCACTCCAGTTTTCATCTTCTTTCTCTTATGGACTCTTGGGCTGGGCAGGAGTTTAGGAAAAGCTTATGGAAAATGGGCTTATTGACAGGGGTGGAGTTGAATTAAAGAGAGGGGTTTGTGCATCTATCCACTGCCATAGCATCCCCAATCTACCACCCAAGAAATTCCTTTAAGGGCAGAATCTTACCCTCAAAACCTTCCACTCATTCCAGATTTTCTAGGGACTCAGGCAGCCATATACTTGGGGCTACGTACTGGGCCCCGGAATAGACCAATAAGGTCACATCCTTCCCACTTCTTCCCCAGGCTAAGAACAGAGCTCGTGCTCTGTGGTTTAGGGAGATCTTACAGAGGCTAAAGAGAACAATCTTTTCAGAAGTATGGAGCCCTCGTAGAAATGTTGTCTGATTGGTGCTGATGAGGCCCTGCGCCTGGAGAGGAGATAGACATTTACACCGAAGACCAGTGCTGTGTCTGGCTCCACATGAACCTACGTTCCGTAGAGAAGCACCTCCGTTTACACCTTTCAACTGTCATTTTAGTCTTGCTCTTGTGTGCTTGTTAGTCTAGGTGTGTGTGGGGGGAGCAAGGGGTTCGAAGCAGTAACTTTCTGTAAATTTATTTATGATGAAAAAAAGAAAGCCAAAATGCAAACATCTTAGGCTACATTTTTTAACTGGTTGAAAAGAAACAAGAGGAGACAAAACCATCACTGTTAGTAATTGTAATCCTTTTGTGATACTTAACTTTCTATAGCTGTGTAGTAGCTGGTAAGTTGTCACTTTGTTTTTCTTTTTTTTCAATTGATAAAAATAAGTTTAATTTATATGCACATTAACCACTTATTCTGACCTCATGCTTTACTATTTAGTCCAGTTCTTTTTTTTTTTAATTTTTATTGGAGTATAGTGAAGATTGTCACTTTGGATTTCATAAATACATTTACAAACAGCCTTTCAGAGCCTAACCTGTTTGTTAAGAGCTTCCTAACTCAAAAGGTACATTCTGTTGACAGTGAACTATGTTTGTTTACAAGTGACAACATGTTGTACTTGAGTTCCAATAAAAAGTATTGTCACTTGTGTATCAACCAAGGTGGTACAGCAGACCCAGAACCTTTGTCTCTTCAGACTTGTCAATTACCATTCTGAGGGAAGGTGTTGACTACCAGGCTGCCACAGAGTTATGGAAAGAAGCTGTTCTTGGCATGGAGAACCTGGGCTCTAATTCCAGCTCTGTGATTTGGGGCAGTGTACTTAGTTTCCTGGGCCTCAGGGTCCTTATCTGTGGATTCTGAAGATGTTTCCACTTCTCAGAGATGTTGCAGGGATTAACTGAAATGAATATTGCATTTACTATGTGCCACCCACTGTGTAGACCTGGGCCTGGGTGGCAGGAACAAAGATGAAATGTTATATTTCTTTTTTTTTTTCTTTTTTTTGGCGGTACGTGGGCCTCTCACTGTTGTGGCCTCTCCCATTGCGGAGCACAGGCTCCGGATGCGCAGGCTCAGCGGCCATGGCTCACAGGCCCAGCCGCTCCACGGCATGTGGGATCTTCCCGGACCGGGGCACGAACCTGTGTCTCCTGCATCGACAGGCGGACTCTCAACCACTGCGGCACCAGGGAAGCCCTAAATGTTATATTTCTTGCCCTTGAGGAGTTAGAAGTCTAATGAGAAAGTCCATAGGTAAATGAATGGTTTCAGCATAGCCTGGTGTATGCATATTTTGGAGAGAGTTGTGTGAGAACATAGAGGGGGGCTTGGCTGGACTTGAGGTTCAGGGAAGATTTGTGGAGAGGCAGTACCTGAGCTAAACCCTGGTTATGCCATGACTCTGGGTACCCCTTTGGTGGCCATCTAAATTGCTGGTAGAGCTTTTCTCTACCAGGCAACCGAGGTTCTGATTCCCTAGTCTAGGGAGGGACCTGGGCATCTGCATTATCTAAGCGCTCTAAGGATGAACTTGGTGGCTGAGACTTTCTGGTCTCAGAGTAGAGCTACTGTTAACTTCTCCCTAAAACGCTCTAAGAAGTTCAGGGGGCTGCATCTAACAAGCCCAGTCCTACTCCACTCCATGCTCACCACCCCTATCCCACCCTGGCAGGGTAAGAGGAAGGCAAAGGAGGCCTTCATGGGACCTAGCCTTTAATCCTGTCAAGGAAAGTGGGAGAAGAGAACAAGTTTGTGGGAAGGAATAAGCTAGAGAAGAGAATGGAAACTTGGCAGGGGGATGTCAGCTGTGTTCAAAAGCAGTTTCTGACTCTGGCTCAGGCTCCTCTGCCTGGGCCTTTCCTGGGGATGGGCCTCCATGGCCCAATGCATATTAGAGACCAGCTGCCTGACATCTGGTCACTCCCTGCTAAAGAGGGCCCAGAGCACCTGAAAATAGTTGCCATTTATTGCACACTTACTATTGCTACCAATTATGCTTAAATGCCTCATTGTCTCACTTGATCCTTGGACAATCCTCATAATGAAACAGCTATTATTATTGTTGTTGTTGTTACTCTAAAGATGAAGAAACCAAAACACAGAGAGTTTAAATGACTTGCTCCAAGCCGCCAACCTGTTAGTGGCAGAACCAGGATTTGAATCCAGGTCTGGCTGGCCCCTTGTACCAGGCTTTCAGATATAGTTTTTAAGGTTGGAAAGTTGCCCAAGAGGGATGGGATTCAAAAGGGGGGTCAAGAATGCCAAGATCAGGGCTTCCCTGGTGGCGCAGTGGTTGAGAGTCCGCCTACCGATGCAGGGGACACGGGTTCGTGCCCTGGTCCGGGAAGATCCCACGTGCCACGGAGCGGCTGGGCCCGTGAGCCATGGCCGCTGAGCCTGTGCGTCTGGAGCCTGTGCTCCACAACGGGAGAGGCCACAACAGTGAGAGGCCCGCGTACCGCAAAAAAAAAAAAAAAAAAAAGAATGTCAAGATCAAACTTTGCCTAGTTTCTATTTTTCCCCAACTAAAAATTGACAAGTAAAAGCTATTTGCAAGACATAGATGAGGTTCCTTGAAGCCACCAGATTCCAGTTATTCAGACAATTGCAAGATCTCTCTCTCCCTCCTTTCTCTATTTTGCAATCTAATCTCTCTTAAAGGGGTGTCAGACCTTTTTCCTTGTGAGCAGTTTCAAAAGTTAACGAAACATAATGTGTCTAAGGTTATACAGATTTCTTCCCTGAAACATGCATGTATCTATCTATCTATCTATCTTTTTAATATAAGTTCTGAACATTGTACTAACTTTGGGCTCTAACTAAAATATGCATGTGTTGCAACATTGATCTTCATTTATAATAGGGAGTAGGAGAAATGTTAGCAAACTTACAGATTTGTGTGTGTGTTATTTTTCTGTTTTCTTTATAAACATATTTCCTTTGCCTTTTCCTCCCTATTTTCAGGATGGATGACGGCCGACTCTTAGACTACCTTATGAACCATGATGAGCTGATGGAAGAAAAAGTAGCTTTCTACATACGAGACATCATGGAAGCCCTGCAGTACCTTCACAACTGCAGGGTTGCACATTTGGACATAAAGGTAATAAGAAGTAGCAACCCTAGCAGGGAAATGGTTAAGTCTAACCTGCCAGTCATTACCCTTGAGGGAGGTAAATTCTCATTTTATTTACTTACATTAGAATCCCTGTGAATATTAAACACAAAATGGGTTGTCACAATTTAAGTGTTATTCGTGAATTAGTGAGACACCTGGGGTTAGAGAAGGTAGGGAGGCTTTAACCACCTTGTCTAACTTTATAGAAGGAATCCACTAAACGTCACCATCTTTTTGAAAAAGAAGCCCCTGTTCTCCAAAATAAATAATTTATCCTTTTCTTGATTTAGTGCGGAAGTAAGGGCTAGTTAAGAAGACATGATTTCCAATGTCAAACAACTTCCCTAAAGTACCATTTAACCTCAGAGTTTAGTTCAGTTTGAACATAGGGAATGTCCCATATACTGCAGGCTTTATCAAAGAATGGCAGAACCGTGTCTGAATGGATGGCGTCCTACTGGTAGTCAAAACAGAGAGCTGAACTTGCCTTCTCTTATCCCCACCTCCTTGGATCTCCGCAGCCCGAAAACCTGCTCATTGACCTTCGGATTCCAGTGCCTCGCGTGAAGCTCATTGACTTAGAGGATGCTGTCCAGATCTCAGGTCACTTCCACATCCACCACCTGCTTGGGAACCCTGAGTTTGCTGCCCCAGAGGTGATCCAAGGCATCCCTGTGTCCCTGGGCACTGATATCTGGAGCATCGGGGTTTTGACATATGTCATGCTGAGCGGGGTCTCCCCTTTCTTGGATGAGAGCAAGGAGGAGACATGTATCAACGTATGCAGGGTGGATTTCAGCTTCCCCCATGAGTACTTCTGTGGCGTGAGCAATGCTGCCAGAGATTTCATCAATGTGATCCTACAGGAAGACTTTCGGAGGCGGCCCACGGCAGCCACCTGCCTGCAGCACCCATGGCTGCAGCCCCACAATGGCAGCTACTCCAAAATCCCCCTGGACACCTCCCGCCTGGCGTGCTTCATAGAGCGCCGCAAGCACCAGAACGACGTTCGGCCTATTCCCAACGTCAAGAGCTACATTGTCAACCGGGTAAACCAAGGGACGTAGCCGTCTCCCAGCCCTCGAGGTTTCACATGGAAGTGCAGTGTGAACCAAAGCAAGACTGAATGTGTCTGTAAATAATTCTGTTCATGATTTCACTCCACGCGGTTTTCTGGATGGAGAGATGTACCTCTTAAACCTCCTCAGTGGTTTTTCAGGGTCTGAGCAGCAGTCAAATCACCCTAAATCCAGGGACTTTTCAGAAGGTCATCCAGAAGGGATACAGATGCAAAGAGTCACGGAAAGTATTCAAAAGAGAGGCAAAGATAAGAAGAATAGCAGCTGTTATGAAATTTTAATTGCGTGTTCCAAAATGAGTGGTTAACTGGGCAAAACTTCAGCTCACTGAAGTGAGTATAAAACGTTTCCGCCTTGGCTGAAATTTTAAGCAAAAAGTTCTATTTAACAGAGATGTCATGTATGTCAACTATACTGGATTAGATTACTTAGATATAGTTTCTTAATAGGATACATGTACACATACAGTAAAATATATCGCATTCAGCTTTCAGAGTTTTATAATATAGAGATATATATGAAATCAATCATAAGTAACTTTGAGTACTCCAGGTAAGACAGTGACTTATTTACTGAAGCATTACATTGTTTTGACTAAGCACAATTAGATGACAGGTTTTTTAGAGCATTTTATAAATCTTGTATAGAACTCTTTTACCAGAACCTGTGCATTAAGAGAAAGCAATGTTACCCTTTCGCAGTCTGTGAATGAGAAGATTTTTCTCTCCGTCACAGGTATTTGACTAACCTAGGTTCTGTTTATGAAATGCTATCCCCAGATTCACTGGCAGCTCAGAGTTCATCTGGCAGGAAAGCCTGCCAGGAAATAAGTCCAAATACAGTAAGAGGTGTGGGGCTATTTTTTATGTCTACACTTGGTTTCAAATAGGTAACAAATAAAACAGGTTCATACAGAAGTGCAAATAGAAACCTTTCCTACAGTTCCTGTGAACAGCATAACAATGCTTTCTGATGTTTTCTGCCGCTGCAGAATGCAGTTCTCCGAAAGCTGGCCTGCTTTATTTCTAACCCCTTATGGAAGTGAAGGGGTGCTTACCAAAAGGAGGCAGCCATATAGGCCTTTTAAAGGCCTGGTCCCAAGTCCTTTCTGAAGCCATGGAATAAAATCTGATACGTCACCCTAACAGAGCATTGAGTTTTAACTGTGATTGCAATATCTATCACCTCTCAGCCACCAATATTTCCCTGGGCTAAAAGGACTAATTGCACTTTGAGGCCAACACTGCTTTCTGGTGTATATTCTCTGTACAAGATGATTATGAACTGCCCTTTTTTCCACTGGTGGGAAAAAAAATTAAACCTGGGCATTTCATGACTTTTTCTTCCTTTCTTTTGTTTTTTTTGTTTTTTTTTTTAGTTTTGGGGAAAGAGTTTTTGTTTTTGTATTTGTACGTGATCCACCCTTTGTTTCCGAGAATGTGTTTCTAAAATTGCTGTTATGCGAATGATATTTTTAAAATATAACTTAACTGTTTGTCCAAATCAGGTTTAATGGCATCGCTTCTCTCCTGTAGTAGGATTGAGAAAATTAAAATCATGCAGCACAGAAGTGCAAGCAGAAAAGTTTATGAAGGATAAATAGAACTACAAACCAATCTTAATGAAGAGGAATGGTGGAAACTAAGCCTGAACGTTAATATATAAAAACACTTATTCCCACAGTGGAAATGTAGAATTAAAAATACTCATCATTCTTTTCCATTGGTAACAAAGTCAATTTCCTCATCCACCCTCCACCTCATCCCATCCAAGATTATAGATTAATAAATTAGTAGAAAGTACAAGCAATAAGACTAGATAGCACTTATGTATTTTCAGGATTAACCAAATATGTGGAAACTGACTCCGACTGTATTTGTTTCCTAGTTTTCATATGGCCCTGGGTCATCAAGGCTCCCTTCCTCAGAGCTCTCTCTTGACTAACCCTTTATATTCTTCATTCAAACCCATAGGTATATACCAATACTATATGATACAATATTTTGAAATTTAAAACATATTTACTAAAAACTCTTTTAGTAAATATGTCTTCATTATAAGATACAACATAAAAGAGGAAAGCCTGGTCCCTAGGGCACATCATGGGATGGATTACAGGCACTGAGGATTCCAGATATCTGTACAGTATGGCTTGGCAAGTTCTGTTCCATCCACTGTGGATGAGGAATAAAGAGCTCCCTGCTGAGTCATTGTGAATTTTTATGACCATGTAGGAGACAAGCTGAGTTTCTGCTTGAGAAGGACCATGGTGTCCAGACTGCACAGGAGAGCGTTAATGAAGTCGTGTTGTCAGGAGGGCAGTTGACAGAGTATTAGGCAGAGCCAAAGCTTTTATAACAGGTTTTACATCAGAGTTGGGATGGTCCAGATGGGAGGTTGTTTGGAATCTCCCCCAAGTACACATGTTGGGGAAGTGAAGAGACAGGAGAGGAGGGACAGAGAAATGAAAAGTAGTATGACTTTGTTAACTGGACCCAAAGTACAATCATTAGAGTAGAATGGATTTAATAGAGGCCCCAAAAGAAAGGGTGTATATTTTATATAGTCTGATAACTGAAGAAAACTAACAAGGAGTCATCCTATCTGCAAAGCTCCTGGTCCTTCGCAACAGGGATAAGATGATAGCATTCCTGGTTCAAGAATTCTCCATAGCAAGCTGGAAATAACAAGGAATCCCAGAAGATGGGGTTGGGAAATACACTTTAGGTTGCTCTGTGGGCAACTGTGGTGAGGGATGAAGGATTAGGAACCACTTTCTTGTACCTATTTTGACAGAGATATTTATTAATAGGATATATGTACACATACAGTATTTGTGGTAGAGAAGAGGGGAGAGACAAGGAAATAGTCCCCTTCTACTATAATTATGGTAGTTCTTGCAATCAAAACTTAACTAGGAATTAGTAAGAGTGAACTTCCAGTTGAAATGGGAAAAATAAATGTTGGTTAAGGTCACAAGTTTCTTGCTTGGCTTATATTCATTGCATAGGGTTTTGGGGGGGTTTTGTTTTGTAAGGGTGGGATGCAGAAAGAAGGAAACGATCAGGGACAACCCACAATAATTTTTCTAAGGTATAATAATTTACTTCATCTTTTATATTTGTTTCAAATTAAATAGATTTATATCCGCTTACAGCTGAATGTAGGAAAATTTTTAAGAAAAAAATCATAACGTTGGAGGTGTCCTTCAGGTCTCCGACAGCCATAAACACTCTTGGGGGAGTAGAGGAAGCAGAGGAAAAGCTGGCTGCACCGCTTTGTGGTTCACAAGTCTTTATAAATAGTAGTGCCTTTCAGAGGGGAGGTTGGGAGATAAAGAAGTTCATTGTATTTAGAGTGACTGATACTGCAGCATTTTTTCTTTATTTTAAAATATCTTCTAAATGAAACCGTCTGAACATAGGGTGAGCCCAGGAATTCTTGAGTTTCAACCTCAGCTATTCCTGATTCGTCCTTTCTTACAGAAAGTCTTTGTTTTTTCTGCCCCAAATGTCCCCATTGTTAAAATGGGAGTTGGGGGGATGGAGGGAGGAATTAATCTCATAGGAATGTTGGGAAAATACCTTAGTTGGGATATCTAGAAAATACTTTGATTTTTTTAAAGTGCTACACACTGCCAGTGCTAAGAATTTTATCGACAGTAACTTTGAACATTCCAGGATTTCAATATTCATGTCTTTAGATACCATTTGAAAACCCATGAGATTAAATTCTATAAATTAATTTTAATTGGAAGTACTAGGTGCTCTTTGTCTGAATGTTATTTGGTCTTAGCCTGTAATTTCAATCATTTAAAAGCTTGTGTACAGAAAAAGGTTAGGAGAGCTGATGAAGTGTTTGTCAATAAACTGTTTTCTCCAGTATGTCTTATGGCAGAAGCAAAGAGTTAGATGCCCTCCAAAGCGACCGTGACACTCTTCTCAAGCTTTATGCTCTCGAAAAATTGACAGAGAAGAGCCCAAACAGCCACTTTCCTCACTGGGAGGGCAGAAGTGAGAATAAAACATTTTCTGATATCACAACTCATTTCTTCAGATTCTCACAGGTATCTATAATGAGGCAAATTAAACGTACAGGTGTAGAAATGAATTGGACTCTTAGTTTTCAGAGGGAAAACCTTGGATTTTTTTTAAAAAGATAATTAGGTGTGTCAGGAGTAGCATATTTGCTTTTCCATAGTCTCCATGATTTAGTGCCCGTGAGTTAGTCATTACTTTTTTTTTTTTTTGCGGTACGCGGGCCTCTCACTTGTGGCCTCTCCCGTTGCGGAGCACAGGCTCCGGACGCGCAGGCTCAGCGGCCATGGCTCACGGGCCTAGCCGCTCCGCTGCATGTGGGATCTTCCCAGACCGGGGCACGAACCCGTGTCCCCCGCATCGGCAGGCGGACTCTCAACCACTGCGCCACCAGGGAAGCCCTAAATTGTAAATTTTAAAAATTTCCTGTGACCATAAGTCTCTAAGTGTTAAAAATTCTGTTATCATTACAATTGTTATGAGCATAAAATTAATTAAAACAATCTGCAAATTTTGATAGAAGCATAAAAACAGATTATTTTGGAAATGGGTTCTTTTTTTTTTTTTGCGGTACGCGGGCCTCTCACTTGTTGTGGCCTCTCCCGTTGCGGAGCACAGGCTCCGGACGCGCAGGCTCAGCGGCCATGGCTCACGGGCCCAGCCGCTCCGCGGCATGTGGGATCTTCCCGGACCGGGGCACGAACCCGTGTCCCCTGCATCGGCAGGCAGACTCTCAACCACTGTGCCACCAGGGAAGCCCAGTCATTACTTTTTTCTTGCCCTGTGGAAGAGCATGGAAATTTAGATTTGTGAGAATATGAGGGAGCAAATATGTCATAAACTAGATGGTGGTTATTTCTGTGTATTAACTAAAACCTTGTCCCATGAATTTGATAGAAGAGGAAATATTTCAAACATAAGGTGTCTCTGTAGTAGGGCAAAAGTGCAAACTCACCACTTCCTTGTTCAGTTTTGAGGAATGTGGGCCTTATTTATTTCTCTCCTGTGTAGCATCTCTGTGGAGTCTGGGTTAGGCAAACATAGTATATGGGCTTTCAGTGTATTTATTTACATTACAGTTTTTCTTAACTATTTAAAATCTAGGGATCATTTGGAGATGAATGATTAAACCCAGGTTGCAGTTAGGAAGGATAAGGTTTACCAGTTCTCCACTAAGAAAAGGGGAGCTACCACATTAATATCCATTTTCTAAAAACTATAAGGCTCTTAGTTGTTTCATTAATTCTAGAGGATTAAAAACGACTGAAATTTGTCCATAGCATTAGACGTCTTTCATAGAGAATATTGTGCATGTGAGAAATCTATACAAAAATAGTAGAACACAGAAATATCACAGGCCATATTTTCTATGAAAGACATTTCTTCCTCATTTTCAGTACATGTAGAAGTTAGAGGAGAGGAAAAAACAATTACTCTAAGACAAATTTTCATCTTTAAGGGACATTTATGGAAAGACTGAAATTAATACTCATGGGCTATTGTGTTTCCTGTCAGCCTATTTACTGGGAGATTCTAAAATGTCGTCAGATTTACTTTTTATTCAAATGATCAAGATTAACTGTTTATTCAGATAAATGTTATTTCAGGTAGTGAGGATGGCTGAGAAAATGGAGGGTGGTAAAAAGGAGTGCAAATGACAATTCTCAGAGTCCCAATCCTGAGGTTTAATTTAAGCAAGCGAATTTGCTAGCCCAGGAATAGCTAGTATAATAGTTCCATCAATGCCTGATTTCCATCAAGAAATGAAGCCACATCCTGGAGTGTTATGGAGACTGTTACTGTGATGTCAAAGACTGTGGTTATGAATTTGAAGTTAACAAAACATACATCTTCTCTTACTAACTTAAGCCATATCTGTCATCTCTGTGTTTGATTTTTTTGACCCTGGTGCTTTTTCTTCTGTTTCTGCCAAACTTTGGCCTACTCTGTGGGGAAGGTGGGTAAAACTAGTAGTTAGGACAAATGTGAAGACTGTGAAAAAAACTAAACCTGTTCTTCAGAATGAGATCCTAGTCAGAGAACAGTAGTGATCAAAGTGCAAACTGTTGGAAAATATGGATATATGTACATCTGTACATGTATATAGTGTATAATATGTATGTATATGTTATTGCTCATATGCAGAAATCTATCCGGTTGAAGACAGCCCAGGTGTGTCAATTTTTCTAGTAGAAAACCATCTAGGGCCATTCAAAACCATTAGGGCTGATAGGTAGAGTTAGATTCTACTCACTGGGGAATTGTTTGCTGTCTTTTGAAGCCTACAAAGCCAAATGAACAAAGCTTGAAACATAGTGGGACCATCATATAGGTTATTCCTTTTACCTGGAGTCAGAAGGATCTTTATATTTGAATATTTAACAGTTGGTTTGCAAACTTCACTGGCACCTCTTGGTTTTGAGTGACCCCTCCCCACCAAGGCTTTTGAGAGTTTGGGGTGGGCATCTCTGGCCATTCAGATAAAGGGCCTTATCTGTAAGTGGACAGGTTTCCCCATAGGGACCATTATGCATATACATATACATATAAGTACGTACTTCCATCAGGCTTGTAACAATTGATTTAAAATCACTCCACAGTATTGATAAATAGCTCTATATTTTCAAGGTGCAGAAGAATTCCACAGCCTTAATTATTTCGGTGTCTTGCTGGTCTGCCTTAAGTGTATCTTCTGGGTTTTTGGTTGTCTCATTATTTTTAAATTTTTCTGCAGTTATTCATTTTGTATGCACACAACGTCGTTTTGTAAAGGTAGGTTGTAAATATTTTATTTGTAAGTCAAAATCACTCATGTGTGATGTAAAGTGATGACCTGCTGTCTTGTTATTATTACTACAGTAAATGTTATAAGTTATGGATGAAACTTCAAAATGTACATCTCAAGTTATGCATTCCTATAAATATACTATACTAAAGATATTATTTCTGGTGGTCTTTTGTTTTCTAATTAAAACTTCTGGTAGAAAGGAGTAATTTTTTTGCTCTTCCTCCAAATATATGAAAGCCTTTGACAAGGTGAAAATATTGCGTTATTATTACATAACACATTTTACCCAGCATTTGGAAAGAAAGCAACAATTTTGTTGCCTGGAGAAGTATTCAAAGGCATGTCTCTATCCAAAAGTGCCAAATAAGCCTCCCTGTGTGTTGTTAACTTCATTCTGATGTTTTATTTGGCAACTTTGTTAGAAAATTGGCAGGCCATTTGGGATGGATCTCACAAGTTTACACAACATATTGTGGGCTCCAGGAATCTGGACTAGACTCTGCAGACATATCAGGCTTTGAAAGAGTCTGTGTGTGCCACCCAAGTGCAAATGAAAGTGATTCATAGTACACTGTCAATTAGCTAGAGTGTGTGAAAACGAATAAAGGAAAATCTCATTTAAAGTGGAGTGAGGAAGCCCTGAAGGAGGAGCTTTCATGCACACACCAGCACATACAACCCTATGCAGCTTATTTTACATCCCTGGGCAGGAAGATGCTTACTTAACTTCCCTAGCATGAGGGCGGAAGATGTTCTCCTTGCACACCAACAACGCAGCCAATAAGAAACTGTCACGACCCTGAACTCTTGATTTCCTCCAATGGAGTTTCCTTCAAAGCAGCCCCTCCCAACTTCCCCTGTTCCTCTGTAAAGTAACATTCCTCGCCTTTGTTCTCCAGACTTGCCTATGTTTTGCCATAGTTTCCGTGCCTCAAACGCAATTCCTCTGCCATTCCCAAGTAAAACTCATTTTGTTGGTAAACTAACAGGCCATTTTATTCTTAAAGCTGACACGTATTTGGGATTGAAGTATTTTGATTAGATTATTTTGCACGTAAGAAGAAAAATGTTTTAACAGTGGGTTTCTATTTCATCAAGATTTTACTGCATTTATTTGAAATGAGAACTGTCAAAAGCATGGACTTCTTCACACTGGCTGGTCATCTTGCCTTCAGAGAAAACAGACAAACATAAAAGAACATAGAAACATAGGAATGACTTGAGAATCAATTTTATGAGTAACAATCGTGAGTCTATGGTTTTAAAGGTAATTATCCTTAAAGTATTGCCTTCTACCCACAATGGGAATTTCCTCTACTTTAAGGAATTTATTTGTGCATACAAAATACGCTTAGATTTTCAGATTAGCTGGCATGATTATCCTCCTGGATAACCTTAATACCAAGGTATCAATTCATCTTCTTCTGCTCTCTTCCCTCTCTTCTTCATCTGATATACACGTATTATGTGCCAAACACTTGTGCTACTCTAAATGGTACTAAACCCACGTCCTCCTCCAGACGCAGAGGGCCGACAGAAGAGGTAATGAACAAATTACCTGCTAAGAGCTTTATAGTCCCATGTGGAAATTGCTATGACACTGACATTTGCCAAATGCCATGAAGTTAATAAAAGAATTGAGCAAAGGTCCCCGTCTTCCAGAACTTACACTCTATTTGGAGAAAGGGGAGGGGACAGTGGTGTTTAATAACGGGCAAATAAAGATATGCTCGCCCAAGAAGGAGAATTAAGAGGACACTGCGCTATAAAAAGTAGGCAGGATTCATACAAATTCTCTTGAGAGTCTTGATTTTATGATCCTGGAGCCAATCTAACTATTGGGGCTTCAGAGTCCAGCGATTTCACTCACAGGCAGCGTCGGGGTAAAGTTCGCTACTACTGCCCGGAACCGGACCTGAAACCCTGGGCTCTCGCTACCTGGCACCCGGAGCTGAGCGGAGTGAGCTCGTCCAGCCGCCGGAAAAAGGGCCGGAAGAGGCGGGATTTCTCAGGTGACGTCACCGGGCGCCGCGGGTAAGCGGCGGTTTGGAGTTCGGAGTGAAGTGGGAGAGGGGGACGATGGCGGCCGATGATGCAGCTTTGGAGTCATTAGTAACGGGTCTGTACGACGTGCAGGCTTTCAAGTTTGGGAACTTCGTGCTGAAGAGCGGGCTCTCTTCCCCCGTGTACATCGACCTACGGGGCATCGTGTCTCGACCCCGTATTCTGAGTCAGGTACCTGCCCAGGAAAGGAAAGAAGAGGGTTGGGTGGCGGGGATGGGGACCAGGAGGGGGGGGGGATGACAGGAGTTGGGCTGTGGGTGACAGCAAAAGAGCCAAGCAGGCGGGTCGACCCTGCTATCGGCCTGGTGGAGTCTGTTTGCGAAGCCCAGAGACCAGGAACTGTTAGGCTTTTGAGGACCTAGAGGGCAGCCTGCACTGTGACTCGCTTGCTTTGACACGTGCTCTGCAAGAGAGTCGGGGAAACCCAGTTTGGGGCCTTGTCTTGCACAGAAGTACTTTAAAGAGTTCCGCGTGTTTAACCTCGTGACAATGGGACGGCGGGGGGAGGGGAGGAAAAGGTGTGTTGGGGGAGAATTTGGTAGCTGCTTAAATACTTGGAAGGGCTCTTGCTAGGAAAGGGGGATTCGATTTTGCACTGTGTGGCCAGGAGCAAGAATTAAGGCCAGAGGGTGGACATTTCATGAAGGCAGTTTTTTGGTGAATAAAAGGGAAAAACTTTGTACAGATTAGAGTTTTCTAGCACAAGGCTTCTTAAACTCTGAGTAGATATGAATCACCTGGAATTTTGTTACAATGCATACTCTGATTGAGTAGATCTGAGGCGGGGTGGGAGGTTATGCATTTCTCACAAGCTGCCAGCAAAAGCTGCAGACCACAGTGTAAGTAGAAGGGTCTAAATGTGCTAATAGAGTTTCTACTAGCCGCATATGAATATTGAGCATTATGAATTTTTAAATTTATAGTCACATGCGACTAGCGGCTACCTTATTGGACAGTGCAGATATAGAACCTTTCAGTTATCACAGAAGTTCTATCTAGAAGACTTACGTAAGTTTTCTCCACCACTAAGGGTTTATGTTTGCCCTTTGTGAACCCCAGTCTGATGTTATTATGAAAAGGACTGAAGCACTAGTTGATGTGGGTTAGACTATTCTCACCATCCAGAATCTTGCTATGGTGCATCTCATCAGTGCTGAGAAAGTGAATGACTAGGGATCTTCTTTTGAAAAGTTGGTTTATTTTTGAAGAAGTCATCGGTTAACAGATGACTAAAAATTATTTTTTTGATACTAGATATTGGGGGGTGTGAGTATGTGTCTGTGCTTTTTGGTAGTTAACTCAGAAGGAGTTCAAAATATTGAGAGAGCTAGATATAACAGAACTCCTTTCATGTCTACTTATTTATGCAAATAGGGTTTCTTATTATTTGCACCCCCAAAAAGCAAAAGAACTTACACTGAGTTCTGACTTCCTAGTAGTAAGTAATAGTCAGCTACAGTAGATACATAAATTAATTGCCAGGATCAGGTACCATTCATCTCACTAAGAAATGCATTTCCAGGGCTTCCCTGGTGGCGCAGTGGTTGAGAGTCCACCTGCCGATGCAGGGGACACGGGTTCGTGCCCCGGTCCGGGAAGATCCCACATGCCGCGGAGCGGCTGGGCCCGTGAGCCATGGCCGCTGAGCCTGCGCGTCCGGAGCCTGTGCTCCGCAACGGGAGAGGCCACAACAAGTGAGAGGCCCGCGTACCGCAAAAAAAAAAAAAGAACCCATTTCCAAAATAATCTGTTTTTATGCTTCTATCAAAATTTGCAGATTGTATTAATTAATTTTATGCTCATAACAATTGTAATGATAACAGAATTTTTAACACTTAGAGACTTATGGTCACAGGAAATTTTTAAAATTTACAATTTAGGGCTTCCCTGGTGGCGCAGTGGTTGAGAGTCCGCCTGCCGATGCGGGGGACACGGGTTCGTGCCCCGGTCTGGGAAGATCCCACATGCGGCGGAGCGGCTAGGCCCGTGAGCCATGGCCGCTGAGCCTGCGCGTCCGGAGCCTGTGCTCCGCAATGGGAGAGGCCACAACAGTGAGAGGCCCGCCTACCACAAAAAAAAATAAAAATAAAAAATAAATTTACAATTTAAAATTTCAGTTTACATACATTTTTGTTGTGGAGAAGTATCATAGAATGATTAGTAAAAGTTTTTCAAGCACAGATATATATTGCATTAGAATAAAATTTTGTGGAGACAATGGAATGAAAATATGAGTTCAAAAAAATGTAAAATTTTCCAAGTTCATAATTCAGCATTTTCATTTTTTTTTTAAGCAGATGTTGAGTATCAAATCAGTATAGCATTTGGATCCCATTGTATTCACTTAAAGGAGTGGTGTAACAGTTCTAGGATAATATGTTAATTTTTTCAGTACTCTAGAAGTTACATTTTTTACAGCTTAAAAGTATTCATAAATTTTTCAAATCTTTAGAAATACAGGAACAAAAAATTCTGAACACCTCTGATCTAGTTCACTAAGTAACTGCTTTTCTTCTTAAAATAAGATGGTGTTGGGTGGGAGTATGCATTCTGGCATTAAAATGTGATGATTTATGTAGAAAAGGATATTATCAGCTAGTGCTTCACACAGTAGGCTCTGTATTTATGAGACCTTTATTTTTTTTTAAGTCACCTTTCTTTTTTTTTTTAATTAATTTATTTTTGGCTGCGTTGGGTCTTCGTGTTGGGTCTTCATTGCCACGCACAGGCTTTCTCTAGTTGCGGCGAGGGGGGCTACTCTTTGTTGCGGAGCACAGCCTCTAGGTGCACGGGCTTCAGTAGTTGTGGCATGCGGGCTCAGTAGTTGTGGCTCATGGGCTCTAGAGTGCAGCATCAGTAGTTGTGGCACGTGGGCTTAGTTGCTCCACAGACTTGGGATCTTCCTGGACCAGGGCTCGAACCCATGTCCCCTGCATTGGCAGGCGGATTCTTAACCACTGCACCACCAGGGAAGTCCTATGAAAACTTTAAGAAAACACTTTGGTGTATATTCTTCCATTGATTTTTTAATTAAGATATAATTGACATATAAAATTATGAGAGTTTCAGGTGTACAGCGTAGTGACTCTATTTGTATATATTGTGTAATGATTGCCACAGCAAGTCTGGTTAACATGTCTGTGTTCATAGTTAAACATTTTTTTTTCTTCTGCTGAGAACTTTTAAGATCTCTCAGTAACCTTCAAATATGCAATACAGTATTATTAACTATAGTCACCATGCTGTGTGTTTCATCCCCATGCCTTACTTATTTTATAACTGTAAGTTTGTACCTTTTGAATCACTTCACCCATTTTGCCTACCCATTACTCTTTGCCTCTAGCAACCACTAATCTGTTCTCTGTATCTATGACTTGTCTTTTTGTTTGTTTTTGTAAGATTCCACATATAAATGAGATCATGAAGTATTTGTCTTTGTCTTTCTCCATCTCACTTATTTCACTTAACATAATGCCCTTCAAGTCCATCTACGTTGAGCAAATTTCAATGTTTTACAGTTATCGTGGCTGAATAATATTCCTTTGTGTGTGTGTGTGTGTGTGTGTGTGTGTGTGTGTGTGTGTGTACCACATTTTCTTTATCCACTTGTTCATTCATGGTTGTTTTGCAAATTAGGTTGTTTCCATATCTTGGCTATTGTAAATAATGCTGTAGTGAACATGGGGGTGCAGAAATCTTTTCAAGTTAATGTTTTCATTTTCTTCAGATAAATATCCAGATGTGGAATTGCTGGATCACGTGGGAGTTCTGTTTTTAATTTTTCGAGGAACCTCCATACTATTTTCCACAGTGGCTGCACTAATTAACATTTTCTCCATCAGTGCACAAGGGTTCCATTTTCTTCATATCCTCACCAACACTTATTATTTCCTTTTTTAAAAATTAATTAGTTTATTCTTGGCTGCATCGGGTCTTAGTTGTGGCATGTGGGATCTTCATTGCGGCATGTGGGATCTTTCATTGCAGCGTGTGGGCTTTTCTCTAGTTGTGGCCTGCGGGTTTTCTCCATAGTTGTTGCTCACGGGCTCCAGAGCACGTGGACTCTGTAGTTTGCAGCACACGGGCTCAGTAGTTGTGGCACATGGGCTTAGTTGCCCCACGGTATGTGGGATCTTAGTTCCCCGATCAGGCATCGAATCTGCATCCCCTGCATTGGAAGGCGGATTCTTTACCACTGGACCACCGGGGAAGTCCTTATACTTATTATTTCTTGCTCTTTTGATAATAGCCACTCTGAAAGGTGTGAAGTGATATCACATTGTGGTTTTGATGTGCATTTCCCTGATGATTAGTGATACTGAGCATCTTTTCATATGCCTGTTGGCCATTTGTATCAATATGTCTTCTTTGGAAAAATGTCTGTTCAGATCTTCTGCCCATTTTTTAATCAGATCTTTTTTTAAATTATTGAGCTGTGTGGGTTCTTTATATATGTTGGATACTAACCCCTTTTTGGACATATAATTTGCAAATATCTTCTGCAATTCAGAAGGTTACCTTTTCTTGTTACTAATGGCTTCCTTTGCTGCGTGGAAGCTCTTTAGTTTGATGTGGTCTCATTTGTTTATTTTTGCTTTTGTTGCCATTGCCTTTGAAGTTAGATCCAAAGAAATATCACTAAGAGTGATGTCAAGGAGCTTACTACCTATGTTTTATTCTAGGAGTTTTATGGTTTCAGGTCTTACATTCAAGTCTAATCCATTTTGAGTTAATTTTTGTGTATGGTGTAATATAGTGGTCCAGTTTCATTCTTTTGCATGTGGCTGTCCAGTTTTACAAACACTATTTTATTGAAGAGACCATCCTTTCCCATTGTATATTCTTGGCTCCTTTGTCATAAATTAACTGAACATACGTGCTTGGTTTTATTATTAGGGTTTATTCTCTTTTCTGTTCCATTGATCTATTTGTTTGTTTTTATGCCAATACCATTCTGTTTATAGTTTGAAGTCAGGGCGTGTGATGCCTCCAGCTTTATATTTCTTTCTCAAGATTGCTTTGGCTATTTGAGATCTTTTGTGGTACCAAAGAAATTTTAGGGTTGTTTGTTCTATTTCTGTGAAAAGTGTCTTTGGAATTTTGATAGCGATTGCATTGAATCTGCAGACTGCTTTGGATAGTTTGGACATTTTTACAGTATTAATTCTTCCAGTATATGATCATGGAATATCTTCATTTATTTGTGTCATCTGAATTTTGTTCATCAGTGTCTTATAGTTTTTAGTGTACAGGTCTTTGACCTCCTTGGTTAAATTTATTCTTAGGTATTTTGTTCTTTTTGAGGCAATTGTGTATGGCATTGTTTTCTTAATTTCTCTTTCTGATGGTTTGTTGTTAGTGTATAAAAGCACAACAGATTTTTGTATATTGATTTTGTACCTTGCAACTTTACTGAATTTGTTTATTACTTCAAACAATTTTTTGGTGAACTCTTTATGGTTTTCTAAATGTAAAATCATGTTGTTGCCCACTTAGTTACTTCTTCCTTTCCAGTATGGATGGCTTTTATTTCTTTTTTCTGCCTAATTGCTCTGGCTAGGACTTCCAATAGTATGTTGAGTAAAAATGGCAAGAATGGGCATCTTTATCATGTTTCTGATCTTAACGAAATAGCTTTCAGATTTTCGCCATTGAGTATAATGATTAGCTGTGGGCCTGTCATATATGGCTTTTATTATCTTGAGGTACGTTCCATCTCTACCCTTTGTTCAGTCTCTATCATAAGTGGTTGTTGAATTTTGTCAAATGCTTTTTCTGTACCTATTGAGATGATCGTATGATTTTTCTCCTTTGTTTTGTTAATGTGGTGTATCACATTGATTTGTGGATGTTGAACCTTCTTTGTATTGCCTGGGATAAATCCCACTTGATCATAGCTTATTGTCCTTGTAATGTATTGTTGAATTTGGTTTGTTAATATTTTGTTGAAGATTTGTGCCTCTGAATTCATCAGCAATACTGGCCTGTACTTTTTTTGTTGTGTCCTTATCTGGTTTTGGTATCAGTGTAATGGTGGCCTTGTAAAATGAGTTTGGGAACATTCCCTCCTCTAATTTTTTGGAAGAGTTTGAGGAGGATAGGTATTAAATCTTTTTTGAATGTTTGGTAAAATTCAACAATGAAGCCATCTGGTCCTGGACTTTTGTTGTGAGTTGTTTTTTCTTGTTGCTGTTTTTGTTTGTTTATTACTGATTCATTCTCCTTACTAGTATCGGTTTATGCATATTTTCTATTCATGATTCAGTCTTAGAAGATTGTGTGTTTCTAGGAACTTACCTATTTCTTCCAGGTTATTTAATTTGTTGATATATAGTTGTTCATAGTAACCTCTTATGAGCCTTTGTATTTCTTTGGTATCTGGTGTATGTTCTCTTTCATTTCTGATTTTATTTGAGCTCTCTCTTTTTTCTTGGTGACTCTAGCTAAATGTTTATCAATTTTATCTTTTCAAAGACCCAGGTCTTAGTTTCATTATTTTTTTAATTGTCTTTTTAATAGTCTCTTTCATTTTTTTTCCACTCTTATCTTTATTATTTCCTTCTTTCTATTAACTTTGGGCTTCATTTGTTCTTTTTCTGCTTTGTTTGGGTATAAAGTTAGGTCATTTATTTGAGATTTTTCTTATTTCTTGAGGTAGGCCTGTGTCATTATAAACTTCCCTTTTATGGCATCCAATAGATTTTTGTGGCATCCAATAGATTTTGGTATGTTTTTTGTGGCATCCAATAGATTTTGGTATGTTTTGTTTTGATTTTCATTTGTCTTAAGGGTTGTTTTTGAAATTTCTCCTTTGATTTCTTCATTGACCCACAGGTTGTTCAATAGCATGTTGTTTAATCTTCACATATTTGAGATTTTTCTTGTTTTCTTTCTGTATTTCCAGTTTCATGCCATTGTGGTCAGAAAGATACTTGATATGATTTCAATCTTAAATTTCTTGAGACTTGTTTTGTGGTCTAGCATATGATCTATCTTGGAGAATGTTCCATATACACTTGAGAAGACTGTGTATTCTGCTTTTGGATGGAATGTTCTCTGTATTTATTAGGTCCATATGGTCTAGAGTATTCTTGGTTGGAAGTGTTTTCCTTTGAGCACTTTGAATATGTCATGCCACTTCCTTCTGGCATGCAAAGTTTTTGGTGAGAAATCTGCTGATAGTCTTATGAGGGGGGATTCTCTTGTATATAACAAGTTGTTTTTCTCTTGCCACTTTTAAGATTCTCTCCTTGTCTTCAACTTTTGACATTTTAATTATGTGTCTTGGTTCAGGTTTCTTTGGGTTCATCTTCTTTGGAACACTCTGGACTTCCTGAATCTTCAGGAAATTTTTAGCCATTCTTTCCTTTTTTTAAAAAAAATTGTGTTCCTTTTTTTTTTAATATTAGAGTATAGTTGATTAACAATATTGTGTTAGTTTCAGGTGTGCAGCATAGTGATTCAGTTATACATATACATGTATCTATTCTTTTTAAAATTCTTTTCCCGGGGCTTCCCTGGTGGCGCAGTGGTTGAGAGTCCGCCTGCCGATGCAGGGCACACGGGTTTGTGCCCCGGTCCAGGAAGATCCCACATACCGCGGAGCGGCTGGGTCCGTGAGCCATGGCTGCTGAGCCCGTGCGTCCGGAGCCTGTGCTCTGCAGCGGGAGAGGCCACAACAGTGGGAGGCCCGCGTACCGCAAAAAAAAAAAAAAAAAAAAAATTCTTTTCCCATTTAGGTTATTACAGAATATTGAGCATAGTTCCCTGTGCTATGCAATAGGACCTTGTTGGTTATCTATTTTAAATATAGTAGTGTGTATATGTCAATTCCAAACTCTCAATTATCCCTCCCTGCCCCCACCACCTTTCCCTTTTGTAACCATAAGTTTGTTTTTTAAGTCTAGGAGTCTATTTCTGTTTTGTAAATAAGTTCATTTGTGTCATTTCATTTTAGATTCCACATATAAGGGATATCATATGATATTTGTCTTTCTCTGTCTAACTTACTTCACTTAGTGTGATAATCTCCAGGTCCATCCATGTTGCTGCAAATGGCATTATTTCATTCTTTTTAATGGCTGATTAATATTCCATTGTATTTATATACCACATCTTCTTTATCCAGTCATGTGTTGATGGGCATTTAGGTTGCTTCCATGTCTTGGATATTGTGAACAGCACGGCAATGAACATTGGGGTGCATGTATCCTTTTGAACCATGTTTTTTTCCAGATATCTGCCCAGGAGTGGGATTGTTGGATCATATAGTAGCTCTATTTTTAATTTTTTAAGGAACGTCCATACTGTTCTGCATATTGGCAGTACCAGTTTGTGTTCCCACCAACAGTGTAGGAGGGCTCCCTTTTCTGCAAGCCCTGTCCAGCATTTATTGTTTGTAAACCTTTTGATGATGGCCATTCTGACTGGTGTGGGTGGTACCTCTTTGTGGTTTTGATTTGCATTTCTCTAATAATTAGCAATGTTGAGCATCTTTTCATATGCCTCTTGGCCATCTGTATGTCTGTCTTCTTTGGAGAAATGTCTATTTCTGTCCATTTTTTGATTGAGTTGCTTGTTTATTTGATATTGAGCTGCATGAGCTGTTTGTAAATTTTGGAGATTAATTCACTGCCAGTTGCATCATTTGCAAATATTTTCTCCCATTCTGTGGGTTGTCTTTTTGATTTGTTTATGGTTTCCTTTGCTGTGCAAAAGTTTTTAAGTTTAATCAGGTCCCATTTGTTTATTTTTTTATTTTATTTGCATTACTCTAGGAAACGGATTGAAAAAGATATTGCTGCAATTTATTTCAAAGAGTTTCCTGCCTATGTACTCCTCTAAGAGTTTTATATTATCTGGTCTTACATTTAGGTGTTTAATCCATTTTGAGTTTATTTTTGTATATGGTGATAAAGAATGTTCTGATATTCTTTTACATAGCTGTCCAGTTTTCCCAGCACCACTTATTGAAGAGGCTGTGTTTTCTCCATTGTATAGTCTTTCTTCCTTTGTCATAGATTAATTGACCATAGGTGTATGGGTTTATTTCTGGGCTTTCTATCCTGTTCCACTGATTTTATATTTCTGTTTTTGTGCCAGTACCATAGTGTTTTGATGACTGTAGCTTTGTAGTATAATCTGAAGTCAGGGAGCCTGATTCCTCCATCTCTGTTTTTCTTTCTTGAGATTCCTTTGGCTATTTGCGGTCTTTTGTGTCTCCATACAAATTAAAAGTTTTTCTGTTCTAGTTCTGTGAAAAATGCCATTGGTAGTTTGATAGGGGTTGCATTGAATCTGTAGATTGCCTTGGGTAGTATATCATTTTGACAATATTGAGTCTTCCAATCCAAGAACACGGTATATCTTTCCATCTGTTTGTGTCATCTCTGATTTCTTTCATCAGTGTCTTATAGTTTTCAGAGTTGAGGTCTTTTGTCTCCTCAGGTAGGTTTATTCCCAGGTATTTTATTCTTTTTGATGTGCTGGCAAATGGGATTGTTTCCTTAATTTCTCTTTCTGATCTTCTGTTTTTAGTGTATAGAGATGCAAGAGACTTCTGTGTATTAATTTTGTATCCTGCAACTTTACCAAATTTATTGATGAGCTCTAATAGTTTTCTGGTAGCATCTTTAGGATTTTCTATGTATAGCATCATGTCATCTGCAAACAGTGAGTATTTTGTTTCTTCTTTTCCAATTTGGATTCCTTTTATTTCTTTTTCTTCTCTGATTGCCATGGTTAGGACTTCCAGAACTGTTGAATGAAAGTGGCAAGAGTGGACATCCTTGTCTCGTTCCTGATCTTAGATGCTTTCACCTTTTCACCATTGAGTATGATGTTAGCTGTAGGTTTGTCATACATGGCCTCTATTATGTTGAGGTGTGTTCCCTCTATGCCCACTTTTTGGAGAGTTTTTATCATAAATGGGTGTTCAGTTTTGTTTAAAACTTTTTCTGCATCTATTGAGATGATCATGTGATTTTTATTCTTCGATTTGTTGATGTGGTATATCATGCTGATTGACTTATGGATACCGAAAAATCTTTTTATCCCTGGGATAAATCCCACTTGATCATGGCGTACGATCCTTTTAATGTATTGTTGGATTTAGTTTGCTAGTATTTTGTTGAGGAGTTTTGCGTATATGTCCTTCAGTGATATTGGCCTGTAATTTTCTTTTTTTGCGGTATCTTTGTCTGATTTTGGTATCAGGGTGATCGTGGCCTCATAGAATGCACTTGGGAGTGTTCGTTCCTCTGCAGTTTTTTGGAAGAGTTTCAGAAGGATAGGTGTTCAGTCTTCTTTAAATTTGATAGAATTCTACTGTGAAGCCATGTCGTCGTGGACTTTTGTTCGTTGGGAGGTTTTTATGTTTATTTACTTATTTTTAAAAATAAATATTTATTTATTTATGTATGGCTGTGTTGGGTCTTTGTTGCTCTGTGTGGGCTTTCTGTAGTTGCGGTGAGTGGGGGCTACTCTTTGTTGCGGTGCGCGGGCTTCTCATTGCAGTGGCTTCTTTTGTTGCAGAGCACGGGCTCTAGGCATGCGGGCTTCAGTAGTTGTGGCACGTGGGCTCAGTAGTTGTAGCTCCTGGGTCTAGAGTGCAGGCTCAGTAGTTGTGGTGCACAAGCTTAGTTGCTCTGTGGCATGTGGGATCTTCCTGGACCAGGGATCAAACCTGTGTCCCCTGCATTGGCAGGTGGATTCTTAACCACTCTGCCAACAGGCAGTCCCTGCTGGGAGTTTTTTAATCACAGTTTCAATTTCAGTACTTGCGATTTGTCTGTTCGTATTTTCTATTTCTTCCTGGTTCAGTCTTCAGAGAGTGTACCTTTTTAAGAATTTGTCCATTTCATCTAGGTTGTCCATTTTATTGGCATATGGTTGCTTGTAGTAGTCTCCTGTGGTCGTTTGTATTTCTGTTGTATCCGTTGTAATTTCTTCTTTTTCATTTCTAAGTTTATTGATTTGAGCCCTCTCCCTTTTTCTTGATGAGTCTTTCTAAAGGTTTATCCGTTTTTATCTTTTCAAAGAACGGGATTTTAATTTCATTCATCTTTTCTATTATTTTCTTCATCTCTGTTTCATTTATTTCTGCTCTGATCTTTGTGATTTCTTTACTTCTACTAATTTTGGGTTTTGTTTGTTCATCTTTCTGTAGTTGCTTTACGTGCAAAGTTAGGTCGTTTATTTGAGATGTTCTTTGTTTCCTGAGGTAAGATTGTATTACTATAAATTTCCCTCTTAGAACTCTTTTGCTGTGTCCCATAGATTTTGGATTGTAATGCTTTCGTTTTCACTTGTCTCTAGTTATTTTTTGATTTCCTCTTTGATTTTTTCAGTGATCCATTGGTTATATAGTATCATATTGTTTAGCCTCCACTTGTTTGTGTTTTTTATAGTTTTTTTCCTTGTTGATTTCTAAACTCATAGCGTTGTGATCAGAAAAGATGCTTGATATGATTTCAGTTTTCTTAAACTTACTGAGGCTTGCTTTGTGGCCCAGCATGTAATGAATCCTGGAGAATGTTCTCTGTGCACTTGGGAAGAATGTGTAGTCTGCTGCTTTTAGATGGAATGTTCTGTAAGTATCAATTAAGACCATCTGGTCTAATGTGTCATTTAAGACCTGTGTTTCCTTATTAATTGTCTGTCTGGATGATCTGTTCATTGATGTTAAGTGGGGTGTTAAAAGTCCTTCGCTATTGTGTGACTGTCGATTTCTCCTCTTATGGATGATAGCATTTGCCTTATATATCGAGGTGCTCTTACGTTGGGTGCATATTTATTTACAATTTTTCTATTTTCTTCAACTGATCCCTTGATCGTTACGCAGTGTGCTTTGTGTATGTGACAGACTTTATTTTATTTATTTATTTATTTATTTATTTTTAACATCTTTACAGTCTTTATTTTAAAGTCTGTTTTGTCTGACATGAGTATTGCTACTTCAGCTTTCTTTTGATTTCTGTTTGCATGGAATACCTTTTTCCATCCCCTCATTTTCAGTCTGTATGTGTCCCTAGTTTTGAAGTGGGTCTCTTGTAGACAGCGTATATACGAGTATTGTTTTTGTATCTATTCAACCAGACTGTGTCTTTTGATTGTAGCATTTAATCCATTTACATTTAAGGTAATTGTTGATATGTATGTTCTTATTGCCATTTTGTTAATTGTTTTGGATTTTTTTTTTTTTTTTTTTTTTTTTTTGCGGTACGCGGGCCTCTCACTGTTGTGGCCTCTCCTGCTGTGGAGCACAGGCTCCGGACACGCAGGCTCAGCAGCCATGGCTCATGGGCCCAGCCGCTCCGCGGCATGTTGGATCTTCCCAGACCGGGGTACGAACCCGTGTCCCCTGCATCGGCAGGCGGACTCTCAACCACTGCGTCACCAGGGAAGCCCTGGATTTGTTTTTGTAGATCTTTTTTCTTCGCTTTCTCTTTTGTTCTCTTCTCTTGTGATTTGAAGTTTATCTTTACTGTTGTGTTTAGGTTTCTATTTCTTTTTGTATGTGTATCTATTGTAGATTTTTGGTTTGCCATTACCATGAGGTTTTGATATAGCAGTCTATATATATACAAGATTGTTTTAAATTGCTGGTCTCTTAATTTCAAATGCATTTCCAATATCCTGCATTTGTACTCTCCTCCTCTCACAGTTGCTGGTTTTGATGTCATATTTATGTGTATGTGATTTCCTACCTTTACTGTGTGTTTGCCTTTACTGGTGAACTTTTCCATTCGTAATTTTCTTATTTCTAGTTGTGGCCTTTTCTGCCTAGAGAAGTTCCTTTAGCGTACGTTGCAAAGGTCTGATTGTACTGACCTTTGTACTGCAAAGGTCTGATTGTACTGAATTCTCTTAGGTTTTGCTTGTCTGTAAAAATTTTTATTTCTCCATTGAATCTGAATGAGAGCCTTGTTGGGTAGAGTATTCTTGGTTGTATGTTATTCCCTTTTATCACTTTAAATATATCATGCCACTCCCTTCTGGTCTGCAGTTTCTGCTGAGAAATCAGCTGATAACCTTGTGGGGATTCCCTTGTATGTTATTTGTTGCTTTTCCCTCATTGCTTTCAGTATTTTTTCTTTGTTTTTAATTTTTATCCGTTTTATTACCATGTGTATTGTCATGTTCTTCTTTGGGTTTATCCTGCCTGGGACTCTCTGTGCATCCTGGACTTGGGTGACTGTTTCCTTTCCCATATTATGGAAGTTTTCAGCTATTATCTCTTCAAATACTTCCTCAGGACCTTTCTCTCTTCTCCTTCTGGTACCCCTGTAATGCAAATGTTGGTGTGTTTAATGTTGTCCCAGAGGTCTTTTAGACTGTCCTTATTTCTTTTAATCTGTTTTCTTTATTCTGTTCCGCAGCCGTGATTTCCATCATTCTGTTTTCCAGCTCATTTATCTGTTCTTCTGCCTCTATTATTCTACTATTGATTCCTTGTAGTTTTTTTTTTTTTTTTTTTTTTTGCGGTACGCAAGCATGTGGGATCTTCCTGGACCGGGGCACGAACCTGTGTCCCCTGCATCGGCAGGCAGACTCTCAATCACTGCGCCACCAGGGAAGCCCCTTGTAGTTTTTATTGCAGTTATTGTATTGTTCATCTCTTTGTTTGTTCTTTAGTTCTTCTAGGTCTTTGTTAAACGTTTTTGTATAGTCCCCATCTGTGCCTCCATTCTTTTTCTGAAATCTTGGATCATCTTTACTATCATTACTCTGAATTCTTTTTCAAGTAGATTATCTGTCTCCATTTTACTTGGTTGTTCTTCTGGGGTTTTATCTTGTTCCTTCATGTGGGACATATTCCTCTACCATATCATTTTGCCTAACTTTCTTTGATTGCGGTTTCTGCATGCTGCAGGGTTGTAGTTCTTACTTCTGCTGTCTGCCTCCTGGTGGATGAGGCTGTCTAAAAGGCTTGTGCAGGCTTCTTGGTGGGAGGGACTGGTTCCTGCCCACTGGTGGGTGGAGCTGGGACTTGTCCCTCTAGGGGGCAGGGCCACGTCAGGGGGTGTGTTTTGCAGGCAGCTGTTTGCTCAGGAAGACTTTAAGCTGCCTGTCTGTTGAGGGGTGTGGCTGTGTTCCCACCTTGTTGGTTGTTTGGCCTGAAGCATGCCAGCTCTGGAGCCTACCGGCTGTTGAGTGGGGCCAGGTCTTGGTGAGAGAATGGCACCCTCCAGGCGGGCTCATGCCAATGTGTACTCCCCAGAACTACCACCGCCAGTGTCTTTGTCCCCACAGTGAGCCACAGCTGCCTCCCCCACCCCACCTGCATAGGAGACCCTCCAGTACCATCAAGTAGGTCTAGCCCAGCCTCTTATGAGGTTACTGCTTGGGTCCTGGGTCCTGGTCACATGAGACCTTTTGTGTGCCCTCCAAGAGTGGAGTTTCTATTTCTCCCAGTCCTGTGGAATTCTTCTGATCAAACCTTGCTTGCCTTCAAAGCCAGATTCTCTGGTGGCTCCTCCTCCCATTGCCAGACCTCCAGGCTGGGGAGCCTGATGTGGGGCTCAGAACTTTCACTCATGTGGAAGAACTTCTGTGGTATAATTATTTTCCAGTTTGTGGGTCACCTACCCAGCGGGTATGGGTTTTGATTTTATTGCGATTGCACCCCTCCTACCTTCTCATTGTGGCTTCTTCTTTGTCTTTGGGTGTAGAATATCTTTTTTGGTAGGTTCCAGCGTTTTTTTTTGTCAATGGTTGTTCAGCAGTTAGTTGTGATTTTGGTGTTTTTGTAAGAAGAGGTGAGCTCAAGTCCTCCTCTGCCATCTTGTCTCTGCACCCCAGTCATTATTTCTTCAAATAAGTTTTCTGCCCCTTTTTTTCCTCTCTTCTTCTGGGACCCTTCTAATCTATAATGTGAATGTTATTCTCAATATTTTTCCCTAGGTCCCCTACGCTATTTTTGCTTTTTAAAATGCTGGTGTTTTGTTCTGTTTATTGATGCTCTGTTAGGGTGAGTTCCACTGCCCTGTCTTCCAGATTACTGATCTTTTCTTCTGCTTCATCTTGTCTGCTGTTGAACCCCTCTAGTTTATTTTTCAGATCAGTTATTGTATTCTTCAGCTCTTTGACTTGTCTTTGGTACGTTTTTATATTTTCTGTCTCTTTGTTGAAGTTCTGTGTTCATCCATTCTTTTTCCTATTTTGGTGAGCATCTTTAAGACCATTACTTTGAGTTCTTTATCAGGTAAATTACTTATTTCTGTTTCATTAAGGTTTTTTATTGGGGTTTTATCTTTTGCTTTCGTTTGGAACATATACCTGTTTTCTCATTTTGCTTGACTCTGTGTTTCTATGTGTTAGGTGATACCGTTATCTTTTCTAGTCTTGAAGGGGTGGCCCTGTTTGGGAAATGAACCTTACTGTTCAACCTTGCTCTAGTTCTTAGTTGTTTCTCAAACTGTGTCTTTGATTGTTTCACACCTTTGGGGCCCAGAAATGCAATCCCCCCTAGCAACGAAAGCACACACTCAAGTGGTGTCCCCTGTTTGGGCTACATGTGCCCACTGGCTTTGGTGTGCATCCACACCACTGGTGTGGCTGCAGGATCAGTGGAGGATGGGGGGACAGTCTGCAGCAGAAACATGGGGAAGTGGTATATTCACCCACTGCCTCTGGTGGGGCTGGGGCTGTGGTGCAGGGAGGGGCAGGCAGTAGCCAATTAGAAAGAGAGAGTAAAAATGGTGCCTGCCAGTGGCTCCATACCTGGAGAAAACCCCAACAGAGCCCCTCTGGCAGACACTTTAAGATTAGCAAGTGAACTTACTTCACATATGATCTAGGCTCTTTTCAGGCTACAGTTTTTGTGTTGGGTCCCAGGGTGAGTGAGTCTGCACACAGGCCATTTAAGAGCAGATCTCTATTCCCTACATCCATATGGTTTTCCTGGATCCAAGCCCTGTTGGTCTTCAAAGCCAGGTGTTTTGAGTGCTCATCTCTCCGGTGTAGGTCCCAGGGGTTGGGGTGACTGATGTGGAGCATCAGGGAGAAGTTCCATATTTGTGAGATCCCTCCTGGTTATGGGTTGCTGAAGTAGTGATGAAGTTTTTGGCGAGACTGTGTCTCTAACTCTCCTACCCATCTCCATGTGCCCTTTTATCCTTTGTTGTGCGGTAGCTGTTCACCTAGCTCTCAGGTTCTTTTCGGAGGGAATTGTTCTTAATGTAGTTGTAGATTTGTTGTGTCCATGAGAGGAGGTGAGTTCAGGATCTTCTTACTCCACCATCTAGAACCACCTTCCCACTTGTTTATTTTTGGTTTTATTTCTTTGCTTTTGGTGTCAAATCTAAAACATCATTGTTAAGACCATTGTCAAGGAACTTACCACCTGTTTTCTTCAAGGAGGTTTATGTTTTTAGGTCTTACATTCAAGTCATTAATCCATTTTGAGTTAATTTTTGTGTATGGTGTAAGATGTAGTCTAGTGTTCCCAAAACCATTTTGTTGAAGAGACTGTCCTTTTCCCTTTGTGTATTCTTAGCTCCTTTGATGTAAATTAATTGAACATATATGTGTAGGTTTACTTCTGGGCTCTCTGTTCTGTTGACCTGTGTGTCTGTATTTATGCCAATACCATAGTGTTTTGACTACTATTACTTTGTAATATAGTTTGAAATCAGGGAATATGATACTTCCAGCTTTGTTTTTCTTTCTCAAGATTGTTTTGGCTATCCAGGGTCTTTTGTGGTTCCATACAAATTTTAGGATTGTTTGTTCCATTTCTGTGAAAAGTGCCATTGTAATTTTTTAGAAACTTCATTGAATCTGTATATTGCTTTTAGTATGGACTTTTTTTTTTTTTTTTTGCGGTATGCAGGCCTCTCACTGTCGTGGCCTCTCCCGTTGCGGAGCACAGGTTCCGGACGCGCAGGCTCAGCGGCCATGGCTCATGGGCCCAGCCGCTCCGCGGCATGTGGGATCTTCCCAGACCGGGGCACGAACCCGTGTCCCCTGCATCGGCAGGTGGACTCTCAACCACTGCGCCACCAGGGAAGCCCTAGTATGGACATTTTAACAGTTTAATTTTTCTGATCCATGAGCATGGAATATTTTTCCATTTACTTATGTTATCTTCAGTTTGTTTGTTTTTAAAATCAATGTCTTATGTTTTTAGTTTATAGGCCTTTCACTTCCTTGGTTAAAGGTTTTTCACTTCCTTGGTTAAATTTATTTGTAAGTGTTTTATTCTTTTGTTTTTTTTTTTTTTTTTGGCCGTGCTGTGCGGCATGTGGGATCCTAGTTCTCTGGCCAGGGATTGAACCCGTGCCCCTGCAGTGGAAGCGCGGTGTCTTAACCACTGGACTGCCAGGGAAGTCCCTATTTTATTCTTTTTAATGCAATTGTTTTCTTAATTTCTCTTGTGAAACTTCTTAATTGAAGACTTCTGTTGGGAAAATAAAACTAGCAGGTGATAGGTTTAGACATGACAAGCATAATGAATTACTAAGGAAAACTGTGAAGCCTAGGGGTCATCCTTAGTCTTCAGGGTGAACATCATAGCCTTTCCTAACACATTCCATGTTGCCCTTGGAGCAGCCCTGAGTCTAGCTAAGTAGGTTAATTCTTCTGTTTTTATATTTATATTTGTACACTGGGATTTGTGGAGAGGATAGCTTAACAAAAAGGCATTTATATTTTTCTGATCAGGTTTAAGACTCTCCCTTGCTGGGTTGTTACTGTCTTTATGTTGTTACATGATTTATACACCACTTAAAATAGTAATAATAATAATTGGGTTATGTGTTGTTTTTTTACAGGTTGCAGAAATTTTATTCCAAACTGCCCAAAATGCAGGGATCAATTTTGATACTGTGTGTGGAGTACCTTATACAGCTTTACCATTGGCCACGGTTATCTGTTCAACCAACCAAATTCCAATGCTTATTAGAAGGAAGGAAACAAAGGATTATGGTAAAGTAAAAATAGTATAAGCTTTAAGTTGATATGTAGCCTGATACTTTTAGAATTTGTTCTTCTAGGCACTGATGTTCATAGTCACCTTGAATATTCTTCATAGGGCCTTTAAGTTGTTATGGCCTGTGGAATTTGTTAACTGTTGTTATAAATCACCTCCCTTTCCTTTAGAGTCTAGGGGTGAAATGCTTTGTATTAATTAGGCAATGAAAAAAAGTGCTTTTTTTGTGCACCAAATTTATGAAACCCAACATTTTTACCAGCGCTTCCCTAATCAGAAGAATGTTCTAAGAGCACTTACTTTCCCAATGTATTTATATTTAAATTGCATGAATAAAATTAATCTGTTAAAGCAATGTGAGGGAATTCCCTGGCAGTCCAGTGGTTAGGACTCTGCACTTCCACTGCAGGGGGCCCAGGTTCTATCCCTGGTTGGGGAAATAAGATCCCACAGCTGTCCAGGTGGCCAAAAAAAAAGTAAATGCCACATGAAATTCTAAATGAAGATGTTTTTATGGGTTCATGGCAGTAGGTTTATCAGGTGGGTGTTTTAAATGTGGGCTGCGTTAAAACTAAATCAATCTAAAAGTATTGGAACTGACTTCATATTTGATGATCTTAAGTACTAATGATTTTTTCGTGTTATGTTGGTGTGATACTGTTTTTGTTACTTCTTTTTGAAAAGAGTCCTTTTTACAGACGTGTTCTAAAAATTTTATGATGAAATCATATGATGTCTGGGATTTGCGTCTAAAAATTATGGGGGGAGGGTGATGTTGAAGTTACAGTTGAAACAAGATTGCCCATGAGTTGCTAAGTGGTGAGGTGCTGTATTTGTGGAGGTTTGTTATACTATTTTGTCTAGTTTTGTTTGAAATTCTCCATTATAAAAAAATTAGACAAATGTTTTTGCCACTTAGTGGCAGTGTTTATCTGTATGAATCACTGCCATAAGACTACTGTTTCTATTTCCTTATTATGTATCTTCAAAAATATTTCTTAGAATAAGATCATTAATTTAAAAATATACCTATAAGTACTCGCAGTCTTATGTTCTCGCCTGAGATGATTCAGTTAAACTTGCCAATTCTGCAAGGGAAGGAAAGGAGTTGGGGAAAGGGCAAAGAGAGTACCTGTGGAAAGTTCAGAACGTAGGCAAAATGCCCACTATATCTATTCTGATTCAAAATAAGATAAATTTGGTAGTGGAAAATGTAAAAATGAATCTCTAAACCGTGAGTCTGTGTAGTCTACAGCCTGAGTATTTACAGTTTGTAGATTATCTGAAAATAGTCTGCAGTAGGGGTTGGAGTGGGGAAGAGTGTTTAGTCACATTACATTACATAGCTCATAATGCTGTGGTGATTGACCTCAGTGGTTGTCGAATATTTTCCTTCCTGCATTTATGTGCTCAGAAGGCCAGTTGTTTGGCTGATCTTGAATAAAGAAATTGTTAATGGAAAAAGGAATGATTTCATTGATGATATTGGGCTATTCTTTGTTTCATAACTTTCATTGGCCTAGGTGATCTTGCCTTAATAAAACCTGTATTTGAAATTTTGATCATAAACACATTAAATGATGTTTTACACCATTAAATAATTTGCTCGTTTTACTAAAAATGTTCTGTATATGTAACTTTGACAATTTTGAAATACATAGGCACTGAACAAAACAGTAATTGTGGCACATTTAAGATTCATTAGGAATTTTAAAAATAAAGTAGTTCCAAAGTAGATTATCAGAAAATATAATTTAGATTATCCCCCTCTTCATAAATACATGCCAAATTTATACTACAAGATACATCTTGAGTTGGCTGAAATATATAACTTTAAAACAGAGTCAACGTAATTTTTTCTTTTCTAGGTACTAAGCGTCTTGTAGAAGGGGCTATTAATCCAGGAGAAACCTGTTTGATCATTGAAGATGTTGTCACCAGTGGATCTAGTGTTTTGGAAACTGTTGAGGCTCTTCAGAAGGAGGGCTTGAAGGTCACTGATGCCATAGTGCTGCTGGACAGAGAGCAAGGAGGAAAGGACAAGTTGCAGGCGCATGGGATTCGTCTCCACTCAGTGTGTACATTGTCCAAAATGCTGGAGATTCTTGAGCAACAGAAAAAAATTGATGCTGAGATGGTCGAGAGAGTGAAGAGATTTATTCAGGAGAATGTTTTTGTGGCAGCTAATCATAATGGTTCTCTCCCTTCTGTAAAGAAAGGACCCAAAGAACTAAGCTTTGGTGCACGTGCAGAGCTGCCCGGGATCCACCCAGTTGCATCAAAGCTTCTCAGACTTATGCAAAAGAAGGAGACCAATCTGTGCCTGTCTGCTGATATTTCAGAGTCCAGAGAGCTGTTGCAGCTAGCAGATGCTTTAGGACCCAGAATCTGCATGCTCAAGACTCATGTAGATATTTTGAATGATTTTACTCTGGATGTGATGAAGGAGTTAACCATTCTGGCCAAACGCCATGAGTTTCTAATATTTGAAGACCGGAAATTTGCAGATATAGGAAACACAGTAAAAAAGCAGTATGAAGGTAAGTATTATTCAGGAACCAACAAGAATCACAAATCCAGCTTAAATTGGCTGAAGAACAGAAGGAAATGTATTGGCTCACATGACAAAGTCCAGCTGTAGAAAAGCCTGTCAAGCGTGGTTGGATCTAGGAGCTCAAGTGATGTCTTTTGGCCTTGCTTTCTCTCCAAGTCTCAGCTCTGCTTTCTTCTATCTTGACCTCTTTCTCAGGTAGGCACATTCCTCAAACCAGTCGCTCAGACCTGGGGTATAGAATACCTTTATTAGCTCACCTGGGTAATATACCCTGCTCCTGGTGATGTGAGGCTATTTTTTAAAATTTTTTATTGCAGTATAGTTGCTTTACAATGTTGTGTTAGTTTCTGTTGTACAGCAAAGTGAATCAGCTATACGTATACATATATCCGCTCTTTTTTGGATTTCCTTCTCATTTAGGTCACCACAGAGCATTGAGTAGAGTTCACTGAGCTAAACAGTAGGTTCTCATTAGTTATCTATCATAGTATCAATAGTATATATATGTCAATCCCCATCTCCCAGTTCACCCTCCCCCACCCCACAACTTGGTGTCCATATGTTTGTTCTCTACGTCTGTCTCTATTTCTGCTTTGGAAATAAGATCATCTATACCATTTTTCTAGATTCCACATATATACGTTAATATACAACATTTGTTTTTCTTTTTCTGACTTACATGACAGTCTCTAGGTCCATCCACGTCTCTACAGATGACCCAATTTCATTCCTTTTTATGGCTGAGTAATATTCCATTTATATATGTACGACATTTTCTTTATCCATTCCTCTGTTGATGGACATTTAGGTTGCTTCCATGTCCTGGCTGTTGTAAATAGTGCTGCAATGAACGTTGGGGTGCATGTGTCTTTTTGAATTATGGTTTTCTCTGGCTATATGCCCAGTAGTTGGACTGTGGGTCACATGGTAGTTCTAGTTTTAGTTTTTTAAGGAACCTCCATACTGTTCTCCATAGTGGCTGTATTAATTTACATTCCTACCAACAGTGCAAGAGGGTTCCCTTTCCTCCACACCCTCTCCAGCATTTATTGTTTGTAGATATTTTAATGATGGCCATTCTGACCTGTGTGAGGTGATACCTCATTGTAGTTTTGATTTGCATTTCTCTAATAATTAGTGATGTTGAGCATCTTCTCCTGTGTTTGTTGGCCATCTGTATGTCTTCTTTGGAGAAATGTCTATTAAGGTCTTCTGCCCGTTTTTTGATTGGGTTCTTTGTTTTTTGATATTGAGCTGCATGAGCTGTTTGTATATTTTGGAGATTAATCCTTTGTCAGTTACTTTGTTTGCAAATATTTTCTTCCATTCTGTGGGTTGTCTTTTTGTTTTGTTTATGGTTTCACTTGCTGTGCAAAAACTTTTGAGTTTAATTAGGTCCCATTTGTTTATTTTTGTTCTTATTTTCATTACTTTAGGAGGGAAGTCAAAAAAGATCTTGTTGCGATTTATGTCAGAGAGTGTTCTGCCTGTGTTTTCCTCTTAGAGTTTTATAGTGTCTGGCCTTACATTCAGGTCTTTAATCCATTTTGAGTTTATTTTTCTGTATGGTGTTAGGGAGTGTTCTAATTTCATTCTTTAAAATGTAGCTGTCAGGTTTTTCCAGCACCACGTATTGAAGAGGCTGTCATTTCTCCATTGCATATTCTTGCTTCCTTTGTCATAGATTAGGTGACCATAGGTGTGTGTTTATCTCTGGGCTTTCTATCCTGTTCCATTGGTTTATATTTCTGTTTTTATGCCAGTACCATACTGTCTTGATTACTGTAGCTTTGTATTATAGACTGAAGTCAGGGAGCCTGATTCCTCCAGCTCTGTTTTTCTTTCTCAAGATTGCTTTAGCTATTCAGGGTCTTTTGTGTTTCCATACAAAATGCAAAATTTTCTGTTCTAGTTCTGTGAAAAATGCCATTGGTAATTTGATAGGGATTGCATCGAATATGTAGATTGCTTTGGGTAGTATAGTCATTTTCACAATATTGATTCTTCCAATCCAGGAACATGGTATATCTCTCCATCTGTTTTTGTTGTCTTTGATTTCTTTCATTAGTATCTTATAGTTTTTTGTACACAGGTCTTTTGACTCCTTAGGTTTATTCCTAGGTATTTTATTCTTTTTGTTGCAATGGTAAATGGGATTGTTTCCTTCATTTCTCTTTCTGAAATTTCGTTGTTAGTGTATAGGAATGCCAGAGATTTCTGTGTATTAATTTTGTATCCTGCAACTTTACTAAATTCATTGATTAGCTCTAGTAGTTTTCTGGTGGCATCTTTAGGATTTTCTATGTATAGTATCATGTCATCTGCAAACATCTGCAAACAGTGAGTGTTTTATTTCTTCTTTTCCAATTTGGATTCCTTTTATTTCTTTTTCTTCTCTGATTGCCATAGCTAGGACTTCCAAAACTGTTGAATACTGGCAAGAGTGGACATCCTTGTCTTGTTCCTGATCTTAGAGGAAATGCTTTCAGTTTTTCACCATTGAGAATGATGTTTGCTGTGGGTTTGTCGTATATGGCCTTTATTACGTTGAGGTAGGTTCCCTCTATGCCCACTTTCTGGCGAGTTTTTATCATAAATCGGTGTTGAATTTTGTTGAAAGCTTTTTCTGCATCAACTGAGGTGATCATGTGGCTTTTATTCTTCAGTTTGTTAATATGGTGTATCCCATTGATTGATTTGCATATATTGAAGAATCCTTGCATCCCTGGGATAAATCCCAGTTGATCATGGTGTATGATCCTTTTAATGTGTTGGATTCGGTTTGCTAGTATTTTGTTAAGGATTTTTGCGTCTGTGTTCATCAGTGATATTGGCCTGTGATTTTCTTCTGTTGTGATATCTTTGTCTGTTTCTGGTATCAGGGTGATGGTGGCCTCGTGCAGTGAGTTTGGGAGTGTTCCTCCCTCTGCAGTTTTTTGGAAAAATTTGAGAAGGATCGGTGTTAGCTCTTCTCTAAATGTTTACTAGAATTCGCATGTGAAGCCATCTGGTCCTGAGCTTTTGTTTGTTGGAAGATTTTTATTCACAGTTTCAATTTCATTATTTGTGATTGGTGTGTTCGTATTTTCTATTTCTTCCTGGTTCAGTCTTGGAAGGTTGTACTTTTCTAAGAATTTGTCCATTCCAGGTTGTCCATTTTATTGCCATATAGTGGCTTGTGGTAGTCTCTTATGATCCTTTGTATTTCTGCAGTGTCAGTTATAACTTCTTTTTCATTTCTAATTTTATTGATTTGAGTCTTCTCTATTTCTTGATGAGTCTGGCTAAAGGTTTATCAATTTTGTTTATCTTCTCAAAGTACCAGCTTTTAGTTTTATTGATCTCTGCTATTGTTTTCTTTGTTTCTATTTATTTCTGCTCTGATCTTTATGATTTCTTTCCTTCTACTAACTTTGCGGGTTTTTTGTTCTTCTTTCTCTAGTTGCTTTATATATAAGGTTAGGTTGTTTATTTGAGATTTTTCTTGTTTCTTGAGGTAGGATTGTATTGCTGTAAACTTCCCTTTTAGAACTGCTTTTGTTGCATCCCGTAGGTTTTGGGTCGTCGTGTTTTCTTTGTCATTTGTTTCTAGGTATTTTTTGATTTCTTCAGTGATCTCTTGGTTATTTATAGCATATTGCTTAGCCTCCATGTGTTTGTGTTCTACAGTTTGGTTCCTGTAATTGCTTTCTAATCTCATAGTGTTGTGGTTGGAAAGTTGCTTGATACGATTTCAATTTCTTAAATTTACTGAGGCTTGATTTGTGACCCAAGATGTGATCTATCCTGGAGAATGCTCCTTGTGCACTTGAGAAGAAAGTATATTCCGCTGCTTTCGGATGGAATGTTCTGTAAATATCGATTAAGTGTATCTGGTCTAACGTGTCATTTAAGGCTTTTGTTTCCTTATTAGTTTTCTGTCTGGATGATCTGTCCATTGGTGTAAGTGGGGTGTTAAATTCCCCCACTATTATTGTGTTACTGTCAATTTCCCCTTTCACGGCTGTGAGCATTTGCCTTATGTATTGAGGTGCTCCTGTATTGGGTACATAAATTTTACGGTTGCTATGTCTTCGTCTTCTAGGGTTGATCCCTTGATCATTGTGAGGCTATTTATGTAAACTTCTTGAACCCCAAGGTATAGTTAGGGGTTATTTCCCTAAAGAAAATGGCTGTGCTTATGCCAGAAGAAAGGGACATAGGTTCTAGGCAGGCAAAAATGACAGATGTTGGCCCTGCAGAACACAATGAGTTCTGAATATTCAGAGAATGAAAATTGCAGATATAGGAGACAAGGAAAAGGTAGTATAAAGTAAGATTTATTTTTAGCAGAAAAAGATCTGTTGATATGCATCCTTTTTAAAAAATGTTGTCAAATAGGAGCTCAAGGTAGAGCATACATTAGTTTTAAAAAGTGCTTAATTCTTTACCAATTCTTTACCCATTCTTCTATGCAACTTTCTGTTATATTGGGTATATCTCTTTTTTCACTTACCCTTACAACGGACATTTTATGTTATTTAACAGTTATAAGCATCTTTTGAGACAACAATTTTTCTTAAAGTAGTACATACATATTCTAAAGCTATTTATTTAGGAGAGATTTGTCTGTAATGACTTTCTTCTTGTGCTAAAGATATTGACTGTTGGGACTTCCCTAGTGGTCCAGTGGTTAAGACTCTGCGCTCCCAATGCATGGGGCCCAGGTTCAATCCCTGGTCAGGGAACTAGATCCCGCATGCTGCAACTAAGAGCCCGCATGCTGCAACTAAGAGCCGGCACAGCCAAATCAATAAATAAATACTTTAAAAAAAAAGATTGTTGAAAGAGTTATACAAACTTTCTATAAGTTTGCATATAGTTTTTTTTCAAAAATCTACTTGGGTTACTGTTGTCTGCTTTTAAAATGAATACAATTGTCTATTGAAATTTGAAGAGCTAAAGAGACCTAAGGAACAAGTAGATTTGAGAGATGGTAAAGTTTCTGAGAGATCCCTACAGAATGAAAATTTGTCATCTTCAGAGGAATTTCAGTTGATATCTTCCACTCAACAAACAACCTGTCTTCACTGGACCCTTTCCAGTTGCATAAATCTTATTGGTAGTCACAAGCATCAGCCTGCAAGGAAAAACAGTCTTATCAGTTTTGCTAGTAAACTAAGTGTGGAACTTACAAGATGTTTTTCTCCTTGTGATTTCTCAACCAGCTAACCAGGTGGACAGATAAATTTTTCACAAGTAGGTCCACTGATAATCACTAAAATTCTTGAAGTGTTTCGCTATTACATTGACATGTTACTAGGAGATTATTTCCATATTGTAGTTGGTTGGTTGGGTAAAAGTTAAGGGATTTTGTTTGGAAATTGACAGATATCATTTTCCCCTTTTCATAGGTGGTGTCTTTAAAATAGCTTCTTGGGCAGATCTAGTAAACGCTCATGTGGTTCCAGGCTCAGGAGTTGTGAAAGGCCTGGGAGAAGTAGGCCTGCCCCTGCACCGGGCATGCTTACTCGTTGCAGAAATGAGCTCTGCTGGCTCCTTGGCCACTGGGAGCTATACTGAAGCAGCGGTAAGTGACAGAGGAGAGAGATTGGGGCAACAGAAGGCCGGGGCTGTGACACTAGATGTTACAGGGGAAGAAAATACCTTAATTTGGGGTCTATGGAATTGCTGTCAAAAACAAAAAAATCACCTGCTGTTTGTGTGACAGTATATTAATACTAGTTGGCTAGAATATCCTGATGGTTAATAGCATTTTATATCTTGTAGTGTACACCAAAGAAATTTGAACTGTACTCTAAGAGAGAAACATTGAAACACAGATATTGGGTCAAATAAACATATGTCTGTATTTACCTGGTCTTTAAGATAGAGGAGTTTTTTCCCTTTCACCATGAATTGAAATTGAATAGCTTTTTCCCAGATATGCAGTTTCTTGGACTCTCCCGAGTCACACACAGATGCACATTCTCATGACAGCAGCCCACATGAAGCAGCTCACCTTTTCAGTCTTTGATATTGATTGGCATTGTATGGGAGAGCTCTTAACTAGAGTCCAGACACATTGTTTCCTTTAGTACCTCCCCATTATTAAAAATCCTTATAACACCATACATGTTAGTGCCCAGCTCCAACCCCCTGCATGCCAGAAAAAAATGAGAGATGGATAATCATCTAGTTATAAAGCTCCTCTTTACATTCTCCTCTGGGCAAGGTTCATAGTTGGATAGTCACCTAGAAAGATGGATGGATTATCTTTGCAGATATTTTAAAGACTATTACTTTTTAAAGTAACAGGAATTTTTAATAAAATTTTAATTTTTACATGGGAATTTATGTTTCATATTTCAAAGCCTGTGGAACTGTGAAGAATTCATATGGCCCTAGGGCCAGGTTTTAACAGCACCCCTGAATTGACATAAATGTCTGATTTCCCAACTCTCATAGCAGAGGGTCCATGAGTCCAGTGCTAATATTTGGCATTCTGGATCTGGCTCAAGGACAATACATTGATTTTTGGTTGGTGGTAGTACTTAGTGGCAAGAATGGAACAGTCTGGGCCTCAGGGAAGAGCCAAATTAGAAAGTCAGGCAGACCTTCTAGGGAGGCTTCTATGAATGTGAGGTAATGGTAGATAAATTGTGGAGACAAGTTATTGGCAAATGTTAAAGAAGAGGGAAAGCTGTAGAGGTAAGATTTCTTTAGCTAGCTCTTAACAACATAGTGGTTTTTTATGTGGTGGCTGTCCTTGAATATCTATATAGATAGGCAGTAAGTCAGTGTGGTTTTATACCATTATAAATGTATTCTAGAGTACTACTTGTATCCTTTTTGGAAGTAGGTAGGTCCCCAAGCATTATTACAAATAAGTAACGATGCAGCATCTAGATTTTAGATGCACATAATATAAGATTTTTAGTGTTTTCAGTGTTTGGTTATAGGAGAAGGGGACGGAAGGTGTTATTTCAGGGTGGTCTTAATGGAGCAAGTGTGTAGATTCATATCTAAGATTACCCGTTTTAGATGTAATTAGTTTAATATGAAATGAGGAAATGCATCTATGCAATAAAGTTTCTTACATTCTGTGTGGTTAAGTGCTTTCTTGTAATCTTTTATTACATTCCATTTAGGTGAGAATGGCCGAAGAGCATTCTGAATTTGTGGTTGGTTTTATTTCTGGCTCCCGGGTAAGCATGAAACCAGAATTTCTTCACTTGACTCCAGGAGTTCAGTTAGAAGCAGGAGGTAAGTCTATTCATTGGTAATGGTTTTTCCAAAATGCTTCTTTACCCAAGTCAGCAAGAACAAAATAAAACCTAGATATGCAAAATAGCTTGCAGTCTAATTTTAGGATGAAAATCTAGAAAGCTACTTTTTGTTGAAAAATGCCCAGAAACATTAATTGTTCCCAACTGATGTTCCAAATATGCTGCCAAAAAAGGTGTTCTGTGCTCAAGGAGAAATGCTCTAGGCTAAACAAAATCAGACATTTGTTTAGGACTTTGCAGAGCCTTTGATGTGCTAATGTTTATTGTGGCTCTTCAGTGTGGAGATACCTGGTTCTGTCATGTCATCCAAACTTACCTGAACACGTTAACACTTTTAGCAGTCTGAGAAATGCAGTTGCAGTGGCTAAAAGAAAAAGAGCAAACTTTCTCAATGATAGTCTCTAGTCAGTGAAGGAGTAATCTAGGTTATTAAATGTCCTTTTGGGGTTCAAAGTTGTTTTGTTTTTTTACTTTTAAAAAAGTAATACAGTAATTGAAATATAGTTGATTTACAATGTGTTCATTTCTGCTGTGCAGAAAAGTGATTAAGTTATACATATATATACATTTTTTAAGTATTCTTTTCCATTATGGTTTATCACAGACTACTAAATATAGTTCCCTGTGATATACAGTAGGCCCTTGTTGTTTATCCACTCTATATATAATAGATTGCATCTGCTAACCCCGAACTCCCACTCCATCCCTTTCCCACCCCACCTCCCACTTGGCAACCACAAGTCTGTTCTCTGTGTCAGTGAGTCTGTTTCTGTTTCGTGGATATGTTCATTTGTGTCATATTTTAGATTCCACGTATAAGTGGTATCACAGGGTATTTGTTGTTCTCTTTCTGACTTACTACACATAGTATGATAATGCTTAGGCCTATCCATGGTGCTGCAGATGGCATTTTGTTCTTTCTTATGGCTGAGTAGTATTCGTGTGTGTGTGTGTGTGTGTGTGTGTGTGTGTGTGTGTGTGTGTGTGTGTGTGACTTCTTCTTTATCCATTCATCTGTTGATGGCCACTAAGGTTGTTTCCATATCTTGGCTATTGTGAACAGTGCCTCTATAAACACAGGGGTGCATGTATCTTTTTGAATTATAGCTTTGTCCAGATAGGAGTGGGATTGCTGGATCATTTGGCAACTCTATTTTTAGTTTTCTGAGGAACCTCCTTACTGTTCTCCATAATGGCTGCCCCAGTGTACATTCCCACCAACAGTGTAGTTAGGTTCCCTTTTGTCCACACCCTCTCCAGCATTGTTATTTATAGACTTCTTAATGATGGCTATTCTGACATGTGTGAGGTGGTACCTCATTGTAGGTTTGGTTTGCATTTCTCTAATAATTAGTGATATTGAACGTCTTTTTATGTGCCTGTTGGCCATATGTATGTCTTCTTTGGAGAAATGTCTATTTAGGTCTCCTGACCATTTTTTTAAAATTAATTAATTAATTAATTCATGGCTGTGTTGGGTCTTCGTTTCTGCGTGAGGGCCTTCTCCAGCCGTGGCAAGCAGGGGCCACTCTTCATCGTGGTGTGCAGGCCTCTCACTATCGCGGCCTCTCATTGCGGAGCACAGGTTCCAGAAGCGCAGGCTCAGTAATTGTGGCTCACGGGCCCAGTTGCTCCGCGGCATGTGGGATCTTCCCAGACCAGGGCTCAAACCTGTGTCCCCTGCATTGGCAGGCAGATTCTCAACCACTGCCCCACCAGGGAAGCCCCCTCCTGCCCATTTTTTGATTGGGTTGGTTTTTTTTTATTGTTGTTGAGTTGCATGAGCTGTTTGTATATTTTCTGAAATCAAGCCCTTATCAGTCACACTGTTTGCAAATATTTTCTCCCATTCTGTAGTTTGTCTTTTCGTTTTGTTTATGGTCTCCTTTGCTGTGCAAAAGCTTGTAAGTTTGATTAGGTCCCATTTGTTTATTTTTGCTTTTATTCTATTGCCTTGGGACTGACCTAAGAAAACATTAGTGTGGTTTATGTCAGAGAATGTTTTGCCTATGTTCTCTTCTAGGAGTTTTATGGTATCATGTCATATATTTAAGTCTTTAAGCCATATTGAATTTATTTTTGTGCATGGTGTGAGGGTATGTTCTAACTTCATTGATTTACATGTGGCTGTCCAGCATTCTCAACACCACTTGCTGCAGAGATTGTCTTTTCTCCATTGTATATTCTCGTCTCCTTTGTCAAGATTGACCATAGGTATGTAGGTTTATTTCTGGGCTATTTCTGTTCCATTGATACATGTCTGTTTTCATGCCAGTTCCACACTGTTTTGATTACTGTAGCTTTGTAGTATTGTCTGAAGTCTGGGAGGTTTATACCTCCTGCTTTGTTCTTTTTCCTCAGGATTGCTTTGGCAATTCTGGGTCTTTTTTGTTTCCATATAAGTTTTAGGATTACTTGTTCTAGTTCTGTGAAAAATGTCATGGGTAATTTGATAGGGATCACATTAAATCTGTAGATTGCTTTGGGTAGTATGTCCATTTTAATGATGTTCTTCTAATCCAAGAGCCTGGGATATCTTTCCATTTCTTTAAATCATCTTCAATTTCCTTTATTAATTTTTATAGTTCTCAGCATATAAATCATTCACCTCCTTGGTCAGCTTTATTCCTAAGGTTTTTTTTTTTTTGTATGATTTTAAAAGGTATTGTTTTTTTACATTCCCTTTCTGATATTGTGTTGTTAGTGTAAAGAAATGCAACCCATTTCTGTATGTTAATCTTGTATCCTGCTACCTTGCTGAATTTATCAGTTCTTTAGGGTTTTCTATATATAGTATCATGTCATCTGCATAGAATGACAGTTTTACGTCTTCCCTTACAATTTGGATACCTTTTATTTCTTTTTCTTGTCTGAATTCCAATACTATGTTGAATAGAAGTCATGAGAATAGGCAACCTTGTTCCAGATTTTAGCAGGAAGGATTTCAGCTTTTCACTGTTGAGTATTATATTGGCTGTGGGTTTGTCATAAATAGCTTTTATTATGTTATGTTACCCACCTTGGTAAGAGTTTTTATCATGAATGGATGTTGGATTTTATCAAATGCTTTTTCTGTATCTATTTAGATGATCATGTGATTTTTGTCTTTTCTTTGTTAATGTGATGTGTCACATTAATTGATTTGCATTTGTTGAACCATACTTGTGGTCCTGGGGTGAATCCAACTTGGTTGTGGTGCATGATCTTTTTTATGTGTTGTTGGATTTGGGTTGCTAATATTTTGCTAATATTTTATTTGGTTTTGCTAGTAGTTTTTTGCATCTGTATTCATCAAAGATATTGGCCTGTAATTTTTTTTTTGGTGGTATATTTGTCTGGTTTTGATATCAGGGTGATGGTGGCTTCATAGAATGTCTTTGAGAGTGTTCCCTCCTTTTCAATCTTTTGGAAGATTTTGAGAAGGATTGGTATAAGTTCTTCTTTATATGTTTGATAGAATTTGCCTGTGAAGCCACCTGGTCCTGAACTTTTGTTTGTAAGGAGTTTTTTGTTTTTGTTTTTTTTATAGATTCTATTTCACTTCTAGTGATTGGTCTGTTCAGAGTATTTATTCCTTCTTGATTCAGTTTTGGTGGGCTGTATGTTTCTAGAAAAACTTGTCCATTTCTTCTAGGTTGGCAAATTTGTTGGCATGTACTTGTTCATAATATTCTCTTACAGTGTTTTGTATTTCTGCAGTATTGTTTATTTCTCCTTTTTTCTTATTTTGTTTATTTAGGTTCTCTCTCTTTTCTTCTTGATGAGCCTGGCCAAAGGTTTATCAATTTTGTTTACACTGTCAAAGAACAAGCTCTTAGTTTTATTGATTTTATCTGTTTTTTTTAATCTTTATTTTACATTTTTTTGTCTCTGATGTTTATTATTTCCTTCCTTTTGCTGACTTTAGGTTTTGTTTGTTCTTTTTCTAATTCTTTTAGGTGGTAGATTAGGTTGCTTGAGATTTTTCAGTTTTTTGAGGAAGGCTTGTATCGCTATGAAGTTCCCTCCAACAACTGCTTTTGTGGCATCCCACAGATAACATACGGTTGTGTTTTCATTGTCATCTGTCTCAAGATATTTTTTAAATTTCCTCTTTGATTTCATCATTGACCCATTGGTTTTTTAGTAGCATGTTGTTTAGACTCCATGTAATTGTTTTCTTTTTCTATGGTTGATTTCTAGTTTCATGCTGTTGTGGTCAGGAAAGATGCCTGAAATAATTTCTATCCTCTTAAATTTGTTGAGGCTTGCTTTGTGCTCTAGTATGTGGTCAATCCTAGAGAATGTTCCATGTGCACTTGAAAAGAATGTGTATTCTGGGTTTTTTGGATGTAAGGTTCTAAGAATATCAATTAAGTCTAACTGTTCTGTTGTATCATTTAGGATCTCTGATGCCTTATTGATTTTCTGTCTGGGAAGATATGTCCATTGATGTGAGTGAGGTGTTAAGGTCTCCTACTATTATGGTATTCCAGTCAGTTTCTCCCTTTATGTATGTTAATATTTGTTTTATGTATTTAGGCACTCCTATATTAGGCACATATATGTAGACGAGAGTAATATCTTCTTGTATTGATCCTTTTATCATTATATAGTGTCCTTCTTTATCTTTTTTTATGGCCTTTGTTTTAAAGTCTATTTTGTCTGATACAAGTATTGCAACCCCTGCTTATCATTTCCGTTTGCATGAAATCTTTTTCCACCCCCTCACTTTCAATCTGTGTGTCCTTTGCCCTAAAGTGGGTCTCTTATAGGCAGCATATTGTAGGCTTTTTTTTTTTTATCCAGTCTGCCACTCTGTGTCTTTTGAATGGGGCATTTAGTCCATTGATGTTTAAGGTAATTCTTGATAGATGTGTATTTATTGCCATTTTAAATCTTTTTTTCCAGTTAATTCTGTATTTCCTCTTCTTCCCCTTTTCTTTTTGTTTTTCCTTTTGTGGTTTGATTTCCTTTTATTTTACGCTTGTGTTCTCTTCTTTTTGGTTTTTGTGAATCTATTGTGTTTTTGACTTGTGGTTACCCTGTTTTTCAAGTATGTTAACCCCTTCATATGTCTACGTGCTTTAGACTGGTAGTCATATAGGCTCAAATACATTCTAAAAAAAGAAGAATCTACATTTTCTTAACTCTCCTCCTCAACATTTTATGATTTTGGTGTCCTCTTTTACATCTTCATGTTTATCCTTTTGCTGTTCACTGTGGTCATCATCACTTTCACACAAAAAAAATTTATTTTTTTCCTTTTTAATCTATATAGTGGCTTATGTAAGTGATTTACTTTTTGGTTGTAATTTTCTCTTTGATATAGCTTCTTGTTTTTCTATTTAGAGAAGAAGACCTTTCACTATTTCTTTTATGATAGGGTTAGTATTGCTGTATTTTTAGTTTTTGCTTGTCTAAGAAATTCTCTCTCTCCTTCTATTCTGAACGATTGATTGAATATATTTTGCCACTCCCTTCTGGCCTGCAACGTTTCTGTAGAGAAATCAGCTGATAGCCTTATGGGGGTTTCCTTGTAATGAATTGTTTTTCTCTTGCTGCCTTTAGAATCCTCTCTTTAACTTTTGCCATTTTAATTATAATATGTCTTGGTGTAGGTCTGTTTGTTTGGGTTCATCTTGTTGGAACCCTCTGTGCTTCCTGTACCTGGATGTGTTTCCTTCTTTAGGTTTGGGAAGTTTTCAGACATAATTTCTTCAAATACATTTTTGATCCCTTTTCCTGCCGGTGAGGGGGCTCCCTGGGGTACGGGAGTCTTTCCTCCTTCACAGCTCCCTCCCAGGGGTACAGGTCCTGTCCAGATTCCTATTTTTTTTTTTCTTTTGTCCTACCTGGTTATGTGGAGATTCTTTTTGTCCTTTCAGAAGTCTGAGGTCTTCTGCCAGCATTCAGTAGGATTCTGTGAGAACTGTTCCACATATAGATGTATTTTTTGATGTATTTGTGAGAGGAGGTGAGCTTCTCGTTCTTCTTCTCTGCCATCTTGATTGCTTTGCTTTGGGTTTTTTTTTTTTTTTTGTAAATTTATTTATTTTTGGCTGTGTTGGGTCTTCGTTTCTGTGCGAGGGCTTTCTCCAGTTGCGGCAAGCGGGGGCTGCTCTTCATCGCGGTGCATGGGCCCACTATCGTGGCCTCTCGTTGCGGAGCACAGGCTCCAGACGCACAGGCTCAGTAGTTGTGGCTCACGGGCCCAGTCGCTCTGCGGCATGTGGGATCCTCCCAGACCAGGGCTCGAACCCGTGTCCCCTGCATCGGCAGGCAGACTCTCAACCACTGCGCCACCAGGTAAAGCCCTCTGCTTTGGTTTTGAATGGGGAAAAAAATGGTGACCTGGAAACATTTTTCCTGAATTGGTTATTGTACAAGAAATCTTGCTTATCACAGGAATGGGAGTTTATTCTATCCCCCTTTCCACCTCTTTCCTTAAGTTTGGAACTGTGAACATCTGGTTCTCAGCAAAACAACTCTGCTTCATAGAGTATGGAGAATGTTTTGTGTATGTGCTGCTGTGGTACGTTTCCATGTCTAGAGTTACCTCTTTACAACTCCATAGTGTATCCTAGTTACACTTGGGCTGGAATATGTTTAATCATTCCCCTGTTGATGCATTTGGACTTTTTACAAACTAAACATCCTTGTATATATTTTTGCATGTATAGAGTTTTGGAATACTCTGCCACTAGGCTACAAACTCCTTGAGGATGAGAGCTCTTTCTGAAGAATGCATATCCTCTAGCACAGTACCCCTGTGCACCATAAAGGTTCTGTAAATACTTATACAGATGTTGAAGGGATGGATAATATGCTGTATAGGAGCAGATGTAAGAGTTGGTGTTTCTGTGAGTGGAATAATAACACTGAGAACATAATGACTGAGACTATAGATTTGGTAAACCTTGTTTTTCTTAAAACCCTGAAATACTAGAACTGTTGGATACCTATCAACCTTGAAGGAGCTAGTTATTTTATATAAATAATATAACCACACTTATAAAGAAAGATACTACCTTTTTGGGGTTTTGATTTTTAAACAAAAAACATTATAGAAGGTTAACCAAAGAAAAGTAGATGTTCCCCTGGGGTTAGGGAGGCTTGGAGGGCTCTGTTCCATTTCTCAAGTTTCACATTACAGGTTTTATATACTACAGAGTAGGCCTCAGCAGAATGACTTGCCTATCTAAGGCTTTTATGATTGATAGTTGCCTTAGTACGCTACAATTTTTAAACTCTACATTTGTGCTAAACATTATCTGAATCAGGTAGATTTGTATTCCTAGCCCTTCCAGTATCTTTGGACAAGTCACTTCCCTTCTTTAGGTCTCGTTTTCTTGATCTGTACAATGTGGGTAGTAACACTGTTGAACCTCACAGGGTTGCTGAGAGGCTTAATGAGATAATGTATGTAAAGCAACTTAGCACAATGTCTTGGGACAGAGTAAGCACTCTTTGCTTGGCAACTGTTCATGTTCATTGGAAGCCTCCACAATCTTTGACTAGATAAGTACAGTTAGGATCTAGGCTTTTAGGGATTTTTAAAGCATCTTGGATTTGAAAGATAATAATAAGCCATTTATAGGAGGCTTCTGGAACAGCAGAATTTAAAAAGAAGGAAAAAGTGGGGTTCTGGTTCCAGATGGCAACGTAGGAAGATCCTGAACTGACCTCCTCCCACAGACAAACTGAGTCTATAGCTATGTGTGGAACAATTTCCTTGGAAAGGCTGGCTGAGCACGGACTACACATCAGGCAAACGAGAAGAAAACCACATTGAAGTGGGTAGGAGAGGCTGGGATGCAACCTCACTGCTAACCCCACCCCTGGTATGAAGACCCAGAATCAGGGTGGAACTCAAAACCCAGAGCTTCTCCCTGACGAGTGAAGGGTTTGAACTACACATCAGGCATCATAACTTTTAAGACCTGTACCTGAAAGATGAGCCCCCCCCAAAACATCTAGCTTTGAAAATCAATGGGGCTTATGTCCACAAGACCCACAAGACAGTAGTGATCTGAGTGAAATGGCTCTTAAAAGGCTTGTAAGTTCAGACTCACCTGCTCCAGGGCCCAGCTCCGAGGGCGCCTGTGCTCAGACTTTAATATTAGCAAGTGAGCCTTTTTTTACTTAAAGAGTTGGCCTGAGGGGTAGGCATAGACTGGAACACCCTCCAGGGACAGAGACTGGGGGGCACGATCTTCACACTCTCCCTCTGCTTTGGCTTAACTTTTTCCCACAGGTGCCATCTTTACACTCCCCTCAGCTTTGCTACAGCCATTGGGCACATCTTCGCACTCTCCCTTTCCTCATCTCCTGGAAGGGAGCTTTTACACGGGGCTGGTGCCCAGGGAACTCCCCTTGATTGCTTGGCCCTAAAGGCCAGGGGGAGCTTATGTTCCTGTGTCCAGTGGGACTAACAATTGAAGAGACAGTTCCTGCCAGGCTACCACCCCCAGGGCACTGCACAGACAGACAAAACACTGCAACACACCCCATCTTTCTGTGAAAGAGGCCTGTTTGCTTGTCCAGGAGCTTTGGCCTGAGGCTTCTCTTTTGGCAACCACCTGGGGCCTACAGAGATGTTTTCAGGGAACATAAGCTGATAGACACCATCTTTGCACTCTCCTTCTGCCTCACTACAGCTATTATCTCCCAGAAAAGAATTTAGATACTCGTCTGAGGGCAGCAGAACTTATGCTTGCAGTCCCACAGGACTGTATGTATTTGCATACTTCAAAAGCTGTTGCCAGGTTTGGAGGCAAGATGGTGGAGTAGAAAGACTTGAGCTTACCTCCTCTCACAAAAACACCAAAACCACAACTAACTGCTGAACAACCCCTGGCAAAAAAAGACTTGAACCTACCAAAAAAGATGTTCTACACCCAAAGATAAAGAAGCCAAAACAAGACAGCAGGAGGGGCACTTTTACCATATAATCAAATCCCTTACCTGCCGGGTGGGTGACCCACGAACTGGAAAATAATTATATCACAGAGGTTCTCCCACAGGAGTGAGAGTTCTGAGCCCCACATCAGGCTCCCCAGCCTGGGGGGTCTAGCATCAGGAGAAGGAGCCCCCAGAGCATTTGGCTTTGAAGGCCAGTGGGGCTTGAGTGCAGCAGCTCCACAGGACTGGGGGAAACAGAGACTCCACTCTTGGAGGGCACACACAGGGTTTCACATGCACTTGGACCCAGAGGAAAGCAGTGACTCCATAGAAGCCTGGGCCAGACCTACCTGCAGATCTTGGAGGGTCTCCTGGGGAGGTGAGGGTTGGCTGTGGCTCCCTGTAGGGCAGGTACACTGGTGGCAGAGGCCCCAGGAAATACTCATCAGCATGAGCTTTCCCTGAGGTCACCATTTTGGTGAGGCCTGGCCTGGGACACCTCAGGCCAGACAACAAACAGGGTGGAGACATAGTTCCACCCAAAGTCCTGACCCCACAGCTGCCTGTAAATATAGCCCTTGAGATGGCCCTGCCCACCAGAGACAAGACCCAGCTCCATCCACCAGTGAGCAGGCACCAGTCCCTCCCATGAGGAAACCTGCACTAGCCCCTGGACCAACCTCACCCACCATGGGGAAGACACCAGAAGCAAAAACTACAATCCTGCAGCATGAGGAATGGAGACCACAAACACAGAAAACTAGACAAAATGAGATGGCAGAGATGAAGGAACAAGATAAAACCCCAGAAGAACAACTAAGTGAAGCGGAGATTGGCAATCTACCCGAAAAAGAATTCAAAGTAATGATAGTAAAGATGATCCAAGATCTTGGAAAAAGAATGGAGGCACAGACTGATATAAGAAATGTTTAATAAAGAGCTAAGGGACTTCCCTGGTGGTCCAGTGGTTAAGATTCCATGCTTCCACTGCAGGGAGCATGGGTTTGATCCCTGGTTGGGAAACTAAGATCCTCACATGCTGCACAGTGCAGCCAAAAAAAACCCTAGAAGCTTCAGAGAACAAACAGGTGAACAATACAATAGCTGAAATGAAGAATACACTAGAAGGAATCAATAGCAGAATGAATAGGGCAGTAGGACAAATAAGCGAGCTGGAAAACAGACTGATGGAAATCATTATTGCAGAACTGAATAAAGAAAGAAAAATGATAGCACTGTTTACAATAGCCAAGACATGGAAGCAACCTAAATGTCCATCAACAGAGGAATGGATAAAGAAGATGTGGTACATATATACAATGGAATATTACTCAGCCATAAAAAGGAATGAAATTGGGTCATTTGTCTCTACAAATGTGAATGGACCTAGAGTGTCATACAGAGTGAAGTAAATCAGAAAGAGAAAAACAAATATCAACACGTATATGTGGAATCTAGAAAAATGGTATCCATGACCTCATTTACAGAGCAGAAATAGAGACACAGACGCAGAGAACAAATGTATGGATACCAAGGAGGAAAGCAGTGGGGTGTGAGGAATTGGGATCAACACATATACACTATTGATACTATGTATAAAATAGACAACTAATGGGAATGTACTGTATAGCACAGGGAACTCAACTTAATGCACTGTGGTGTCCTAAATGGGAAGGAAATCCAAAAGGGAGGTGATATATGCATATGTATGGCTGATTCATTTTGCTGTGCAGTAGAAGCTAACAGAACAGTGTAAAGCAACTATACTCCAATAAAAATTAATAAAAAAACAAAAAAAGAAAAATGAAATGAGGACAGAGACCTCTGGGACAACATTAAATGCACCAACATTCACATTATAGGGGTCCCAGAAGGAGAAGAGAGAGAGAAAGGGCCTTAGAAAATATTTTAAGAGATAATGGCCAAAAACTTTCCTAACATGGGAAAGGAGACACTCACGCAAGTCCAGGAAGCACAGAGTCCCATACAGGATAAAGCCAAGGAGGAACACACTGAGACACATATTAATCAAATCAACAAAGATTAAAGACAAAGAGATAATATTAAAAACAACAAATAACATACAAGGGAATCCCCACAAGGTTATCAGCTGATTTTTCAGCAGAAATTCTGCAGGCCAGAAGGGAGTGGCAGGACATATTTAAAGTGATAAAAGAGAAAAACCTGCAGCCAAGAATACTCTACCCAGCAAGGCTCTTGTTCAGATTTGACAGAGAAATCAAAAGCTTTACAGACAAACAAAAGCTAAGAGTGTTCAGCACCATCAAAACAGCTTTACAACAATGCTAAAGGAACTTCTCTAGATGGAAAAGAAAAGGCCACAACTAGAAATAAGAAAATTACGAATGGGAAAGCTCACCAGTAAAGGTAAACGTACAGTAAAGGTAGGAAATCATCCACACACAAATTTGATATCAAAATCAGCAATTGTGAGAGGAGGAGAGTACAAGTGCAGGACACTGGAAATGCATTTGAAATTAAGAGACCAACAACTTAAAACAATCTTGCATATATATAGACGGCTATATAAAAACCTCATGGTAATGGCAAATCAAAAATCTACAATAGATACACACACAAAACCGAAAAGGAATCCAAACACAACACTAAAGATAGTCATCAAATCACAAGAGAACAAAAGAGGAAGGGAAGAAAAAGACTTATAAAAACAAATCCAGAAAAATTAACAAAATGGCAGTATGAACATACATATCAGTAATTACCTTAAATGTAAATGGATTAAATGCTCCAACCAAAAGACAGACTGGTTGAATGCATACAAAAACAAGACTTGTATATACGCTGTCTACAAGAGACCCACTTTATTTTTTTATTTTTGTGTGCATGTGTGTGTATTGATAGTTTATTCTTTTTTATTGCCAAGTGGTATTCCATGGTATGGATGTACCATCATTTGTTTAGAACATCTTTCTTGTTTTCAGTTTTTTGCTATTACACGTAAAGTTGCTATGAATAACTGTGCACAGGTTTTTGTGTGGAATAAATTTTCATTTCTGTGTCATAGATGCCCAGGAGTATACTGAGTTGTATGGCAAATGTATATATGGTTTTTAAAGAAACAGCTAGGGCTTCCCTGGTGGTGCAGTGGTTGAGAGGCCACCTACTGATGATGCAGGGGACATGGGTTCGCGCCCCAGTCCGGGAAGATCCCACATGCCGCGGAGCAGCTAGGCCCGTGAGCCATGGCTGCTGAGCCTGCACATCCGGAGCCTGTGCTCTGCAACAGGAGAGGCCACAACAGTGAGAGGCCTGCGTACCACAAAAAAAAAAGAAAGAAAGAAAGAAAGAAAAAAGCTAAATTCTTTTACAAAGTGACTGTATCATTTTATATTCCCACCAGCAATGTACGAGTGATTCAGTTTTTCCACAATCTCACCAACACCTGGTATTTTTTTTTAACATCTTTATTCAACATCTGGTATTGTTGCTATATTTTTCATTTTAGTTGTTCTAGTAGGCAGGTAGTGATATTTCTTCATGGTCTGCATTTTCCTAATGGTTAGTGATGCCAAACATCTTTTCATGTGCTTATTTGCCATTCGTATATTTGGTGAGTTGTATGCTCAAATGTTTTTTAATTGAGTTTTTTTTTTTTTTTTTTTTTTACTGGGATATAGTTGTTTTACAGTGTTGTGTTAGTTTCTACTCTACAGCAAAGGGAAGTAGAGTTCCCTGTGCTATACAGCAGGTTCTCATTAGTTATTTATTTTATACATATTAGTGTATATATTGAAGAGACCCACTTTAAATATAGGGACACATACAGACTGAAAGTGAGGGGATGGAAGAAGGTGAGGGGATGGAAGAAGGTATTCCATGCAAATGGAAATCAAAAGAAAACTGGAGTAGCAATACTCATATCAGACGAAATAGACTTTAAAGACTGTTATAAGAGACAAAGAAGGACACTACCTAATGATCAAGGGATCAATCCAAGAAGATAGAACAATTGTAAATAAATATGCACCCAATATAAAGGCACCTCAATATATAAGGTTTCATCCATAAAAGAAATTGATAGTAACACAATAATAGTGGGAGACTTTAACACCCCACCTACATCAATGGACAGATCCTCCAGACAGAAAAATCAATAAGGAAACACAGGCTTTAAATGACATATTAGACCAGATGGATTTAATTGATATTTATAGAACATTCCATCTGAAAGCAGCAGAATACACATTCTTCTCAAGTTCACAAGGAACATTCTCCAGGATAGATCACATCCTGGACCACAAAGCAAGCCTCAGTAAGTTTAAGAAAACTGAAATCATATCAAGCATCTTCTCTGACCACAACATTATGAGATTAGAAATCAACTACAAGGAAAAAAAACTAAAAAACACAAGACATGTGGAGGTTAAACATTATGTTACTGAACAACCAATGGATCACTGAAGAAATCAAAAGAGGAAATCAGACAATACCTAGAGACAAATGAAAATGAAAACACAACGATCCAAAACCTATGGGATGCAGCAAAAGCAGTTCAAAGAGGGAAGTTTACAGCAATACAATCTTACCTCAGGAAACAGAAATCTCAAACAACCTAACTTGATACCTAAAGCAACTAGAGAAAGAAGAACAAACAAAACCCAAAGTTAGTAGAAGGAAAGAAATCATAAAGATCAGAGCAGAAATAAATGAAATAGAGATGAAGAAAGCAATAGAAAAGATCAATGAAACTAAACGATGGTTCTTTGAAAAGATAAACAAAATTGATAAACCTTTAGCCACACTCATCAGGGAATAAAAGGGAGGTCTCAGATCAATAAAATTAGAAATGAAAAAGGAGAAGTTACAAAGGACACCACAGAAATACGAAGGATCATAAGAGACTACTACAGGCAACTATATGGCAATAAAATGGACAATCTAGAAGAAATGGACAAATTCTTAGAAAAGTACAAGCACCCAAGAGTGAACTAGGAAGAAATAGAAAATATGAACATACCAATCACAGGTACTGAAATTGAAACTGAGTAAAAAACTTCCACCAAACAAAAATCCATGATCAGATGGCTTCACAGCAGAATTCTATCAAATTTAGAGAAGTGTTATCACCTGCCCTTCTTCAACTCTTCCAAAACATTACAGAGGAAGGAACACTCTCAAGCTCATTCTATGAGGCCACCATCACCCTGATACCAAAATCAGACAAAGATACCACAAAAAAAAGAAAATTATTATAAGCCAATATCACTGATGAACATAGATGCAAACATCCTCAACAAAATACTAGCAAACCGAATCCAACAGTACATTAAAAGGATCGTACACCATGATCAAGTGGGATTTATCCCATTGGATGCAAGGATTTTTCAGTATCCACAAGTCAATCAGTGTGATACACCACATCAACAAATTGAAGAATAAAAACCATATCATCTCAATAGATGCAGAAAAAAACTTTTGACAAAATTCAACACCCATTTATGATGAAGACTCTCTGGAACCTGGGCATAGAGGGAACCTACCTCAACATAATAGAGGCCATATATGACAAACCCACAGTGATGAAAAGCTGAAAGCATTTCCTCTAAGATCAGGAACAAGACAAGGGTTTCTACTCTCACCACTGTTATTCAACATAGTTTTGGAAGTCCTAGCCATGGCAATCAGAGAATGAATCTAGGAGCTGACTGAGACCCTCCCCTTTGGGACACTGATAGGTCTTGGCATACCCTCGAGTACTCAGAGCTATTACACATATAATAGGCTGCTTTGACGATCAAAAGATTTGAGAAACAACCAGGAGCTAGGGTAGGGCTGAATGACAGGTTTCATCTCATACATGAGGCTACTCCTTTAAGACCAGCTGAGACAGTTGTTTCATCTAATGCATAGAAACCAACCCAGAGTCAAGCAAAATGAAGAAACAGAGGCATATGTTCCAAACGAAAGAACAAGATAAAAGCTTGAGGAAAAGACCCTAATGAAATGGAGATAAATAATTTACCCAATAAAGAGCTCAAAGTAATGGTCATAAAGATGCTCCCGAACTCAAACTTCAACAGGGATGGAAAATATATGTATTAAATAGTCACAGAGCTGAGGAATACAATAACATAACTGAAAAATACACTAGAGGGCTTCAGACTAGATGAAGCAAAGAAAGGAACTTGAAGAAACGGCAGTGGAACTTACCCAGTCAGGACAGCAAAACCAAAAAAGAATGAAAAAAGTGAAGATAGCTTAATGGACTTATTGGACACATCTAGTAGACTGACATTCTCATTATAGGAGTCCCAAAAAAAGAGAGAGAAAGGAATATAAAACTTGATGAAATAATGGGTGAAAACTTCCCTACCCTAGGGAAGGAAACAGACATCCAGATGCAGAAAGCCCAGAGTGTTCCAAATGAGATGAACCCAAAGAGACCCTCATCAAGACACATTATAATTAAAACACCAAAAGCTAAATACAAGGAGAGAATCTTAAAAGCAGCAAAAGAAAAACAACTTGTTATGTACAAGGGAACCTCCATGAGACTATCAGCAGATTTTTCAGCAGAAACTTTCCAGGCCAGAAAGTAGTGGCATGATAATATACAGTGCTGAAGGGGAAAAAAAAACTTGCAACAAAGAACTCTACCCAGCAGAGTTATTCAGAATTGAAGGAGAGAATTTTCCAGATTAGCAAATCTAAAGGAGTTAATCATCATTAAACCAGCCTTACAAGAAATGTTAAAGGACTTCTTTAAGCTGAAAAGAAACGGTGCTAATTAGTAACAAGAAAACATAGGAAACAATAAACTTCACTGAAAAAAGTAGTGGATCAACCACTTAAAAGGTTAAGAGACAAAAGTAGTAAAAATAATTATAACTATAATAATTAGTTAAAGGACATACAAGATAAAAAGATGTAAAATGTGACATCAAAAATATAAAACCTTGTGGAGGGAGTTAATATGTAGAGCTTTAGAATGCAATCAAACTTAAGTTGTTATCAACTTAGACTGTTATGGATACAAGTTGTCATATGTAAGCCACATGGTAACCACAAAGCACAATCCTGTAGTAGACACACAGAAGATGAAGAGAAAGGAATCTAAGCATACCACTAAAGAAAGTTATCATAGCACAATGGAAGAAAACAGAAGGAGGAAGAGAGACTCAATAGATGCAGGAAAAGCATTTGACAAAATTCAACATCCATTTATGATAAAGACTCTTAACAAAGTGGCTTTAGAGAGAACTTACCTCAGCCTAAGCAGGACCACAGCTAACATCATACTGAAAAAGCTGAAAGCTTTTCCTCTGAGATCAGAAACAAAACAACAATGCCCACTTTTGCCTCTTTAATTCAAGTTAGTAGTTGGAGAGCCTAGCCAGAGCAGTTAGTCAGAAAAAGAAACAAAAAACATCCAAATTGGAAAGGAAGTAGCAAAACTGTCACTATTTGTAGACGACATCATATATAGGAAACCCTGCAGACTCAAAAAAACTGTTAGAACTAATACACAAATTCAGTTAAGTTACAGGACACAAAGTGAAAAATCTGTTGCATTTTTATACACCAGCAAACAATCAGAAAGAGAAATTAAGAAAACAATCCCATTGACAATTGCAACAAAAAGAACAAAATACCTACAAATAAATTTAAGCAAGGAGCTGAAAAACATGTACACTAAAAACTATAAGACAAAGACATTTATGAACAAAATTGAAGACAAAGATAAATGGAAAGATATTTCATGCTCATATACTGGAAGAATTAATACTGTAAAGATGTCCAAATTACCCAAAGCAATCTACAGATTCAGTGCAATCCCTATTAACATTCCAATGGCACTTTTCACAGAAATAGAACAAAAAATCCTAAAATTTCTTTGGAATCACAAAAGACGCCAAATAGCCAAAGCAGTCTGGAGAAAGAACAACAAAACTGGAGGCATCACACTCCCTGATTTCAAATTATATTACAAAACTATAGTAGTCAAAACAGTATGGTATTTGCATAAAAACAGACACATAGATCAATGGAACAGAATAGAGCGCTCCAAAATTAACCCACACATATATGGTCAGTTAATTTTTGACAAAAGAGCCAAGAATATACAATGGGGATAGGACAGTCTCTTCAATAAAATGGTGTTGGGAAAACTGGTTAGCCACATGCAAAAGAATGAAACTGGACCACTATCTTACACCATACACAAAAATTAATCCAAAATGGATTAAAGATGTGAATGTAAGATCTGAAACCATAAAATTACTAGAATAAAACATAGGTGGTAATCTGCTTGACATAGGTCTGGGCAATGATTTTTTAAAATCTGATTCCAAAACAACGAAAGCAAAAATAAACAAGTGGGACTTCATCAAACTAAAAAGCTTCCACACAGCAAAGGAAATCAACAAAATATAAAGACAACTTACTGAATGAAAGAAGATATTTGCAAATCATGTCTGATAAGGGGTTAGTATACAAATATAAAGAACTCTTACAGCTCAATAACGACAACAAAAAATCACATTAAAAAATTGGCAAAGGATCTGAATAGACATTTTTCCAAAGAATATGTGCAAATGGCCAACAAGCACATGAAAAGATGCTCAACATTGCTAATCATCAGGGAAATGCAAAACAAAACCACAATGAGCTACCACCTCACAGCTGTTAGAATGGCTATTATCAAAGCTTTTCCTGTATGATCAAACAAAACAAGGATCCCCACTATCAAAAGACAAGAAATAGCGAGTGTTGGCGAGGATGTGGAGAAAAGGGAACCCTTGTGCACTGTTGGTGAGAATGTAAATTGGTGCAGCTCCTATGGAAAATAGTATAAAGTTTCCTCAAAAAATTAAAAATAGAACTGCCATCTGATCCAGCAATTTCACTTCTGGGTATTTATCCAAAGAAAACAACACTAAGTTGAAGATATATCTGCACCCCCATGTTCGTTGCAGCATTATTTACGATAGCCAAGATATGGAAACGACCTAAGTGCCCACTGATGGATGAGTGGATAGAGAAGATGTTGTGTGTATATACAATGGAATATTACTCAGCTATTGAAAAAAAAAATGAAACCTTATCCTTTGTGACAGTATGGATGGATGCCCTTGAGGGTATTACACTAAGTGAAATAAGTCAGAGAAAGACAAATGCTATATGATCGCACATATGTGTAACCTAAAATCAACAGATTGGATGTTCCCAGAGTTGTGGGGTAGGGGTGGATGGAATGGGTGAAGGGAGTCAAAGGGTGCAAACTTCCAGTTACAGAGTAAGTCCACAAGGATGTAATGTACAGTATGCCAACTTTGTTAATAAAACTATATAGCATATTTGAAAATTGCTGAAAGAGTAGATCTTAAAAGTTCTCATCACAAGAAAAAAGTTTTGTGACTGTAAGGTGACAGATGTTAACTAGACTTATTGTAATGATCAGTTTATAATGTATCCAAATCATGATGTACACCTGAAACTAATGTTACATGTCAGTTACACCTCAATAAAAACTTTTTTTAGAAAAGAACAAAAAAGCCAGAATTAAGAATTAGGGTTTGGGGGCTTCCCTGGTGGCGCAGTGGTTGAGAGTCCGCCTGCTGATGCAGGGGACATGGGTTCGTGCCCCGGTCCGGGAAGATCCCACGTGCCACGGAGCGGCTGGGCCCGTGAGCCATGGCCGCTGAGCCTGCGCGTCCAGAGCCTGTGCTCCGCAACGGGAGAGGCCACAACAGTGAGAGGCCCGTGTACCGCAAAAAAAAAAAAAAAAACAGAATTAGGTTTTGTACGTAATCTAAGCACTTGGCGGGGCTGAGGGGAAAGGCTGGCTCACATATGTGGTCAGGTTAGATGCCTTGCGAGGACTTTTCCAACAGCATGTCACAGTGCTTCTATGATGTACATTACAATCGTCTTCAATTGTGAGGCAATTTTTATTGTATTTTATTTGCTACTGAACCTTTTTTGGCAACATAGGAAATTTATTCCTTTGTTTTTTGATGCTGTTAAAGTATAAATGCTCTAAAATTAGACATTGAAAAGGAATTGGTTAGTATCTGTCCCCACTGTGGAGGTCTCTGGCCAATCCAAGGAGTCCCTTCACCTGCTTTTATTCACTTGCTCTGTAGAAGGGGTGTGGTGAACAAGAGCATATTTTTATTTAAAGCGGGTTAGATACTTTTCAGGAAAGTCATGACAGGTTTTCTGATTTCCTTTATTAATTAAACAAACTTTTGTGGTTTTGTAGGTGATAATCTCGGCCAGCAGTACAACAGCCCACAAGAAGTGATTGGCAAACGAGGTTCTGATATCATCATTGTGGGCCGGGGCATAACAACATCAGCTAATCGTCTGGACGCAGCCGAGATGTACAGAAAAGCTGCTTGGGAAGCTTATTTGAGTAGACTTGCTGTTTGAGTGTCTTGGATACATTTTTGTGACGGCCTTGAAGATACCTGGTCTCCTGAGATGCCACTGGCTTGAAGTAATAAACAGCCTTTAATACTGCTTGGATTCTTCCACGGGTCCTGTGTGGAATGACTTCTGGAGTTACCACGGCACACAGGAAATATTCAGTGACTATAATCACTGCACTGTCACTATAATCAGTTCATTTTCAAGCTTTTATTGAGACTGATGTTGGTTAGGCAGTCACAGCCCTGTCCTGTTAGAATCCGCCACGTTTGAGGAAGTCCCCCATCTCTAGATCAGACTTTTTGATTCTTTGAATTGCCATGAGACAGAAATTTTAGGTCATGAAGAGGCTAAAACCAGTACAGCATTTCTTGTGTCCTTTATTCAGCGTCTAATGTGGTACCCTAATAATATTTAAATATTAGCTGTTCTCCTCCTCTTCTGCTTAAAAGTAATAGTCCAGGTGTCCACGTGGTGCTGGCTCCCAGCACTGCCGTTGCTCACTCACCGGAGGGGGCGCGGTGGGAAACAGGAGATGACTGTAGTTGAGCCCCTGAAGCCAGTATCAGGCTTTCATTTCAACATGGAGAGGGCTTCTGACTCAGTTCTTCCCCGAGGCAGCAGTTTAAACCTGTGCTGAACCCCAGCCACTGATTCCTTTTGCCTTATTTCTATTAGAAATGGACCAGCTTCTCCTTCATTTATTTAAAAAGACAGCAGCATCAAGAGGTCTAAGGTTTCATTTGGAGGTTTGCTTGAGGATCCTACATGATTGTCCCAAATGCCATTGACAGAGAGGGATGTCAGCCTTCACATTTAGAAATGAAGAGAAAGGAGCCCAGCAACAGAGCTGAAGCTTTTGGGTCTCCACTGTGGTGGGGCTGGACACTTCACACGTGTGGCAGTTAGGCAGCCTCTCACTCTGGTCCCCAGTGCACTTTCTCCTAGAAATTCTTCTCAGTTTCTGGACAATCCCTGGGCTCCGATACTGATACAGATTTTCTCCATTTTTATATTTCTTTGGTTTTATATTTCTTTTGTTCAGGAAGCATCTTAGAGGGAGGGGAGTGCAGGGTGTGGGCTCAGGTGATCCTTTTGAAATGGCCCGGCTGCACATTGAAGGCCCTGGGGTTCTAGAACAGGGCCAGGTGGCAGTTGCATTTGAAGGCTCTCAGTTCTGATTCCACCAGCACACTCCTGATCTGCCGTTCTCATCTCGATCATGCCTACAAGCAGTGGCAGGTGTCAGAGGAGACTTGCCATTTCCTCGGGATGACAGCTGTTCCCATCTCTGACTGCCCCACTCTTCAGCTTTCGTGAGTCAGACAGAAGCCTGTTAGGTCAAGTCAGGTGCTTATCTTGGAGTCTACACTTAACAGCTTCTGCTCTGAAGTCCAGTTGAGCTTCGGGTCCCAGTGCTGCAGCTCCAGAGAAGTTCCCTCTGGGAAAGGCAAATTATCACGGAATAAGGCTGGAAGGAAACGGAAAAAGTGTGGCCTCGGGGCTACTCTGGAGGAGCTGAAAGTTAGGAAGAGGTGGAAAATTTTCTAATAAGAACTTATGGGAATTTCTTGGATATGTTCAAAGTCTTGGTGACCTCAAGGCCGAGAGACCTTTGCAGTAATGTGCTGAGGTCTCAAATGCCCACTTAATGGACTCACACTTCAGCATGCGTCAGAATCACCTGGAGTCTCGTTAAATCAGACGTTGGCCCAGCTCCAGCGTCGACTCTGGGTAGTTCTAGGATAGGACATGAAAGTCTGCATTTCTGACGAATTCTCAGGCAATGCTAATGCTGCTGGTACAGGGACCACACTTAGAGCATCACTACCCTGGTTAGTCACATTTTTCTTCTGCAATGAAATGGTCTTGGGGTTTCTTTCTCCTGCTGAGAACAGGAGAAAAGTCCTGCCATAAGCAGTTGTGTTACTGAAGCTCACTCAGGGCCCCTTCTGGGTGACTTGAAGGGAAATCAGAGGAGCATCAAAGAATCACCTGGGCCCCACCATCGGAGATTCTGTTTCAGCAGATTTGAGGCGAGGCCTGGAAATCTGCATTTCAACAGGTACTTCAGCTTATTTTGATGTTTCTTGAGACTAAGCCCAGCACAGACAGTCTGCAGTCATAAAACTTTGGAGCACAAATTGATTGAGACAAGGCAAAGAAGAACTTGGCTGTCTAGGATCTATGATGGGACTATTCAGCATAGAAGCATTTTAGAGGCATTTAATAGTTTAGCCCTTTCTCAGTCAAGAAATATTTACAGAGCATGAGCTCTGAGCTTACAACACCGGCCCTAGTGAAGAAAATGGGAACAGTCTTCGCAGGGTGCCCAGAACAACATCTGTAAGACTAATGGGACTGGAGAATATCAATGCTGGCCTCTTCCAGTACTCTGGGTGTTTAGTAGAGCATAAGACAGTCAATTTGTAGTGCCGCAGCCTAAGAAACCTGGTCCGCTCTCCTTACTTTAAAGCGACAGACATATAGACCCTGAAAAGTGAAGGGATCAGCTCATGACCAGCTTGTGAGCAACACAGGCCTGGGGCCTCCGACCCAACTCATCCTCACTCACAGTGATGCGGACTGTCTACGGTCTCTGGAAGAGGGCACGGCGGCCGCCTGAGGACACGCAACACTCAGCCAGCTCTCCTAGCACAGTGCTGCTGGGCCCACGTAGGCAAGGCCCAGAAGCACCGCCACAGGCTTTGCCAGGAGCTCCAAAGAAGAGGGCAGATACGGGGTATCATCTCCTTTGAGGTGGGTGGACACAAGGAGCAAGAGTGGGGAGGCTCAGGACTAGGGCACGTGCACACTGTGTGTGTGTGTGTGTGTGTGTGTGCGCGCGCGCGCGCGTGTGTACACATCAGAGGGCCAACTGGATGTTTCTGCCGCGAGAGGAGCTGAGGTTTCTGACAGCCCATCTTGGTCAGTGCAGTGCTGGCCCATAGATGCAGTCTGTGGCCTCCTACCAACCATGGGTTTGCTGCTATGTGCCAGGGGTGGGCAAAAGAAAGAAAATACCTGAGGAAATCCAGCAACCAGGAGAGGAAAGCAAAGAAAACCACCTGTAACAGGTGTTAGCTCCAAGAGAGCAGGGATTTCACCTTGTGTTCAGTGCAGTATCTCTGCACCTGGAACGGGCCCAGCAAATGTTTCTGAATGAATGCGAGCATAGGTGCCTTCTATGGTGAAGGGGAACTGCCACCGGAAGCAGACCTGCTTCAGAATAACAAAAACAAGATGACAATTTGTGTGTGTTGGGGGGAGGGGGGACTAAAATGAAAATTTTTATTTTGAATGTGAAAATGTGATGGAAATATTTCAAGGTGGTATAATTATATTGAGAACTACATCTGTGGGCAGGAAGATCAAGTGGAAGAAATACCAAAATTCAAAACAAAGGGACAAAGAAATGGAAATAACGAGGGAGCAGATGAGAGGCTTACGGAACAGATTCCTGAATATAAAGAGGAAAAGACGATGGGAGGACAGGAGATATTTACAGAAATAACTGAGGAAGTTTTCCCCAGTTTGAAAAAATACTTGAGTCTGCAGAAGCAAAGGGCCCAGTGAGTTCTAGGCAGGTGTTGTGGACAAAGGCGTACACCTGGGCACATGCTGTCAAAATCACTGAACTTCAAAGATGGGAAATTTTACAAACATCTAGAGGAATAAAATACTTGGAAAGTGAAAGGAATCCAACTAGTAGCAGACTGTCATCTGTAACCCTGGAAGCTTGGAGACAGGTAGTGACATCCACAGGCCCTGAGAAAGGCCGGTCACAGCCAGGAATCCTGAGCCCAGCTATGTGATCCCCTGTCGGGCTGTAGCAGCCTGGTTGTGAGTGTTCATGGTGTGCCTCAGTGCTCTGACTCATATCGACACCAGTGAGTGAGAGGCACTGAGCATGTGCCTCTGAAAAGGCTCCTCGAGGGAGGCTGGGAGTGCAGGCAGAGCGGGGCTATCTGGCCAATAAAAATGGGACCTGTCAGTCGCTGAAGCAGTGACTATATCCCAGAATCTTAGGAAACTGATTTTGGAAGCTCCTTAGAGATCATCTAATCTGATCACCCCATTTCACAGATGAAATTGAGTCCCACTGGGAAATGATTCATGCAAGGTTACAGAAGAGCCAATGACGGGCAGAGTAAGGACTAGAATCCCTGTCGTTACCCTCCAATTTGGTATTTTTGTTATTACACTTTTTATCCCGTTTCTGTAAGGTAGATACATTCAACTTTGTCCCCCTTTCTATCAACATGCAGATACATACTGTACATATAATATTCTCTCACCATTTAATCAAATATTTATTGAACACAGGGAGTGAACCTGACATACATCGTCGCAGTCATTCCAGAACTTAGTTTCCAAACTAAACTTTCACAAGGACTTCCGTACCATCCTAAGAGACAGCAGCCAGTCTTTCCTTCCCCATCAGTCACAACTTCATTGCTACCAGGATTCAATAGAAAGTACCAAAACAAGTGGCAATTCTGTGAACGTCCCCATCCTTCCTTCCTCCCTGAATCCATACACTTTGCCTTAGGACTCAGCAGTTCCTCCCATTTGAGGTGGAGAGTATTTCCACAACCACTGATGTTGGACTCAGCTGTGTAGGTTTCTCTGGCCAGTGGAATGTGGGGGGAGGGGTCAGGGTCCCAGTTCCGAGTCTAGACTTGTGTTTCTGCCACTACGAGAAAAGCATGCCCTGATTAGCCCACACGTCCCAGGAGAGTAAGAGCGGAGCAGAGCCCACACCAGCCTTCCGCAGCCTGATGCCCGGGGGCCCCACCTGGCCCGCGAGCCTGTGAGCATGGCAATCAGTGCTCATCACTGGACGCCATGGGATCGGGGTGGGGGGTTGTGCAGCAGTAGCTAACTAATAGTTACAGTGCGCCCCACGTCTAGCCCTGGTCACCGGGAGGACAATAGCTTGACTCCACCAAGACTCTGCCTTCCCCGCCTTCACCTGCGGCTGCTTTCAGAGATCTCTCCAAAAGAAACAGCCACTTGGCTCCTGTGGGAACACTGTGCTTCTGTAGTGAGCCCACCGTCAGCCAGTAGGTAACCATGGACTCTGCAGTTTGCTTCCTCCACCCCTTCGCAGATGGACGTGATACGTGTCCTCAGCACCCCGGCTGACTGGCCATGGGCTAAGAGTACCAGTGGGGCAGGGATACCAAAACATGTTTTTTGGAGGAATCTGGTATTTTTTTTAAAGGGGGGGATGGGAATCAGGACTCCTTAGGGTTCTTTATTTTATAGTTAATGCTGTCTTTATTAAATGCTGTTTTTTTGTTTTTTGCAGTACGCGGGCCTCTCACTGTTGTAGCCTCTCCCGTTGCGGAGCACAGGCTCCTGACGCGCAGGCTCAGCGGCCATGGCTCACGGGCCCAGCCGCTCCGCGGCATGTGGGATCTTCCCGGACCAGGGCACGAACCCGTGTCCCCTGCATCGGCAGGTGGACTCTCAACCACTGCGCCACCAGGGAAGCCCTAAATGCTGTTTTATTTAGCATTCTAGGACACAGGATGCTATATCTTTTTTTTAGATCCTAGGACCTTTAAAGTTTGTAATCTGGCTTTGAATGAATTATCAAGTGTTTTTTTTTTTTTTTTTTCCTCTGCAATCTGTTTTCTCCATAGCCCTTCCAAGCCCACACTTGGCCTTTGTGCCTCAGGAGAGGGATGCCACAATGGAAATACAAAGAGAAACAAAACAATTAGAATATTTTTTAACTTTTCAAGTTCAAGGTCTTGGCATTAAGGACTGGTTTGGAAGAATGTTTGCCTCTCTCCTTCCCACCAAGGGAACAGGGGAGGAGTGTTCCTCTGGCCTGGGGAGAGGAACAGAAGGTGGAGGGGTGGACACAGTCAGATCCTGAGGTGGGCTGTGATATAGAATCCCCACCCCAGGCAGGGAGGGCGGGAGGGAGGAAAAAAGAGGCACAGACAGCAGAGGAGCTCTGGGCCTCGCTTTTCTAGGAGGGGTCCGGGAGAGCAGTGATGCCAGAAAACCCACCCCAGCAGGGAGCGTGGCAGTGGACTGGGAGGCCACGTGTGGCTGAGGCAGAGCCTGAGGCAGCCTGAGCTTCTGTGGCTCCATATAACATGAGGGAGAAGCCGCATTTCCCTGAAAAGGGCATGGCAGTTAGCTGAGAAACACATCTGGTGGGCCTGAAGGCTCCCCCCGCCACCGTGTAGGGACATTTCAGCAGAAAGTGGTCCTGATGAGGACAGTGACGTCTGAGCAGGTGCCGTGTGCACAGGCAGCTCTGTGGGCCTGCCTCCAATGTCATGCTGCTGCACTTAGCCTGCAGCGTGGGGCACAGGGGACCCTGAAACGACTGTGATTAACAAGGCACTGTCCCTCTTTACCTAGTAACTGTTTTCTGTCATCACTTGAATAGAGATGGTGATGTTAAAAAAAAATAATGGTGAATTGGTACAGCCACTATGGAGAACAGTATGGAGGTTCCTTAAAAAGCTACAAATAGAACTACCATATGACCCAGCAATCCCACTACTGGGCATATACCCTGAGAAAACCATAATTCAAAAAGATAATAAACCATAATTCAAAATGTTCATTGCAGCTCTATTTACAATAGCCCGGAGATGGAAACAACCTAAGTGTCCATCATCGGATGAATGGATAAAGAAGATGTGGCACATATATACAATGGAATGTTACTCAGCCATAAAAAGAAACGAAATTGAGCTATTTGTAATGAGGTGGAGAGACCTAGAGTCTGTCATACACAGTGAAGTCAGAAAGAGAAAGACAAATCCCATATGCTAACACATATATATGGAATTTAAGAAAAAAAATGTCATGAAGAACCTAGGGGTAAGACAGGAATAAAGACACAGACCTACTAGAGAATGAACTTGAGGATATGGGGAGGGGGAAGGGTAAGCTGTGACAAAGCGAGAGAGAGGCATGGACATATATACACTACCAAACGTAAGGTAGATAGCTAGTGGGAAGCAGCCGCATAGCACAGGGAGATCAGCTAGGTGCTTTGTGACCGCCTGGAGGGGTGGGATAGGGAGGGTGGGAGGGAGGGAGACGCAAGAGGGAAGAGACATGGGAACACATGTATATGTATAACTGATTCATTTTGTTATAAAGCAGAAACTAACACACCATTGTAAAGCAATTATACACCAGTAAAGATGTAAAAATAATAATGTTTTTTGCACACCTGAATGATGGCCTGAAGAGTCTTATTCGCCTCATAGAATTTGCTCAGGGAAAAACGCCCTCACCAGTCTCCGATCTCCTTCCCCCGCTTATGCTCTTCTCTTCCGCCCTTACCCCTGCCACCTTGCTGCCCTCAGACTTCCCCAAACCCCCGTGGTCTACTCTTGGGCTGTAGCGTCCCCTCTTCCTCCCTCCTGTTGCCTTCTTCCCCTTTTAAACTCCAGGTCCATGCGATAGGGGACGTCTCCCAACTCAGGTCAAGCCTACAGTCCCTGAGGCTTGAGCAGGAATGAGCCCTCAGGGACAGCTCGACAGGCAGAGAGCAAGGCAGCCCCAGCCTCCCCGTCTCTCCTGGGGCCTGCCCAGCTCTCCCCTCCCACCCACGTGGGACCCTCCCATGGGTGCAACCCACAACCCTCAGTTGTGGTGGGTTCTGTTCAGTGTAGGTTTTAAAATATTGTTTTATGGTCACAGGCCACGATGTGAATGCCAACCATCACATACAACCACTCATACAAATATTCCGTTCCCGCAGGGCTGGCTGGACCAGCAGGGAAATGAACCACAAACCAGTGCCCGCACCAACCCATGGTCACCTCATGGAAGAGAGTCTTTAAAGTGTTGAACTTTTATGCCAGGAATCATGAAATGTGTGTCAGTTGTCATCTTCCGTCGTTTTTCCCCCTCAGTTTTTAAATAGAAATGTTCCTTGAACTGTACCTGGATTTTCGGTCACCATGCATATACCAGAGACTGCTCATAAGGTGAAGACAAGAGAAAAAGATGCAAGGAAGGAGGAGGGAAAGAGACGTTTTATAATCTCTCCATCTGCATTCCGATGACTCTCTAGTAATACCGCAGAGTTCTGAGATAAGAAACAACAGTCTTGCTTTTCCCAGAGGGTGCAACACAGAGGAAAGAGCGTGGAACTAGAGTAGGGATCCCTGAGCTGGGGTCTCACTTGCCAACCTTCTCTCCAAGGGGGGGACCGATCTCAATTTCCTCCTTATAAGATGGGGAAATACCTTCCCTGAATACCATGTGGGCCTACCGTGAGGGTCAAACGAAGAGAGGCTGCTTTTGTCTCAGGCGTTTGATAGTCTGTGCAGGTAGGACCAATGAAGCTGTAATTGGCAAGCCTTCCAGGGGGTTTCTGAAGTCAAACTAAGATGGTAAATGGTAACCAGCTGCCCTAATAAATAGGCCCAGGCCTTGCCATGTGTTCCCTGTTTACACACGTAATAGCATTATTCTGACAAGGGGTCTGTAGCGTTCACTAGAACGCTCAAAGTGTCACCGACACAAAGTGGTTAAGAACTCCTATCCTAGAAGGTCACCACCTCGGCGCGTGACCCTATGGTTACTTACAGTTTAGAGCTGGCCTTTTTGCAAGAATTTGAGGCCACTTAAAATGAAGACACTATGCAGCAGAACATTCGTCAGAAGGATCAGAAAGCGTGTGTGGAGGAGGAGGCAGGGCGAGGATGAGGGTCAGCGGCGGGGGCGGGATTCAGTGGAGAGGATGGGGATCCCAGTAAGAACTGGAGGTAGGTTCCATTTCCTGGCGTTTAGTTCCCCGCCTCCTGACAATCAAGACAACCAAACAGGCCAGATTATACAAGTCCCATGCTATGACAAAAGGAGGCATCGGACGTCCCAGCACTGAACTCCGGAGAAACCAGCTGGACACGAAGACCGTCTATCTCACTGTGACACATCCCAACCCATCCCGGAGGCGGCTGTCGGCCAGGGCCGGCCGGGCAGTGACCATCCCTCGCAAAGCTGCAAGACCGGCAGAAGGAGCCATGCGGGCTGAGAAGAACGAGCTCTCCCTTCCCAGCACCACCACCTGCTCAAACGTCTCTCTCATTCTCCTGCCTCCACTTGCATCCTCTCCCGAGGGTCAGAACGGCGCCCCGTCCTGCCTGAGAAGTCTGCAACCCCTCAGCTGGGTGAGGACAGAAGCTGGGGGGAGGGAGAGACCTAGCCAAGCCACGTCAACCCCCCACCAGGACGAGAGGGACGGGCGCCACATTCGCAGGCACGCTGACAGCCACAGATGGACAAGCTCCCAAGCGGGTCCCACACGTCTGCAAGGGATGCCTCAGAGGCTCTTACCTCCTCCTGAGTTTCCTCCATGCTGCTGCCCTCCTCCTCTGCTCCACTGCCCAGTCCCAGCCAGGCGCAAAAGGGCTGCGGAAGCCGAGTCCACCAGGCTACCCTGCTCAGAAGCAACAGGAGCCCCGCACGCCTGCCGAGAGCCCTCCAGTGAGGGAGGAGCTTTTCAGTTAAGAGACGTCACGTGAACAGAGAAAAGGACCTTCTCTCCTCCCCTCTGATCTTCCCATCTGTTTGCTGTTACCTGAAATTCATCCCAAGAGTTTCATGATAATCAACTCCAGCTTTGATCCTAATTAAGCAAATTAAAAAAACACGTCTTCCGAGAAGAGGCAGCTGTTAGTTACTTTAGTTTGTCTAATTACTAGTCAACCAAGTGGAATGAGAATCCCCAGTTCTCTTTAAAAGAGTGACAGCATAGGACTTCCCTGGTGCCGCAGTGGTTGAGAGTCTGCCTGCTGATGCAGGGGGCACGGGTTCGTGCCCCGGTCCGGGAAGATCCCACATGCCGCGGAGTGGCTGGGCCCGTGAGCCGTGGCCGCTGAGCCTGCGCGTCCGGAGCCTGTGCTCCGCAACGGGAGAAGCCACAACAGTGAGAGGCCCGCGTACCGCAAATAAAAAAAAAAAGAGTGACAGCATAATCCTGATTTGGTTAAAATTACACACATATGCACAGAAGAAAAAGACCAAGACGTAGTCCCCAAAAAGAGCAAGAGTCGTTACTTCTGTGTTTTTATTTCTTTATGACCTCTTTATTTTCCATCTTTTCCATGTACTTTTGCATTAGAAAAGTAAACTGTTAAATCAATCAATAAAAATAAGTACCATTTGGAAATCTGTATTAAATCAACATAGATTGATTTTAAAGGTAAATAGTCCCTCCCCACTCTTCCTTTCCAACAAACAAGCGCATTACTGATCATCTTTCCAAACAGATACGAGTAAAGAATTTTCCAGAGACCACCAGGTGCTCCTTGTAGGGGTCCCTGCGGCCACACAACGAGGAGGTCACTCCCACCTGTGTGCTTCCACAGCCCAGCAACGAAAGAAAATGCCTATCAGCCCTCGGTTTGAGAGAGCTTTGCAACCCACCTGCTCTGTTACCTGTGTTAACGGTGGGGCGGGGGGGGGGGGGGGGCGCGGTGAGGGCATGGCCAAATCACCAGAGGAAAGAAGTGAGGGAACCACACCCTGGGTCAGAATCTCAGGAGTCAGGTCTCCGAACAGCTGTTCCCAGAGCTTCCAGCAGGGGGCAGCAGGGCACTGTCAGCGACAGCTCCATCAACAGCCATCTGGTGTCACCGAGGAAAGAGCCCTAACTTCCATATCCGGGGGAAGCCTGGAGCAACTCGTCCTTTCTGTCTGTAGCTCAAGAACGCTGTGCCCTTACAGAGCTGCCTGATGGAAAATGAGACTTCGAGCAAGTAAATGATGTGTCACCAGGAAAGCCGCAATCAAACAAAAGAGAAACCCAAAGTTTCTTCCGAAATCATATTTTTCTCAGTTTAGAAAAGTCTCAAAACCGCCATGTGTCTATTTTGTATATTTATCTACATTTGGCTTTATTCCAAAAAGGATTTAAGGCAGCTTCACCAAGTCACAAGGTCTCTGTTTCATCCTAATTACACAGGACAAAGGAAACACAGAATCTGTTCATATTTGCCGCAGGTAATAAATAGTCTGTTTACTGACAGGCATTTGTCTTAGTGCTTGCCAAAATGAAGCAAAGGGAAGTTGGTCCAAGCTGCGAACAGATGAATCTGGGATGAAAGCCCAATAGCCTTGAAGTGATGCCAGCAGCAGCAAAGTGATTAGTGAAAGAGACTTTACAGAAAGGAGCAGGTAGCAGGAGGCCGGCGCTGCACCTGAGCCCTGGCTCTTTGTACCAGCTTGTCATCAGTTAGCCTTGTGACACGTGGGAAAGCCACTGCCCCCCTCTAGCAATCTGTTTCCTCTTCTACAAACGAGGGATTCCTATTCCCAGATAACTTTGGACTCAGATACGAGAACAGAGGGGACTTAAGGGCCCTGCGGGGAAGGACAGCTGAAATGGGTTTTGTGCTTTGGGGCACAGGACTTCGGCTGGGGAGGGCACTGGAAGGAAACTGTTGTCAATAAACATGCATGAAGGGACTGTGTGTGGAAGCCACAGCTTGACCCTTCTTCATCTGCACAATCTATTTCCAGCCTTAGCACCTGGGAGCAGGGCAGGGAGGCCAGAGGGGTGGTCTTCACGGTTTCTAGCCTCAACTTTTTCTTTAAGTAAAAGCTCAGAGGCTCCAAAGACACCTGCTTACCTAGGGCCACCCCTGCTAACCCCCTGGGAACCGCACAGAGCCCCGTGTGATGAGCCCTGGTCCGGAGCATTGGACTGGCTTGGGTGGCGTCCCCTGAGTGAGTACTCAGCCATTTCAATCCCCACTGGGGCACCATCCACTTCAGAAAGGAACGTGCACGTCGTAAAGAGTGTCAGGCAAACACAAAATCTTTTGGTTTTAATCTTTACTTTCAATCCCAAAAAATCTCTTTCCTTTTTGTTACAAAAGTACTAAACAAACAGACAGGGGAAGAAAGTTGACATCTGCAAACTACGTGCCTTCAACAGGCGTCTCAGTAATCCCATCACCAACAGCCACGTGCAAGGCAGAGACACCAGGTAGGTCATTCTCAGGAGTCGGAACTATACCAGAGATGCATGGTCACTTTAGTTCATTTAAAGATGATCAACAGGGGCGAAGCCAGACTGTGTGGGTTCTACTCACTCTGACACTCCCGAGAGCCTTCTCATCCGGCCAGCCTGGAGGCCCAGCCCTCCCGGAAGGGAGACGCGGCCTGCATCTCAGCAGTTCATTGGGACAAGCTGGAGGTGCTGAGGGAAGCCTAGAGCGCTGTCGCCGGGCTTGGAGGGGTGGCCAGGTGGTACGGCCGGGCACCTTCCTGTGTGGGCTCCTCGCCCAGGCTCACCGGAAGGTCTGTGCGCTTGGCCGTGCAGGGAACCGTGCTCAAGCCGAGCAGCTGTCCAAAGCGTGTCCGTCTCCGTTGACCGCTTGCCGCTCCAGCCCTCTGAGGGGAAGGAGCCATCAGTCCACTGTGCCATTGTAGGATTTGTTGAACTTGTTGAAGGTGAAATCCACGGTGTGTGTGGAGATGGGCTTTCTGTACAGAGGGTTTGAAGCCTAGAGGACACGGGAGGTAAGAGGACGTGTGTTAGTTCATTCGTTCATTCGCACACACACAGGGTTGGAGGCCCTTCTAGGGTCAGTCACCCAGGAAGGCGGTGGGCCCCGCCCGCGGGTGAAGGCAACGGCCTTTGGCTGCAAGACTGGCTCCTCTAAGCCGGCCTGGGACGGTCCCGCCCCTCCCTGAGCTTTCTCCCTCCATCTCTGAAACGAGCGGCCGTGTCTGTTAGATGGTCTCTGAAGTCCCTTGCAGGTTTAACACACTCACTGGGGATTCAGGGGGTGCTCCCGCTTGCTCAGTCCTTCAGGAACGTGCAGTCTGCTTGGGGAGATAAGACACACACGGACACTGCGATAGACTGTGAGCACGTGGGACCCTCTCCTGGACCGCTGGACACGGCCTCCCCACTGAGGCTGTGGCGAGCGCCTCCGCCGGTGAGTCTCCCGACCGGGGCCTGCTGCGGGGCTCCGTGCAGCGCGTCCAGAACTGGGCGCACGCTGCCTCTCAGGTTTCGCCTCTTCGTGTTTTTTGTTTTGTTTTGTTCTTTTTAATTTTTTGGCTGCACTGCGCAGCGTGTGGGATCTTAGTTCCCCGACCAGGGATCGAACCCGAGCCCCCTGCGGTGGAAGCGCAGAGTCTTAACCGCTGCACCACTGGGAAAGTCCTCGCTTCTTTGTTCTGAATCCCAAAGACGTTAGTGGGCCTCTGCTTGAACTCAGCTGGACCGCTAAGCTTGACATTTTTTCTGCTTCCAACTTCCCACTGGCTTACCATTTCATAGCGGGCCCTGGATCGCTCACTCTGGAACTTCGCAAACTCTCTCCGGTCGTGGATGGTGACAAGCAGCTTCCAGATGGCCAGGAGCGCAAGCCCGATCAGGATGATGCTGCCGACCACGGCCAGGAGGATGGTCATGGCATTGGGGGCACTTCCACACTCTGGAGGGGACCAGGGCACGATGAGCAAAGCTACCGCCATCACCGTGCCCCCACCCCCCGCCCTTAGGCCCGTCAGCTCTCCCCAGAGGCCTTCCCTGGATTCTCTGAGATCCCCACACTGCTTCTGAGAGACCTGGGTGGCAGGCAGTTTTCTCCAATGCACATAAAGTGGAAGATTCAAAGAGAACTGGTCACTGTTCCAAGGCCACACAGTAAGTCAATGGCAAAGTCTAGGAGAACCTTGGTGGCGTCTCCACTTTCTCCCACACGCTGTGTGTACGGCTGCATCTCCCCAACGCGAAGCACCCACGCCCCAGCCCGGCCCCACCTCCCGCGCAGGACGCTGGACCAGGTCTCAGCTTTCACGTAAATAGTTTCAGGAGTAGACTGGGCAGCAGGAGGTTTCATGAAGCCGCTTCCACAGGGCTGGGCTGGGGGCCAGCCAACACTTGTAAGCCCTTAGTGTGGAGCCTTTGGAGCAAATGTGCTTATTTTCAAAGAACCGCAAAGACAGCGCTTGGAAACAGAGCCTCATTCTTACAGGCGTGCATCCTGGGCTAGGACCACAGTCCTTCCCTCTGCCTCTGGCCTAGGGAAGGCACATTATGTGGTCTAGCCCCATTTGGAAAAACAGTTTGCAGTGTTTTGAAAGGAACAGAGCAGATCTTTTTCTGCACCACCCATCTCTGCCCCGGCAACCTCCACCAGAGAAGAATGAAAGGGGTCATACTAGAAACCCTCATTACCCCAAGGAAAAGGGCCATTGGTCCCCGGGCCCAGAGCGTGGGGAAGAATTGCCCCTGTTAGATGAGAGCGTGCCGTCCTCAGGGGCCCAGGGAGCGAGGCATGGCACCTGCAGGAATGTCAACCCAGTGCTCCATCTGCCCTTCTAGGACTCCACTCCGGGAAGCGGCAGCCTGGCTAGGGCTGTGTGTACCCAGATGCTTCCTGACGCCCAGCCTTGATGGTCCAGACCTGCCCTGCATGCTCGCACCACCATTAGCCATGTAGGCTAAGTGTGTTCTGAGCTTACTGTCACCCCCGTGTCCCCTCCTTCAAGATGAGACACTCCCCCAGGGCAGGGCACTATCCTCCTATAACTCCCATTCCCCCAAGTCATGCCCCCCTCAAGCTCCAGCCCCGTGATGGGTCCCCAGATATACAACCATCTTTCTTCTAAACTCTAGCAGTCAGGTAGAGGCGACCTGAGATCTTGATCTTTATATGGGACTGTATCCCTCCTCTCTCTGGAGTTTGGAAAGGATGGTGAGGAGAGAACAGGTGATGCATCAGAAACCGAGCCCCCAGGGGGAGCAGACGGAAGTGGCCCTCACCCACCTGGCTCCCTGAGGACTGTCAAGTTGGACTTCCCACTGGGGAGCTCTGCATACGTGAACATCATCACACAATCCTTGGCAGTTTTGTAGAAACAAAGCACAGCCTCCTGGTCATCTTTCACTGGAAGAAAACCAAGCAGAAATGTCCTGAGTGTGTCTCTGAGTGATGCAGAGCGGCTAAGGGACGGGTGAGGAGCCGGGACCCCGCAAAGGAGAAAAGGGGGCGCAGAGAGGCTTAAAGGGAAGGCTGGACCTTAAAAATGAATTTCTCACATCAAGAACGCAGGCCCAGCGCTAAGTTAGGCTGCGCCGGGGACATGAATTCCCTTCCATGCGAGGGAGGCCTCCGCAGGCTCACTGGGGTGAAAGGAGAGGGGGCACTACTGCTGGGGCGGGACTGGGCAACGGAATTGGGTAAAGAAAAGGGCCATCCTGCTGTCCGCGGAGGCCTGAGAGTTCAGGCTTGAGTCTACCTGGCTGAGAGCCGCCTGCAGAGGCCAGGAGGCAGCGGCGCTTGCCTGAGATGAGAAACCAAAAAGACCCACGCGGCAAGGAGGGTGGGTGGATGAGAGACTGCACCTCCCACCCACAGTGCGCACCGCTGGCCTCGCTCTCCGTAGTAAGAAGCCCCCTTCCTCAAGCTGCCTCAGCACCTGCCATCCCCACGCGGCTGTTACCTGAGGGGAAGGTATCGCCAACCCCACTCCCCCCAGCTCCGCCCCCCCAGGCACCGTCTGCATTCCAAGCCTCCCCTGGGACAGGATTAGACTGATTTCCAGGGTGGAAAGGAAGCGGGAAGGGTGTGAAGCAAGAGAGAGGCGGGTGGTAAGGGAATGACGCACTGGTCCTGAGTGACAACTGTGGGCAATTTTGTGACACGAAATCCTTTCTAGCTCTGCCCTTTGTAACCCTGTTGCTCCACCTAGAACCAGACAATTCTGAGTGGTTATCAGACACGGAGGCCTGGGCTTTTGCTCTCGGCCCCCAGTCCTAAGCCTGGTCTGGGTGAGCGTGAGCGAGCATGGGTATGAGAAAGCCTGGGGGAAGGAAGGAAAAGGATAACTGGTGAATGCGACAGAAACCTTCTCTGTGAAGCAACTGATTCATGACAAAGCGGCAGAGTGAGACGCAGCTGTGCGTGAACAGCTGCATTTGCTCCAGAGCGAGTAAGTAGTCAGTGGGCCGGGGTGGGGCGGGCATCGGCATCTTTCTGTGGGTGCCCAGTCCGGGGGCAACGGCCCCAGGTCTGCAGGCAGAACTTGCTGTGAGCCAGACCTCAAGTCACAAGACAGAAGCAGGGCAGGAAAACGGGCATGAGAGGCCGGATTTGGGGAGGCAGGGGCTCCCTGCTGTGGTACAGCCCTGGCACACAGTAGGTGCTCAATGAATATGTGTTGGCGGAATACATGACTCGGCAGCCTCAGGAGCCATGATTCGGCCAGAGCATCACTCAAGATCAGGGAGGCAGGAAAAAGGAGTGGGGAGACCTGTAGGAATGAGGAAGAGCCAGGGTAGCACTCCACCCCAGGTTCATTCGGACAGAATGTGAGCTCTGCCTCGTCTAACGCGGGCAGAGCACCGCGAGAGCTGCGCTGGGCTGAGGCCAAACAGAGACTGGCTAGCTGGTCACCAAACATGGTTTCCCAGCTTCCTGGGCACAGCTGGACGACACTTCCCGCCATCCTTGCAGTAAACGTGGCTGGATGACTGAGCTCTGGGTGGGGGGGATGTCGTGTGCACCACTTCCAGGCCCCACCCATGTAAACCTCCCCCATGATCTTTCCCCATTTGCAGATTCAATGGAGAGAATTCTGAGGACCCGGGGGAGGGTGGAAACACAATCTAGAGGGTGCCTGGGCTCCTGAAGGAGCACAGAGAGGCCTTGTCAACCAAGAACATCTTCACTGGACTTCGAGTGAGTGACAAACTGACTTTTATTTTGTTAAGTCATTGAGGTTTGGGGTTTGTTTGTTGTAGCAGCTAACAGTACTTATTCTAACTAATATACCAACTTCTCAGGAAGCCTGGGAGAAGATGTAGGAAGGGACTAGGCTTCAGGGATGGGACAGAAACTTAAGAACAGGAAGGTCTTACACCCTGGAGAGCCCAGAACCTATGACCTAACACAGGTACTCCAAGTCCTCTTGGGGAGCCAGCCAGGACTAGCCAAAGGACACTGAGGTTGCTTCCTAAGTCAAGGTTAAAACTACCCTCCTGTCTGCCAGGCAGCCCTGAAGATCATCCCCACGAGGGAGAAAGTCTCTACACGTCTGCCAAGATCCAGAAGGGGCCGGCTGCCCGGGGCCGCTCCCCACACTCACCGATGGTGTCCACCCGTGTGATCACCTCATCCTTGCACAGGTTCTGGCAGGTCTGGTTGTCAGCTGAGCTCCCTGAGTGAAGCAGCAAGCACTCAACACAGTCTCTTTGGAAAAGAGGCAAGAAATGTGGGTGTTAGATGCTGGGTAGTAACTCCACACATGTAACTGAGTGCATGTCCCAAGGGTGCAGGGTCCCCGCCCTCCTGCAAGCCCCTGAAGGCTTTAACTTCGCCCATGTTCAGATGTTTGGCCTCAAGGAACATTTCTTCTCTGTCCTTCTTGCTGCTATCATGCAGGGAAGCCCAAGGGTTCTTGGAGGAACATATGTGGGTTTAGAAGCATGTCTGGTACACATGTCAAGTTGCAGGTTGGAAACCTTTCCAATTCTGACCCCAGGAGGCAAATCCACCTGCACTCCGGTGCACCCAGTGCCTCACTGAGGAGCCTGCCCCAAACAAGAAGTTTCTGAAGATAAAAAAGTGTTCCTGGCCTCGAAGAGGGGTCCTCACCCTCCCATGGCCCCAATTCCCAGGATCCCCACCAGGAGACCATCACCCAGGCAGGGCTCTCAGCACATTAAACTCTCTGGGTGGGCTTTCAAGACAAAACACCACTGCCTGGGCCCAACCACACCCATGGAATCCGAACCTCTGGGGCTGGACCTGGGCTCTTGGGGATTCTGAGTAAAGGTGAGGGCTGAGAACCACCGTCCTGGAGACTCTCAGGCCCTTGCACCCTTCCTGCTCCCACACAGAGCCCACCTGGCAGGGGAGCTAAGCTCTAAGGGTCCATAAAGCTTGTTGTGGAGGGGAGAGAGGGTCTCTGACCTCTATGGGGGACTGGGGGATGGGGGAGCATAGATGAGATGCTGAGAACTCAACTCCAGGGAGAAGTGGGTTGGAACAAAACAGCCAGCTGATGGGGAACGTGCAGGAACTTTCTGAAGTGATGGTGCTCGGTGGCCGGCAAGGATGGTGAGAGACCCCAAAGGAGAGGTTTCCCAGGAAATGGGGTGAGGACTCCAGAGCCAAGTGTGCTGGGGGGGGGCCACTGCCTCCCTGCCGCTGTGCCCTGGCACCCAAGGGCAGGGGAGCCTCAGCCACATGGGGGGACAGCAGCCCAACCTACCCCACAGGCCTGTGGGGACCAAAGGGGCTGCGTGTCTGGAAATCTCCCTGGCAAAAATATGGAGGGTTGTACCATCACAATGCATTGCCTTTATTAGTATCATTTAAAAATTCCGTGGGATGGAGAGACCAGTTACTACGTTTCCAGGGCAGAAACTGTGGCCTGAAGGGAGCTGGGAGCGTTTCATTAAGTCGCCCTATTTTACAGGTGAGGGGAGTGAGGAATCAGTGACAGCAGGTTCCAGCACCCAGGCACCTGCCTCTCTGTCAAGTTTCTCCCTGAGTCCTCACTCCACTTTCTGAACGTCGAGGAGGAATGGGCGAGTGAGTAGACTGTGGAGGGAAGGTAGGTAAGACTTTCTTACCAGGGTCCTAATATGCTTAAGAATCCAACTATCCTCGGATTGGCCACAGAATCCCACTCTCGCGGTAATGACTTCATGGAAACATTCTGAAGTTAAGCAAGTAGGTAATGGTTGCACCTCTCCGGAGGCCAGAGCCCCAGCGGGCAGGCAACTGAGACCTGGCTGGGCGCCAGGAAGGCGTGGCCCCAGCGCCAGTCATTCACGCTGACGCCACTGCCCCTCCTCCACCCGTGGATTAACACACTGCAAAGCAAGGCGGCTGCTTCCGGTCTCCGCTAGGATTCACTGAGCCCTCCATCTGCATGCCCTGTTGTCATGAAACCACAGGGCCGCTGCCAGGGAACATTCCCTAATCATCCACGTGGACAGATCAGTTTAACCTGTGTGCTCCGCATACCGGATTGAATCTTGTGATCTACTGTAGTCACGTATTAAAATGTCTGGCCTTGAGACAAACAAGCTGCTGAGACAGACTTTGCTCAGCGAGACTGTTCATTGCAATCGGCTGAAACTGAATAGGAACTCACCCAAGGTGAAGAGCGTGTTTGGTTAGTTCTAGAAAGTGGAGATTGACTGCTCTGAAACCCCAGAAAAAAAAGGACATAGGCATTCAAAACCTGTTGGCTCTCAGCAAAGCAGCAAGTAGAAAAACAGCCTGAAGTAAGGCACTATCAAAGGTACTTTGTTTAAAAAAAAAAAAAGTGACAACTAGGCTGTGAAAGAGACTGTGTCAGTGTGGCCCGGAGACAAGGAAGAAGGATGAGTGAGGTTCCCCTACGGCATCTCGTTGCTCTCCTTGCTCCTTTGATATTGCTTAATGGATAACGAATCACCAAGTCTACGTCTTCTTGGAACTGAATGCTTTAAACATTTAAAGCGAAGGTGGTCTTCCCAAGAGGCCTTTTAACTGACCTAAGCCAACCCGATATTGCCCTGCTGCTCCGGAAGAAGGAAAGAAACAGGCTTGATCTGCCTTTATTGGTTCCATGTGTATTGTCCTAGCTTGGCACCAACCCCCATCAACCTCACATGCCCCAAGGTCTGGGAGCCCATACTCAAAAGGGTTCTGCTGGTGGGAGAGAAGGGGGTAGGGCACTTCCCTCAGGCATTCAATGTTGATAATGGCCACGATTCCAGGCTCAGATAGCCACAGCTATTTGGGCTCCAGATCCAGGATCCTAACCTCCTCCTTCCCCTGGGATGTTTCTATTTGGATTTCTGTTGTTTCCCTGCTCTCAGCAGGTCTAAGGTAGATCTGTGTTTCTTCTCGCTTACTCTGCCTGGCTTCCCTCTAATTACACAGAATAGAATCTGGCCCTGTCTATCTTGTCTCTGCATCTGCGGCCAGCTTTCAATTACCCACGCCTGGATTATTTGTGGCAAACATCCAACCAGGGGTTCTGCCACCCAGAACGTTTCTGAGTGCAGACTGACCGGCAGCCACGCTGCTCAGGGAGCATGAACTCGTCTCATTAGGAGCCCGAGCCAGGGGTTTGGAAGGGAAATCTGCCAAAAAAAAAACTGCACAGTTGCGTTTCCCAGCCAAAGAGAAACAACGTCTGTATTATTATTTGTTCCTGATTATCTGTGCCCTCCCTCCTGGCCCCTTAGGACACGGACGCTGATGGCGCAGCTGTTTCTCTAGCAAAATTCAAGAGAAACCGTCACTCTTGCTTTCCCGCTGGCATAACTCCCTGATTTAATTCCGTCTCATTCGCACTCTGGCAGAGTGTGAAGGGCAGAGCCGTGGGGAGGTCAACAGGGGAATGTAACCCCGTGGCTGGGTCGGTGGAGGCCTGGAACCCGCGCCTGGACAATCTGCGTTCAGCAGCAGCGCAGAGACCCACTCCATCATCTGTACAAATGGAGCGGAAAATGCCAGAGCCACTGTCGCTTGTTCCTGGCTTGCCTTATCTAGGTCGGGTGCCCTCCTGTCCAGTTTACCTTCTGATGATGTTTTGTTTAAAGCAGCATTTCCCATATGGGGGGGGGGGCCTGTGAAACATTGTTTGGGAGATGTTAATGGGGCAGGAGGCCAAATTCATTTGGAAGAAAGATGCATGCTGAATGTCCTTTTAAAATACTCAGTGACACACTAAAGGCTCAAGAAGATGCTATTTTGGTACTAAAATCAGTTGAATTTCATTTAACTCAGTAATCCTATAACTTCTAAACTTGTTTAGGAACAGAGTAACAGTTTTTGTTGCTGTTGTTATGTTTTGATTTCGTTTTTTTTTTTTTACAAAATCCCCATGCAACCAGTGTTTCAAAGACCCTATTCTAGTTAATGTTAGTAAGAGTTTCGATCCCCAGCAAGTCTGTGTGGGGAAGATGCAGGGGATGGGGGGTGAGAGGCTGGCCAGCCCTGAGGGCTGACTGGCCGGATGGCAGGCCTGGTCTGGGGGAGACGTTGGGGTTGGGCGGGGCGGGGGTGGGTGGAGGGCTGTGTAGGGGGCGGCGCTTTACCTCTTGGTGCTGCAAGCATCCAGGCAGGTCGGGCACTTCTCACACGTCTCCCCAAAGGCCCCTGGCTCCGTGCACTGGCACTGCCCACAGACACAGTGCCCGCGGTCACTGCAGATCTGGCCATCCCTGGCCTGGCACGTACTGATGTCTGTCGAGCAGTTACAGTTGTCCCCGATGTAACCTGCGTGGCATTTGCATTCTCCGCAGTGACAGTCGCCATGGCCTAAAGTACACACACGGCACATCAGCGCCTGCCTGCTTACACGGACACACAACCAACCGCCCAGCGCCTGCCGTGTGCCGCACACTGGGGATCCAACAGAATGAGACGCCGACTGTGCCCTCGCAGGCCGTCTGGGCAGACACAGACGGCCTGGTGCTGACACGGGGTGACAGCAGGGCGCCCGGGCAGTGCGTATGGCCCGGCTGGGCTGAGTGCTGTTCCAAGTCGGTCCAGAACTTGGCCGAGTCGTGCCACAGGCCCAGGACACCAGAGAGCTTCTTCCTGTCTCCCGTGTTACGTGATTAATGGCCCCAGAACCTGTGAATGTGACCTCGTATGGCAAAGGAGACTGACTCTGCAGTGTGATTAAGTGAAGGATTTTAAGATGGGGGAGATTCTCCCGGATTATCCAGGGGGCCCCTAGGTCCCCACAAGGGTCCATATGGGGCACGGGGAGATCTGACTACAGAAGGAGGTGGCAACGGACAGGAGAAGCAAGATGCTGCGCTGCCACCTTTGAAGATGGAGGAGGAGACCTCGAGGAGGCCGGAATGCAAGGAACGCAGCCCTGCAAGACGGAAAAGGCGAGGGAAGGGTCCTCGCCCAGAGCCTCAGAGCCTCAGGGCGAGGAGTGCCGGCAGCCCTGCTGCCACCTCGACTTCAGCCAGAGGCAACGATTTCAGACTCTAACCTCCAGAAAAGAGAACACATCTGAGTTGTTTTCAGTCGCTAAATCTGTGGTACCCTAACACAGCCACGAAGGAAACCAACAGAGTTGTTGCCCCTCAGTCTCAGTGAGACGCTGATTCTTGCTCTGGCCTTGGAGCCGCGGGCCAGAGCCGGATGACTCACGAGCAGGTACGGGGACGGCAGCGGCTAACACCGAACTCACTACGCGCGTGTCAGGCTTTACAGCACGAACTCGATGAATTCTTCCAACCATCCCACGCGCACAAGTGATGAAACTGACACACGGAAGGGGGAAGCAGCTTGCTGACGGCCAGACAGCTAGCGGCTGCAGAGCCGGGACCCAAACCGGGGAGTGGGGCTCCAGGGCCTACGGTCTGAACTCCAGGATCCGTGGCCTCTCAGGAGAAGAGGACAGAGCAGGCCCTAATGAAGATGAGAACCAGCTGAGGGGCCCCCGCTCCCCGCTTGCAGGAGAAACCCTTTCCACAGCCTGCAAGGGAGGAGGAGCTGGGCATTCCCTCCCGGTTCTGCAGGCATCAAGGGCAGGGGAGCTGCTGGGCTCAGAGGACTGAGTAAGTGTGCGCACCAGGCACGCGCGTGTGCACGCTGGACAGCGAGAAGCACGGACAGCGCCAGCCTCCAAGGGGGCCAGGAGACTGACAGTTAGTGGAGTCTCTATTTTTTGCTAACAGAGGCAGAAAGCAGTGCTACAGATAGCACTTAATTTTTAAAAATCTTCCTTATACTATCACTGCAGCATATTGTCCTTTCTCATGCCATTTTGCTAAGGCTAATATTAATAGCACCAAGAATTTGTATTTGCTGAGAACTCACTGACATACTAGCAGGAGACCAGGCAGGCAGGGGATGGCATCAGACAGGGGCGCCTTGCATTTTATTCCCGCTCCTGAGTCAGTTATCCTTGTAGTTGGACCTCAGCACCTTCTAAAACCACCAATGAGTGCGACCCACAATTCACGTCAGGACCTAACTCCAGAGAGCCTCTTCACCCCACTTCCTTCCTGTCCCCCTCCCCAACCTGTCTGCTTGTTGAGCCTAGAATCTGCAGGAGGCAGGGAGGCCATCTGGAGACGCCAGACCTCCCCTCCCTCCCGTGCATGCGGGGCAGCCTCTCTGCAGCCCAGGGGATACAGAGCCCCAGCAGATACTTTGCTGGGCGAGAGCACCCTCCCACTTCACAGCCAGCACCGAGGCACATGGCAGCCCTCTGGGAGAGGTGAGGAAAGCCAGACCCCAGCCAGGAGGAGGCTGTGGAGTACAATTTAACTGCCTGGAAGCTGGCGTGTGATGTGCGGGCCACAGGAGAGAGCTGCACCCCTGCTCATGGGTTACACGGTGGGGGGGGGGGCATGGGAGGGAAAGGGCAGCAGAGAGCACAACTCACCCGAGGGAGGGAGGCCTGCACACCCTTCCTCTGCACCAATCCCCGAACAGCCCTGGCAAGCAGGAAACCACCCCCCACGGGAAGTCTTCCCAAATGAAATGGATCCAATCTGCACAACTCCCTAACTCTCGGCCTCAGGACCACATTGGTCAAGAGGCTGTTTTAAATTAAAATCGTTCACTGTCAGGGTGATTTTCCCCCCAACATTTTATTATGACAATTCCAAACCTGCAGCCAAGTTGGAAGGACTGTAAGAGAACATCCATCCACTCATCACCCCCGTTCCACCATCAGTACGCAGCCGGCTGCTTCATCACACATCTGTCCATCCCTCCATCCATCCATCCATCCCTATTTTTTTAAATGCATTTCAAAATGAGTTGCAGTTATCAGTGCACTTGAGGAGTGGTTTGTAATACAGCTCTGGTCTCTCCAGTGGCTTGTACATCATGCCATCCCGTCAAGCAAAAATAGAGGAAGTAAGAGGCACGGCTGGTGCCGTATTTACAAACAGCAAAGACACTACTCAGGCCAGAGAGACTGCTTTGTTTGACACGGTGAGTGTTGTTTCCCTTCCTTCTCTGTTTTTGGCAGCAATATAAAATGAACCAAATAAAAACCTAGCACAACATTCCAAAGTGTCGAAGGTTTGGTGAGGAGGTAGTATATTATTTCGTTTGGGGTGAAGTATGGGTGTGTGTATGTGTTGAAGGGAGAACTTGCTCCCCATGGCGACCGGGCATCTAATGTGAAAAGATCTGCTGCTCACTGAGAAGATGGCAAAGCTGCCAGCTGCTCTGTACTTCCCACCACGACGGTTAACTGGCAAGTAAACCCAGCTGCCTTGGGTACATCTGACATCACGAAGACCTGAGAGCTCCAAAACCCAGCCCACAGTCAAAGCAGTTGAGGGTACCCCTAGATCTGGGGTGCAATTACAGAGTTAGGAGTCAAGGGCAGGAGAGAGTGGGAGCTGGCAACTCACCCAAGGTCACCACGGCTCCATGGAGAGGGACGGGACTCACTGCCAGAGACCTAAGCCGTTCCTGAAAGCCTCCTACAGCATGTGAGAGGCATGGACGTGGCGAGAAAGAAATGCTGTGCAAAGAACCTGTGAGTGAGAGCACGAAGCGCCCCGGCCCACAGGAGGAGGGTGGGCAAGCAGGTGGGAGCCGCTGAGGGCCGGGGGACCTCGGAAAGTCCTTATCCACGTGGCGTTTTGGCCTCAAACATTTGCCAAGTCCAACGCAAGGTCCCAGCAAGTCAAACTAGGAGAGAAGCCACGCTCGGTGAAATGGCTGAAGCCACTGGAGTGCTGTCCTCGGGGACTCCCGTGATGGCCCCAGTTTGTCTGTCAGGTGGTTCACCGCCTCTCAAAGACAATGGAAAGCAGCTATGGCAGAGAGGTGACGCATGCCTCGTCCTCCTTCACTCCCACGCAGACCGTGCCGTCTAAGCAGGGGATTCTCTGCCAGGGAGCCCGGGCTTGGCCTCAGAATCCTCCTCAACACTGTCCTCTAAGGAGGTTCTACCGACTGGTGGGAGCCGGCACACAAGGTACAACCGCTTGCCATGTCGGTTTAAAGTTTCCAAGTCTCCCTGAGGAAGCGTGACCCATATAGAGTGTCATAAACTTCGTAAATCTGGTCACAATTTATCCTAATCCAAAGGTCTCGGACCCTGCACTCAGGTCTCAACCTGCCTTTCCCTCAACCTGCACGTACAGAGATTTCCACATCCTCTGGTCAGCCCTTGGCCTCTCCTAATGCCCTAGTAGGAACATGTTATTAAAATGACAAGGGTCATTCGGTCCCGGCCCCAGGCTCAATAACCCATCAATCACCAGGAGAACTGGAGGGGGAATGGGAACATGATCCTGGCTAACAGCACCCAGAGGGCAGAAGCAAGGACTCTGCAGCAAAACAAAGCTCGCTTATAACGCTTCCCCGGCACCCTGGCAAAGGGCGCTGAACTTCATGACGCCTGTCTAATACCGCGCGGACACAGAAATATTTTCATTACACAGAGACAGGGATACTGAAGGGCATGCGAAAGCACTTTGTAAGCTGTGAATTGCTACATGTGCAAGCTATTATTAGTACCTTTGTTCGAATGACTGATAGCTAAATGGACAGGAAGTTGTCAATGTGTCTATTTATACAGAATTTCAGCTCTACAGAATTCAGCAGCTTTCCATCAGCAAAACGGTGCTTGTGTGGGCCAGGGGCCAAGACGCAGCCCCCCCCCCACCCCCAGCCGATCAAGTAGAATACTGGCTATTCAGAGGCAGGGACGCCCCTGAAGCAGGCGGGGAAGGAGCTGCCAGAGAGGAGGGAGGGGGCACGTGAGGAAGCCCCAGCGCCAGTGCTCTGTAGAGGTCAAGAAGGGCAAATCCTACAGGGCGGTGGGGCGGCGAGGGCAGGATCCAGTGGCAGAGAGGTGAGGAGGTGGCCACAGCGAGCGCGGCAACTCCCACAAGGAATCGGGCTGTGCAGGGAAAGGAAGAGATGGCGGGGAAAGGGGCTGGGGGTTTTGAAGAGGGGATATTCGAGCATCCTTCTGATCAAAGAGAAAGATACAGAAGAGAGAACATTTTGGTGGAAGTGGAGGGATCGAGGGAAGAACAAACCCCAAAGAGATCACAGCAGAAAGAGGTTAGTGGGGTGGGGGGGCGAGAGAGAGAGAAAAAGAGAATGAGAGAGCGAGTAGCTGGGGAGTGAGGACTGTGGCCGGAGGAGCTCAGGCTAACCCCAGTCAGCTGCGTGAAAGGCTGGCGGCTGTGCTGGAACCATGTTCAAGTGTCACCTTGGGCAAGTCCCTAAACCTGACGATCATTTCCTCATCTGTCAACGAGGGCAATGCCTTCCTCGTGGGAGTGTCATCAGAAATACTGGTGTTAATGCAAATCAGGCCCCTACCCACGGCAGCCAGCACAGGACCGGACCGCCCCTGCGCCCCTGCAGCTCAGCAAGGAGCTCGGAGGCCGTCGCACTGGACCGCGGTCACAGGGCCGTGCAGGCGTGACCTGGAGAGAGGGCTGAGAAGTCGGGGATCATGCAGTGGGAGGGCACAACCTCTAAACGGGGGGAAGATCAAGGGGGTAGAAGGCAAGGATCTGCAGGAGCGAGGGGTGGGTTGACAGGGGTGGCAGGCGGCCAGCGCCCCTCGTCCTCATGAAAAGGAGGCGTGGGCGTTCTTTCATGAGGTGGAGGATGAAGGGGAGCCTGTTTACCATGGAACATGGGTGGTGGCTAACAGCAGGGATACAACGAAACATTTGGAAAATGAGGCAGTAGAGTGTGGTGGTTAACATGTGGCTTCTGAAATCACGAGAGCCCGGGGTTGGCCTCCTGAATCTATTTACCAGCAGTAAATGATGTTTAACCCCGCTGCATCTCGGCTCCTTCACTTTAAAATGGGGCCTTATTAAAGGTGTCCCCACTCCTAGGGTTGTCGTATGAGTTCAATCACATAACCTGTATAAAGCGCTTAGTGTTTGGCATATAATAAGTGCTCAGTTAATGCTAGCTAGCTTCATCATTGTCGCTGTTATAATGGGAGTGTGTGGGGAGCGGAAGCTTGGAGTAGATAATCTCAGAGAATGGGAGAGGGAATCATTTCTGCGAGCTTGAATCAAAGACTTCCAGAATTAGGGAGTTCCCTGGCAGTCCAGGTGTTAGGACTCAGCACCTGCACTGCTGGGGCCTGGGTTCAGTCCCTGGTCAGGGAACTAAGATGCTGCAAGCGGAGCAGCTCAGCCGAATTAAAAAAAACAAAAAACAAGCCTTCCAGGGTTAAAAGCTCCCATAAGGTTACGTAATCCACGCCCAGCCCAAAGCGAGAACACCCAGGGCCTGGTGAAGCTGCTCCTTGGCCCCAGAGCCTTGCACGGAGGCCGACACCCAGCAGCACCGGAGGCCCTGCCGGGGGGCACTCCAGCCCTCAGCAGGAACGGGACAGCTAGATGTCTGAGGCACGGCCCATGTGGCCCTCGGCCCCAAGCTGGACTCCGGCCTGCAAAGGCCCAAGGCAGCCCTAGGGTGACCTCAGAGGACCTGCGTGAGGGCCCTGGGGCTGGAGGAAGGAAGGAGCCCGCCTGGGATGAGGCAGAAACAAGAAGTGGGTGTCTTCTCCCCATCCTGGCCCGGTCAGGAGCAAGGGTCATGACCACAGAGACGTCAGACCCTCAGGGTACAAATGTCTCTCCGCAGCTGGTCCAAAAATAGTTTCCATCCAGCTCAGGAATGCACTGCACTTCCCTTGCTGATCAGCTTCCGCCCCCTCCCTTCGGCCTCCAGGAGGCCTTTCAGGCTGGCAGAGGGCTGAGGAGGGCAGGGCTGCGCTCAGCTCCCCAGCCCCCCAGACAGGAACGGCACCTCCCTTGCTCCTGTCTCTCCCTCTCCCTATCCCACTATCTGCATCCCTCTCTCACACAAGTAGGTACTCTCAGTTTCTGCCTCCCCCAAGCTCCCCCACGGGCACCCCTCCTCCCACAGCCCCAGCATCCTCCTCCCGCAGCCCCAGCACCCCTCCTCCCACAGCCCCAGCATCCTCCTCCTCCCACAGCCCCAGCATCTTCCTCCTCCCACAGCCCCAGCATCTTCCTCCTCCCACAGCCCCAGCACCCCTCCTCCCACAGCCCCAGCATCCTCCTCCTCCCACAGCCCCAGCATCCCCCTCCTCCCACAGCCCCAGCACCCCTCCTCCCACAGCCCCAGCACCCTCCTCCCACAGCCCCAGCACCCTCCTCCTCCCACAGCCCCAGCATCCTCCTCCTCCCACAGCCCCAGCATCCCCCTCCTCCCACAGCCCCAGCACCCCTCCTCCCACAGCCCCAGCACCCTCCTCCCACAGCCCCAGCACCCTCCTCCTCCCACAGCCCCAGCACCCTCCTCCCACAGCCCTCTGTCTGCCCATCATCTTCCCCTCCTCTCTCCCCTCTTCTCAGGACAGGCAGCGGGTAAACAGGAAGTGGTTAAGAGAAAAAAGAAAAGGAATCGCTGTGGGCTGGAAAGCCTCTGCTCATTTGGGTGAGTTCCCTGCCTCGGAAGCCAGGTCTCGTCTGCGACGTGGACACCTCTGGGTGACAGCCTGGGCCCCGCTCCTGGAACTCTCTAACAGCCGTCTTAAAAAGGGCAGGAAAACCAACCAGAGCTTTCTGTGCCTCCAGCCACCGGTGTCTGTGTCAGGGGTCCCAAGACGCTGCTGAGCCAGAGGAGGCCCACGGCCCCGCCCTCCTTAGCATCAGGTTGGGGTTGGGAGCTGCTCCCCGAGAGCCTGTGAACGTAGACGTCCTGGGCACTCACACAAGCTCCATGGGGAACCACAGCCAAGGGCGGGCTGACCTGTGGCCAAACGCACACACAACGTTTCTAGAGCGCCCGGCCTGTGTCGGGGCTTTGGACTGGGAAGGGGAAATCCCTCCTAAGAGGCGTTCCTTCTGGTACCCGGCTGACGAGCAAGTGAGGGTTACATAACGGGCTGGGTGTTCTCAGTGTCCCCGGGTCTGGTCCCCGTGGGAACGCGCCCCTCCCACCGTCTCAGTGTTCCCTTCCATGCACTGGCTTTGCTGCCGGAAAAAGTAGAGAACAGAGATTCTGGAAATGCACAGGACTTCTACCCAGTTCCCGCATGAGGGATCTTAGCCTGACTCTGGGCACCTCAGCAGAAACTAAATAAACCTCCAGGGTCGAGAGAGAAGTCACTCTTGAAAGGTTGTGTCCTTCTCACCACAGGCTTCCCGAGCCCGTAAACACAGCCTGTTCTTGCCAAGGATGAGTTACTGACGAGAGAACTTGCCAACTAAGGGCTGCTCCTCTCAAAGACAGCACAGCTCTCCTCGCTCATCGCCAACCCCGGAAGGCAGCTCTCACAGCGTCTCCTCAGACCAACTCGGTCGCACCCTCGTCACTACTCGGAAGCCCTCGGCTGGGGACGCGTCTTCTGGACGGGAGCTACCGTGCAGCCTCACCTAGCTACTTGCTGGCTCTGGACAGCAGTCCACTTTCTTCATCAATAAAAGAGGGACGGTGGTTTGTCTCCCTAATGGGATTGGGGGAATTCGTTGTAAATGTGCAATAAAGAAATGTACGGTTTCAAGAAATTTCTAATTTCACTGAGAAATCAAGTCATTAAAATCTCTTAATAGAGAAACTTGATGGAGCACTTACAACAGGACAGGCATTGTTCTAAGCACTTTACTTGGATTTTCTCATTAGTAGTCCCAATCGCCCTACGTGGTGGTACGATTATTATCCTAATTTTTGAAAATATGGAAAACGAGGCACAGAGAAGCCAAGTAATTTATCCAAAGTCACACAGCAGGCAGGTGTCAGGGCTGGGATTTGAACTACATTTGTTTGACTCTGGAGCCCATATTCCTAACCACTATGCGTACTGCCTCTCCAGTATAATCCAGGCATGACTCAGTGATAAAAATTAAAACAACACGTAGGATAAATGTTCAAGGTGACCTAGGGTGTATTATAGTTTAAAAATGTGCAACAGATCCATCCCCAAGGCTGGCAGATGGAACGTAGGAGGAGAAGGTAGGAAAAAGGATAATTCCTGGGTTTCTGGCTCGTACAGCTGGATGAAAGATGGAGACAAGGAAAATCAGGAGAGGACGACAGCTGAGAGGAAGATCATGAAATCAGTCTGAGACATCCTGAGACCGAGGTTCATTCAAGACATCCAAGTGGAGCTAAAGGGAGCCTGAGAGCAACACAAGGGTAACTGAAGGTGTGGGCACAATGAGATTCCTGAGAGAGGCTCTGCGGGAGAAGACGTCTAAGCTGTGCCTTGGACCATCTCAGCACTGAATGGACTGCCAGAGGAGAAGGATCCCACAAAAGAGCCTACAGTTTTGACTGACAGTGGGGAGAGAGCTCTTCCAGGTGGGCGTGGCCAACAACATCAGCTGTCACTCAACAGTCAAGTAAGATGAGAGCCGAACAAGCCTAAGATGCAGCAGGACACAGCTATTCAGGACCTGGAAGACCTGTTTTGGTGGAAACATGGGCCTGAATCCAAATTGGACTGTGCTGAAGGCTGTCTGGGAGGTGATACATGAAGTCAGTGGGTGTAGACAAATGTTTTGAGGAATATGGCTGTGAATATGGAGGAAAGAGGAGCTTGCAGGGGGGCGGCGGGGAGGGTAAGGGTTTCTCTTTTTCTGTTCTTTTTCTTTTTTTTTTAAGACTGGAGAGTCCTGGCATGTTCTAAACCTGACCAGAAGACTTGGTTAACAGGGAGAGTATAGATATACAATCACTTATCACACGGATATATTTGTTTACGCATTTGCCTCATCTCATTGGCTTGCAAACCCATACAAAATCAAAGACGGTGTTTTATTTTTGTTTGCCTAACGCCTAGCATGGTGTCGGGCACACGTTAGATGCTAAGAACGTGTTGACTGGTGGAGGCTGTGCATGACATCAGGACAAGCCTGAAGTCCTGGGGAAGATACCCGATGCTGGAAATTAGAAAAGGAATGAAGTATTATTGATGCTTATAAACCTAAACGTGATTCTTGAGATATTTCAAATTCTTAACAAATGCCCAAGGAACCCAGAGACCTGAGGATGACACGAGAAATCAAGACTAGGAATTCTCTTTCCTGTGGCAACCATGGTCATGGTTGAACAGAAGTCACAGGCTTTGCACCCGATCATGTTCTTGCATATTGTTCAGATTTCTCCAGCAAAACGCTCTTCAGAGATGTGAACAATGATGCATCCTCAGTCTCAGGGCTCGTTGCTCCCCGTCCTTGGCTCAGTGTCAATGAACCAGGCCTGACAAGCTCAACTGAAGGTGCTTCCCGATAGGTGATGTCCTGAGAAGCCCCTTACCCTTTGCCTTCATCTGCTGAACTGCACGTTGCATTCTGTATCTCATCGGCAAAATATGACCACTACTAAGCACATGAGGTGATGCTGCTTTAAGCTAAGCTTCCCCAAACCTCAAGAATACTTTGAGATGATAGCTCTGGCTAGAAAGCCAAGACTCCACTGTCAAAGGCAACAGAGCTCTGTCAAAGGATATCTTTGCCTTTCTGGTCTTAGCACCTGGTTTCTCAATGCCCAGCTGCCACGTCCCTCTAATCACTACTGCATTCCACACGAGGGCACCCAGGCAAGGACTTGGTGTCTGGCCCAACTCTATCCATCACAGGGAGATTAAGGCAACGGAGGGAAGACGGAAAATCCTGAGTTCCTTAATGAACTCACCTCTCCAGTTTCAAAGGAGTGTGATGAACCATAGTCCTCATAGGACCCTAAGAATGCTGGCAGGCCCTTCTGGGGAAAGGCCAACAGCATCTGGGGAGACATGAACTCACTCCCCTTTCCCCTGGTCACTGCAACAGGATGAGAGGGTTACTATTTTCAACCTGGAAAACTCTCAGGTTGTTTACCAGTTGCCATACTCCACCCTCGGTTGGCCACTGTCCAGAGCCTGAAGCAGCACTCCCAATGGACACAGCTGGTCTGGAATGTCACATGAGTGGGCCACGCTGAAGCCTAGCTGCCAGGAGCCCAGCCAAGCCAGGAGATGGCAGGAAGCAGCCGCCCAGAGAAGAGCATCCCCTGAGGGTTAGGGTAGGTGAGCTTTTCCTAGGCCAAGGCTTCGGGCCAACCACCAGCAGGGAGCACGGCCAACATGCCAGTCTTCTCAGCCACAGCCTCCACCACACACGGCTGATCAGTAAGAGTCACCTCAGTCTCCTGGTAGAGGAACAACCACCAAATGAGATCATGCATGCCAAGAGCCAAGAGTGTTTTATACATTAGAAGAGGCTAACGAAGGCTCATGTAAGGAAAGTGGGTCCAGCCTAATCAATACCAACAGCCAGACACCCACTGACTACTAAGGAACACTCTGTGCCTTTCATCAAATAATAGTCATGAAGGGACGGGTACTTCGGCTGGTCTCTTAATCTGCGTGTGTCCTTCGGCCTGGTCTGCTATGTCTGATCTATCCTTATGTAACCCAGAGAAACTCACTTAGCAAAACAGAGACTAAAAGTTTCCTAAAATTTTTGACCAGAATAAAAGAGCACTTATGAGGTAAGACTTGGAAAATGCGGGCTAAATGCTTCAGTGGTGGCAGGAAGGGCTGAGCTGGTATTAAAGAGGTTTGGGAAGGGTCTCAAGCTAATCCAAATGTGTAAAATTCGGTAGTGATGAGGTAACTATGTACCTACAAGGTTCTCCTCGTCTGAATCTATCATCAAGAATCTCAAGGTGCTTTAAGTCCAGGTTCTGGGCCTCAGTTTCCCACAATGTAAACAGTCAGTGCAGGTAACAGACAGTTGACCCACTGTGTGTGACTGGTGGTGGTAGAAAAGACAGAAGATGCAAATAATCCCACTATTTTGTGCTTGCTCGTGAAGAGCACAAAATACTAACAAATTAGCCTCAGTGTGTTTCCAAGGAAAAACATCTCAATATACTAAAAGAGTGTGTTAAAATAGATTCTATTTATTATGATTATTATCATTATTATTACAATGTTTGCCTAAAGGCCAACGATGTGATATCAAATAACATACCAACCTGGGAAGTATATTCCTGTAGCTTAAGGACGGTGGGCCATCTGATGAAGACTTTTGGGGGTGATGGTTGTGGGCTGAGGGCAACAGGCAGGGCTCAGGAAGGTGTCCAGGAGAGAGTGAAACCGAGCAGGACCCTGTGTGGTCTTCCAGGGACAGACCTTCCCCCTGCCCTGTGTCCTCCAACTCTTTGTTTGTAGAAAAGCTTTAACCTCCCAAGGCTTCCCAAGTTCCAAAGAGCAAATTTAATCAGAGAAGTGAAAAAATGCAGGAACAAAGGAAAGCGGTCAAGCAAGACAAAATAATAGTTTAGCCATAAAACAAAGTCAAGGACCCTTAGCTCCTCCTCAAGGGCTATAGATGACATCCTGAGCCATATCCTTGAGTTGTTTTGCAGAAACTAAAACCCTCCCCAGGTAGAGGAAGTTGACTGCATGCTGAGCACCAGCACATAGTCCCCACACCATAGACCCCAGACCCGTTGGAGGCAGAAAACTGATAACTGAGATTTCCCAAAATATCACCCTGTTGCCTCACCACAAGCCAATGAGAAGAATGCCCATAAGCTGATTAGGCACTCTGCAACCCTCACCCCTAACATTGCCTTTAAAAACTCTTCCCTGAAAGCCCTTAGGGAGTTAGGGTCTTTTGAGCATGAGATGCCCATTCTCCTTGCTCGGCACCTGCAATAAACACTGTGCTTTCCTTCACCACAACACAGTGTCAGTAGACTGGCTGTGATGCATGTCACCCCAGTTCCTTTCATTAACAAGAAGATGCAAAACTTCTGGCAGACTGAACTCACTCAGAGCAACTTCCAGACACCAGCGAGCGTTTGGATCTGGGTGGAGTCCTTAGGTCAGCGTTCTGACAGTCAGGAACACTTACCCCAAAGGAAAACAGGGCTCCGTCCAATCCCACCCCACCCTACCCAAAGCACTAAGCAGCAGAGTCCTATAACCAGTTATGTCACAGTTTCCAAAATCAAGACCAAACTCTAAGTGACAGCTCAACACCCAAGAAATAGAAACAAAGGAGCCTTACGAATAACCATTTCAGTCACCAGAGGTCTCTCATCATTTTCAATTTAACTAAGAATGGAAAATTTTCTAATGTGTTATTCTACAGTATCAAAAAGTGAATGCCACCCAATTCTATACATGACTAACATCTCATCTTCGGCATTTCTCGTGGTTTTCCTAGGATTTTCCTTTTTTTTTTTTTTTCAAGTTTCATTATTTCCTTCACAAGCCAAACTCCATGACCTTGGATCAGGCCTGAAGTTCAAAGGCATGAGCAGAGTCCTCATCCCAAGCTCCCCTGTCTGCACGCTTCCCTTTCTAAATAGACAGAAAAGGGCGGTGAGGTGAAAGCCAATGCTCAGATTACTCCATTTTTCACAGTCACTGGTAAATTGTTGCTTAAGATGTTTCTGGAATCAGGATCTGAGCAGTGAGCAAGGGCAGTAAGGAAACTCCATTCCCAGAGCTGAGCGCAGCGCATGCAACAAGGCAGGTTCTCAAAATGGCTTGCCAACATGCTTCTTATCTTTCAAGATCTCACACAAGTCTGGATGGTGGAAGTAAGTGGTTCATATGCTCTTTCCTCAATCGAAGAAAGTTTCTGAGGAGTGGAAAATTCTAGGGACAACAAACATTTAGAAATTAATTCAATACTGTGAGCAACTCCAACTCTGTACCCCTGGTACCCAGTACAAAACCTGGCACATGAGGAATGCTCAGTGAGCTCTTGAATGAGATGAATGCAGCACTCTACCTAAAATAAAATGACCTCAGTGACACACCAGTATCTGCAGCTGCACCAAGGTCAGACACTTACTACACTACAGTTTTTCCAAAGAGCTTTCTCCAACCTCAGGCTGCAAGAGGCTGGATGACTCCGGAGCGGAGCAGCCCAGCTCACCTGGTTCATGCAGCCAGTCTGAAAGGTGCATTGTTTTGTTACGTGACTAAGCCCTAAATTTCGGTACCTTGTTGCCTTTCAAATGAACTTGAGCAATATCTGGATGCAGATGGAATTCTTAGAGAATTCCTGACCATTAGATAGATGCCTATTGAGAACTTCTGAAACCAGCCTCTTCTGATGCCATGAATGTCTCTGATGCTTATCTTTGTGGAAGAAAATCTTCCTCCAGGAGGGGAGGGAGGAGGAGGACAGCTCAAAACATTTACTCCACACCCCGAGTGGGGAGGCAGAGTCCAAGGAGATTTACAGTTACTGTCCTATTTGATGCTTACAACAACCCTCTGGGGTATTTGACAGATAAGAGAACTTGTCAGAGAGGGTAAGTGAAGAGTCCAAGGTCAGAGGTGGAAAGGGGGAATGCCAGGTTTAGAATCCAGATTTGAACACGCGCTGGTCCTCGAAGGTCCTGGTAAGTGGTCTTTTGTGGAAGTATCTTTACGAACTACGGGTGTACCATTCCTTACAATCATAGTTACTGAAGAATACTGTATCAAATTCTGTTCTCATAGCCACCATATTCTGAGTACTCCAAAATGGAAGATGACTCTCTTGGTCTCTGCTGTCATGTGCATAATTAGGATTTCTATATTACCAGATAAAGCACACTGCTATGAGGATATGCTTTAGAGGAAGAGGAGAGCTTTCTCTATAATGCATCTTTGTATTTGCAAATAGCATCCGGGTAAACCATCAAGAAACTGACTAGAGACTAATATACAGGAAAAGATGTGAAGAATTTTCTAGGCCATCCCACCTGAGGCACACAGTGGTAGCAATGCCACCAAGAGGCCCCTTTCTTCTTGGGAAATTAAATATGTCAAATCTTGGTTCATTCAAAAGGTACTTTTTGAGGCCTTTGTCATGGAGCCACATTCCAGAAGGTCCTCTAAGTCATTTATGAAATATGCAAATTGCAATGCAGTGACAGAAGGTAGAGCTGTGACCACAGTCCCAGAGATGGCCACCAGGATACTTATTGTGAGTATGAAAATTACATTTCTGAAGAAAACAGTATGAATAGGGTGAGAGGTATTTTTATAAACATATCTGGATAACTGTTGCCATGGAGGTGTTTCACCTGGCAAGAATCGGCAAGTCCAAAGCTAGGGCTTAATGTCAGAGGCACTTTTACCAGGAGAGGCTTAACATAACCTTGTGATACTTTCTGGAAAACATCAGCCCAGACCAGCAACCTGTGTTTGGATGCTGGCTCTGGCCACCAGGAATGATGCCACTAGTATCACTCTCCACATTTTTTTTTACATCTGAGAGAAAACTCCGCAGTGGCCCCTTGACCTCTAATTGCCTGCCACATGTTAAAGGATTCATATAAATTTATATGGACAAACTGGCCAAAAAACCTATTAGATGAAGTAAAATATATGACACCTTACTTACATATACTTTTGGGATCTCACAGTCACAAGACCAAAAGCATTCTGTTCAAAATTCTATATTCTATTTGATGTAAATTTTCTCAATATATGAAACCCAAGAAGTAGACTATTAGCAAATTATTCCATGTACGCCAGTGCCTGCATTTTAAGTACAGAGACTGCTGGAAGCATCAGGGTGGCGACTGATTTCAACAGTTTACCATAACGGAGTAACTCAAATCCCAGGAAATGCACTGTTTGGGTACAGAAACCAGCAAAGAACAACAAAGTTTGAGCAGTAACCTTTAATTACATTGAAAACAACTGAACAGACCGTGTCCTTCTTCACATGTTCTATTAGCAGAGGGATTCTGAAGGGTCTACACTTTATGAGACTCAAAAGAACAGAAGCCCTCACAATGGCCCCATAGCTCCCTTTGTACACACAGGAATAGTCTACGGACAGAACCACTCTCTAAGTTATGTTGCCTCTAGAAACCAGACGGAGAAACTGCAGCCCTGGCTGCACACACATTCCCATGACAGTGTGTCACAAAAGTAATAACCAAGTTGTTCAACTGCTTCCAGACCTTAGTCAGATTTGCTTCACTACTAACTTTTACGATGTATAACGTATCACAAGCCTGTAATCTCTAGCCCGTCCCCTCAGTCCTGTCTCTTGGTTGGAGGTAAGGACCGGAGCCTCTTACAGACGGAAAGACCAGAGAGAATTGGAGGAGCTTCTCTCCAGGATGTCCCCACTGGTCCTGGCCTGGCTCTGCCTCAGCCCCCGTCTGAAGATGGACCAGAACCACGCAGCTACCGTGGGCCCAGCTGCAGGGGGAAGGGCTGAGAAACACTGAGAGAACGCTGAGGTCAGCTGCTCGTGAGTCTCCGAGTCAGCATCTTCAAGACCAGAGTCGCTGTTGAGAAATAAGACTTCTCCCCCACAAAAACCCTGAATGTAACAGCGATCCAAGAGCTCAAAACCAGCGGGCCAAATTCCGGAGAGGGAGCCCAAAGCTGACCACGGGAACCAGGATATGGGGGCGGATCCCTCACCCACCCGCTGCTGCCTCCTGAACAAGCTGGAGTGTTTGTGAGACAAGGAACGAGGAGCTGGGTGCTACATCGACGGGCCAGGAGTATCGGTCCTGCCCGGAGCTGGGCGTCCTTCCTAGATGATCACACACCACCATGACCTTATTCCAGAAACTACTGTCTCCAGGAAGACCTGGATAGCTTCAACTAGTTGTTGCTTTCACAGTGAAGGGGTGGAGGAGGCTAACTGGGGAAAGGCAGCCAAGTGTTCTAATTATTGATGTGTTCAAGTAACTCAACTTCAGGCACTTCTTAGGATGTAATATTATATGAAAAAAAAGCTACAAAATTGCACACATACACACACTTAGAAAAAACTTAGAAGGAAAACCTCTTAAAGTATGAATGATGGAATGGTGGACAATTTCTTTCTCTGAGAACATTCTAGACCGAAGAATAATCCTACAGCTAGTTGGAGTTACTCTCTTGACTGACAACACACTTTAGGAAGGGATGCATGTGAACCAGTGAGGGTAAAAAAGTTCTTTGTCTGGTTCACCAGATGGTTCAGATTAATCCTGGTCACCAAGAAGGAGACAGACAGCTCAGACTGACCACACATCCATCAACTCCCCCTGTATTTTTCAAGCTTTCCAACTTCAGGGGAACGAAAGACATCTCAGCTCAGCAATTCCGAGGAGTTAGTGACTCAAAGCACCGCACATGTGGGAGCCCCAAGGGCTTTTTAATTTAATTTAATTTATTTTTTTATATAGCATTTCTTATTAGTTATCTATTTTATACACATTAATGTATATATGTCAATCTCCCAATTCATCACAGCACCACCACCACCCCTGCCGCTTTCCCCCCTTGGTGTCCATATGTTTGTTCTCTACATCTGTGTCTCTATTTCTGCCAAGGGCATCTTGAACCTCCTGTTTCCACACCTGGGGACACAAGAGAGTCTCTCAACACGACAGGGCTGGATGGAGCAAAGGGAGGAGCGAGCACCCAGCATCTAGCAGGAGTCTGAAATGCAAGACTAGCTCAGGAGGACTGTGGGTATTCACTCAGCTACAGAATACTCCAGTTTCCAAAATGACCGGTTCTCCTTACTAAGGCCTCTCGCGCCTCATGTACCACCCGCCCCACACCTCCAGGCTCTGTGCTGTATTATTTTCGGAGGCACATGACATCTGAGGGAAGGAGGGGAGGCAGCCCCCATGTGCTGGGCCCTGTTTCCTGCCAACCACCGTGCTGGGTCCTTTATCCACGTCTTCTCTTTCAATTCTCAAAGTGATGCAGAAACAAGGGAGGGCTGGGGTGTTTTTAGAGACAGGAAAACCCAAAGTCCAAGACAACCCAGGCAGTTGGGAGGATGAACCATGGGGATGAGATCTGCACAGATCGCCCGACCTAGCAGCCCTGGCTCCCAGGCAACACACACACAAGCAGCCTTCTGGACGAAGACACATCAGAGGATTATTTCTGGTACCTGAGGGGTAAGGAGGGAGCTCCGTGATAATACTTGCTAATATGTTAAAAAAAAAAAAAAATTCACGGCTGAAAGCCAATTACAGACACAGCCAGGCTTCTTGGAGCATTTATGGTGGCTGCTAAAGGGAATAGGTAGTCCATCCATCCCGCCGTGCCGGAAGTCCTCAGCAAAGCCCCGACTCACGGGGAAGGCGGCCCCGCCTGCACACTGGACAGCAGCTGTGGCTCCCAGGGGTGTGTGGCACTGACTCTTAAAGGAGCCAGTGGTCAGCAAGGCAATGTGCCTTAGACACATTCTCTTACTGCTCACAACAGCTCTGTGCCCAAAGTGACACAAGTAGCACGTGGTGGTGGTGGTGGTGGTGGTGGTGGATTTAGGCTCGGACCTGCCTGATCCCAAGCACTTTTCCTGCTAATCCAGACAGAACCATCCCGTGGAACCACCCAGTCTATCAGAAAGAGTGGACCCTGTGGCCTGATCAGCACATCAAATCCTGACTCTTGCCAGCTAGCTGACTCTTCTATGACATTATACGTCCTACATTTTCTGGAGCAATTCCGAGTTTGAGCATGCTGGTTCCGTTGCACCCATGGGTGTGCTCATACTTGTCTTATGATGCATTCTGCCCCCGGAGGCCTCACGGGCCTACGCTGTGCAACCCTCTGCACTTGTTTCTCCCATGGAGGGATGGTTACCCCTCCCGCAGTGACAGATCATTTATATGTGCTGATGTTTGTGCTTTCCCATGTTTGTGCTTTCTCTTCCCTGCCACACTCTTAAGTTCCTTTTAAATCGACACTTTACCACTGGAAGACCGTTCACAAAGAAGGAATCCTGGAAACAGAATACACAGCAGTAGACGAAACTACAATCCTGCCTAAAATTGTTCTGCTGACTCGACTGCAGGTGGCATGGTGTTGGACAGAATGACCCTTTAGAGACATGATTTTACAGTATCTCGTCAGAGCGCAACTCCCAGAATGGGAGCTGCCAAACTGTAATTTAACTGGAACCCATGTAAAGTCCTATGCTTAGATTCAAAAACTTAAGCGCCCCAACGTGACACAACAGAAACTTGGCTTGGCTATAGTTCATTCAAAATATTAAAAATCTTCAACTTTTGGTATAGAAGTTAAAACCAAGTTCAATGGTACAATGTGATTGTTTAACAGAAAAGAAAAAGTGAGTGTTGTTAGGATGTGTTAATGGAAGTGGAACGTTCAGGTCACAGGAAGCAAATGTTTCGCTGAACTCGGGGCTGAGCCCTCGTTACCCAGATAACAAATAACACGCCTGATTCTGAGAGGCACACTTAACAAAATGATAGAGCCTCAGAGAAGGAAGAGACCTGGTGTCTAGCCTGGATAAGAAAAGAGAACAGAGAAACATAAAGAAGTTCTCAGACGTTTGACAGTTTGTCATGCGGAAGAGGGAGCCTAAAATGTGAACCGCTGAGCAGAAGTGACTGAGAAACAATCTTCTGTTTGATATAAAAGGAAACTTTCAAATCATGTCTATGCGAGGCAGAACGATGGCCCTCAAAGATGTGCACGACCTAATCCCTGGAATTTGTACCAGCGTTACTTTACACGGTAAGAGGGACCCTGCAGATGTGATTAAGTCAAGGATCCTAAGATGGGGAGACTCGTTGGATTATCCCGTGGGTCCAACGCAAATCGCAGGGCTCCTTATAAGGAAGAGGCAGGAGCATCAGAGCAAAGCAGAGGTCAGAGTCAGAGACATATCTCAGGATGCTACACGGCTGGTTTCGAAAACAGAGGACGGTGCTACAAGCCAAGGGATGCAAATGGCTTCTAGAAGCTGGAAAGGGCCAGGGAACAGATTCTCCCTTAGAGCATCTAGAAGGAATGTAGCCCTGCTGACACCTGGATTTTAGCCAAATAACACCTGGATTTTAGCCAACCCATTTCAGACTTCTGACATCCGGAACTAGAATAGAATACATTTGTGTTGTTTTAAGCCACTAAGTCTGTGGTAATTTATTAGAGCAGCCATAGGAGATGAATGGGATGTCTAACAAGGGAATAACCTCTTCTGGCCCCAGGGAGCTCCCCGTCCCCAGGGGCAATCAAGAAGAGGCTGATCACCTGTGTCAGGAATGCTGTGTGGTTAAGTCCTGGATGACCCACGGCCGACCCCTCCAACTCTGAGAGTCCACATCACGTAGCAGTGCCACCTCCTGCTTTTGCATTCGACACACTGGTCCCACCCCCAAGGTTTGCCCTCATCTTCTCCCAGGAGGACTGTGGCAGTAAGCATAAAGCATGCTTTGGGGATGTCCAAACGGCACCCAGGCCTGTGCCTGGCTCAGAGCAAAAGTGCTTGCGGGGTGCCTACCTGAGCAGAGGACTCCTTTGTTCCTGGCACAGGAGAAGTTGTCGCACTCGCAGAAGGGCCCGTAGATCTTCCCAAACTCGCTCTCGAAGCAGGCGCACTGGTTGCAGCTGCACTGCCCGCGTCCGCTGCACAGGGGCTTGCCCTCCGCTTCTCGGCACAAGTTCTGGTACCCGCTCTGGCTCTCCCCTTCCTGGCACTCGCACCTGGTGCCCAGGTAGCTGGGGTTGCACTCACACAGGCCGCAGACGTAAGTCCCGTTGCCGCTGCATCTGGCGCTGTCCGGCTCCAGTGCCGCGCTGCAGCTGCACCTGCAGTCGTAGGTGACCCCCACCTCCAGGCTGTCCCGGAATCCCACGGGCCGCAGGGTGAACATGGGCTGCGCGTGTTTGCCCGGGCAGCTCCGGGCCTCCACTGACACCTCAAAGGATGCCTGCGCAGGAGAAAGAGAGGGGACGTGGTGGCCATGGTGCATCTGGGCCTCCCGCTGTCTGCACCAGCCTCCTGATCAGCCAGGGGCCTGGCCTGAGCACAGTTCCTCCAAGGTCCTCAGTGAAGAACTGGGGCCAAATCCAGCCCCTTCCCACACTCACGGAGGGCCACTCCAACGGCCCGAGGAGGAAGAGGCCCCGGAGACAGCAAGCCCCTTCACTTTACCCAGGAAGGGCGTATTCAGGCGTGCCAACATTTGACAGGCATCATGCTTGATTCTTTAATGTTCATCATCTTTTTTACCTCCCAGAGGAAAAGGGCTTCCACAGGAAGGTAGAAAGATTCACTCAAGGTTACAAGGTTCTCTTTCTCCCCTTTTCACTTCTATCCTATGCTCTTCCCGTCTCCATTTTGAAAGTCAACAAAATATTCAACAATATACCAGGCACCTCCCTCTATGCCAGGTTAGACGTGGCTCCCTGAACTCATGGGGCGCTGTGGTCGAGATGCCCTGGCAACTGCCTGCCCTTCTGCAGAGGTGTTTCCTCCCCTGCTGGAGAAGGGAGACATGACTCTTGTGTCCCTTCCAGCATATCTATCTCCACACAGACACACCTGAGCCTCCCTCTGCCCCAGTTTCTCTCTGCGTGATCCTCACAGCTGTGTCTTTCACAATCAGTCCACGGTCCAGAGGTTGTAAAGAAGCATCATTGCCACACACACGGACAGACTTTTTCTTATTGAACAAAGCATGTACAGGAGTGTTGCTAACTCCCGAGCTGCTTATGGGTTGCCATGGAAACAGGCAGCAAGGTGGACCTCGCTGGCAGATGGCAATGGAGGAAAGATGCCTGTTAGCAGCCCACATGGCTGGGATGTGAGGAAAGCAAGGGCACTGCTCGCTGTGATTCTCCCAGGGAGTACAGCGTGATTCCACCTTCCCCTCCCCGCCACCACGTGGTGAGAATCATCCAGCAGGGCCCTCCAAGCAGGGCGCTGCGGAAATCTGCAGACAGGTAGCTGGCACGCCCTGACCAAACACCATCCTGAAGTCCTTCTCCCCCGAACCGACAGAGGCCTGGTCTCACTCCAGAAACTGACCCACCGCCTCTGGCCCAGACGTCTTTCTTTTTCAAAAGGCTCCTCAGAATATTCTGAAACTCAGAACAAGTTAGGAACCACTTTTAGCTACTGGTATTGTTAGCTCTATTATTTGGGTTGGAATAGAACTGGTTTTTAAAAAGCCATCAATAACCTGCTTTACTGGGTACTCTTTAGGTAATAAAGTATATTTCTGGAGAACACTCAAAATATCTTTTTCTAAACGTTCTACAGAGGGCTTCCCTGGTGGCGCAGTGGTTGAGAGTCCGCCTGCTGATGCAGGGGACACGGGTTCGTGCCCCGGTCCGGGAAGATCCCACATGCCGCGGAGCGGCTGGGCCCATGAGCCATGGCCGCTGAGCCTGCGCGTCCGGAGCCTGTGCTCCGCAACGGGAGAGGCCACAACAGTGAGAGGCCCGCGTACCGCAAGAAAATGAAATAAAAATAAACGTTCTACAGATCCTTGTCACTTTGGGATCTTTACTAATTCTAAAAGGCCTCCCCTCTGTGACATCTAGGGACACCCCCCCACAGGGTGGGAGCCGGAGGGCGTGAGGCTGAGCAGGAGACCCCGCTTCCTAGGTCCTGGAGAGAGTCTGCTTGGCAACAAGACACCAGGAGTCGGCATTAGTGAAGCAGTATCACAGCAGACACCATCAGACAGGTGCGCTGAGGACGATGACCAGGAGCCAGGGTCAGAGGACGCCGGGCGAAGCAAGCCAGCTGCAGACAGTGGGACGGGCCCACACCCCACCTCCACGTCGGGGGTGGGAGGCGGCAAAGGGAGAGACTGGCAAAAGCCACGTTCACAACCCGGTTCCCACGCCCTCAGGTACAGGTGGGCTCTCGAGGTAAGGAAGAAAGATGCGGACCCACCCAGGGCACCGCAATCTGCCTAGCGGTTACCAGGTGCCGAGTACTACGTGCACCAGGCCCCGTGCTGGGCATTTCCACGCGCGTCTCATTTACATGCCCTAGGAGGAGGCATCCTCATTTACCAGAAGGAAAACGGGGCTGGTGGGCTCCGGGAGCTTAGTGCTGGTCACACAGCTGGGGAGGGGTGGGGCTGGGCCTGTGCTCTCCTTGGCATGTCACCTCCTAGAAGTAGGGAATGAGGCAGATGTCCAGTGTCCAGACCTGGGTAGAGAGAGAGAGGCCCGGCTCACAGAGGGACCACTAGATGGGAACCCACCCAGTAGTGACCAGAAGCTCCTGGTCAACTTTCAACCTTCCTGCCTTGGGCTGGGGATAACCTGAGCCCGCAGATGGAAGGACAGGGAGGCTGCACCTGACCGAGGTGCCACGGGGCATCAAGAATGTGGAGAGAGATGAACATCCCTCCCGCTGAGGCTCGGAGAGACGCCTACTACCTCCCAGGGGAATAACTTTGCTGGACTTGTTAAATGGAAAGCCCGGCCCCCCACAAAGGCCGCTGCGGGTCAGAAGTGGAAAAAATTACAAAGAAACAGCCTGGACCAAGAACCAAAGGCATTTAATTATTGCAAGACTGTGGGGAGTGTCCATCTGTGAGCATAACCTTCCCCCAGGAAAACTGGCCTGCACCAAGGGATCAAGTAACAAGAGAGGGAATTAAATCTCCTGGGCCTCGCAGATGTCTGTGTTTGCTGCAGAGGGAGTGGAAAGGTTGGGGATGCCCCTGAATCAGTGCCGGCAGCTGATCACCCAGGATTCAGAACGATTCACACACTGTCTGCCCAGTCTAAGGCCTGGCTTCTAAGCAGGTCCCCGTGGCCTTCTTCAGCCAAAGCTCTGGTCTAACCGAGGTCCAAGCTGTCGGGCCCCATGCAGCCTAGCGTGCAGTCGGCCACCTGATAACCAGAGAACAGGTCCATTTCAGCCACTACGTCTCAGGCCCTGCTGGGCACAGGAATGCTATAAAAAGCACTTCGGCAACAGCAAGTCAATCTGTTCTGCTACTCCTCCCTTCAGAGTCCATTTCCCTGAGGGCTCAGGAAAGAATCCAGAGAGTCTGTCAGGCAGCTGGAATGAGGCTTCTCTTCCCTGATTACTGTGGACTCTTGAAAGGGAAGGCTCCCCAGTTCCAGGAGACTTTCCGTTTTCCCACTCCGAGATTCCAGAGGAAGGTCGCGGACACAGCAGTCCTCCCTCCCGCCCAGTCTTATTATTTGAACCTCATTGGGATGCTCCTGGTTCCTGCACAGGGCTGCCGGCCTGACCACCCTTTCAAAGGGGCTACCCAGCCCCCACCCAAACCCACGCTCTGCAAATGCCAAGTCCACTAGGAGCTCGCCGAGACAAAGCGTTGGGCATGGGCAAGGGGTGGAGAGCCCCAGGGGAGGGGCCGGAGAGCGGGACGCTGTGGGAAGCCCCCAACGGGGCTCACTGGGTCCTTTGTACCGGGCGTTAGTGCCAGTCGCACAGCCAGCCACTCGCATACTGATTCGTCAAAGCCAGTTCATGAGAAAACTGACTCCCAGTGGCCAGGCCCACTCAGTCAGCCCTGGTTGATGCTGGGAGGAAAATTAGGGGAAAAAAACAGAAATCACTGGATTTGGGACTGCAAGATTTCATGTAAGGAATATTTCTCTGAGGACAACCTTTGTCCCTCACCCCCTACCACCTCCTCTTGCTTCTTGCCTGGACAGATAGATCTCTTAACCCAGAGGTCACAGGACAGTCACAGAACCATGGCCTCTGATTGGAAGTGACCATGGAGACGGTGCCCCCCCACCTCCTCCACCTCTGCAGGAAGCTCTGGTTACATGGAGGCGAGACCTGCCCAGATGCCCCTTGAACCCAGCTGTCCCAAGGCTCCCCCTCCCCCATGGGCCATGTCCTTATCCACAGGCCAGACCCCGAGATGCACTGGATGGCAGTTACACCCTGTCTGCTTTCCCTAACCCCTCTCCTCCAGTGAGCCCCCGGGCCCTTCTGCTGTGCTCTTTACTCCTGCCTACCCTCCTCGCCATTTCTGACTTACCCAGAGCCCTCCCAGCTCATGGCACTAAAGAACGGAAATCATGCCTGCCAAATACTGCCAGACACCTTAGCTTGGCACGTATGTCCTACCAGTTGGCCCAATCCCGCCTCTGCAGCCCCAGCTCCTCTCTTCTCAGTTCCCAACCCACTCCCCGCCTCAGCTGCTTCGCACCTGCAACAGGGCAGTCAATGCTCGTTCACACCTTCTCGGACTCACTGCTAATGGGGCCTCCCCACTCTTTTTCTATGTCTGGAAAACTCGGAGCCTCAGCTCAAACAGCACCCCCTCTGTGATGCGGGGCCCTTCTTCCTTGGGGCTCCCGCAGCACCAGGCCCAGCTTTCATCACTGCCCCCAACCCTATGGGGTTGACTCCTGCACCTACATTTCCTGCACCAGATTTGTCCCCGCGACAAATGTCAAGGGGGAAGTGCCCACATGCTCAGGAGCAAACCTAAGTCCAACTGTCAGCTCTTTGGAGAAAGTTCAGCCTGAGATGAGGGACCGAAGTACATCTCTCCTTCAGCAATAAGGGGGTTGAGGGGAAGCCCCCCAGTTCTCCCTCCAGGCCAGCTCCGTGGGCACGTGCCCGTGCAGTCACACAGCGCCCCATGCTCAGAAGGGCCCGTGCTTAGTTTAATGCTCTGCTGTTGTCATCCTGAAATTCTTTATTTTTTAACAAGGACCTCACGTTTCCATTTCGCCCTGGATTCTGCCCCCCACTGCCTCCAGGGCCTCAAAGAGCTCACCTCCGGTGGCCTGCAAGCAGCACCGGGTCCGGCTATGACAGGCAAGTGGCCACTGCTCTGTGTCAGCTTGTTTCCACCCACACAGCCCTGGCGGCAAAGCCGGAGGCCATGTGACTGTGGCCTCTTGGGCAGAGAGAGGAAACAAGGAGCCAGCATGGCAGGCCTGCCTTTGGGCCGCTGTCTCAACAGGACCACGGCCCCGGGGACCCCAAGGGAGGCTCTCCCCGGCCCGCCCATGTGGAACTGCTGTGGAGGGCTTGGGAGAAGCACCCTTCTCCCTGCCGTTTCAAATGCTCTAGAAGTCATCCAAATACGTCTGAGATTTTCCACTTTTGTGAAAAATGCCACTTAAAATCCTTTCCTGTCTTCTGGACAATGTTCCTATTTTTCCGAAGTATCCTATCCTAGCAAAAAACAAAATCTGTACACTAGAGTGTCCGCACAAAAGTGGTGATGATCCCACCTTTAGCTCCTCTGAAACTTTTACTTTCAAAATGCACGAGGTATAAGGAAAAAAACATACACTGTGGCATCAGTGGTTGCAGCTCTGACTCCTGGCGCTTGTGCTCACCAGCAGCCAGGGCCCCCCACCTCGGAGCCTCAGTCTTTCTCACATAAAATGGGGAAGTAATGTCTCCCTGACAGAGGCTGCAAGCAGCAGAGGAAGCCAGCAGCCGAGCCCTAGCAGAGCACAGAGAGTATAATAAATTCCCACGAAATGGTAACTCTGTCATTCCCTCCACAGTCAGAAGGCAATGACCAGGGAGAGGACTTGGTCTGGAGAGAGCTGTGAGTCCACTGCCGTCTGTGGGTGATCCCACATCTCGGGACGCCCAGCAGCACTGAGCCCCAGAGGGTGTACACAGAATGCGGTGAGGTGTTCCCTGCTGGAGGCCCCGGCCCTTGCTACGGTGCTCTGCTCTGAGGCAAGCCGTCTGAACGGGGATGATGGAACAGGACCATAGGCATCGGCAGCAAGAGGCCAGGGGGAGGGGGCATGGGTGCTGGCATCAGAGCCAGAAAGCCCTGGCCTTGAACTTGAATTTTGCCACTTACTGGCTGCTACTTACTGGCTACTTACTTGGGCACTTAATTGAATTCTTCGTGCCTCAGTTTTTCTCATCTGTCAACATGAATAACTATCTTCCTTACAAGGGACCCAGTGAGGAACATGGAGCTAACCCTTTGTCCAGTTACTTTCTAGTCCTTTCCAATACTAACTGCATTGCCCCCTTGGGTCCATTAGGGACCCAATATTCTTATAATAATTTCCCCCTTTTTCTTATGGCAGCATAAACTGGCTTCAGTTTCTTGCATTCAAAAAGAATTCCAACTTTATCCTATTATTAGCAACAAACACCGGTTCCTTTGATCTTCCTGGTGTCTATATACCTCCATCATGATAGTTCCTTTACACTTGCCCTCTGAAAAAAAAAACAAAACTGAACAAAGAACTCCAGACGCAGTCTGACCCACACAAAAAAGAGTGAAACCATTTTCTCTGGGGTTCCATTAATGCAGCCTCAGTTGGCATTTTTTTTCAAAGCAACGCTGCTTATTCACACTGAGCCTTTGGGAATTAGAATCTACCAGATCCTTTTCTTAAAAGCTACTATCAAACCAAGTTCCCTCTATCCTATTAATATTCTGAACTTAATGTAAGATATGAATCCTGATGATTTCAACCCAGCTCAATCTTTTAAAATGTTCTTAAATCTTGGTTTTCCTGCTTTATAAGCTACCCCGTTTTCTCCAGCTCTGTGACCTCCCCAACTTTGATAAGTAGTTCTCCCTCGAGTTAATCTCAAGCCGGGAGTAGACAGGAGACAGCTGGAACCTCCGTCAAGTCTTCCTCCAGATGACGTTATCAACACTCTTAGAAAGCAGGTTTACTCAGCTATGCATCTGCCTAGCTGTGCTATCACCGACCCACGTTACCTGTCTTTGCATAAGGATGTCATTAGAAATTGTCAAGAGACTTCCTGAAACCCAGGCGCCTGGTGTGTGTGCTGTACATCCTCCTCCTTGCCTCTGTTCCGCTGAACCTATTTGTCCCAGTAAAAGGTTCCTTGCTTGGGTGTTTCTCACACATCATTCTTTAGCTTTCCTGACACACTGCACCAAACATCCCATCCACAGATCCACAGAGTCCACTTACGTGGAGTTTTTCTGGTTAGTTCTGCCTCCTTCCATTTTTCACAGCTGTCTCTTTAAAGCCGCTGACTATAAGGCTTTTGTGTTTTTTAAAAACATCATCTGGATTGATTAATCATTGCAATTGATCAAAACAACATAAATATATCACAAAATTTGACAAGTATTAAAAATAAGATTTTATTGGATGTGCCACTTTAATGAGATGGGGCTTCCCCACCCAAGCAGTTCATGTACGTTGAAAATATTACTCATTGCTAAATAAGACAGGGAATGGCATCAATTCTACTCCTATTTTTTATTTGTATAGATTAAAGCACTCTCTCCAAAATTTATTCAGGTCAATAGGAAAATGGGAATAGGAGTTTTGTTACAGCAACGTTACCTTATTCTATGAGTACCTTCTTAGCAAAACGCCATAAATAATCATTTTAAATTTTTAATGATTCATCGTTTGAAAACTTGATCAGGCCAATCTTTCAATTTTTTTATTTTTTTAAAGCAAAAAGAAACTTGGGAAAAAACCTGCGTTAGAAAAAGATCTGTTACCTAGTCATTAGAGTCCTTCACTTTCTCAACCTTGATACTGCATTCTGAATGGTCCCTTTGCTGGGGTGAGGTACCACTGTTAAGATTTAGAATGGGTGAGATGTACGCCTGTGGGTTGTAACATGGGCGAAGGGCAGTTGGGAAGGGGAAGGAGGGAGAGAATCAATTACAGAACGTGAGGCAGCTCCAGAAGACCACACTGCAGTGTAAGCAGTCATGCGGCCACACCTCTGTCTTTTGGAGCCGTTTCCCTGGAATCCAGGGTATGTCTGCTTATCTCCACCTTGGCCATCATTAGTGCTTATGAAAGCCCAGGAGATACAGTCATGTATTTTTAAGGTCCCTATAATTTTTCTGGTTCCAACCAGATTCTTTAGTTACAGAAGAGAACTCTCCCTCAGTCCTCTATTTGCCTTTCTATTTTCTGAGCAATAAAAAATGTGTCAATAAAGCAAGGAATGGATCTCACAGTCTGCTTCTGGCAGCAGGACTCTCTAGAAGTGAGGATGGCTCTCCATCACCACTCTGCCTGCCTCTGAGCCAGTATTTCATCTTTGTTCTCATCATCCATGTATCTTCCTCCTTCCCTCACGTCCTTGGCTTGGTACACAGATACACATCTTTCTACACAAGGTTGCTTCTCCACCATTTAGTTATATCCACTTAAACCCAGACAAGGCACCCATGCCCTCCATTGCAACAGAGTTATCCATTCCATCTCATCAAATCAGAAGAGGTGGATGGCTTTCTTCATACTTTACATAGAGGAAAAGTGAAAGTCGGATTACCCAAGGCACAGAGCAAGCTGTAGAAGACTAGAAACGAAGGCAGGGTCTTTTAGCTTTCCACCTACACTCTCCCACTGATTTCATCCCTGTCAAACAAAGATAATGATGGTTTAAGACACCAAAGGCACAATGTCAACTTGAGGAAGCCTTAAGTGACAACGCACTGAAGGCTGTGTGCTGCCTGCAGCTTTTTACTAAGTCCACCTGCATCTTGAAGGCACAGCACAGGGCAGGCTTAAGAAAGTCCTCCAGTATGCAGAGCTGGAAGACAGAATACAAACTCCTAAAGGCCTCTAATAAGTCACCAAATTTATCAGAAGCCAAAGAATGATGACCAACATTAACAAGGATAAACAAACGGAAGGTGAGAACTTACTGTGTCCCCGATCTTCAGGCCTTCACACTTCCTCTGACCAGGGTAAGATACACCGTCCTGGCAGGTAGCAGTGAAAAAGAGATTGATATCCTCAGGCTGATCCCAGACAGACAGCTCCACTTTAGACCGGATGCTCTGAACAGAGAGAGGAGATGAGGCCAGAACCAATTAGTAAAGGCTGCAGCCAAGATGCTCTCCACACTGGTTCTCTGATGCCCACATGGCTTCCTTTAACTCCGGGATCTCAAGCCAAGGCCAGAGCCAGTGGGCTAGGTTCGCTGCCCCTCCCTCATCCCTTTCATCCTCTCCACACCCACACACTATCTTACTAGCCCTGGCCTGAGGTCTCCCTCTGTGAGCTCAGAGAAGTTGCTAATGGCCCACCTGCCATATGATAATCTCATCTGCTTCCAGGGCTCATGCTCTGTTCCTGCTCGTCTCTGCAGAATCACCCCATCCCCACCCTCAGCTTCAGACAGTGCCTCAAATCTTGCCGTGCGCGCCCCAGACGCTGGGCCTTTGCACGTGCCTGGGATGATGTTCCTTCGCTCAGCTGCTCTTCTCTCTCCTCCCCCGGCCCTCCGTCAGCTCCCTATCTTCCTTCCCCATCAGCTCAGCAGGCACCTCAGATGAGGTCCAAATTCATGAGCTCTGAACTACATTCTGAGAGAATAAGACCTTATACGTGGATTATGTTCTCAAGACAACGGATGAAGCAAAAATCAAGCCAGAATTACCCGACAGATTAGAAAAAATAAAAGACTAAAAATATCAAGTGTTGGAAATGAGTTGGAGCAACTGGGTGCCTCATACCCTGCTGGTGGGAGCGTGAACTGGTACAAGCCTTGAGAAAAAACATTAGGCAGTACCTACTAATGCTTAGGTCAACCTTAGACAAGCAATTTACACTAGGATTATATCCAACAGAGATGTGTACTGACCAGAAAACACGTACGAATGTTCACAGCAACGCTGTCTCTAACAGCTAGAAACTGGAACTACCCAAATGCCTATCAACAGAACAGACTTTTTTTTTTTTCAAATTATGGTGTGTTCATGTAGAATATCACACAGTACAAGAATGAATGAAATGACTACATGTCATGACACTGATGAATCTCATATCACACAGCCCAGAAGAAGCCAGATGCCGAAAGCATACATAGTCTATGATTCTATTTATATGAAACTCAAAGACGGGCACAACTAAAGGTTACCCCCAGGGGACAGTAACAGAAAAGGACACAGGGGTTCTGGATGCTCGTAATATTCTGCTTTTTGGCCTGGGTGGTTCTATACTCGGGTGTATTTATTTTATTTATTTATTTTTGCGGTAGGCGGGCCTCTCACTGCTGTGGCCTCTCCCGTTGCGGAGCACAGGCTCCGGACGCGCAGGCTCAGTGGCCATGGCTCACAGGCCCAGCCGGTCTGCGGCATGTGGGATCTTCCCGGACCGGGGCACGAACCCGTGTCCCCTGCATCGGCAGGCGGACTCTCAACCACTGAGCCACCAGGGAAGCCCTACTCGGGTGTATTTAGTTTGTAAAAAGTCTGTACAACCTTCTGTAGGTCTCCAAGTTTAAAAAATTGACACTGAGAATCTCTAAGGAGGATGTACTTTAGAGACGGAGGCCAAATGAAATAACTGGCTTGTAGTTAGGGCACATCTTACAAAAAGAATTTTTTATACACTAAATACACTCAGAATAGCAGGGTGCACATACTCCGAGAGACACATGCACACCCCTTCCAGATCAACTAACTGACAGCCTTTCAGACTCCCACCTCCTTCTCAGGCGCACTCCAGGGAACAGGGCGTTGGACGGAATGGCAGGCAGAAGTGCTTCCTGCTCTCATGGGGTTTCTTTTCTTTCTTTTTCTCTTTTCTGCTGAGCATGTAGTGTCAAACTTGAATTAGGTAAATATGCAGTTTCCCCAACACATTAACAGCTTGTTGAAAACACTCTCTGCAAGAAATAGTCTCTCCCTTTGCAACAAATTGTCTAAGTGCTTCTACAACTCTAAAAATACTCTCTCTTAAATCCACTTCCTCTTGTTAGTGCCAGCCTCCACTGGCAGAGGGCTTGAGAGCGCCACTCAGCACACACAGCTCTCCTGCTGTTCACAAATCTGTTCTCCCCACTGAGCTGTGAATTTCAAGGACCATATCATATTTCTCTCTAAGACTGAACACAAGCTTTTGCTGAATGGATGGATGGATGGATGGATGTTTTGACAGCAGCTATGGTAGACAGCTCAGGCCTATTGGAAGAAACTTAATTTTTGAAAGACAAGGTAAATTAAAAATTATATATATTAAATGCAAATAAATGTGAAGATGAGGCGAAACAGTTTATCATTAAAGGGCTAGGTAGTCGGAGCTATTTAAAAATTACTTGGGATCAGTCTGATGAAATATGAGGGCCCCGTGGCTCACAACAAGACTTTGGGAGAAAGCATCAGCCATTCCCATCAAGACGTGCTGAAGCCACTACCCGGAAGCATTAATGGGGAACTAGGAGGAGGGAGAGAGCGCACTGGGGACCGGGACTCCTATTCAATGAACCAGTAACTATAACAGATGCAAACAGAAGCCTATATTCTCCTCTGGCCGTGAGACCCCCAAGTTTTGTGTCCACATCTGAAGTTTGTATTATTCCTGATCCCCATGTTGTCTCGGGTAGGAACTGTGGAGATTATTCAGTTCAAACCTCCCATTTTATGGAAGTGGGAACAGAGGCCAAAGAAAGGGCCTTATCCAGGGCCACTGAGCTGCCAGGGGCAGGCAGGCAGGACCAGAACCGGGCCTTCTGGGTCTCCCGGCAGTGCTCTCTGTAGTCACCAGACCGGGCCCTTCTTTACTCGAAAACTGGCTCTGATCTTGGAGAGTGCAGATGGTCAGGTTGTATCCTGGTTGAGTCAGTCTCCCCTCAAAGATTATGAGCTCCTGGAGGGCAGGACTGTGTTCTGTTCACTGTTTTATTCCCACCGTGTGGCATGATGCCTGCCACACGTCAGGCAGTATTTATTTGTTGAACAAATGAATGAAATGGATGGAGTACAGGATATATAGCAGAGGATCAAAGCCACAGCCAGTGCAGTTCTGATGCATGAAAACTTTTGTGTCATAAGATAATTATCTGAAATTCAATTAATTCCTACCAAATTTGCCTCTGAACATGATTCCTTACTCCTCACCCTAGGACAAGAAGACAATGTCAAGAAGTTTAAAGGCTATTAAATACTCAGGCTAGGTCCCATCTGCAACTGCGTTAAGTCAGGCCAGCTGTGGAGTGGGTGGGAGCAGACTTCATGGCAACAACAAAAAGAGAAACATGTGCTCGGAGAGGACTCTGATTCACCCTCCACATGCAGCTCTAGTGGTTTCCAGCTCATTCTTTTCTTTCCCACTCTGAAAAGGGACCCCCCCCCCGCCATGATTTCTCTCTGAGTGCTACCCCCCCCTTTGTCAAGGTGACATAATGCTGGTGGTGTGTGTGGGTGTGTGTGTGTGTGTGTGTGTGTGTGTGTTTGCACGCACCCAGGGCCCTACCTCTGAGCTCTAGAAGGGAACCTCTCACCAGCACCCACTGTACAGCAAAGCTCCACGCTGGTGATCTCTCACAATAAAGAAGTTGGCACAGAAAGAAAAAACGTAGAAATCGAAGCCCAGAGGTGAACGTTTCACACAGTGGAAGCCAAGAACAACAGACTCGATTCTACGAGACGTTACATTAAATGTGCCCTTCCCGTTGTACTCCCTCCCCAGCCTAGAGTCACACCATGGCCATTTCCACTGTTACCTGTGCTCTGCTGCAATCCTCTCAGGATGTCCCCACGGACGGTGTACCAACTATAAGCGAGGTAGAAGTCAACCCCAAAGCACAGAGGTGGCAAGGTGATGCAGAGAAACACAAATGGTCCCATGAGAGCTGTGCTTGGACTGTGGCCGGGGAGAGGAACAGGTGAAAGGACAACCAGAGCCCCTGCACGGGCCAAAGCGCACGTGTGTATGCACACGCGTGCACACACACACACAGGCTGTGCAGGCCAAAGTGCACATGCACACGTATGTACACACACACACAAACACACTGGCCTGTGCAGGCCAAAGTGCACGTGCACACGTACACACACACACACACTCAGGCCCGTGCAGGCCAAAGTGCACGTGCGCACATACACATATACACACACACATACCACCCGTGCGGGTTCAAATCCAGAAGTATGGGCAGCTGAGGCCCAGCCCGGGCCTTCCCGTTTTGCCAGAAAGGACGGCAGCCGGCGGACGGGGTGCTAATCAACGTCAAGCACCAACACACCCGCAACGCGGCCTCCACCAACCAGACTGTGCTCTGAATACCTTGCTGTTTCTATATTTAATCTATTTCTTTAAATTTCCACTGAAGAAAAGGGCAGAAGTAGGGAGTTACCAAGGGTCCCGACTTTTTAGGGTGATATACACATTCACTGTCTTGATGTAGTGATGGTTTCACAGGTGTGTACAAGTGTCAAAACTTATCAAAATATACGCTTTAAATCTGTACACTGTAGTGTTGGTTAATTATCTCTCAATAAATCTGTTTTCATTTTCCAATGAATCTGCAGGCCAGAGTGCACGTACACACACTATCGTTGTGGATAGTATTCCAGAAACGCCCATTTTAAAGGTTGAATTTCACACGTTCACTCATGAGTCACATGTCTTGTTTCCTAACGTGTTCTCTTCCAGACACACCAGTTTAACTCAGAGTCCAGCTACGGTACTAGATTCCCAAAGGTCCTTAGGGGGCTCATCCCAGGTTCCAAACGCAGCTCCTGCCTGGAATAGACCCCCTTCTCTACTCTTCTGGTTCCCAAATCCTCAGCCGCAGAAAGGGCTCCCTGCTCCTCTCCTGACCTCAACCCAGGCCCCTGGATTTCCATTAAGAAAACGAATTTATCTACCATGAATCCTGCTCAGGGCCAATGCAACGTGCCTCAGAGGGAGAGCAGCACTGAGCACTTATGAGATCCCACCCAGGGAACCACCACCACTGTCTCATGCACCCTGGTCTTCAGGGGACCCACACACGGGTGTGGACGTGCAACCCACTTGGCCGCACAGAACGCTGACTGAGCAGAGCGCCTTTTCTATTTCTGGTGCACACCACCCCGCCAGTTCCACAGAACTGGGTGTCATGATGCCCTCCTATATTAAAGTCTCGAGGAGCAGGGCCCTGGGCCTTTGGCAGGAAACGCTGCCGGGGGAGCCCCAGAGCTCTGTCAGCCACCCAGGGCGTCAGAACTCAGGAGCTGACCTAGGATGGAAATGCTGGGGGGTGGCTCCTCCCCAGAAACCCAGGAGAAATCCGCAGCCCACGCCAAAGCCCAGGATGTGATTGCCCCTCAGCCATTGCTTTCCCAAACGCCCTGGCTTGGCAGGAAGCAAGCACTGGTCACTGCACTGTTGACAGCGGTTCCAGCAGCGGCCCCCTGCTAACCCAGGGGTCTCCAAGCCCCGGGACCCCAGCAGGACAGAGAGAGCAGCCCAGGGTAGGCCTCCGGCTCTCGCACTGACTCCTCTGTTCCCTGTCCAGAGCTTGAGGCCCAAGGCATCATGGTGAAGAGTGGCCCTCGGGACGGGGGTGACATTGGGTAGGCCCAGCCCACCGCCGACACACACTCTTCTCAGACTCTCAGCATGTTACGCTTCCACTCACTGTGGGAATCTGAAAACCGCCAAGTGTAGTTAACCTGGAAATCTGGTCTCACTGGGTTCTAAGGTGGCCACTGGATACGATGAGGATTAAAGGTCAGAGATCAGAAAAGAGGACGTTAATATGTGGGGAATAAGTTAGGAAAGGAGAAGGAAGTCTAGTTTCTCGCAACAGGAAGTTCCCGGAGTGAGGCGGGATCACAGCCTGTGTGAGAGGCAGAGGATCCTTAGCTGCACAGAAAGTGGAGGTGCAGAGGAGGACAGAAAAGCAGCCACAAATCCTCACTGCTGCCCACTCACCGCCTTCAGGACACTGAGGCTCCAGGAGACCAGGGGAGGGCTGGGAACCCCCAAGCTCTGGGTCCCCCGTGGCGAGGGCATTACCTACAGCTCCTGGTCTAGCCGAGCAGTAACGCAAAATAAGGCTGGGGTTTCCCTGGTGGTGCAGTGGTTGAGAGTCCACCTGCCGATGCAGGGGACACAGGTTCGTGCCCCGGTCCGGGAAGATCCCACATGCCACGGAGCGGCTGGGCCCGTGAGCCACGGCCGCTGAGCCTGCGCGTCCAGAGCCTGTGCTCCACAACAGGAGAGGCCACAACAGTGAGAGGCCCGCGTACCGCAAAAAAAAAACAAAAACAAAATAAGGCTGCATCAGTAGGGTCACAAATTCAACTGGAAAGGCAGAGCTCCAAATACACATATGAAAATCAGTCATGGGAAAGTAAGATGGTTTTTCTAACACACATGTGATTCCAGAGTGGTTAATCACATTCCCAGGTTAGCCCACATGTCTATTCTACGTAAGTTCAGGACTAACATTATTCCTTAAGCTACATTTCCTCTATGTAGAACTTTGTTTTAACAGGAAGATGCACTCTGAATTCCAATTTGGGAATTACCAGGCCTCATGAGGGGCTGGGTGGGCACTGGAGGCCTTGCAAGGAGGGGACAGCTGAAGGCACATACTTCCCAGCACAAGAAATCATGCTTGTCGTCTTCCCGAGAAAAGGTAGGTCTGAGCCAAATACCTCCTGGGTGTTAGAAATTGAGAGGAAGGAGGGTAGGAAAGAGAAAGGTTTGGGAATCATGGGTGACTGGCTTGGGACATGGCACTGACTGCTAAACTACATCCTTAAGTGCTGTACTTAGTAGAGCAGAGCCGAGTTAACAGGACGGGTTACAAAAGCACAGGATTTAACAGGCCCACTCAGGTTTCCTCTGAGAGGACCTGATTACAATCAGACCCTCAGTGTGCAGACTCACTCTAGTCTGCAGGTCTATGTGGAGCTCCAGAAGCCTGGGGGATTTCAGTCCTGCCCACTGGGAGGCGAAGTCAGTGTGTGTGCTTCTCACTTCTCACCACGGGGAACACAGAGGCCTGAGTCCACCTGAGTCCACACCAGCTCCCTCAGTGGGAGAGGGTGGGGGAAGAAACCAGTGACTTACGTTGTATGCATTGATAATCAGTTGAATTATATTTTTGGAATTTCCGTGTAATATCTCCACCGTTGTTCCAGGTATCAGGGCTGTAAAATTCTTGGGGGGGAAAAAAAAAAGAAAACAGATGAGCCCATTTTGCCCTTCCACACTGTCAAAGAGTGAACGCTGCCCTACTGAGCTAGAACCGTCAGGGCCCCCAGCACTGATTCTGCCACTCTCTCACACCGCAAACTAGAGAAGATGCCACAAGCAGAGGAAGAAGGCACAAGGGAATGGAGTTGTTGCAGTCGGCTGTGCAATCTCGATTCTTGAAGGTCTGGGTGGAAAGGGCCTGGCAAGATGTGTTCCTGAAGCATAATGTCATGCTTCTTCTCGGAGACCCCTCCTCTCTGGCATGTAATGGACAACTCTCTGGAATTCCATCCTCTAAGGTCAATATATTATGGATGTGCTCGCCCTCTCCCCGCCAGACTACACAGGCATCCCCAGGTTCAGTTCAAGGATGCCCTCGACCTGGCCAGCAGAAGTGAAAGGGGAAACTTTTCTGAGGGTCTCAAATACAGCCTCTCTTTTCCTAGGAGGGAAATGAACGTGAATGGTGCCTTCCCAAGGAGGTCTGGTATCTCCGGGTGAAGTCTTTGGCAAAGCAGGCAGCCTTGAAGTGGCTGCCTTTCCTCTTTCACTTGTACGAAGGCCTGAGTATGTCACTTACTAAAGTGACAGAAATTGCTAGCAACACCCGCCACCCTCAGCCTGCCTTGGGCTGGATATGCCTCCCGAGCGAGAGGTCCTTGGTTCTGAGCAAGGCTGGCTTAAGCCAAGGTGGGTCTCCTCCCTCCTGGAGCATCCGGTAGCATTCTCAGTACGGTCTGTGCGACTGACCTCTCTAAAAATGGTATTTGTGAATGGATATGTTCTATCCTGCTATCTTCACTGAGCAACCTCCTTCCCTTGTTTTCATCTTCTAAAATTGATTCAGACTAAAAGAAGATAAAGAACTCAAGAAGGTGTAAGTGGCATTTTATCAATGATTATCTCAGGCAGAAGCAATAGAAACACACCATCAGACAAGGGTTCTTTTGGGGATACTTAAGAGCAGTAAAGAGAGGGGACAGGGGTTGGCTGTTCTGGAGGTGGGGATTAATTTCTCATAACCTCTCAATTCAAAAGATGTCAGAGGTGAGCTGGGCTTCACACTTGGCTCACACGAACACTCCCTGAGCCGTCTGGAGGAGAGTTCTAGTGAAAGGCAACTTGCCTGTGATCGTGGGAAAGAGCACATTCACGAGGGAAACGTATAATGGTGGCCCATGGGATGACCTGGGAAGAGTCTCTCTTAGACAGGGCAGACTCACACACATACTGCTCTGTTCACTCAAGACACGTATTGTTTTCTTCAGAAATTCCTGTCCCAAACTAACCCACTGGTCCCCCGTACTCTGCAGGAAGGCATAAAAGCTCTATAGACTGTGGAACTGGTGATGCAGCCTGCCTAGATGCCTAGTTTTCTTTCTGTACAGTTTCAGTTTATATCTTCCTTCCCTATTCCCTGGGTGCTTCCATTTCATCATCTGAAAAACTATTTCCAAAGTTTTTCTCATTACCAAATTAGAAACCATATGTTTAACTTCCTTGGTATGTACTGCTATATGAACGCTTAAGAGCTTCCTTAATACTATTATTTTCCAGTAGATCGGATCAGGGCTATATTCCACCCTCCTCTGGATCTCTGCCCACACAGAACAGGGCTGTTAACACCCCTCACCCAGCCTCCACACTTCACCTGACCCCACATTCCAATCTCCCATTCATCTCAGGGTCAGCAGGGCCCCCAGATTCAGGCCATCAGCCTCCCTCACTCCCTCCAGGTGTACCTTGTAGAGCATATAATGGTTCTTTGTCACTGCAAAGATGAGGTTGATGTTGTTTTCTGCCAATTTCTCTCCAAGCAAGGCAAGGGATGGATAGTCCTAGGGCCAAGGCAAAAGGCAAGGTTCTAACACTTGTCCCAGGCTGACGCACGAGCACGTGGCTGCCACGTGCGCTCAGTAACTCATCACTTGCCACGATAAGCACCTTCCCCGGGCAGCGCCTTAATAACCACGCCCCATCGGCAGCTCCTTACTGAGAAACTGTGGGGGAGATTCTCCAGGAAAGGACCCTCTGGCACCTACTAAACTAGACTCACTCCTCCTACCCCTCCAACCCAGAATAGAGAAGTGATGAGTGGAGGTTTCCCACACTTGGTCCGTGTTTCCATCCCTTCAGCAGGAATGGGGCAGAGAGGGGAAGTCCCCAGAAGGAGAGCCACCACGTCCGACCACCTACCGTCAACACCTGTTATCTTCCCTCTCTTCCCTAAGACTGATCTTCCTGATCTCCTTGCCCTATTTTTCCTTTTCCTGTGCCCAGTATTGGGCCTGCCAATGTCCCCTACAGGCTCTGCTCAGTCCTCTCATGGCTCAGAATGGGCAGAAGAGGCTGCTGACATTTGGACTAAAAGTTGGGCTGTGGCGGGGGAGGGGTGCAGAGCAAGAAGGGAGGGAGGACACCTCCCTGCTGAGGCAGCTCAGCAACGTCCAGAAGGACTTTTAAGGGCTGATGATGGACGCTGGGGTCCTCATCGGTGAGTTCTACAGTTATCAGGTTGTACAGTTATGAGTTCTTTTTCCAGACTCCATTACTCTTGACCACCTCTTAAAACTGGAGAAAACGGACTAGTCCAGCAAGAATTAGAAAGAATTTCTCTCTAGCCAAACACCAGAATGGGTTTGGGAAGGAAGAGGGTGTAGATTTTGGGAGGAAAAAACTGTACAGCAAGTGTGGAAAAATCTTAATTGTTGGCTCTGGTTGATAGTTAGGTCGAGTCCACTTCACTGGCCTAGCATATGTTTGAAATTCTGCCTAAGTTCTGTTTAATCGCATGGTCCCAGTGACAGGCTCCTGGGAATGCAAGGTCCTTGGGGCTTCTCCTCCCGTGTAGGACACCTGCCACCCCACCCCTGACACTGATGGAACTCAGGGCATCAGGAAACCCATTTCTAGAAGTCAGGAAGTCTCGTCGTCGCTGGTCTTGCCCCGTAACTTCTATCCCAGTTTTTGGCTCTGCTGGAACACAGTCCTCTCCCTCGTGCAAAATCACCTCTCCCCTTTGAGATCCATCCTGTCTCGCCAGGTCACCTCTTCCCTCGACTAAACACTCCCCATGTGGGGGCACAAAAGCAGAAAGCTACAGAAATCCCTGAGAAATGTTCTAAGTTAATGACGAGGAGAAGTTCTAGAAGCCCAGTTGGAGAAGACGGAGTAGAGACCCAGTCCCAAGAATGGGGTGGAGAGTCAGTGAGTAGAGGTCCAGAGGAAGGTGGCAAAGGCCGGCGAGGTCTCGGACCATAGGCGGGGTGGCGGGAGTGGTGCTGGGGTCCCCTGTCCTCACCATCTGGTTGGAGGCAGTGTACTCGTTGGCCTCATTCAGGTGGCACTGGCCGTCGTGAGGCTGCACCAGGCCCCCCAGCTTTCCGTCCAGCGCGATGTGGGGCACGTCGTCCGTTGTGAACACCAGCAGGTGCAGCGCGTCCTTTCGCCAGCCGATCTTCTCCTGAGGGACAGATGGGTGTTAGGCCTTCCTGGCTGCCACCCAAGACTGCCCTGGGGCAGCCTGCCCCTCCCTGCTCCACTCTGTACCTGACAGCCACGCCCCTTGGACGCCTCCCCTTTTAGCCTCCCCTATAGTTCCTTCCACAGAGCAGCCTTTAGTAGCCCCCCAACCTCCCTTCAACACACTCGGCTGGCTGCCCTTGTCTAAGATGACTGATAAGTGATCACTTCAGTCCCCCAAGTAGACACGAATGACTCACAACAGAGTGTTCTAATGACCGACAGACAGATCTGCCTTTGGAGGATTTGAGAAAACCGGCCATCTTTCTGGTAGAAGTAAACCACTCCAATCACGAACTGAACTAGTCTGGTAGTTAAGGTCAATCAGACTCGCTCTTTTCTCCCTTTACTGCTTCACTGTATGGAATGTATCCACTCTTCAGACAGAGGCACGGCTCAATACGAGCTACCTTGCAAGGGAAGGACTCTATTTTTTCATATTTAGACACTGTGGCCCCGATACTACACAAAAACACTCCCAGTCATTACTAGTAGGAGCAGCTAGACCCTGATAGAGGGCAACAAAAACTGGGATAGGGTTGCCTTCATACCAGTAGTGAAACAGCATCCCAAAATACGTGGGTAGCAGGATGAATACAGGAAGGGTTTAAACACCGCTGGGTTATCTACACATGTACACTTGACACTGAAATAGGAGACTGGATTCACAGACTTTACAAGTTAAAAGCTATCACCTTATGGCAGATAAGGGATTGAGGGTATCATCCTCTCTTTCTTATTGCCACAACGATGGATAAAACAGCCTTCAAGAGGTATGATATTTTCTCATTTGCTCCAAAAGCAGCATGGAAATAAGTCACAAAGAGTCAGCCTAACACAAGGAAGAAAAGGCAGTTTGAAAAGAAGCCAAGGAGGACTGAAAGCCAGGAGGCCAGCTGTGAGCAAAGAATTCACCTTTGGGGAATCAGTTTCCCAGACTCTCAACGTTCATCCAACAGACAATTACTGACTTCCTACCACATGCAGTCCCCATGGAAGGCACTGGGTCTAAGAAACAGCCTGTTCCAGACCTCAAAAAGCTTGCAGTCAAGTGGAAACACAGCCTTAACGTATCACAATAAGTATGCTTTTTTACATCTTTATTGGAGTATAATTGCTCTACAATGGTGTGTTAGTTTCTGCTTTATAACAAAGGGAATCAGTTATACATATACATATGTCCCCACATCTCTTCCCTCTTGCGTCTCCCTCCCTCCCACCCTCCCTATCCCACCCCTCTAGGTGGTCACAAACCACCGAGCTGATCTCCCTGTGCTATGCGGCTGCTTCTGAGAAAACCATAATTCAAAAAGAGTCATGTACCAAAATGTCCATTGCAGCTCTGTTTACAATAGCCAGGACATGGAAGCAACCTAAGTGTCCATCGACAGATGAATGGATAAAGAAGATGTGGCACATATACACAATGGAATATTACTCAGCCATAAATACACTTTTAATGGAAACCCGGGGAGGAAGAGAGAAGGCTTCCCAGGGCAGAGGAAATGTCAGCTGAGCTGAAGGTGAAGAGGACCCTTCAAGGAAACTGGAAGAAGAAATGACAGAGGAGGCAGAAGTTGGGGTGGGGAGTGGGTTGCTCTAGGTGCTGGTAAAGGCACAATGACCAGGCCGGGCACGTTTTCAGAACCCAGAGGAAGCAACCTAGAAGGTCCCTAACACAGATGCATTCTAAGCTGTGACAAAACTAATCTACGGTATTAGAAGTGGAGATAAGTGTATTCTCTTGGAGGCAGGACTGGGTGTCTTGAGAGGGGGTGTTAATAACTGGAATATATGGAAAGACAATGAAAACTCATAAAACAATTTTGAAAAACAACAACGAAGCTGGGGGATTCATTATCTAAGGCCAAGACTTATTATAAAGCTACAATAAGTGAGACTGTGTGGTACTGACAAAAGGATAGACACATAGACCAGTGGAACAGGATAGAAACCAGAAATAGACCCACACATACGGTCAATTCGATAGAAGGTATTGGAATAATTAGACAACCATATGAAAAAAAAATGAACCTCAACCCACAGCTCTCACTGTATACAAAAATGAACTCAAAGTGGATCACAGACCTAAAACTATAAAACGTCTGAAGGAAACAAAGAAGAAAAGCTTTGTGACCTTGGTATAGGCAAAGATTTCTTAGATGATTCACAGGATAAAATTTTGATGAATTAGACTCTGTCAAATTAAAAACATCTGCTCTGGGCTTCCCTGGTGGCGCAGTGGTTGAGAATCTGCCTGCCAATGCAGGGGACATGGGTTCGAGCCCGGTCTGGGAGGATCCCACGTGCCGTGGAGCAGCTGGGCCCGTGAGCCACAACTACTGAGCCTGTACGTCTGGAGCCTGTGCTCCGCAACAAGAGAGGCCGTGATAGTGAGAGGCCAGTGCACTGCGATGAAGAGCAGCCCCCACTTGCCACAACTAGAGAAAGCCCTCGCACAGAAACGAAGACCCAACACAGCCATAAATAAATAAAGTGGAAGCCTGTCTACAACAAACAATAAAATACGAGAAATACGAGCTTTCTTTAAAAAATAAAATAAAAAAATAAAAACATCTGCTCTTTGAAAGATACCACTGAGAAAACGAAATGACAAGGCACAGATCGGGAGAAAATGTTTGCAAAAAATAAAAATCTGACAAAGGACTTGTATCCAGAATGTATAAAGAACTCTCATAGGCCAATAACAACAAAAACAACTGAATTTTAAAAGCTAGAGACTTGAATAGACATTTTACCAAAGAAGAGATATGGATGGAAATAAGCACATGAAAGGATCGTCAACAACATTAGTCATTAAGAAAGTGCACAGGGCTTCCCTGCTGGTGCAGTGGTTAAGAATCCACCTGCCAATGCAGGAGACACGGGTTCAAGCCCTGGTTCGGGAGGATCCCACGTGCCACGGAGCAGCTAAGCCTGTGTGCCAGAGCTACTGAGCCTGCGCCCTAGAGCCCACAGGCCACAACTACTGAGCCCACGCGCCACAACCACTGAAGCCCCCGCGCTCCAGAGCCCACGCTCCGCAACAAGAGAAGCCACTGCAATGAGAAGCCCGCGCACGGCAACGAAGAGTAGCCCCTGCTCACCGCAACGAGAAAGCCCGTGCACAGCAATGAAGACCCAACACAGCCAAAAATAATTAATTAATTAAAAAGAAAAGAAAAGGTGCACATTAAATTCACAATGAGATGCCATTAGATAGCTATGCCAATGGCAAAAAAAAAAAAAAAACAGCCCTGAAAATACCAAGTGCTGGAAAGAATGTGGAACAATCAGAACTCTCATAAATTGCTAGTGAGAATACAAAATGTTTTGGCAACTCTGGAAACCAGTTTGGCATATTCTTATAAAGTTGAATATACAATGACCATCAACTCAGCAATCCCACTCTTTGGTATTTATCCACGAGAAATGAAAACTTATGCTCACATAAAAACTACTATGCAAATATTTATATAACAGCAATTCGTGATCACCAAAATTTAGAAACAACCCAAATGTCCATCAGGTGGTGAATACACAGACAAAACGGTAGTACATCTCTACAGCGGAATACTATTCAGCAAGAAAGAGGAACAGACTGCTGATACACGCGACTCGGATGAATCTCCAAAGCACTAGGTTAAGTGAGAAAAGCCTGACTCAAAAGGCAACTTACTGCCTAACTCCATTAAGAAGATATTCACGGAAAGACCAAAATAGAGGGACAGAAAACAGATTGGTGGTTGCCAAAGGCTGAGTGCAAAGGGAGAAGTCAATAACAGACGGGTATTGGGCAACTTTCTGAGGTGACAGAAATTACCTCTATCTTTTTTTTTCATTTCTTTTCTTCATCTGTATCTTAATTGTTGGGGTGGCTCTAAGTTGTTATACCTAAAAAGGGTGAATTTTACTCTATGTAAATCATCCCTCAATACACCTCACTTTAAAAAAAGCTTAAAGAAGTATATACATCTTTTGACTCGATGATTCTACCGCAGAAGACTCTATCTGCAAGAAGTATTCTGAAATACGCACGGCAGTATTTTTACTAATAGTGACAAAACAGGAAAGAGGTGACTACCCTACCAGAATACGGGAACGGTTAAGTAAACTGAGATCTCTCCTTTCCACCATTAGAAATTATGTTCATAAAAAGTATGAAATTATATGTAAACATGTATAATATAAAGTGAAAAACAAAGAATACAGTACTGTAATTACAGTGTGATTACAAACTATGGAAGAAACAGGCATCACTCTCCACTAAAAAGAGAACAGAGGCTGAAACAAAATATACCATAATGATGCTGGGATTGAGATTAGAGGCAGTATCTTTTTTTTCCCCAAACTATCTTTAATAAGTGCTACTTTTAAAAGACTAGGCTTTGAATGCTGGCTCTGTCATTTAACTTTTTCAGCCTCCTTTTCTTCCACGCCAGCTTCTCAAGGGGCAAGCAGGAACCTAAGGAGGGTGACAGCAAGCAGATAGAACTTGGAAACTTGAAAGTGGGCATGGGAGCTTTTTGTCACTACCAACTACCTGTGTAGCTTTGACCACAATTATTTAACATCTCAGAGTTTTTTCTTGTTAGTAAGACAGGAATAATAATACTTAACATTTATTGTTCACCTCCACTATTCCATCACATCTTCACTGCAACCCTTATGAAGGAGGTAATAAATTGTCATCTTGCAGATGACGACACCGGTGTTCAGAGACATTAAGTCACTAGCCCAAGGTCACTGAACCAGTAAGGATCAGAGAAGTCAGATTCAGAGGACCTGCCTCTTATCCGCAAAGCTAACTACCCAATCACACAGGGAGAGCCGAGGGTGTGTAATCATTGAGATAGTTCATCAAAGTACTTGGCAAGCTCTCAACTAACGACTGCTGATCCAGGATAAATGTTTGTTGAATTGGAATACTGCATCTGAAACAGAAATAGCTCCACAAATGAAGAGTAGCATGGCTTAATAATATTAATTCTGTCTTCTCTGAAGTGGACTCTTGTTATGTAAGTGACGTTAACAAACTTGGCCCAGAGGTCGGGCTGCACAGAATGAGATGCTTATTCATTCACTCAGCCTTTTGGGCTTGGAGATTTTACAAGCACTGACTCCACGGAGAATTTACAATAGAACTAATTTTCCTACTGTCTGCTTGGACTATTCTGAAGTCTTAAGTTCTGTATCCACGTTTGGGGCAGAGCTCAGTAGTGGGAAAGTGGATTTTTTTTTTTTTTTAAAGGAGTAACTACAGAATGGAGTGTGGCGTGGGGGCCAGCATATGAGAGCTTTGGCACAGACAAGGCTGAGTTCAAGGGTTTGCTTTTTGAGACCCTAAGTCAGTCACTTCATCTCTCTCAGCCTCAGTTTCTTCCTCTGTAAAATGAAGATAATCCTACTTCGCAGGGTTGATCCTAGGTTAACAAGTATTTAGTACATAAGACACACTAAAAAAGGGGTCTATAGTTACTACTCTCAGACTAGTAATGACTTTTACATTCCTTCTCGTCTCCTTTTGCTTCTTGATGTGTGAGGCTCCACGGTCACTACAGGGACCATGAAGGCTTGCATACCGAAAAGTTTAAAAGCCTTGTATTAATTAAAACCACACACCTAATAGAATGGCTAAAAATTAAAAAGACTTGGCCACATCAAACACTGGGGGAGATGTAGAGGAAACGGAACTGGCAGACACTGCCCATACGGTTCTAAAATGATACATGTACTTTGCAAAACAGTTTAGCAATTTCTTAAAAAGTTAAACACCTACCATATGACCCAGCCCTCCCACTCTTAGGGACTGACCCATGAGAAATAAAAGCCTACGACCACACAAAGGCTTGAACACATTTGTAGCAGCTCCATTTATAATAGGCAAAAACTACCAAATATCCAAAACAAGCCAGATACCCATCTACAGGTGGATGAATGAACTGTGGTGTATCCACACAAGGGAGTACCACTCAGTAACAAAAGAAGCGATCACTCCTTAGCACAGATGACACTCAACAGCACACATGAATCTCAGAACAGTTGTTCTGAGTGAAATAAGCCAGGCCAAAAAGAGTATATACTGGATTTCTGAAGTTTTAACGAACGCAGACTCATGTGTAGTGACAGAAAGCAAAGTAGTGGCTGCCTGGGGAAAGGGGGCAGGAGACGCAGGAGGGAGAAATGACAAAGGAGCACAAATACTCTTTTTGCGGGGGAGAAGGATATATGTTCGTCATCTTGATTACGGTGAATATATATCTCACGGGTATGTATAAATGTCAATATTTGCCCAATTGTACACGTTCAATATGTGTAGTTTATTATACATCGATCATACCTCAGTAAAGTTTTTTTCAATAAAGGCTTGGTGTGCTCAGAAAGTCATTCAAATACAGTAAATTAGATGACCAGACTGAATGTCAATACTGTGCTGGGAATACCAGTTATACATATTCCTTTGTTTGGTGGCAGTGCCCACAAAGCAGCTGGGAGTGTGGGCTCGGATGAACGGCAAACCTCAGTTCATGCCCACATCTTCCCTCGGCTTGTCTTTATGACATTGGGCATGTTAATCAATCTTTCCCAGTCCCAGCTTCTCAGCGATAAGATAGAGATAATAGGGCTTCCCTGGTGGTGCAGTGGTTGAGAGTCCGCCTGCCGATGCAGGGGACACAGGTTCGTGCCCTGGTCCAGGAAGATCCGACATGCCGCGGAGCGGCTGGGCCCGTGAGCCATGGCCGCTGAGCCTGCGCGTCCGGAGCCTGTGCTCCGCAACGGGAGAGGCCACAGCTGTGAGAGGCCCGCGTACCGCCAAAAAAAAAAAAAAAAAAGATAGAGGGCAGAATAGGGTTGTTGAGAGGATTAATAGGGTTGTTGAGAGGATTAAACAAAATGATACACAAAAAGCACACCCCGCTCAGTACCTGCAGGCAGTAAACAGTCAAGAACCGACAGTGATTGTCCTCAGTATTTCCATGGAGCCGAAAATCTGTGACTTAAATCCAGAAACACATGATCTTATTTTTGGATTGTAGGGTTACGGGTGATGTTTATTTCCTTTCTGCTCTCTGCATTTTCTAAATTTTTAGATTGAATGTATTCTCTTTTTATACAAAACTATTTTAAGAGGAAAAAAAGACAGACTGATTTGTTTAGCTAAACTTTTCTCCAAGTCTCTGGGTAAAAACAAGATTTTTAAAAGCCAATCTCCTAAACATGACAGAGGTCAGCCCTCAGATGAAAATGTCACGGGTGGGAGGGACGGAAATGCGCTGGACTCCGAAGCCAGAAATCCAGCATCTGGCCAAGCCTGCAGTGTACCAGCCTCCTCTTCAGTCAAATCTGCGTCAAATCCACCACAAGGTCTGTTCCAGCTGTCCAACTCCCAGTTCCCACGTGCTCAGGTGAGCCACGGACACAGGTCACAGGACTCGCCTCGTCTGTTCCAGGCGCTCAGTGTCCGGTTCCACAGCCCTAGTATGCCTCTCCGTCATAAACAAACAGGCATCCGCGTCCCCCTGGCCTCTCCTCTGGTCTTAATGCTCTCAGGGAAGGAGTGCTCTCCCTCCCCAAGGAAACGCAGCCCCCAAATCCCACCCTCTCTGGAGCACCGTTCCATCCGTCAATTTTCTCTGCGTCCTTTCCTTGTGCCTGAAGATATGCTCACGACCCACTTCTAATAAACACTCTGTTTTTGACCCAACATCTCTCATCACCTGCTAGTCGTAGAGGCAGACTGGCTGCCTCTACTTCCTCTCCCCAGCTCCATAGAATCCGACTTCTCCACACGCCCCTACCGTCTCTCTCACCGGCGGCTCCCAGTCACCCGCCTCCTGCCCCCACACGCACAGTGGTTCTCTGCCCCAGCTGCATGGAAGGTCCTCAAGGGAGCTTCAACTATGCTAACGCCCGGCGGTTCTGATGTGACCTACAGCCCAGCCACGGGGTCTTCTAAAGCTCCCGGGTGAGCCTACTGTGGCGCCAAGGTTGAGAACCTCGAAGCTCACGCTGAGGTCCTGCCGCCAGCCCCGCAGCCATCCTCTGGCCTTGCCCTCCGGCCTCTCTGCTGCCGACCAGGGTCTCCTTCAAGCCCTCCTGCCCTTGGCTTCCTGGACACCGCACCGTCCGATGCCCCCGTCCCCTACGGCTGCTAGCAGATTCCACCTCCTCTCCCGGCACTGGATGAGGTCAAAGATAACACTGTCCCCGAGGAGATTTACCCGAGTTCCATGCATCTGCTTGGACAGCTCGCAATTAATTACCTCTCCCACTTGACCTCCTTCCTAAGCTTTAGTCCCAGGTCTGGACCAAAAGCCAGACATGTCTGCCGTCACCCAAAACTCAACTTCTCCAAAGCTGATGCACCGTCTTCCCCTCCAGGCTTCCCCATTGCTGACAAAGGGACCATCAAATGTTTTATCTAGAAAACTTAGAATTATCTTTTTCATCCTACTTCCCTGGTCCCACCGCAACACCCGTCCAGTCTCGAACTGTCCATTCTGTCTTATAGTCCACTCCCGTGGCCTGTGTTGAGACAGAGCCTTTGGGCAATGCTACGCGTTTTACCCTCCTTTTCCTAAGCCCACTCTGGGTGAGCAGGCGAGGCCCAAGGCTCACCCCTCTCCCAGCCACCAGCCTGCCTTCTGCCACCCGAGGGTGATGTGTTCTGTGACCTACGTTTACTCCAGCTGTTCCAGGCAAATCACACACGTGCAGAGGAGACCATGCTATGTGAAAAGCAGCCATCCACAGACTCTGGACACACGTGTCAGAAGTAATGAGTGGTGGGAGGAGCTGCCGCCAAGCCCAGAACCTCTGACTCCGTCCACTCCCAGGAGGCAAACCCTCTGGTTTTGTACGGGCCACCAGTCCAATCTGTGCTGGGGCCAGAGATGACTTTCTCCAGTTGGAAGCTCAGTGGAGAACTTACCAAACTCTGCTCTGTCCTCAGAAAGTAGCAGAGATCTGGAGCTGAGAGGAGACAGGAAGGGATGTAGAGGCCAGAATAACAAAGAGCACTGCACCTGGCACATACTTGGCACTCAGTGAGGAATGAGTAGTAAGTGGATACGTGAACAAGATCAGGGTTGGGTAATAAGAAAACCTCCCTCACAATGTCCAGAAGTCTTCAATCACATCACTCCCAATTCCACCAACTATTTATTATGCTTTGCAATCCAACAGACATCTTCTTTTAATCATATAAATACAGGAAGCAGTAAGGGGCTAACTTAAGTGAAAATATTTCATCAGATCACCTGTCATGCACTGAGATCTGAGAAAAGTAATGGGAATTGCAGAAAGGGTGGCAGCAGGGCCATGGAGATCATCCAACACGAACTACAGAAGGGTGGAGGAGGGGAGAGGGGCCAGGTCAGTCAGTGGGATGGTTATTGGAGGCCCTGGGCAGCCAGGCCTGGAAGTCAGCCTGAGGAACCTGGGATCCTGAAATGGCAAAGAGAGAACAGTAGTCCATGAAAAGGGGAAGCAGAATGGAAGTGGAAGGCCAGGCCTTACAACCTCTGAGAAAAGAAATACAGACTGGCTCCTCCCAAGAGTGAAGACAGACTTGCTGGCTTGTTCACCTCCAACACATGGCCCCAGAGACAGTGAAATAATGGCTAGGGAGTAAGGATGCCATTTCTCTGTCTGAGGACATGAAGCTCTGGCCTGTGCGGCAATTTGGTTTCTGGGGTTGGAACGAGTCACACGCAAGGGGCTACACGGTCTGACAAAGAGGAAGGTCACTCAAAGGCCTCCGTCCTCCCCCGCCCACCTCCAGACTGTCCCTGGGTGCCCTTGAGCTGCCCCACCGCACCTGGATGTTTATCCACGTGGTAAGGTGGCTCCGTGGGGAAGCCATCGGGAGTGGAAAGCTTTTCTGGGCGCCAGCTCCAGGCACGCTGAGCTTGGCACACAGAATGGGTGTGCACGGCAGAGTTCACGGTCACGCAGTTTAAGAGGGTGCAGTGAGGACCAGACAGGCTAGAAGGAGCCACTGTAGAACAAAAGCACCCGTGGGTTACTGGGCAGAAAAGCTGCCTCAGAGGAAATAAGTAGCCCCTGAAATTTGGAAAGAACCTCCAAGGTTGGCTCATCCACGCTCCACCCGTGCAGGGCTCTTTCATCCGGCACCTCCTCCGCATGGGCCTGGGGTCCCCACTCAGACTCACCGCCGCATCTGGCAGCCTGCTCCACAGCTGAGCAGAGGTCTTCCCTAGAAATTTCTCCCTTGTCTTGAACTCTAACCTGCTTCCCTGTGGCTACCCAGGCTCATCCCCTGGAACAGCCCTCTTCTGCAGTGATGTCTGAGGTCAGGTAACACGCTTCTTCCTGTGGTGTCTCTCTTCTTGGTCCACCTTTAACCGCTCCTCAGAGGTGTGGTTTCCAGCCCCGGCACCACCCACTCACCCCTCCCTGCTCTCTAGCGTTCAGCGTCTGCCTTAAACACAGCCCCAGAGGCAGACGCAGGTCCCTGGATGCGGTCTGCTACAGAGGAAGGCAGGGCTGGGGCTGGGGCCTGCAGGCCCTGCAGCGCACGGCCCGTGTTTGGCAGCCAAATCTTCTGACAGGCTCACAGAAGCCTGCGGGTCCCAATACCCACGTCCTAGTGACTTGCTTATACACAGGGACCACGGCAGAGCATGACAAGTGTGAGAGAGAGGCTCACGGATACCCTGTGGGAGGGTGCACGGGAGGGCCCGGAACACCGATTCCTGGGAATCTGAGAAGAGCTGACGCCCCACCCAGCGGCCTTAGAGGACACGGGCGGTGGGGCCCACCCGAATACAGCCTGGCTTGCTTGTTCTGAGACAAGGCCCGCAGTACTCTCTCTGGTAAACAGTGTTCAGTATAGGGGAGGCCTAGATCAGGATGCCGTTTCAGCGAGGACAGAAACACTAGCCTTAAATGATGGGCTTCTCTGTTCTCGATGCCAGTCTAAGTTAAGTAAAATCGATGGCCACCCAGACAGCTGGGTCCTCCAGCTGGGTGTCAACATAGCCCACGGGCCTCAGTTGTCACTGAAGAGTCACCAGCCACATGCTCCCTCACTGCGAAAAGGAAGCACCATCTGAAAAAGTGTCTCCACAGCGCTATCTGGGAGAGCTGAACAGAACCCACGGTTCCGAGCCACCGTGAATTATAAATGAAAAGGGGGGTATCAGTGTTCCCGTGTCACAGATGGGGAAGCCAAGGGCAAAGACAAGCAGGCTGGGCTTCCCTGGTGGCGCAGTGGTTGGGAGTCCGCCTGCCGATGCAGGGGACACGGGTTTGTGCCCCGGTCCGGGAGGATCCCACATGCCACGGAGCGGCTGGGCCCATGAGCCATGGCCTCTGAGCCTGCCCGTCCGGAGCCTGTGCTCTGCAACGGGAGAGGCCACAACAGTGAGAGGCCCGCAAACCGCAAAAAAAAAAAAAAAAAAAAAGACAAGCAGGCTCACCCAAAGGGCTAGACTCCAGCAGCGCACCAACCGTGGGACAGTACCCGTGGTCTCCCTAGAAAACCCGGAGGCTGCCAGAGCCATGTTATAACTGTTTCTGATAAACAGGAAACTCTTAGTTCCAGAGAACAGCAGTACGTGCAGCTGTCTTTCCCGGGACAGAGTCAGTCCTGGCTCTACCACTGGCAAACCGGGTCACGTGGGAAATCGAAACGGTTCCTTAGAGGAGGACTTTTCCTTCTTTGGAAGCACACCCCTCCCACTTCTCCACTCTTGTGTGGCCACAAGAGACGGCAGGTTATCTAAGGTCAAGGCTGAGAACTCCCATCTTTGGAGCCGGGAAGGTGGGTACAGTTCCATCTCTGGCTGTGTCATTTCCAGCTGTAAGACCTTCAAGAAGTTACTCAACCTTTCTAGGGTTGTTTCCTTATCAAAAGCAGACAGTACAACCACCTTCAAAGGATTAAGTAAAACAAGCCCCCCTGAGGTGCTTGGCATAGAGCCTGGCTCTCACAAAGCATGCAGCCAATGGCGATCAGTAGCGTCATCGCACCAGAGCCTCAGGGCCAACGACGGGGAGGCAAAGAGACCAAGGTGACCCTTGAAGGGGAAGAACACTGTGATTCAACCACTGGGTCCTACCAGGGCCAGATGTTCTATAGTGTCCGTGCACTCCGCCAGTACCTTAGATTGTCGTATAGGCATCTGTTGTCCAACTGCAGTGATGCTCCCGGGGACAGGAGCTGTGGCTCAGTCATCTGTGCAAGCCTCACAGCAGCTTGTGGGGCATCTTGCAGACTGTAAGTGCCCAACAAATTTCCAGAAGTCAAAACTAAAACACTCTGTACACTGACCTTTCAGGCAAGCACACAGAGAGAACAGGTCTGGGGAAAGAAATGAGGAAGGAAAGGGGGCTGACCTGACCAGCCAAGGGGCAGACCCTACAGCAGATCTGAGCTTGGGGACTAAGGAGTCTTGATTCCTACAATGCACTTAAGGAAAAATAAGGCTGAATTCTTTCTGTAATTCGCTTCCCCAATCATGTGGACATTCAAGCCTATTTCTGTCACTTTGTAACAGTAAACACGTTCTCACCAGTAGTTTGTTTCTCCCGTTTCCGTCCATGCTTTGCAATGAGAAATCTTTTTTAAAAATCTGTCTGTGGTTCAACTTAAGAAGGTCAAAAATGTCAATATTCCTTTCCTTAGGGAAAAGAAATCTCGGCCCATGACTCAGGATTTAGACATTCATCTAGAGCCCAAGCCCTAACAATATGCAGTAGAACATGTCTGACGTAGACTCTATGCAAGTCCAATCTGAACTAAAGAAAAACGTTTGTAAATATGAGGCTGAACCATATGAGTTTTCTATTTTTGTAGGAGAAACTATCAATGGTCAAATATTAAATTTCATTGATAGTCACATGTCCATAATTGCACATGGTTCCATTTAATGTTTACAAATGAGTTGTTCTATTTCCTTTCTAGTGGATCTGAAAGCTCAAATCGAATCCGTGAGGAGGGGGACTTTTTCTCATCTTTTTCTAATTTTCTTCACCGTACCTGCCACTGAGCACTTACTGGGCACACAATAAACATTCCTGAGCTGGAAAGCAGAAGCAGCAGCTGTGAGCGGGGCAGTGAAGCCTACAGCACAGCTCACGGGCAGAAGGCAGAACAAGGACACGTCCCTCCAGGGACTAAAACAGTCGAGTGATTCAAAAGTACACAATAAACCAAAACCATGTGCAAAACAGAAAGCCAGGGAGGACCTTTACCACCTCCGACAAAAGCACGGCCCGGGCACGGGCGGAGCGCCTGCGTGCCCACCCACAGCCCCACAGCCTCACGTGGGCTACAGGGAAATCCAATACTCTCACGGGCTTCACAAAGACACCGAGCCAGAGGAAGAGCAAGCAGGGTGGGTTGCATTAAGCCCCAGAAACCGTGGTGCAACTTGCTGGCACAAACGGCTCACACATGCCGAGACAGAGAACCCAGACTGCATGAACACAGGACTTACGGGGGCATCCCCTCGGGGGGCATGAAGGCGTTAGGGGCCGCTGCCTTCCTTGAGGAAAGGAAGGCAGTTTTCTACGTTGCTCAATTCACGCGTGGAAAAATGACAAGTCTCAGGTCTAAAAGAAATCAGGCCACAAGTCCGAAGAGGCCAAATCAACTCCGGGGGAGGCTGCGCTGAGCGAAAACCTCTCCCAGCCGAGCCTGCCTCCAGGAATGGGGAATTCTCCACCCTCTCCTGGTATCTGCAGCAGCCCCTGCCTGGCCTGGAGCTCAAGCCTGAACCAGGAGAGACAAAAAGCAAAATCCAGGGCTCTGGGCAAAGGGGCACAATGCTGTGACGAGTCCTTTGCACTGAGGACAGTGCACAGCTGGAGGGCATCCTGGACCTCCTCCCGTCCAGCCCCACCTCCCTGCAGCCTCCAGAAGAGCACTCAGGCCGCCACAGAGCCGGTTAGTAGCAGAAGAGGCATAGCTTGAATCGGGACAACAGGACTCTGAGTCCTCTCTGCTCTGCACGGCACTGTCGCTACTTCCCAAAGCACCTGGCACAATGTAATAGACAGGGCTTGGGCTTTAGAATCAACTGGATCTGGTTCAAATCCTGGCTCCACCCCTTTCCAACAGTAAGTAGAGTGAACCCTGTGACACTCAGTTTCCTCACCTGTAAACTGGGGACAAGTACCACCAATACACTGAAGGACTGTTGTGAGAATCAGAGATAGTGTATACAAAAGAGCTGGAGCACGGATGACAGTAGAGCAAGGGCAGCCATCATTTTGTCTCCAGAGGCCCACAGAGTCTGTATTCCTGCAGAAAGTCTTGTTGGAGGAAGCCGTTCCTCCAGCCCCTCTGGGGATGTGGTCGCCATTTTAGATTAGGATGCTCTCGCCAGCCAAGGAATAAAGGACCCAAGCCACACCAAGACTTTTCACTCAGCAATGCAAATTTACTTCGTTTGCTTTAAGACTTACTTATCCACCTATTTCTGAGGACACACAATGCTTTAAAAACTTAATAAATAACGCAACATTAGATAATCAAGATTAAAACAGAAAGGATAAGAAGGATAAACGTTAGGGGGCTAGAAGATGAAGCCAGAAGGGAAACAGGCTGGGTTGCAGGGACCTGATTTTTCTGTCTGACGGGAGAAAGCAGCCCATAGAATCCATGTGGCCAGGACGTACCCAGCCAGGCTTAACTTTACAGGGAACTTCTTTAACCTGAGAGCCATGGAGAACAGCAAAGCCATGACTGACAACTCAGAGCTGGAGAGAGCTGGACCACCTCGCCCTCTGTCTTCCCAGGGCACCAGCTCTCCCTATTTTGGGAGAACAGGAAAGCAGCCATGGTTCCAGTCTGAACCATTCATCACACTTGCACCTATACATTTTCAGAATAAACAACTTAGAGTCAACTTCTAGAAAAGTCCCAGGAGAGCAATAAAAGCGGTAATGGGAGAAACTATTATTCAGACCAAGAAAAAGTATAAACAAGTTTAATAATAGGTTTCGAGGTAAAGATAAGAAATTATGGGTCACGGCATTCCCTCATCCCAACCCAGGCCGGTACAGCATTGGGAAAAATGCCTGCACTGGTGACAGAGGGGTTCCTACTCTTCAATGGCCTCTCCTAACAATGTGACCTGCTGGGGGGAAAGATGGCAACTGAAAACTTCCACTCGTGGAAGCAGTTCTACTTCCTAAATCGAATCCTAAGTAGAAACAGACTGTTTCCTTCTTTTTGCAAAGAGCAGCTTTCCAGGAAATGTAAAGTTGGCCTTGGGGGTGGGATTTAAGACCAGTCATGTGAGCATTCCATACCCCTAAGTCCCTAAAGTTGGTAACTAACAGTCCATCCAGGGAAACCAGAGTGAGACTGAAATCAGAACAAAGAGCCTCCTGTGGGCTATGAAGCAGGCCTGTTATCAGCTCCGTCTCCAGGGCATGGGGTCAAAGGAAGCGGAGCGTGCACTGCTGCCGGGGCTGCCCAGCCAGCTCCAGCCTGCAAGAGACGCCTCTCCAACTGCAGAGATTACAGGCCTGCTGGCTCTGTCACATTCAGTTTTCAGGATTAAGAGGAAGGGCCTTTAATCTGGGCAAATCAGGAGAAGGCAGAAAAGTCAGTCAACGAAGTAAGGCATGCTTAGGGCTTTTAAAAAAAACTTTAAAAACCTAATTATCACTGGAACAAATGATATCTGGGATTTACTTCAAATAATGGGGAATAAACTGGTTAGGAAGGCAAATGAAACAAGATTGGCTACAAACTGGTAACTGTCCCAGATGGACCATGGGTACATGGGATTTTATTTCACTATTCTCTCTACTTTTATATGTTTGAAATGTTCCGTTACAAATTTTAAAAATCATACCTTATTTATTGTGAAAATTTAAGTAAATATAAAATAACACAAAGAAGAAAATAAAAACCACACCTAATCCTATCACCAGAGACAATTGCTGTTAACACTTTGGTCTATTTATTTCCAATCTTTTCCAGATTTTTCTTTCTTTTGTTTGCAAAATAGGGTCAGACGTCTATGCTGTTTTATCACGTGCTTTCCTTTCCTCTCTTAATTTATCTTAAGTATTATTCAAGTGCTCAAATATTCTTTTAGAGTGTGATTGTTATAGCCTTTAGACAGGCCATAATCTATTTCCAATATTTAGCAACTATAAATAAGGCTGTAGTTAACCAGGAAGATGACGTTATAAATAGGTGATTTCAAGTGAGAAAGAAATTGCTTGATAGGTACCCAAACACACACTGACAGCACAAAGGAAAAGAAATGGTGAGAATAAAAGCTGGGATCTCATCGACTGCATAATTCCAAGCAATTAGTAACTTTCCAGGGACGCCCCATGACAAAGGCCAAGGTGGGGAATAAGAGAAAAATGCCAAAAGATATAAAACTGAAACACACACTAAAGTGCCTCTCAGGCCAATAATAATTCGTAACCAGGTGCGGGCACTGAGTTGAAGAAATCTGCTTTGAAGCACTCGAGTCTTGAAATACTGAGTTTTCAAAGGGAAGGATATTTTCATGGGTCTGGGATGGCACAGGAAGGTTCTGTGGGCTAAAGAGCGAATCAAACGGCTTCTCGTGGACCACCGCGCCTCAAGCATTCCATCATGCCATTCTGATTCATCTAATTAAACAGAATTAATATAACTGGACAGTGCGTAGGCTTGTCACTGGGTTCTTCCCTTCAAGCCTTGAAGACAATTTCCTCCCCGGGAAAGAAAACCCACAATATTCCCACGATTGGGAGATAAGAGGGATCTCGTGTTTTCCCTGCACTATTTGTTCCTGCCAAGAGTGGATTTGGCAGGAAGTCCCTGAATATAACACCCCATAGAATCAATAATCTGAATGCCAGTCAAAAACATAATTTTTCTTTCTGAAGGAAATCCATAAACTGTCTATTCTGTGATGCACTTGAAAGATTCAGAGCTGAACACATTCTAGCTGTGTCCCGTCTGGCTTTCTTGGGCTGCTACGAAGCATCAGGGGCCTCTGAATCAAACCGTTCTGCTCTAGCCAGCGGCTGGGCAGGGGCCGCTCTGCAGCCGTCCTGGGTAGGGGGTCACTGTGAGACCGTCCTCTCCGGGGTGGCCCCAAGGACACAGGGACGGGCAGAAAGGCAGTGGGACCAAGAAGAGGACTGAGGAAGCTGTGCTTTCTTCACATCTTTCTTTCCCCTTATCCCTCCTGTCTACCATTTCAGTTTTTTATTTCGGAAGGGACAACCGTGACTCTCTTTTCATTTTGTCGAGGACCAAGAGGAGGAGAAGTGAATCTGTGACACACTAAACACAGGCTCTCTGAGGTCAGACGTGCGGCCTCTCCAAACTGAGTTCTAACCTCCTTACCCAGCCCTCCCCCAGACATGAGCATCCCAACCACCGCCCTGTTGCTGAGCCCACCAAAATGGTCAAGAAAGCATTACCAATCATGCATGGTATATGGTGACCACTATGGAAAAAGTGTTAAAGTATGTGTCAGAATAGCAAATTCAAGAGTGATATTTATTTTTATCTTTTGTTATTGTTATCGGGCTGTCTTGATATAGAAAATTATGTTAAGAATAAGTTATTACCAACATCCCATTTACATATTTTGCTGAGACTGGAATGTCTCAAAGCATGAGTTCATTTCTGACCTAAGTCTGTGTCCTCCCCGCTGGATTCACATATCACAGAGAAACACGAGAAAAACAAACAAACAGAAAGAAAACCAAAGATGACAAGCGCTTCTCTTTTTAGCTGGATTCCCCAACAGAGCACTCTTTAATGCTTACCAAAATTGGGCCATAAAATTCTACAAGATTTTATGCATATGGCTTGACCTTTTCTTCCCCCTGCTCCCTGTCCCCAAAAGCAGCAAAAAAGCCAAATATAGAAAAACAGAACAGCTGTCTGCTGGCAAAGACAACATCCCATTGTACACAGCCACACCCTGACACAGACACACACCAGCCCTAAGCCACCCCTGCACGCCAGCTGGTTTGACTTCTGTAGATCTTCCCAAGGGCCCACCGAGCTCACCCTCTGATGCAAGAGTGGACAGGAGGCCACAGGCTGCGATGACCCAATATCTGCAGGCAGTGCCAACGCACATCACCCACACCGACACCTCTCCGTCGACCTCCCACGCAGGGGCAGAGCCAGAAGGGAAGGTTACCTTGCAGACAGCCGCCTGGAGCACTGCGTCAAAGCCGCCCTCGGGGGCATCGCGGTTCCGGGACACCCTCTGCTTCCGAACTTCCTCGTTGAAGCTGTCCACTCTGTCTGTGAGAGGCAGCAGATGGCGGAACCCAAAGGAGGGGACACAGTTTGGGAATAGCTTGTAACTGGAGAGAAAGAGGAGAAAAGTCACTTTTCCTTCCTTGTCCCAAAATCTTAAACAACCAAGTAACTCTGCATTTACTGAGTGCCTTGAACGGCACCAACGAATACTCAGCACCTACCACACACCCCCGGGACAGACACAGTGGGGGAGCACAGAGAAATAACCTAGTCCCTACTCTCCAAACACAAGCTCTAAACTGCGGGCGAGACAGCACATACCAGGCTGTAGGCGAATGAAATGGACAACTGGGTCGTAGGAAGTAGCGGTTAACAGTGGGCTACCGCGGTCAGAGGAAGGTGTCACGGAGGCGCCCTGACGCGGGCCTTGGAAGATGCAAGCGCCTGGTGGGACAGGCACCGCAGCCTGGGCGGCACCGAGGGGAAGGAAGGCTCTTACAGGCTGAGGAAGGCGGGCCATGTCGAGTGAGGGCAGCGTGAGCAGAGTGACTCTACGAAACCAGCTTCTTACATCGACTCTGCTGCTGCCATGTGATAAAGGATCACATAGCCCCTTCGTGTCCACCCACTCAGAGACCACCAGGACGTGCTGGCAACCGAGCAAACACTAAATGCAACAGGAATGAAAACGTTCTGTTTCTTCGTTCATTTATAAATACTGGAATGATAAAGCAACAGCTCTCCTAGACACAAAGAGAAATCACTGAGAAGCAAACCATCTTCGAATGGAAAATGCTACCTGGAAATCTGGAAAGAGGGAAGTATTGCACCTCAATAGGAGGTTAATGCCATGTCTTTCTCCTGAATATTGGGTGTTCTCATCTTCAGTTTGCAGTGCAGATGGCCCCATTCCTGGAGGAAGTTACAGCCCAATCACATCTGCAGGAGTTTCACTTGGCTATATAACCAATGAAATAGGAAGAGGGGCCTTACATTGTTTCCAAAAAGGTTCACTGGGTAAAAGGGGAGAGGGAAGTGCAAATGCAAGGGCCCTGTGGCAGAAGGGAGCACAGAGAGCCCAAGGTCAGAGGGAGGCCAGTTAGACTGCAATACAGGGAACAAGGGCAAAGATGGGCTATGAGGAGGCTGGGGAGGCAAGCTGGACCAGACTGTGCAGGTCTGTGGCCATGTTAAGGAAGCCTCTCTTTCAGAACTAAGACAGAAAGCAAACAGCAACAGAGAGGCATGAGGGGAAGGCTTCGTTACCTACCCAATTCAAGCCGTGTGCGTGGGAAGGGAAACCGGCTTAGCAACTCCTAGCAGCTCCTGCCTCACTGCCATCAAGAAGGGCAGCTGGGGCAGGTCTGAGAGGCTCCCCTCCTCCCCGAGAGAGGCAACCTTGGGCTTTCTAAGAGGCTCTCTCATCCCCTCTAAGGGCCTACGGTACCTGCTCCAAGTCACTCGCAGCAAATCACCTCTGCAGGGTCAACCGCACTGCCATGATGGCCACGGTGCCTCCGGACAGGGAGAGCTGCGAGCAGCTGTCCCCACTTGCCGTCCCTTTGTTTCGCTCCATCCTCCTTCCCCAAAAATCTTCACCCGCCCCTTGTGTTTGCACAGGTCAGGCTCTTCTGTAACCCATGCCACCCAAGCGTTCTATTCTCATCTCAGTTCCCCATAAAGACAAAGGTCATGGAAATTGCATTCCCAGCTGGAAGCAGGAAGTAAGCTGAGGTCCCATCATAGTCATCTGACAAATAGATGGGCCCAGGAGGAAGGAAATGTACACAAACTCTCACTCCCCTCCCTCACCCTCTGAGCAACTTCACCCTTCTGTGCTGTGCTGGGCCATGGCTGCGGACTTCAGGTGTTTACTGTCTCGGTTGACGGGGTCGGTTGAGGAAGGGAGAAGAGGAACAAAACTATGACTGCTGCTCAATGAGGAAACCAGAAAAGCTGTGAAAAGCTCAGCTAAATTAGTTCAGCGTTTTTTACCTCTTCCCTTCCTGCAAAGGGGAATAAGTAGATATATTTTTACTGTGGAGAATTACTATTAATAATCAGGAACTAGAACATGTGTTTGCCAGAGAGAAGACTTCATTGCAGAGAATTTATTATAACCAAACCAGAATCACCTCTTAGTGAGAGGAAAACAGCTTTGTCACACAGGCTCTGTTGAATGTCTCCATATTCTCTGGAAAACAATGTCAAACTGTGTCTAATTTAACCCCTGGAAGAGCTGTCTGAGCGACCTGAAGATTTGGGTGTTTGAGGGTCTCATGCCAGGAAGCCCTCCCACCCCCAACTGTGTCTGTGCTATAGGACCCCAGTTTAGGGCCTACTAAATCTTTACTGGATTAAGAATTATGAACCAGGAAGATGAATAAAATACATATGCTTAAAGAGCCTGGGGGAGCATGTGTGTATAAAAAGTGAATCCTATTTGCAGATGCTAGATGTAGGCAAATCCAAAAAACAATCTAATGCTTCAGGACACCATTGTGGACCATGGAGCTGACAGGGCAAGACCTCTCCTCTTCCTCTAAATAAAGAGAACTGCTGGGTAAAAATCTAATCTTCAAAAATGTTAATATGTAGCCAAGACTGGAAGCTTAGCGGGGAAATCCCAGGTGCCAGGAACAGAGAGAAAAGCATTGCACAAATGAACGGACTTAAACTAGGTGGGAAGTGAGCAATGATCTCCTGGCAAAGGGATCCCTCACCCCCCCGCCCTAGCGTGTTGGGGCCTGACAGGTCTGGGGCTTGGGGCCAGGTTCTAACAGGGACAGATGATGGCCCTCAGGCCAGCGCAGGGCAGAGCACTGGAACAGGGCTCTCTGCATAAAGATGAGTGTTACAAAGAGCTGCCCTGTCACTAAAATCAAACCCAGAAAAATTCCAGCCACTGGCCTGGGAGGGAAGCAAGGAAGATGCACTCTGGGCTCATGGTGAGATGAATCACCCATAAAGATTGTAACTCCAGGCCTAAACAAGTCAGAATTCATTACTTTTACAAGGAAGGAACCCCCCTGCTGAGAAATAAACAGAACTAGTCCCACAGTGAAACCCAGAGGATCCTAGCATCAGGGAACAGAAAACCACCCTGCAGGGACGTCAGTACCCCTGGGGCACGTGATCCCCTAATGGAAAACAACCTCTGAGGAAGAGGAGCTAATGAAAAAGTTATAGACCCCATGAGAAATAAACTACCATGAAAGAATATCAGCAAATTCAACCAACTGCAGGATCTGCAGTTCAAGAAACAGGTAACAAAATTATCTAAAGTACATTAAAACAAAGATATTTAAAACATTCAAGGAGAAGGAAAAAATACCAAAGACTAGAATGGGATATTATTAGGAAGAAAAAGAAATCAGAAGGCTATGAAAAAACAGTATGAAAAACAGAAGTCTAAAAGAAAGAACCAAATAAAAAATAGTCACTCAAATTCAAAAATGAAACTTCAGTGTATGGATTAAAAACACTGAAGAACAGGGTACTGCCACAAAAACCAAAATACGGATCAAAGGAACAGGATAGAAAGCCCAGAAATAAACCCATGCACCTATGGTCAATTAATCTATGACAAAGGAGGCAAGACTATATAATGGAGGAAAGATAGTCTCTTCAATAAATGGTGCTGGGAAAACTGGACAGCTGTATGTAAAAAAATGAAATTAGAACATTCTTGGAACTTCCCTGGTGGCGCAGTGGTTAAGAATCCACCTGCCAATGCAGGGGACACAGTTTTGAGCCCTGGTCCAGGAAGATCCCACATGCCGCACAGCAACAAAGCCTGTGCGCCACAACTACTGAGCCTGCGCTCTAGAGCCCGCAAGCCACAACTACTGAGCCCACGCGCCACAACTACTGAAGCCTGCATGCCTAGAGCCCGTGCTCCGCAACAAGAGAAGCCACCACAATGAGAAGCCTGTGCACTGCAACGAAGAGTAGCCCCTGCTCGCCACAACTAGAGAAAGCCCACACGCAGCAACAAAGACCCTACACAGCCAAATATCAATAAATAAATAGACTTCTTTTTTAAAAACATTCTTTAATACCATACACAAAAATAAACTCAAAATGGATTAAAGACCTAAATGTAAGACCAGATACTATAAAACTCTTAGAGGAAAACATAGGCACAACACTCTGACACAAATTGCAGCAATATCTTTCTCAAGCCATCTCCTAGAGTAAGGGAAATAAAAATAAACAAATGGGACCTAATTAAACTCAAAAGCTTTTGCACAGCAAAGGAAACCATAAACAAGACGAAAAGACAACCTGCAGAATGGGAGAAAATATTTGCAAACGGTGCGACTGACAAAGGATCAGTCTCCAAAATTTACTAACAGCTCATGTGGCTCAATATCAAAAAAAAACAAACAACCCAATCAAAAAATGGACAGAAGACCTAAACAGACATTTCTCCAAAGAAGACATACAGATGGCCAAGAGGCACATGAAAAGATGCTCAACATAACTAATTATTAGAGAAATGCAAATCAAAACTACAATGAGCTATCACCTCGCACCCATCAGAATGGCCATCATCAAAAAGTCTACAAATAATAAATGCTGGAGAGGGTGTGGAGAAGACGGAACCCTCCTACACTGTTGGTGGGAATGTAAATTGGTACAGCCACTATGGAGAGCAGTAAGGAGATTCCTTAAAAAACTAAAAACAGAGCTACCATATGATCCAGCAATCCCACTCCTGGGAATATATCTGGAGAAAAACATGATTCGACAGGATGCACGCACCCCAATGTTCATTGCAGCGCTGTTTACAATAGCCAAGACGTGGAAGCAACCTAAAGGTCCATCAACAGATGAAAAGATGTGGGAATTCCCTGGCAATCAGTGGTTAGGACTCTGCACTTCCACTTCAGGGTGCACGGGTTCAACCCCTGGTTGGGGAACTAAGATCCCACAAGCTGTGTGGTGTGGCCAAAAAAAAAAAAAAGATGTGGTACATATATATATACAATGGAATGTTACTCAGCCATTAAAAAGAATGAAATAATGCCACTGCAGCAACATGGATGGACCTGGATATTATCATCCTAAGTGAAATAAGTCAGACAAAGACAAATATCATATGATGTCGCTTATGTGTGGAATCTAGAAAAAAATGATACAAATGAACTTATTTACAAAACAGAAACAGACTCACAGACTTAAGAGAACTGAGCTTATGGTTACCAGGGGAGAAGGGTGGGGGGGGGTGGGGATAGATTGGGAGTTTGGGATTGACATGTACACACTGCTATATTTAAAATAGATAACCAGCAAGGACCTACTGTATAACACAGGGAACTCGGCTAAATATTCTGTAAAAACCTAAATGGGAGAAGAATTTGAAAAAGAATAAGTACATGTATATGTATAATGGAATCACTTTGCTGTACACCTAAAACTAACACAACATTGTTAATTGACTATACTCCAATATAAAATAATTTTTTTAAAAAAAATTGAAGAACAAAATGATAAACTGGAAGAAATTTTCTATTATGAAGCTAAGGGAAAGAAAGAGGTAGAAGTTATGGGAGAAAAATTTAGAAACATGAAGTTTAGAATGAGAGGCTCCAACACTCACCTAGCAGCGTTAGAAAGAAAACGGAGAGAATCGGAGACAGGAGTCAGAGATGATGTCTGAAATTTTTCAAGAATAAAGCTATGTTCTCAGATTAAACAAGCAGAGCAAGTTCTGAACAATGCAAATAAAAGTACTAAATCCAACCCAGCCACACTGGAATGCATATCATTATAGGACATGGAAAGCACAGGGAAATATTAAAAGCCACCAGAGAGAAGGAAAACCATTAGATAGAAGACTTTTCATCAGCCACAGGACATGCCAGAAGACAATGAAATAATACCTTCAAGGGGGTGAAGGAGTACCATGACCTCTTGGAAGAAATACAAAGGGTAAGAAAAAATATAAAGGATGAAGGATGAAATGTATTATCTCACTTGCAAAGATTTTTACAGATGTATTTCTATTTTTTGTGCGTGTGGTGAGAACCCTTAAGATGTACTCTCTGAACGACTTTCAAGTATACAATTGTATATTTCAAGTGCAGTGCTGTTGCCTATCACCACCGTGCTGTACATTAGAGCTCCAGAATGTATTCATCTTATAACTGTACGTTTGTACCCTTTGACCAACACTTCCCCCTTCCCCGGCCAATCACCACTCTACTGTCTGTTTCTACGAGCTTGGCCTTTTTAGATGCCACATATAAATGAGACATGGCATGTATATCAGCAACAGCCTAATACCTCTAACAAAAGAAAAAGTGTTCAGAACCAGAAATAACAGGCAGATTAATCCATCAAATCCTGTACCAGTGAATATCATGTGACTCTCCCCAGGAACACTATTTCTATTACTCAGAATACAATTAAACAGTTCTTTAATCTGATGATTAAATTACTTTTTTTTTCTCTTCTTATGGCAGCCCTGGTACTACTTACTTCAGCTCTGGCATTTCTGGTTCATTCTAAGATGGGAGGGGATAAGTCTAGGATTTTGATCCTTTGGCCGAAACATCCGGAGCAGGAGGCGGGACAAACCTCAAGAAAGCCCCACGAAGGGCTTCCCTGGTGGTGCAGTGGTTGAGAGTCCACCTGCCGATGCAGGGGACACGGGTTCGTGCCCCAGTCCGGGAAGATCCCACATGCCGCGGAGCGGCTGGGCCCGTGAGCCATGGCCGCTGAGCCTGCACGTCCGGAGCCTGTACTCCGCAACGGGAGAGCCCACAACAATGAGAGGCCCACGTACCGAAAAAAAAAAAAAAAAAGAAAAAAACTGGTTCTCTTCTGAGATGTCCTGCGCAGGTAGTTAAATCACTCCTCCTGACTCCCCATCTCCCCAAAATTCCCGGGGCTACTGCTGCTGCTTCCACACACCACAGGAGAAAAAACCTAACAGAAGGTACCATTGAGAGAGAACGCTGTGATTTTTCTCTCCACATGAGCTGAAGGAAAAGAACAGACAAGGATCACAGACGGCAACTACGGAGCCAAGCATGGAACTCAAACTGAGACAGGAAGACAACAGGACAGCCATTTTGGAAAAGGACCAAGGGAACGACCTTGAGAAAGCGGGCTTGACAGGCCAGAAAAACAGCACCTAAAAGCTTGGGCTTCTGAGACAACCACCAGAGACTCACAGGAGTAAAAGATTAGCTCTATCTCTGTTCCACTGACATCTGTACATGGTTTCCAAAGGACAAAAGCGGAACTATAAATCCGCCACCTAGCAGAATTGCCGAACTCCCAGTTCCCTGAAAGATATAGATAAAAGCTTGACACACATTCCTAAGGTGTTTTAGCAGGAAGCAGGCCCCCAGATGAAAACTGCCGACTGCGGGCACATAGACCCCAGACTGCTTGAAGCCTGGAGGTTGATGACGCTCCAAACTTCACCTCCATGCCAACCAATCCAAGAACTGAGCACGAGCTGCTCAGGCACCCTGTGGCCTCCCCCCTCACACTGTCTTTAAAACCCCTTCCCAGAAAGTCCTCGGGGAATTGACACTCTTTTCCACCTTCTCCCTTGTGCACAAGCTACCCTTTCAATAAAAAGCTTCGTTTGCCTAAGAGTCTTGTGGGAGCAATATTCATTTCTATGGTATTGCTGTCCAAGAATCTGGAGAGGGCCCGATAACAGAACCAATGAAGCAGCCCAGCTGGGAGACGAGAGGGAGTGGTAGGGACTGTGGCAGCCAAACAACATGTGGGACAAGGCTGGCTTTACTAGACCTCCTAGTTTTTTGAGAAAACCTAAAATCCTGGCTATTCTTTGTTAAATCTTTTATTTTTAACTGTTGGTAACTAATTCACAGTGCCATTAAAACTTAGGAAAGGGCTTCCCTGGTGGCACAGTGGTTGAGAGTTCGCCTGCCGATGCAGGGGACACGGGTTCGTGCCCCGGTCCGGGAAGATCCCACATGCTGCGGAGCAGCTGGGCCCGTGAGCCATGGCCGCTGAGCCTGCGCGTCTGGAGCCTGTGCTCTGCAACGGGAGAGGCCACAGCAGTGAGAGGCCCGTGTACCGCAAAAAAACAAAAAACTTAGGAACGCAAATAAAGCACATGTACAGGCTGAATCAGGAACAGAAACAGCCTGATTACATCCCCCCGCTTGCTCTGTTCTCCAGGAACCATGGGGAATCTCCGAGGATACCCAGGCAACCACACAGAGTCCACCGCCGGGACGCGGGAGGTACATCTCAGCCTGCTCACTGAGCCATGCGGTGACTCCCCTTTCATGCTGCCCAGCTTAGGGAAGAGAGATCTGTATAACTCAGACCTGATGATTCCTTCCAAACTCCCATTCTTTCACCGGATTTCCTGTCTCCCAAGCAGCCTGTCAGTGTGCCTTGTACTCACTGTCAAAACTTCTACTGTCTGCAGTTGGTTCTGCCTTCTAGGGCTTGGAGAAGTAGCTCTGAATAAGGAGAGTGTAATAACCTTGAATATTCAATGCTGAGGGCCCCAGGCCAGTCCTTCATCCTCTGCCAGCCTCCCATCTAGCATCTGACAGTTCGCCGATGGTCCCCAGAAGAATCAAAGTAGAGACACACCCTGTCTCTCAGGAGACAGGACCCAACCAGAGGGCGGAGGTGAAAAGTAGCAGACAGAATCACTATTCCGGATGAACTGAAAAAACTGGGGGTTAAGATGCTGTTGCTCCTGGTGAGTAGCAGAACTCCAACAAAAAGACATGTGGCACTGGGATGCAGCTGAAAAGGGCCTTGGGGACAGGACCAAAGTGACAATAATGCCAGCAGCTACCTGTGGCAGGAGGAATCTAAACCCAGAAAGTGAGGACACCTAGTGTCTCTCTGTGGCTAAGGAACTTAGAATCTCGTTTGTATCTAAAATTTTTTCTTATCTTACTGTTTTTTCCACTGTTGTGTCATTGCAATCCCAGGAAAGATCTAAGTTAGCTTCTAGGAGTGTGTACAGAAGGGTCAGGAAGGATTCAGAACATACAATACCAGCATAAATACCACCTCACCCCCACGCCCCAGCCCAACCCAGAGCTGGGAACTTCTGAGGCTGCCAAAGGGGAGACAATAAGTTAGACAGGCTCAGGGGCTTACGAGCAGCCCTATTCCCCTCATGGGCAGCCAAGGAGACAAAGAATCGAAAATGACATCACAAGATGCCCGAATCCCTGAGTCACCACTTGAAGAAGAGCTGCCACAGAAAGCAGCTCCCATCAGGTTTTTACAAGCAAGAAATAAATCTTCATTGTGTTGAGCCACTGAGATCTGGGGTTTGCTTGTTACTGCAGCACAGCCTAACATTACCTTTAGGCAAGTGCCCAGAAGGGTGGGTGGTTTGGGAATGGGTATTATTACTCAAACTCAAGGAAAGCATCTGGGTGGCAGTGTGATTTAGATGGGGAAAAAATAAGCATCATATGGATGGAAACAGACTCTGGAAGTAGTTCATCCTGATTCATATTCCAAGTCTACCCCTTACTATTTGTGTAATCCTTCTAAGCCTCGGTTTCCTCATCTTTAAAATACAGCTCACCAGGACCTCCCTGGTGGCTCAGTGGTTAACAATCCACCTGCCAGTGCAGGGGACACAGGTTCGATCCCTGGCCCGGGAAGATCCCACGTGCTGAGGAGCAATTAAGCCCATGTGCCACAACTACTGAGCCTGTGCTCTAGAGCCCGCGAGCCACAACTACTGAGCCTGCGTGCCTAGAGCCTGTGCTCTGCAACAAGAGAAGCCACCGCAATGAGAAGCCCGTGCACCTCAACGCAGACCCCACTCACTGCAACCAGAGATCCTGAGTGCAGCAACGAAGATCCAACGCAGCCAAAAATAAATTAATTTAAAAATAATAATAATAAAATAAATAAATAAAATACAGCTCACTTCTATAGACCTCAAAAGATTGCTACGAGATTTAAATGGGATGATCCATATAAGGTATGAAGTGCAGTGAATGCCTGACACTTAGTAAGAACGTAAGTCTTAGCTATTCCTCATCTAGCGATGCTTTGGGGCCTCACATGCCAAAGTTTAACCAAAGCTGAACATGGAAATGAGTCAAGAAAAAGTTGAAGGTTATCACTCGTTGTCACACTGCATAATCTTGCCATTTAAAAGAACACTTGAGGGGGCTTCCCTCGTGGCGCAGTGGTTGAGAATCTGCCTGCTAATGCAGGGGACACGGATTCGAGCCCTGGTCTGGGAGGATCCCACATGCCGTGGAGCAACTAGGCCCGTGAGCCACAACTACTGAGCCTGCGCGTCTGGAGCCTGTGCTATACGACAAGAGAGGCCACGATAGTGAGAAGCCCGCCCACCACGATGAAGAGCGGCCCCCACTTGCCACAACTAGAGAAAGCCCTCGCACAGAAATGAAGACCCAACACAGCAAAAATAAATTAATTAATAAACTCCTACCCCCACATCTTCTTTTAAAAAAAAAAAACACTTGAAAGCCCAGTAAGGAAACAAACTACCTTCACAAAGGTTGTATTGGGGAGTTGGAGGAAGTGACCCTCCACCTCCAATACACAAATGCACTAGGGCAGGGACCTATTCACCATCCCCTTTCCTCTTCCACTGCACACAGCTAACCTAGTTCCCAGCCTCCCCGCTAGAACCCAGCTCTGTAGAGCAGAAGGTAGGAGCAAAGGCCACTCTATCCTGGTCCATAGGATCCTCCTATGAGCAATCCTCCAGGCATGATGACCTTACAAGCCACATGTGAACCAATGGAGCCTGGGACCCCGAGTCACTGCTTAGAGGACAGGTGTCCACTGATCAGGAGACCCATTTGCACTTAGGTTAGCAGAAAATAAACTTCCTTCAAGTTTGAGTCATTACATACTTTTGGATTTGCTCACTGCAGTAGTCAGAAACTCTTGTTCTCTAATAATTTCTCGAAAATTTTCTTTTAAAAAAATTTTTTTTAATTTTTAAAATTTATTTATTTTTGGCTGCATTGGGTTTTTGTTGCTGTGCGTGGGCTTTCTCTAGTTGCCGCGAATGCGGGGCTACTCTTCGTTGTGGTGTGCAGGCTTCTCATTGCAGTGGCTTCTCTTGTTGCAGAGCATGGGCTCTAGGCATGCGGGCTTCAGTAGTTGTGGCACACAGGCTCTAGAGTACAGGTTCAGTAGTTGTGGCACGAGGGCTCAGTAGTTGTGGCTTGCAGGCTCTAGAGCGCAGGCTCAGTAGTTGTGGCACACGGGCTTAGTTGCTCCGTGGCATGTGGGATCTTCTCAGACCAGGGCTCAAACCCATGTCCCCTGCATTGGCAGGCGGACTCTTAACCACTGCGCCACCAGGGAAGCCCTGTCGAATATTTTCTAATTCAAGTACTTATGTTGGAAAAAAAAAAAAAAATCACACCTACAAAGGGCAGGGTTTTCATTTTGTTTTGTCAAGGTAAGTTATAGTTATGTATATAAACAATAGGAACCGACTTTGATTCATTTATTCCAAACATCTCAGTCACTCCAAACAAGGAGATAGTTTAAGTTGTTCTGCCTGCTCCCTCCCTGATCACCGGGGTCTATCACCTCCTGAGAACACTCTCTAAAATCTATTAATGTAGAAAACAGTGCTGTGTCTGGCAGGCAGGAAAACAAATGAGCTATCATCATTGTATCTTTATGCAACCTTGTAACAATTTATTTCTTCGCAGGCAGAGGGAGGACAGAGCTGGATTATCCTTCATCAAATTTAACACCTTAGCCAGGTTCCCTCCGCGCACCCAGATATGACCTCCCTAGGCCTTTCTTTAGGCTCAGTTCCCGCTGATCCATTCCCCCATCCTTGAGTACCCAACAGAAGGGCAGCTGGTCACTCACCCAATGCACGGGTTGGTCTGGTACCTCGGTGCCGTGTAGGAGAAAGGAGAGATGTTCTTGTCTACAAAAGACCCAAACCCCAAGCGGAAGTTGCTGGTGAGCTTCCTCATCTCCTCGGCAAGCTTGGTGCCCAGGCTCCGTATGTTGTCCAAGTCATCCTTCATGGACAGAGAGAGGTCCATCAGGTAGTACAAGTCCACTGGATAATCCTCCACCTGTCGAACCTGCAGCTGGAAGGTAGTCTTGTCACCTGTGCCAACCGAGAGACCGTGCGTGTTAGAGGTCATTCAATTCGCTGGGGCTGAAGGGACGGGTTTTGCTTTCAAAGCTGGTCCACCTCTGACTTTGCTTTAGTGACTGTGTGCCTCTCAGAAGACATCTTTTCCACTCTGGAAACAGAGGGACCGAAGGGAATATGGGCGCTGAGGATGCAGCTCTAGGTTCTCCTTTCACACACAGGCCTCAGCATGTTTTAAGGAAACTCTTTAAGAACCAATCTCCTTAGTAGTGTTCTGTTTTCTCAGCAAAAAGGATGCTTAGGTAATTGGTGGACGGTGCACCAGACAATTCCACAGACACAAATTGGGCGAAAGTAGCCCACCAAGCACATACCAACTTCAGAGAAAGGACTGGCCAAGATGGGAACGTGGCCAGGAGACTGTAAAGGTGTATGTGAAACAGAACACAGGAAAGAAATTAACAAAAGAAAGGTACAGACATTAGTAAGAACTGAGGTGGGGAAGAGAGATGTACAAGGCAAGGGAGACTGGGAAAACAAAGATGGTTACTTAAAATACCCCCAGAGGGCAAAAATGTTTATGCTTATGCCGGGCCACCTATTTCTATCTCCCTAGCCATTTATCAAACAATCGTATTTAGTTCTCCAGCATATCTGATATCACAGACACAAATCATTATTATCATAAATTATATGTATAAATATAGGAAGACATGTTCCAAACTTTAGCACCATCGAAAAGAAAAAGAGGAAACACTACTAGATTTGCCTACAGCTACAAGAAAGAGAAAATAACTTTTGGTTCTATAATAAGCAGTCAACAGCCAAAGGGAAAAGAAATTGATTCAGAGGAAAAGAACAATGAAAAAACAGGCAGTTTCTGGCAGGCGTGGCCTCTGCAAGCTAGCCCCACATGGTATGCAGAAAGGCCCAAACCAAGTCAGCGCAGTAACTGGAGGACGCATGCCAGGACAATGATCCTTCGTCGTTCATAACCTCTAAAAACACACTGTTCAGAAACCACTTCAAGCAGTGAATTTTACCAGGTGATCCTATCTGCCCTCAGGCTTGTTAGCCTGTCAGGCACCAAGAGGTGTCCTTGAACTCTTCGGACAGAACTGTCTACACACACTTGAAATCTGGACGTCCTTTGTGTGTTCAAAGGTGCAATGGCGAAGGTGGCCTCGCGCCCGCACGAGGGTCCGCGCCCGCACGAGGGTCCACACCTCACCTGCCCGCGGTCACGTCTCAGAGGCGTCCATCTTTCACCTCAAGATGACAACCAGCGAGCCGAAGCCTTCTTGAACTTGCAGGATAGGGAACCCGGTGCGCTGTACTCCCCGCACCTCCTCCCACCCCAGACGAGGCATACTTAGTTCATTAACAAGATCTCAGTCCAAGTTCCAGCTCTGCCCCTCAACTAGCGGTGCAACCCGAGCCTCCATTTCCTTAACTGTAAACTGGCAATAACAACAGCACGACAGCATGAAGGCTGTGAAGCACTCATGTGGGAAGGAGTGTTCTGTAAGCAGTGAAGGCCTGCCCAGATGAAGTATGATTATTATAATTACCATGGTAGTCTGAGTGTCAGAGCCAAGCCTGCTTCCCCCGACTTGTCCTTACATGTGCTGCTCTAGCCTGATGATGGATGTAGTTTGGGTTGCCTGTTGGTACGAGCCTATTTTTAAAAGCCACTGGAGCCTGACTCAAACAGAGGAATGTTCGAGATTTCTTCCAGAATGAATTCCGGACTGCTACAATAGCTGTCTCTGGTTCCCATGTCCCTGCACAGGGCCCCTCCCATCCCGGGATGCCACATCGTAGTGGGGGAGGGGCGGGAGGGCCTGCGATCCTGTCCCCTCTGTTCAATCCCATGGCCTCTTTACAAGGTCTCCTGTATTTTGTTACTTGTGCCCTTCCCCCAAGTTTCCAGGTATACCTTCTTTAATCCAGAATCCACTTCCACCTTTTGCGGGATTACGAGCAATTACGGATGAACACTTTAGGACCAGGAAACAGGGAACTAGCTTGGATTCAGGGAGGCTGGAAGGCACCCATGGGAGGGAAGTGGACATTAGCCTCAGAAAGCAAGAGCTGGGCTGGAATCCGGACCTTGTCACCAAGAGCTCAAGGCCTCAGGCTCCTTTCAACTTGCTGCTCAGTTTCTGGATCAGTAAAATGGGGAGGATGCTAATTATTGTGGGTATTGAGGAGACAGCATATAAACACCATACAAATGCTTCTACACAAGAAAAACTTCGGCCTCAGTTCCCCTGAAAGTCAATTATTAAAGCAATTTCCTGTGGAGCTAAAAAGAGAGACAGAACATTCTGCCAAAAACTTGAGTGTGAATGGCTAACGGCCTTGGGTATTATATTTAACTCCAAATTTTCCAGACATGAAGGCAAAGAGGGAAACGAGATGTGGTACATAGGTCTCTTTGTATACTAAGGGGTTATCTATTCTGAAGTAAGAAATCTCGTCATTAAATTCTAAGAGAAATTGATCACTACAACACACACACACCTCCCCATAGGGAGGCTGCAAATGGTTAAAATATATATATATATATTTCTCTCCCAGTTTTCCAAGAAGGGAGGGGTATAAGAAAAGGGGTAATATCATTAATGTTTGGAATGAGGGTTTATGGCTACCTTATCTATGCTGGATTTTAAATGCTACAAACTCCTCAGTGGGCCTTGGCAATAATTGAATGTTCTGTCAGTGTAATAGGGAAGAACCTTGTTATTCTACTACAAGTTAATCACTAAAGGGATGTTGCCTATAAGACTAAATTATACATATTGACCCATCTCTGGGAACCCTGCCTCCCAGGTAATGAGCATTAAGCTAAAATACCTTTGTTTAGCTCACAGGAAACATCCTGACCAGGCCTACCTGTGATTAGCTGCAAGAAGGAAGAAATTAACACATCCCCTTCCAAGTCCGGCAGGAACCAGGCCCTTACCCACCTCCCCTGTTAGTATTAAAGAAGCCAGAATTCTAACTCAGGGAAGATGGTTCTTTGAGACGCTAGTCTACCATCTCCTCGGTCTGCTGGCTTTCCAGATACAGTTGCTATTCCTTGCCCCAGCAACTCGCCTCTCAATTTACTGGCCTGTTATGCCGTGAGCAGTACGAGCTTGGACTCAGTTACATCAGCAGATTTTGGAGGGACTGACATCTCTGGACCAGTTCTCAGCGAGGGTGCTAAGCACGGGAATTAAGCTACAGTGCCGCAACTCCCCCACCGAGGGAGCCCCCGTGGTTAGCTGACTGAAGGTGAAACTGCTGCTGCACGCCAGGGGCGCCCTATGCCGGGAGAGGGTCTGGGGCATGTTCTCCATCTTTGGGTACACTTCCAGAACCATGCACACTCAACAATACCTCCAGCCACCCAGTTCTGCACCACCCGAGACTTTTTTTTTAATCATAACGACAACATTTCCTTTTTTTCGTTTTTTTTCATTTATTTTTGGCTGTGTTGGGTCTTCATTCCTGCATGCAGGCTTTGTCTAGTTGCGGTGAGCAGGGGCTACTCTTCATTGCAGTGCATGGGCTTCTCATTGCAGTGGCTTCTCTTGTTGCGGAGCACGGGCTCTAGGCGTGTGGGCTTCAGTAGTTGCAGCACACGGGCTCAGTAGTTGTGGCTTGCGGGCTCTAGAGCACAGGCTCAGTAGTTGTGGCGCATGGGCTCAGTTGCTCCGCGGCATGTGGGATCTTCCCGGACCAGGGATCAAACCCGTGTCCCCTGCATTGGCAGGCGGCTTCTCAGCCACTGTGCCACCAGGGAAGACCCCACCCGAGACTTTAAACCAGTCGCCACCTCTCGTGAGTCCAGGAGAGTGAGAGCCGGGCTCACCTTCACTGTGGACACTTGATCTGTGCCAGTCTCTGGTGACACCACCCAGCCCACGTATCCCCCTCCTCCCTCTCCATATAAGACCCCCTTACAGGGACTTCCCTGGTGGCGCAGTGGTTAAGAATCCGCACAGGGGACACGGGTTTGAGCCCTGGTCCAGGAAGATCCCACATGCTGCGGAGCAACTAAGCCATGAGCCACAACTACTGAGCCTGCACTCTAGAGCCCATGCGCCACAATTACTGAGCCCATGAGCCACAACTACTGAGCCCACGAGCCACAACTACTGAAGCCCGTGCGCCTAGAGCCCGTGCTCCGCAACAAAGAGAAGCCACCACAATGAGAAGTCCACACACCGCAATGAAGAGTAGCCCTTGCTTGCTGCAACTAGAGAAAGCCCGCGTGCAGCAACGAAGACCCAACGCAGCCAAAAACAAATAAACAAATTTATTTAAAAAAAAAAAAAAAAAAAGATCCCCTTACAGGCTCGTCTCCTCCTGTGGCTGCAGCCCTCCTGTCTGGAACCATCCCCCATAACCCCCGCCTCAGGACAAGCAGCAGGATCAGAGAGATAGGATAAAGCAAACCCCAAAGAAAACCTGATCAGGGACTTCCCCGGTGGGCCAGTAGTAAAGAAACCGCCTCACAATGCAGGGGACGGGAGTTCGATCCCTGGTTGGGGGAACTAAGATCCCACATGCTGCGGGGCAATAAGCCCATGCGCCACAACTACTGAGCTCGCGGGCCTCAATTAGAGAGCCCGTGTGCCACAAACTACAGAGCCCAAGCGCTCTGGAGTCCACGTGCCACAACTAGAGAGAAGCCCACACACAACGAAGAGCCTGCGCACTGCAACGAAAGATCCTGCATGCCTCAAAGAAGATCCCACATGCTGCAGCTAAGACCCGACATAGCCAAATAAATAAATATTTTTAAAAAAGAAGAAGAGAAAAGCTGATCACCTCACATCTGTGAGGAGGAAGCTTCTCCTGCAAGCAGCCCCTCCCACGTCCTGCTGGTTTTTCCTGCTTTCAACGCACCCAGCCCCAGCTGTATTTCACAAAGAATTCCTGCCACTGCTGGGTTCCTAAGAGTAGATTCTCCCACCATAATCAATAGCAACAGCATTCCCTCTGAAATGTATTTTTAGAGGTTTCTTCTGTCTGCCCTTCAATAAAAAGTGAAAAGTGAGCTTTTTCCTTAGGAACATATACCAGATGACAAACATTACCAGAAAATGAAAGTAGAGAATTCTAGCAACAACTTTTGGGTTTTTTAAGATTGATTTTTGTTCAAATATTAAGACAAAGTAGTGTCTCAACAAATAAATACTCCCGCTATCCCCAATATAAGTAGTTTTTTGATTCCCTAGAATTATACTTCTGTGCTAGAAATTGAAAGAAACATTAAAATCAGCTATGTTAAAAATGGACTACAGGGCTTCCCTGGTGGCGCAGTGGTTGAGAGTCCGCCTGCCGATGCAGGGGACACGGGTTCGTGCCCCGGTCCGGGAAGATCCCACAGGCCGCGGAGCGGCTGGGCCCGTGAGCCATGGCCGCTGAGCCTGCGCGTCCGGAGCCTGTGCTCCGCAATGGGAGAGGCCACAACAGTGAGAGGCCCGCGCACCGCAAAAAAAAAAAAAAAAAAAAAAAAAAAAAAGGACTACAGCTGAGCAGGGAATTAGGGGCCTAGTGCACAACTTATAAGACTTATCATCCAGCTCTCTGTTCACTACAGCAGAAGGCAATTAGTACCCGGAATTAAATCCAGACCCAGAAGCAAAGAACTACCTCACTGGCTGCCCTGCTGTACCAAACACCACTCCCCACCTCAGAATTCTGACACTTGACAGATGGAACCATCAGGAGAGTTACTGGCCTTCACAGTGTCTGACCCCAAGCAATTAGGGCTTGGCACTTCTAGTTTCCTTGAAAATAGTCTTATCTTAGTTCAGGCTGCTGTAACAAGTACCGTGGACTAAGTGGCTTACAATCAACAGAAATTTATTTCTCACAGTTATAAAGGCTGTAAGTCCGAGATCAGGCCAGCGTGGTCAGGTTCTGGCGAGAGCCCTCTTCTGGGTTTCACACTACAGACTTCTTGCCGAAGGGGGGAAGCACCCTCCAGGGTCTTGAGGGTTTTTGGGTTTTGTTTTGATAGCACTAATCCCATCCATGAGGGCTCCACCCCGTGACCTCTCAAAGGCCCCCCTTCATTTCCTAATACCATCACATTGGGAGTCAGCTAGAATTTCAACATATTCAGTCTATAGCAAAGCACTATCCATCCATCATCAAGTCTTTTGAAGTGTGCATTGTCAGTCTGGGTAGTAGAAGCAACACCTAAGTCAGGTACTTGCCATCTCCAACCAGAACGTGGGAGAGGGGAGAAAAGCAGCATAGATGAGGGCTGGCAGGAAGCCCATATCAAAAGCAACCAATCACCTGCAGTTTAGTCAACAGTATGATACCCAGGTCAATTTCCTGGCTTTGATTACAAACTCTGGTTATCATTGGGAAAAGCTGAGAAGGGTACACAAGAACTCTATAATTTTTGCAACTCTAAAATTACTTCAAAATAAAACATTAAAAAAAATGTTTAAGCTACCAATCAGAGGTCACTTTTTAACAGGCTAAGGGATTGAAGCAAATAAAGACTTAAGGAAACCTTTTCTAACTGCTCCACCTCTAGCTTTTTACCATTTCAATATGCTTTACAGTTTACGTCCTTTCGTAAGGATTTTATACCCTTTGTTAAGGTTTTTTTAAGATTGTTATCCTGACATACAGTTTCCAGGACTGGAAACAAAATGGAAAACATGATCTTGTGTTTATACAAAATCTTGCTTAAAGTTTGGCAGTTCCTGAAAAAGTTAAACATAGAATTACCATATGATCCAGCAATTCCACTCCTAGCTATATAATCAAGATTATTGAAAACATATGTCCACACAAAAACGTGTACATAAGTGTTCACTGCAGCATTAGTCATAATTGTCACAAAGTGGAAACAGCCCAAATACCCATCCACTAAAACGTGGTGTATCTATAAATATACAATGGAACATTATTTGGCCATAAAAAGGAATGAAGTCCTGATACATGCTACAACATCAATGAATCTTAAAAACATTTTGCTTAAGTGAAAGAAGCCAGACATAAGAGACAACATATTATATGATTTAAATGAAATGTCCAGAGTTAGCAAAACCTCAGAGATAGAAAAATAGATTAGTGGATGTCGGGGGCCGAAAATGGCGTGGAGGCAGAGGATAGGAGTGACTATTAACGGGTACAGGGTTTCTTTTCGAGGTGATGAAAATGTTCTGGAATTAGATAGTGGTGATGTTGTAACCACCTTGCAAGTACACTACAAACCACTGAATTGTATACTTCAAAATGGTGAATTTTACAGTATGTGAATTACATCTCAACTTAAAAAAAAACAAAGCAAAACAAAAAATTCTGCTTAAGGTAGAGGAAAACTTTTCTTTCTTTTTTATCCAGGCTTATCCCGGAACAATTAACTTTGCCTTGGTGAAGTACCTCACATATTGTGCTGAAGCTTGTCCTTGACTAGTCTGGCATGAGGCTAGTAAAGTGCTACACTTCATTCAACAAATACCTATTATGAGGTATTGGGGAGCAGGGCAAAGGAGGAGACAGGAAAGCGTTCCTAAAAATACGCAATGGAAAAACCAATCGTTACATACCTGAATGCCTTCCTGAGTCACGGGGGTGTTGCCCTGAAGTAAGTACCCGCTTGGTAAACTGAAAATGTTGTTAATGGCAACAGACCATTCTCCCCTTTCCCCAAATAAATATCTGCGGTTTGACTGTCCTTCTCTTTATAATTACTGAAATTTTCAAAATGTGAAGAGGCATCATGGGCTTCAAGCGCTTCTAGATTTGAGAAACATGTTCACAAGGCTCTAGACCTCTAGGAATTCAGATTATCATGTGATCTCCTCCTAAGTCTTCATCTCTACAGACTGAAACACCCTCAGAGCTTGGGTGCGTCTCCACAGGGCAGCCAGCCCCTCCTTCACCTTGACGGCCACAGCAAAGCGCTCTCCATCACCGTACCTTCCGTAGGACCAGAGCTGCACACAGCACTCGCATCACGATTTTGTATAAACACAGGATCATGTTTCCCATTTATTTCCAATACTGGAAACTGAATCATAATGCTTAGCGAGAGATTTGACTATACCAAATAAGACTGATTTCTTTCTTTAATCGAGTATACGTTAAGCTTCATGCATAAATAAGCATTGTGCATAAACTTCATGAGAACTTTGAGAACTCTGTCCAAGGAGGGTGCCCTCAATCAAGTCACTTCTTTGGGGGCTGTTTTAAAAGCCAGTTGATAAGTCAAAGCAAACAGTCTCTCTGCCTCAGAGCCACACCTGAATTCTGATTTTGAAAACTGGAATTGAAACTGTGACATCTCTGATTCTGTGTTGACCTCCAACTCTTCCCTAAATTAAATCTACCCTAAAGAATAAGGATTTGCCACCATGAAGAATGTTTCTTGGAGAGAACACCACAGGGTCAGAGTAATTCTAGATGAGCAGTTGCAAAAGTAAAAACCTCCCTCGCTGATGACCCTCAAACTCTAACTCTTCTGGACGTGTTAATTTTGGTCCTTGTTTCCAAAAATTAAGTGAAAACAGTATACAATAATAAATACATTGTTAGTATATGAGAAATATGAACACATATACAAAGACAGAAGATCTAGTAAGAATGAAAAATAGTGTTAAAGTGAAGGACTTTAAGAATTTTCTTGAAGTGACTGTTACGCCGTTAGGTTAAAAAGGAAAACACACCCTTGATGTTAGTTGTAACCATTCTTATCATACACTGTGTTCTGATATATTAATAGTCTACAACAACGCCTATGTCCCCTTCTAGGTCAGAGCCCTTGACCCTGAGCCTGACTCCACGTAGGGAGAGGCAGTCATCTTCCCCCCGGAGGATACCATCGGACATTGGCTCACAGAAAGCTTCCTCTTCTCTACCCACTCACACAGCTTTGTAAGGGCTCCCTTCTCTCTCTCAACTTGGAATCTCACTAAACAAAAGGCGAAGTGTCCCTTCCAGTGAGATGACTTGTGAAAACAGTTACTTCAGCTAATCCCAGCACTAATCCCTGGGCCATCCAGCAGTTTATGTTGCTCTACGCCACTTACACCCTTCTTCTGTTTCTTATTTCCAAGACAATTCAATAAGCAAAATACAACAGTTCTCAAATACACACAGTGACTCAGAGTTCTTTCTAACGACAACAAGAAGAACAGGCGATACTAAGAGCTTAAGACGTGCAGGGCTGTGCTCGATCCATTTCTGAGACATGAGAATCTCTACCCAAATCTAGACGTGGCTGACTCCAAAATCGGCATCTTGGCCATTGCTCTTTGAAAACAATAATTTAAAGCTCTTCAAGTACATTTATACAAAAAGTCTCATTTAAGCCCCTGAACAGGGCTGTGAGGAATGAAGGTGACAAAGGCCCTGAGACGCTAAGGAGTAGAGCAGCTTGCCCAGGACCCCTGAGCTAGGCACAGAGCCAGAACCAGAACCTAGGACGGCCAACTAGATCCCTCATCTTCCCACTGACCCAGCCGCCCTGAAGTCTAAACAAACCACCTGGAAATAGTTATTGCCAGTGGTTTCCTAGACAATGAGAAAGAAGAAAAGGCTAAAAATCAATGGGATTTGGGAAAAAAGCTGCCTTCTCTCAACAATGTGATACTTTCTCATTTGGCCACATTCACATCCTCCCTTGACATCGCAAGGGACCTAATAGGTAGAATACAAAACGACAAAAGTGGTGAGCTAGAAACAACCATGAGCTGTGCGACCACAAAAACTCAATATTGAGTCAGGTTCGCTGCTCTGACCGGGAGCCCTTGAGCACACAGCTCCTCAGGTGTAAAGTTACATCAGCTACCTTCGGGTAGGTCACGTAACAGGCACAGAGTAGGTGTGCAAAAACTGTCAGTTCCCTTATACCACAATCAACTCCAGGGCTGGCAGAGGCTCCAGGGTCACAAAAAAAAAAAAAAAAATCTCTACTCTGCAAGTTCGTCCCTTCAGAATGTCACTGATTCAAATGGAATTTGCTGACAGGAAAAAATACTTTCTCCTGGCAGTAGTACGTTCCCCGAGAAACTTGCATTAACTAGGGAGTAAACATACCAGCATCCTCCCACGAAAAACAAGAACATTATTCACAGTAGTCAAAAGGTGGAAACAATCCAAGAGCCCGTCGATGGGTGAACGGATAAACAAAATGTGTCTATACGTACAATGGAGGATTACTCAGCTTGAAAAGGAAGGAAATACTGGTACGTGCTACGTCATGGATGAGACGGACAAATATATGTGAGTCCACTTCTATGAGGTACCTGGAGTAATCAGATTCACAGAGACAGAAAGCGGAAGGGCGGTTGCCGGGGGCTGGTGGGGGAGGGAGGGAGGGGTTAGTGTCTAATTGGTACAGAGTTTCAGTTTGGGATGACAAAAAAGTTCTGGAAATGGAGAGTGGTGATGGCTAGACAACACTGTGAGTATACTTAACGCCACTGAACTACACACTTAGAAATGGTTAAAATGGTAAATGGTACGTTACATATATTTCACAACTTTTTTAAAATAGCAAAGATACTCTGATCATCCCCAAAGGCCCTGGACTCTGCTTCCTGGGGTCTGGGCCACACCTCACCACTGCCCCCCTCCCTGGCCCGGCTCATCTTTCCACCATCTTGAACAGGTCCACCCCAAGGGCACTCACCGGGCCGCAGGTTCACCGTGACCTCCTGCGGCGTCATCTGGATGACGTCTGACCCCGCGGGGCTGGAGCCCTTGCTGCTGAGAGGCAGGCTCCGAAGGACCTGGGTGCTGCTGACCGGACTCTCAAACTCGCCGCCACAGCCGTTCCTGACCAGGTTTGCCTTGAAGTCGCACCGGGAGGTGACCGACCGCAGGCTGCCGAAGTCCTGGAGGTGTGGAAACAGGGGAAGAGGGCAGGAGGCGGTCAGAGCAGCTCCAGGACACCTCAGGCTGTAGTCTCATCACCACCCTGCGACCTGAGACCCTCTACATTCCATTTCCTAAAAGCGGACAAAACAAAAACTCCGCCAAGTGCCTCACCAAGCATCATGAGGATTAAGTGAGGTGTCGGATGTGAAAGCATTTTGCAAGGTGTAAACACGCACAGTAAAAATGTTTGGTCTCGTTATTTTAATGGTCAAAAACGCTCCTTTAAAAAAATGTGCCTGTCTACACGATAAGCAGGAGAAAATAACTGATATGGTCAAAAGTTGCATCACTAAAAATTTTTGAAAGATACCATATAAGTGGCCAAGTAGTCATCACTCAGGCAACCAAGAGTTAACGTCTGAGCTGTTCCCTCATCTAGCATATGCAGACACAACCATTCTGGAGAGCGAGGCGGTGCCTTTTGAGCCCTTGGTCCCCTCCTAGGAATTTATCACCAGAAAATTATCAAAAGGAAAGCAAAACTCTCTAAGATATATACTGCATGTTCCTCAGAATAGCACAATCATAAACTTGAGCCAAAATCCCTAAACCAGAAGGAAAACATGGTTTATCACCTCAATAGATGGTACGGCCATCACAAATAGTTATGAAGACTAAGCAGAAATTTCAAAACATTAAGGAAAAAAAATCAGAAAATAGAGTGGTATCTGCATCAGGATGCCAAAGAAAAATGAAAAATTAAGATAGTTGAGGTGCTAGGGGAGAGGGAATAAAATGATATTTTTCTTTTTCTCTTTACTGTTGTTTAAACAATAAAGCCACATTGATAAGAAACATCTTTCTTTTCTTCAGTTGGATTTAGGAGAAGGCTGTGCACCAGGATGACCCACCCTAGTTTGGGGCACTAGGAGTTTGGGCCATTTACTTTAAAATGAAATTATATACTTTGTTATAAAGTAAGATACCTGTAAGCAGTGATTGTTTTCCAGTAAGGGGGTTTTCAATGGCAAAGCAAACCCATTCACTGCTGGATGTAGAGAAGAAGATCCCCTCTTCCAGCTGGTTGCACTGGAGCAATGGCTGGAGGAGTTAGATGCTCCCTCTTCCTCCCGCCACTGTAAACACTTTGCCAAAGCGCCTCAGATGAGTCAAGAGTCCGCTGACCGCAGAGGGACTCCCCTCCCCCCTTCATCATGGTCTAGGATGCCCCAAGACCAGTCAGTGCCCACTGGGGCCTTTGCAAGGTTCAAGACCAAGAAGTCAAGAAGACTCTGCAGTATTTTTAAGTAAAACCAGATGTGTTGTTCTGGGCCTCTGTGATTTTGGTTTTTCGTTTGCTTATACCTGAATTTTTTTTTTTTAATTTTGTCTATTGAACTCTTGACATGACGGGAGATCTTGCATGTCAACAACCTCGGGACTGCACCGTAAATATAAATGGCTCCACAGACACTTGTGGAACAGGGTGAGAACAATGATTATTGTAGAAATTACAAGATTCCAAAGCTGAGGTTTCTAAACTGGGTTCCGAACAGTCTAGCTTGGCTCTGAGGAAGCAGTAAAAACCTCCCAGGAATAGCAGAAAGGAGAGGTAACTTCCTGAGGGCCTTACAGGTATGAGACTGCTGTCTTGAGCTGTGTGAAGCACAGGGTGAATTAGCTGTCCAGAGCTGAAAGGGCTTAGGGGTTCGCCTGCTCAGAGCGTACGTGGCTAGAGAATTTCTCAACTTCTTGCCAGCATGCTGGCCTTGCTGCCAGCTCCCCCAATTCCACGGAGCTGGCTGTCCTCCACCCAGTTCCGATTGTCAAAGTGCACCTGTCTCCACCAGACCAGTGCACATCCCCTCCCCCACGCCACCAGGCTGAGGAAAGCATCTTCAGTCTCCCGGGGGCGATGGAAACCCCTAACGGCCCTCCCCTTGGTCTGAAGCAGCCTGCATTCCAGAATAGACTAGGTCACAGAGCCAATCTGTTTCACCCTAAGCAGGAGGCAGCTACATAATTCCTCACCACAGCCTCAGCCATTCACGTCATCAAAATCATTCCCTAGGGCTTCCCTGGTGGCGCAGTGGTTGAGAGTCCACCTGCCGATGCAGGGGACACGGGTTCGTGCCCCAGTCCAGGAAGATCCCACATGCCGTGGAGCGGCTGGGCCCGTGAGCCATGGCCGCTGAGCCTGCGCATCTGGGGCCTGTGCTCCGCAACGGGAGAGGCCACAACAGTGAGAGGCCCGCGTAACACACACACACACACACACACACAAAAATCATTCCCTAATGCCTGGACACCTTCACCAGCAATGAACTTCGTCCAAGCTTCCCAGTCAATATGCTCAAAGGCCGTTTTTGATAGGCAGTACCAGTCCCTGAGGCAGGACTTGTACAGGGCCACTTGCTGCTCAGGGAAGATGTACCTGCTGGGCTCCTCAGGAGACTTGAAGTCCAGGACGTGCCTCCCAAACCTGAAGAACTGAGAGGCAGCCACAGAGTGCCAATTACAACCTTGTTTGTGTAGCTGGCTTTCCTGATTGTGCTCTGGGGCTTCTTTATTCTCTAGGATGTTAGGAGCAAAGCCCTCTTCATGCCCCTCATTGGTAACAGCTTTCCCTTCATTCTCCTTAGTAACATTCTTCAAGGTGGTAGCAACCCTCCACTCCAATGCACGTGGCTTCCATGAAGTTTGCTGCACCAGCAGGAAAGACCGTGAACTCCTGTCACCCAGCTGCCAGCGTGAGAACCACCACTGAGAACATTCAAACTGCCAGTTGCAGGATGACTTCAGAAGTGCCTACCACTCAGCAATGTGACAGTACGGGGGGCCCACTTCTCAGCAGCTCCAGCGGCACAGGCAGTAAGGGACAGCCTACTATGGCACTCATACCAAACTCAGACTTGGCCTCAGGGCCATCCATTTCTATCAGGTTTGCCAACCTTCTCCTGTTTCACAGAGTTCAGTTGCTTGCTACCTGGGGAAGCCCCAGTGGTTTCACTGATGTGCTTGAGAACCTTTGAGACGCCTTTATTTACTGAGTCCTGTCACTGTCCCAGGTCTTTAGGGCCTCAAAGACACTGGCTGAGGTACCTCTGGGCATGGAAGTCTGGAGAACCTTCTGAGAGTAAGGCAGCTACCTCGATATCAATCAAGGATCCCCACAACAGTTGAAGGTCTCTCCGGCATGCAGTCTGAAAATAGCCATGACTGACTTCTAGCATAGGCTCTTGCTGCCCAAGAAAGGGACGGAGAACACTGCAGACCCTGCAGGGAGTGGTAACCCCACCAGCCCAAGGGCTTTCCCTCTATTCCCCTCCTCTAGTTCCTCTCCAGATATTTTAATTTTGAATAAGGATGGATGCATATTTAAAGAAAGGAACCAAAACCACAAAGACCAGGGGCATATATTGTGACAGTTATGACCTTCCAGGTTCACACATGGTATAAATAAAGACAAGGCCTCGATACCACCATGTCCAAGCTTCGAATTCAGTGAATGCAGAGGCCCCAAATTATAAACCCTTGGAGGAAAGGAAGGCTCGTGATTAAGAAAATCCTCCTCTCATGAGCGACACCCTGAAGTCTGATGTGCTAAGAGCCTTCAGATCCCAGAGACCTGACACCTGACCCTCTGCCAGGTGTCAGAACACAGCAAGTTCCAGGGGGAAGGGACCTCGGATGCATCATCTGGTGCCAGCCCCTCACTTCTACAGAGGAGGAATCAGAAGCCCACACGCCTAAGTCCACGCGTATGTTCTCCTGAGAAGTGTAAGTGCCTCCGGCCTCAGCTTTCTGAAAGCAAGCTCAGTGTTCTTCTCAGCCAAGGTCACGGCTGAATTCCAGAGCGGGAAACTGACTCTGGGCCCCCACACTCCATCCCTCTGAATTTAGTATTTCCCTGCTGCCTCAGGTGCTGAGCTCTTCCTGCCACCGATCAAACTTGGAGGGTAAATAGCCACTTGATGCAGAAAAACAGGTACGAGTCTTCATCTCAACACGGAAAAATGGAAACTACTTTCAGGATGGGCTCTCACGGGGCAGCTCAAATGCTCACAGGTGCTTACGGCTCCGTGCCAGAAGAGGTTTCAGTTCGTGAAGGAAGCATCTGTCCGTGGTCTCCAGAAACACCGTCACGAACCCTCCAAAGGGCTCACGAGGGAAGGGTAACTACACGACAGGCAAGTTACCAAGAGAAGCAACAGAATGCACACGGGAACTTGAAATACCTTGCAGGGCTTTTAGTCACTAAGCGGTCATAATACAAGAAAGAAAAGGGAGGCCTTCCAAATGTAGATGGCTTTAACTTTTGTTCCGACACTGGAGCTCGTTCGGAGTTGTTACCACCTGGCCCTCTCTGCTCCCTCCATCGCCTATTACACGGAGGATATAATGAGGTCTACTGTTCACTGTACACTGAACTCCCCTACGTTTTGTTAATCAAAAACCTCCCTCCTGGGCTTCCCTGGTGGTGCAGTGGTTGCGAGTCCGCCTGTCGATGCAGGGGACGTGGGTTCGTACCCCGGTCCGGGAAGATCCCACATGCTGCGGGGCAGTTGGGCCCGTGAGCCATGGCCGCTGAGCCTGCGCGTCCGGATCCTGTCGCTCCACAACGGGAGAGGCCACAGCAGTGAGAGCCCCGCGTACTGGAAAAAAAAAAAAAAAAAAAAAAACCTCCCTCCTGCGCCCAAGGCCCCCGTGGCCAGGGCACTCGGTTTGTCCGCCTGTGCCACTCTGGTCATCGCGTCCTCTGGGCGCCTCGCTGCCTGCTGCGGAAACAAACAGCAGGGTGGAAGAGTTGAGAAACTGCAGGCCTGGGGGAAGAGGAACCCAAGCAGGAAAGGGGGCAGACTGCCGGATCCTGGGATGAGGGGGAAGAAGTCGCAAACTGGTGAACAGGCAGAGAGCCGGGCAGAGGCACGGAGCCAGCTGCTCTCTGGGCTTCGGCCCTGGCTCGATGCAGCCCTTGTGGATTAGGGGGCAGGGGAGGGAAGCAGAAGGTTAAGGGATGACAGACTGAACTCTGTGCACCATCAACACACCCCCACGTGGCCTGCCTGCCTGGGGGAGGGGGAAATCCCTGTCAGCTTCCGCTCGGCTCCCTTAATGCACTGGACAAATGTTCACGAAGCACCTGCAAGAGGCCGAGATGCTTCTTTCAGGACCGCAGAGAGATGCTCTCCATAGATCTGTATTTTATCGTGAGCTGGGGCGGACGCTTATGTTTTTCATTCCTTCCCAGCTCAAAGGAGACTACAGGTCATGCGCCCTCCCTCTCCTTTCCCCAGCACGGTAATCTCCCAGGAGGCCCAGGCGGCCGGTCTTGCTTCCCAGCCTCTACTCTGTCTCCTTCCTCACATTCCCACCTCCAGTCCTACTGACCCCTTCATTCCTTCTCTCCACGTCCACCTCCAAGGCAAAGACCCTTCCCCGCGGCCCAGGTTCTCCATCTCCTCCCACGTCTGCCCCTACATCCACCATCCAAGCGCCCCAGGTCTCCCTGTTCTTGTCCCGCGGGATTCCACGGGGTGGCCATGACTGCCCGGTCCTTCTCCCTCTGGTTTCACAGCAGCCTGGACCGCTCACAGCAACATGGCCTCAGGTTGGCTCACGTTCACACCTCAAGAGCCTCCCTCACCCCCAACCCTGAGTGCCATCGCCCTGTCTGCCTCTGCCTCCACCGGGGCTCCCACAACCCTTCTTTCCGTGCAGGGCCGGGGGGACCACACGGCAGTCCTTCAGCCCCGCCCACTTCTCCCCAAACCTTGTCCTCTGTCCAGCACGCTGGCCTCCCTGCCCCTGGCACAGGCTGCTGGTCCACAAAGCCCCTTCCCCCTTCCTCCCCAGCACACAGCTAGGTTAAGTCTCCCAGCTCCTACTGCACTTAGGCTGAGGGATGTAAGTGGTTTCAGGTGAGAAAATGTGAGTGGAAATAACATGGGCTGTCCTGAGGCCTTGCCGTAAAAGCATTCACACGCATTCTTCCCCGCACACGGCTCTTCAGAGCTAGCTGGGTTGTGAGACTTACTCTCTTAGAGCAGAGACAAATGTCTACTTTTAAAAAATGAAGGACAAAATAGATAATAAGCTGCCAGAGTTTGCTGTATGTTTTACGCTGTGCAGTACAAACAGCACAGGGAGTGTTCAAGCTGGCCGAGAACAGCCCAGGGCTGTGATGAAGGACAGGAGACAGGGGCTGAGCTGTGTGGTAAAGACCAGCAGCATACCCTCCACTTCCTCCTCTAGGGTAAGGGAGAGTCTGGCAACTCTGGTCTTGAAGCCAGAGGGTAAGGTCTAAAGCAATGGTGCCGGGACTTCCCTGGTGGCACAGTGGTTAAGAATCCACCTGCCAAAGCAAGGGACACGGTTCGAGCCCTGATCCGGGAAGATTCCACATGCCGCGGAGCAACTCAGCCCGTGCGCCATTACTGAGCCCATGCGCCGCAACTACTGAAGCCCGTGCACTCTAGGGCCCATGTGCCGCAACTACTGAGCCCGCGTGCTGCAACTACTGAAGCCCACACACCTAGAGCCCGTGCTCCGCAACAAGAGAAGCCACTGCAATGAGAAGCCCGCGCACCACAACGAAGAGTAGCCCCTGCTCACCGCAACTAGAGAAAGCCTGCACGCAGCAACGAAGACCCAACACAGCCAAAAATAAATAAAATTTTTTAAAATATCCCCAAACACATTAAAAAAAAAATAAAACAGCAGTCCCCAGACTTCTTGGCACGAGGCACCGTTTTCGTGGAAGACAATTTTTCCATGGGGGGGGCGGGATGGCTCAGGCGGTAATGCGAGCGATGGGGAGCGGCTGATGAAGCTTCGCTCGCTGGCCCGCCGCTCACCTCCTGCTGTGCGGCCAGGTTCCTAACAGGCCACAGACCAGTACCGGTCCGTGGCCCAGAGCTTGGGGACCCCTTGTCTAAAGCCACCAGGGAAAATTAAGCCACAGTTAGAAAATGAAGACAGGAGAGCCAGGTTAACGGGGCCATACAGCAGACCCAGGCAGACAGAACCAGCATGAAGTGTGGAGACGGGGGGGGCGGCGGTGAGGGCACTGGTTGACTCAAACGCCACATCTGTGGGAGAATACAGTGACGAGAGGGGGGACTGGGGAGAGGAGATGGAATTAGGCTACAAGCAGTGTTAAATGCAGAGCAAGACGTCCCCACCCCCACCCCAAATAAATAAGGAAGCCATTGTGGGATCTGGAGCAGCGGGCTCCTGACGGAATGTGTTCGGGGTTAATCTGTGGCGGTATGCAGCCCCAGGGTGGCTAGCGGCGGATCAGTATCCACGGGAACACACTAGTTAGGGACCTGGCCCTCCACTCGGCACCAGCCCTCCAGCGCACACACGCCATGTGTTCTTGGCAGAAACCTCACTTCTGTGCTGATGTCCCAGGATTCACTGTTAAGGCACTCGGCCACACTTATCCTGTCTTGCTAAGAGGCAGGGGTTGATCAAAACTATTCCTGAATGCCCCAAACCCAGCTCTCTGAAACACACTCAGGCCATGGGGAAAGTTCACCTCCCAAGAGGATGGGAAGCCGCGTTCCCATGCAGGCATCACAGGAGGTTCTTCAGCCAAGATTGAGGCTATAAGCACAGAGCGAACCCAGGTGTGGGGCCAGGACAATGATGTGCTCCGCGAGATAACATCAGTCACTACCAGTATTGGGACGTCAGACTTGGGAAGTACTAGCACAGGAACGGAAGAGACCTAAAGTAGACAATGCAGCCCGGCTTCCTAATCGCACTGCCAACATTCCACTAGAAAATATCCGTAGATGACAAGGTTCAGGAGGCTTGGTTACTTAGCGGTCCCAGCCACAAGCCCTCTCATGAACTGATCTCATTTTGTACTCCCAAAATGCTGGAGGGGGAGAACTGTCATCTTCATTTTACATACCAAGAAAGTGACAATAGGGCTTCCCTGGTGGCACAGTGGTTGAGAGTCCACCTGCCGAGGCAGGGGACACGGGTTCGTGCCCTGGTCCGGGAGGATCCCACATGCCGCGGAGCGGCTGGGCCCGTGAGCCATGGCTGCTGAGCCTGTGTGTCCGGAGCCTGTGCTCCGCAACGGGAGAGGCCACAGCAGTGAGAGGCCCGGGTACCACAAAAAAAAAAAAAAATTTAAAAAAAAAAAAGAAAGTGACAATAAATCATGGTAAAACTGAGATTTAAACTTTCGTTTTCTAACTCCATGTCTTTTTAGCAGGCTTCTTTTATCAAATATGAATTCCTGCCAGATTCTTGGCCAGATCTGAAGATGAATAAGACAAAGATTCTCAAGGAGATGATAATTTAATTGGAAGCAGGCATGAAAACAAATGCACAGAATAAGAGGCTACAAGTGCGACAGAAGGAGGACGGACTACAGGGGAGACAAAGAGGTGGTCATGGCCTGTACGTGCAGACACGTAATAAACAGCCACTCAGTGAAATCCTTCCATCAATCTTACTGAGCAACTACTATGTGCCAGGCACCAGTCAGGGTGTGGGGGATCCAGCAGTGAAGAAACCAGATAAAACCACTGCCATAACATTCTGGTGGAGGGAGCTTACATTTTAATTTCAGATGGATGGATGGATGGATGGATGGACAGATGGATGGTTGGACAGATGGATGGATAGATGGTTGGGTGGACAGATGGATGGATAGATGGTTGGGTGGACAGACAGATGTGTCTGGGGGAAAACCATGGAAGTTTTCATGGAGTAGATGAGTCTTGAACTAACTTCTTTTTTTTAAATTTTTGGCTGTGTTGGGTCTTCATTGCTGTGCGCGGGTTTTCTCTAGTTGCAGTGAGCAAGGGCTACTCTTCATTGAGTGAGAAGCACAGGCTTCTCAGTGCGGTGGCTTCCCTTGTTGTGGAGCACGGGCTCTAGGCACGTGGGCTTCAGTTGTTGTGGTGCACGGGTTCAGTAGTTGTGGCGCACGGATTCAGTAGTTGTGGCACACGGGCTTGGTTGCTCCATGGCACGTGGGATCTTCCTGGACCAGGGCTCGAACCCGTGTCCCCTGCATTGGCAGGCGGATTCTTAACCACTGCGCCACCAGGGAAGCCCTTGAACTAACTCTTGAAAACTGAAGACAAGGTGTTGGTCAGGGAAAGGAGGTGAAAGCCGGGAAGGCCCTGCAAGAGAAGCAGCAGCACAGGGAAAACCATGAGGGTGTTCATCAGTCAGGACTCTCTGGGGACCTTCGAGTCATTCCCTGGGGCTAAAGTCTTGGGGGCAAGCAAGGGATGAAGGTGGGGAGGCAGGCAGGGGCTACAAAACTTGGATTTGTCATGCAGGTCATAAGGAACCAGTGAAAGGTTTTAAAGAAAGTTGATAACAAAGACAGTACAATTAAGCACAAATACGAGGGGTTCATATGTTGGGAAGAGTCCTCTCTCAAAGTAGCTTGTTTAGTAATCTTACTCTCTACTAGAAAAAATTCTAGAAGAGTCACATGGAAGAGGCAGTGTAGCCTAGAAGAGAGAGCCTGGGCTCGGAAGTCCAGGAAACCAGACTGAAACCCTAGCTTTGGAAAATGGTGTGGCCTTGAAACAGTCACTTCCCCGCTCTGAGACTGAGATTTTCATCAGTAAAATGGGTGTATTGCCACCCACCCGACAGAGCTGTCGTGCGGATTAGACATACGATATACGAAGTGTGTGGCATCTAGTAGGGGGTCCCCACACGATTGTTTTTAGCCATCAGCGGCTAAAGGAGTCCCTAGACTTCTGGAGTTGCATCATGGCGATGAGGTCTGGCCTCCCAGGAGCCATCCTTGGTCCTCCTGACAGGCACGCACACTGAACTGCAGAGGCTGAGGCAGCCCAAATGGCAAATCTTGGGTTCTTTTAAGAATAACTTTAATGGTTTACTAGTGCAGAGAGGGTTTGTGCTCCATGGTTCTAACAAGTTTAGAAAAGTGACCCAGAAATTTCCCCCAAGACAGGAGGGTTAGAAATTGAATATTTCCTGATGAGCCCACCAAGCACTGGTATTTGTATTGCTTTACGATAGCAATATGCCTATCACCACCCCAAACTTACATTCCTTCCTATAGGGTTTGAAGAAACATCAGCCATTGTTTTCAAATAAAATCATTTCACAGAGGCCAGTTCTTATTATTCATCCTCAGACAAGCCACTCCACAATGACTGGCATCCACCAATAGGCCACCCACCCAGGCATGTTTTAAATTGTTATGCAACAGACTCAGTTCACAAGCTCAGATCTTTTACCAAATTGCAGAAAACTATACAAGAGTCATAACTGGTTCCCCCACAAAAGGGAAGGAAGACCTTGCTTCCCCCAAACAGGATTAAAACATTCAACACTACCTAGAGACCCAACTTATAAAAAGGTAGCTTTTCTTTTCGTCATCGCCTTGGGAGAAAGAGGAAGAGGCAATTCGCAGAATCTGCACACTTTCTGCACAGTCAACTTGTGTGCTGTGGTGCAGCCCACGCCCTCCCCCACCCCCTCACAGCACTCCTCCCCTCCCCCTCCCACATACCTCTTTGGAGCACCAGGCACATTTTGGGTGGATTAGCAGACATTCTTCACAAGAGGTGGCACTTCCACTAGTGCATATGTTGAGACCTTCAAAGAAAGATAAAAATGCACCAATTAGTTTCTGGCCGTAACCTCTATTAATGAGGCTTTTGAATGGGGCGGGAGGAGGAGTCACTTCTTTTTTTTTTTTTACCAGGGGACCTCCGCGAGGCTGAGGAGTGCAAGGCCCCTGTGCTAACTGCAGGTGAAGGCTCACTGGCCAAAGCTAAAGACTGACAGTTTTTGAAGCACCCACCACGTGCACACTTGTGTTAGCAACTCCCATTCCTTCTGCTGCACCCACTTAGTTCCCACCACCTTCTCCAGTAACACAGCAGGTCCTGCCTCATTGAGGGGGAACAAGGCCCCTTTACACTTAGTCCAGCCAAAATGACAAAAATAGTACAAAAAGGAAAGAAAAAAAAAAACCGATCGATCTTCTTCAGGCATAAGAAAATCCTAAATCAGGTACTGTCACACCAAATCCACAGTGTACCAAAAGAAGCCAGCACAGCCCTTAAAGAAGAATACATCCCAGGGCTTCCCTGGTGGCGCAGTGGTTGAGAGTCCGCCTGCCGATGCAGGGGACGCAGGTTCGTGCCCCGGTCCGGGAGGATCCCACATGCCGCGGAGAGGCTTGGCCCGTGAGCCATGGCCGCTGAGCCTGTGCGTCTGGGGCCTGTGCTCCGCAACGGGAGAGGCCACAACAGTGAGGGGCCCACGTACCGCAAAAAAAAAAAAAAAAAAAAAAAAAGAATACATCCCAGGAAAACAATGTCAGCTTAAGATATGGGAAATCCATTAATTCAATATATCTACTAGTAGGTCAAGTAAGAAAAAAACATACCACCTCAGGAGGTAATAAAAAGGCATTTGATCAAACTCAAAATCCATCCCTGATTTTTAAATAAAATCGGAAACTAAGATTAGAAGGAAACTTCTTTATTGCTATAAAAGTCACTTATTTCAAGCCCAGGCCAGTACCTCCTCCACCCCCTGTCCCTGTGCCGTTCATATGGGGAGGGGCCTCCCGAGGCAGGCTCCACTGTGGTACTGAGGTTAAAGCCCTTGTCCCCTCTCCTCGCCCACCTCCCTACCTCACTCTACCCGCCCCTCCAGCTCCCACCCCCAACAGCAAAGACATTCTTGGTGAAACTTAGCATCCAGTTCTTTTTCTTCCTTTCTGAAACATCCCCGACAGATTTCTTTTGACCAAGAGCAGAACTGGTTGGTTTTTCTCTGAACAGAAATAACTTTATTTGGTCCTCACAGCACTAACAGACCCACTGGTCTCTTCTGGTTACTGCCTAGGGGCACAGCAGATAAATAGAAAAAAGAAAAACCCAGGGTCACCAGCCCCAGGAAAAAGGGCTCAGACCATAAAGGGGAAAAAAAAGAGTCAAGGAGATTAACAAGAGAGAGTGGAGGAGAAAACACCCGGAGGCGGAGACTATTCCCTAGCTCCACAAAACAACATAACAATATTGGTTGTAAGACATCTTAAAACTGTAACATTTCCCTAATTTGCTCATTTTAACTCTCTGCTTCTTCTTTGTCACTAGCAGTGAAAATCCTCAGAAAGTGGGTGACGCAGGAAGCTGCACTGTGTCACCCCACACTAGAGGGAACAAATACCATTTGGGATAAGAACGGCAGCTGGGATGGAACCTGAGGTGTTAGGAGGAAAGGCAGGGCAGCTTTGGGAGCCCACAGAGGGGGAGAATGATGGTTTTCCCCAGCCAGAGACCCCAACCTGAACCCTCCCCACCAGCCATCGCCCTGTTGGGGCCCCTGCCTCATACCCCTGGAGCTGGGGGACCACAATCTCACTGCCAGGCCTACAGCAGGACCTCCTGGGTGCAGTACTGGACTCAGAACACATTTTCCAGAAGAAACAAGCTGGGACCAACCACCGTGCACGCCTCATTTCAGGAGGTAGAGTCCTTTCCAGGTCCCAAACACTCACCAAGAAGGTCTCAGAATCCAGCCCACGGGGAAGTTGGGCTTGCCTGCCTCCTGTCCGCCTTGACAACCTCCTTTCTCATTTTAAAATGAATCCACTCACTTGGAGACGTTCAGATAGGCACTTTTTAAAACACCTTTTAAATAATGCCATTTGCAGCAACATGGATGGTCCTAGAGATTGTCATACTGAATAAAGTCAGTCAGACAGAGGAAGACATCATATGATATCGCTTATATGTGGAATCTAAAAAAAGGCTACAAATGAACTTATCTACAAAACAGAAATAGAGTTACAGATGTAGAAAATAAACTTATAGTTACCGAGGGATAAGGGGGGAGGGGAGGGATAATAAATAAATAAATAAAACAAAATAAAATAAAAAAGCCTTTTAAAAAAGAGAATGATGGCAGGAAAAGTTTCAAAATGCCAGTTCAATGTTTTGGTCTAATCTCCTTACCTGAATCACTTTGCTGTACAGCAGAAATAAACACAACATTGTAAATCAACTATACTTCAATTAAAAAAAAAATATTCCCCAGAATACTTAGCTTGAAGTATTGACATTAAATAAATAGATGTGGATAACCGAAAAAAAAAAAAATCTCCTTATCTGTCAGAAACCACTACCTGAGGGGGTGAAAAAAATCAAAACTAGAATGAAAGTGATTTTTCTTCTGCTCTCCTCAACCTTATCAAATACACACTCAGGCCCTTGTGGCATGTCATTTGCTTTGATGTATAAAATCATTTCTATAAAAATAATGGAATTGCAGAACGCTGGAGCTAGAAATGCTTTAGCATGAGCTCATCAAGTCACCTCATTTTACAGTTGAAAACATGAGAAAACAAGAGTGACTTGAAAGAAGGAGCCCAGTCTACAAGTAAGAGGTCAGAAGGGGGCACTGGGGCTTCACTGGTGGCGCAGTGGTTGAAAGTCCGCCTGCCAATGCAGGGGACACGGGTTCGTGCCCCGGTCCGGGAAGATCCCACATGCTGCGGAGCGGCCCGTCCGGAGCCTGTGCTCTGCAGTGGGAGAGGCCACAACAGTGAGAGGCCTGCATACCACAAAACCAACCAAACAACAACAAAAAAAAAACAGAAGGGGCACTGGTCGGCAAGTGCCCACGTAGGGTACCTGCCTGGGGATCCCTGCACCATCCCAGACGCAGGCCATGTGACCAGTGAGCTCCAGGGTCCTCTGGAGGAGAGAAGTCCAACAGGCCCTCAGTCAGAAAGGAATTTGAGATTGGATGTCTCATTTATGTCTCTGCCCTAATCAACATAAATTCACAAACACCACTTTCTAAATAGCAGGGCCTCATCACTGAGCTCTGGGACCTTGGGTCAGGGGTCTCAGGTTCACAGCATTAAGGGCTCCTCCGTTCTGACCCATATCAGACTGGGTTCTGGTCTTCTGCTTTGTCAGCCTGAAAGACCTTGGACGTAATCCTGAAGAGGCTCCAGGGATGTGACAGGCATCTGGTATGAAAACATACTGAACAACTATAAAATATCTGTCATCCTTAATTGTTTCTGTTACTCTTGCATATTCACATGCAATATAGTAGTTTCCCTGCACTCAAAATGATTCCTCTAAAATCACGTTGCTATAATTTGTAGTAACTGTAAATAGAAAGTAACCTTTTACAATCGTATAAAAATTAAAAATTTATTTTAAATATAAAAATAAAATTAGGTTGCTGTTGGGACAAATTAAAATTCAAGAAACCCTGTTCTAAGCATGTCCCAAACGCCAAGCACTGGACTAGGGGATGCTAGAGATACAGAGATGAATGACCCAGGCCTTGCTCCCCAGGAGCTCACAGTCTGCCAGGGACCAGGTAGCAGCCAGGAACTCGGGGAACCAGAAGCATAGACTGTGTGCTGATATGAGCCACGGTGCCAGCCTTACTCCCTCTGGCATCTCTCCTCTTTCCACCTATTAATATTTCAGTAAGCTTAGATTTGGCTGGATGAGTCACTTGGCACCAATAGCATTTTGAAAGGAAGGAAGCAATGAAAAAAACGTTAAAACAGCTGCAGTTCACAAATGTCAGAGTGTTGTGTCTAGGTCATGGTAATAGATGCTAGCAGCCCAGACAGTGGCCACAACTTTTCTTGGTTACTGTTTGCACAGTGACCATTCCAGCTCAATGTCAACTGCCTGCAGCCCTTAATGTCTCTGAAGCCAGGGGTTTACTGCAAACCATCATCTGAAAACACTGTCTCCTTCCCAAACTCATTGACTCATCCTTGCCTGTCATCAGTCATATCCAGGCAGCCGCCATGTCCGGCCGATTCTTCCTTCAAGATGCGTGAAATGTTTCTCCTAATCCATCCCTTCCTGCCTGCACCCTCCTCCAGCTAGGTGAGAGAAACACAAACCCGAATTACATTTTACTCGTTGTTTTCAAGACAACAGAAAATAAAAACATTTCATCATTCTTGTTTGCGGGGGGCGGGGGGGAAGTGGTAAGGCACTGGAGTGCCTCTTCCCATGCCCTGAACCACAATCCCCACGTGTGACAAAGTCTTTCCAGTGCTGATTCTAGCAATTAAAGAGTCATCAGTCTAAAGATGTTACCATGAAGTGTAAATACGCCCTAGGAAGGATCTGTCTTGTTTATATCTTTACTGCCTTTCTGAACAGCAGACATCTGCAAAAACACGCAACAACGTCGGCTTTACAGATATGACTTGTTTTTTTTAAAACACCAATTCAAATACTAGAATACTACGTGGCTTTAAAAAAGAATGTGCATGCTCCCTATTCCCTTCACACCGATATGAAGCTCACTCGGATACACTTATCGCTAAGTTAACAGAAAAGGCAAGGTACAGAACAGTGTGTTTAGTGCTGCCTTTCAATAAAACTGGGGGAGGGAGGTTTGTAATAAATGTACAGAAAACACTATGGATCCGTGAGAAACTGACAGGGATGGTCTGAGCAGGGAAGGGGGTGGGGGCAATGCCCCAGACTAACGGGCAACAAGCATGGAAAAGAGATCTCTCACCCTACACTTGTTATGCTTTTAAAAAGTATGTGAATATATTACCTATTCAAAAATTTATTTGTAAAAAGACAACTGGGGACTTCCCTGGTGGCACAGTGGTTAAGAATCTGCCTTCCAATGCAGGGGATGTGGATTCGATCCCTGGTCAGGGAGCTAGATCCCACACGCCGCAACTAAGGAGCCCCGGATTTTCGTTAATTATAACATATTGATGTGGTTCATTCATTGTAACAAATATGCCAGATGAATGCAAAATGTAAATATAACAGGCAAAACCGGAAGTGGGGCATACGGGAACTCTCTATACTACCTTCTCGATTTTTCTGTAACTAAAATTGTTTTACATGTTTAGGAAGTTGAGGGTTTTAAGGTCATTGAAACCATGGTAGGAGTGGCCGGGTGGGGAGGACTCAACTGAGGACCAATCATTGTGTCCGTATCAGGGACCTAAAGGTAAGTGAGACCCGGCAATTCACCACGTGGCAGATGAGGCAGCCCCCAGTCTCTCTACCAGACAGAATATGCTATGAGAGCAAGGGAAGGGGAGGCCAACTCTGCTCCATCTGAGGGATGCAGTCAAGGCTTCACAGAGGACGGGACATTTGGGCTGGAGTCATGGGCTGAGGAAAAAGGCTTTCCTGGCACGAAAGATCCAAGTACTTGTTCTGTCACTTATTGGCTACAAGTCATTTAACCTTTCCTGGCCTCAGCATCTTCCTGCAAACCATTCCAGGGGTGGACTAAATGGCCTCTATCATAGATTCCAGCTCAAAAAATCTTGACACACTCAAATGAGTTCTCTCCCTCACAACAATGAATGTTTCCTCCTAATAAGTTACATGCATAGTCCCTGACCTCAAAGCGAGTTGTAGGAGGAGGCAAGGAGGTGAGGACGGGACACTCCGCCTCCAACACACACACACAGTACCAAGACTCGTGTTCATCCATTCATTCAACAAGTATGAGTCAGGCACTGTTCTAGGCACAGAGGATACAGTGTCAAATAGAACGGACAAAGCTCCCTGCCCTCACGGAGCTTACGTCCTGGTGAGGGCACAATGCTCAGAAGAGAAGATGGACGATACTCCAGGTAAGGAAGTACATTAGATGGTGCTAAGTGCTAGGGAGAAAAATCAAGGAAGGCAAGGAGACAGGAAGAATGTGGGCAGGAGGCTGCAGCTCTGGCTGAGCTGGAGACACTGAGAAAAGGCTGGGGGGTGTGGGGGGGGGGGTGGAGGCGGCCCGCCGTGCAGAGATCTGCAGGGAGAGCATTCCAGGCAGAGGGAAGGCCTGCAGCTGAGCTCAAAGACAACGAGGCCCTCGGTGCCGGACTGAAGTGCATGAGGGGAAGTGGTGAGAGGCACGGGGGGCAGGGGGCATTCATGGAGAGCCTGGCAGGGCACTGGCAAGACTTCCGGAAGCCACTGGAGGGTTTGAAGCAGAGCGACACGATCTGACTTGAGTTTTAACAGGATCACTCTGAGCGAGAGTTGAGAATAACTCTACAAGAGACAAGCAACCATCTCTGAAAAACTCTGGGGGGCAGTGGGGTAGGGAACTAGCCTGGAGGTGGGGAGGGGCACCCTACAGCCCTGCTTCAAGCATCCGCCACAGGGGAGGCGTCAAGGCCTGTCTGGGAGCAAACTTTTCACCATGTGGCCCAGTAATCGAACCCTGCCTTCAACAGAAGCAGCAGCCTCACCGACAAATGGGCACCTATAAGTAAAGTGTTCCTTTACATTTAGAAAGGCCGTTACTCCCATTCCAACTAGAAAGAAAGAAAACACACCACAGCCCTCCGCCCCGACCAACTGAAAATACCTGTGAAGCGACCCCACCCCATTAACACAGCTGCACACCGCCACATGAAAGGGGCACCATCGTTTAAGTACTGTGTAATCGTCCCACACGATGTTAAAACTTCTCAGAATGTCTCCATGAGCTCGCTGGAGGAGAAAAAGTAGTTACCAGCGTAGGCAGGCACAAAGGGCCTTCTGCCAACTACTTAGATATTTTAATTCTCCGTTGCCTCAGTAGCTAAATAAGCATGGAGAACAAGCAGGAGAGGAATACTAATTAGAGCTAATTAGGCCCTGCCCTCTTCTGCCTCAATCCCCTTTATTGAAAGTCCCCCTAATTCAAGGATGATGGCGCTAAAGTGTAAATACCTAGGGTAAACAGCAGCCGACACACCAAACCCCCTGTTTGCATTTCTGAACCTTTGCCTGGTTACCTGAGGAGGGCTGCAAACCCAAGGCCAAATTCCAACAGCCCCAGCATAGACCACGGAATCATGGGGGGAGGGAGTGCTGCCAAGAGGAGTGCAGTAAATAGGATAAAGGGCTCTCCTAGGATTTCCAGCATTCTAACGTGCAGGACATTCACCAGAAGAACATTTGATTTTTTTCCTTTTAATAAACAATGATAGCAAACATGACTCCAGTTCCGCAGCCCGATCAATGCCACACTCCTCCCTCCTTCTTAGCAAAGATCAAGGGCCTCACCCCAGAGAAACCCTTCCCTGGTTATGTGGGAAGGCCATATCTTCGGGTCCTGTCTGGAGGCCCTCGGCAAGGGGATAATAAGGAGAGCAGATAACCCTGGGGTGGGGGCTGTCAGCCTGCCAGGGACTTGTTTGAAGTGAGCCCCCTTAAATTAGAAGTCTATTTCCTGCTGGATTAAACACACAGATGAAAGATGTATACAAACTTTGAAAAACAGAAATCACAACGCAAATGGAAAATAATGTATTGAAAGAATTATTTGCAACTGGAAGTATTTAAGGTTTTACTAGAATCAGAATGTCAAACTCTAAGGAAACTAAGAAGTCATCTCCTTCAGCAGTTCCCAAACTTCTGGATTTCACAGATTATTAGGATCATTATGATTTAAAAAGAAAACAAAAAGAGAAGATAAAATGTATATAGAATTGCCAGATTTTTTCTTTTGCTCAAAATGAAAACCACTCTCTATTATCATTACAAATTATTAAAAAGTTTTCCCACCAAAAATAAAAAAGACATAATTTCAAATTAAAGGACTGTCCTTGGGAAGCAGGGGGCTGTTGGCAATGATATACTCCTGTGTGTGACACAAGATACATCCTTCTCTTTGCCTTTCCCTGGGGACCCATGAAAACATCAGCAATGGGCACTGGTTGCCAGTTGGGTGTTTGGAAACCGGTGATCTACCCCAAGCTCTGGAGTGAAAAAAGAAACCTGCTACAGTAATAAGTTTGAATTAGGCCCTGAAGAAAGTTTTTGTTTGCCTAGACCTCTCCTCTCTCTCAGACAGAAACCTCCACTGCCTTCATGTAAATGAGACACGGCAGGGGACAGTCCTTCCCTCCCTCGCAGCCAGACATTTGCTTCACGAGAGCAATCGAGAATCTCGGGCTTGAAAGTGAATCGAGCACCCCAACACAATTATCTCCTACGGGAGAGGAGGAAGTTTGGAGCTTCCTGCGTTTGGGGGAGGGGGGATGGGATGGCGGTAGCTCATCTGCCTGGCAGCCCCAGCGCCCAACAGAGCATCCCTCCGCTGTGGCCTCCCAACTGCCACATCCAGCCCCCTCCCAACTCCGAAAACTTAAAGCAGGTAACTGAGGGCTCCTCACGCAGCCGCCGACCCCGGGCAGTATCGCGCGAGTGCAACTGCACACCCCCTGCCCTCCGTTCCAGAATCAATCCTCCAGAATTAAGGGAGTGTGCTGCACGGGGTGTTTGTAAACTCCGGGATAAAGCCAGGCAGAAGGAATCAGATTGGGATGTTCCAGCTGGGGCTTGGTTCCCAGGTGGGGCTGTGGTTTGGGACGCGGGTCTCCCCTCGGGTATGCGAGGGCTTGGGGGAGGAAAGAGGGGGTTACATCTTTAAAGGAAAGCAGCTGGCCTAGGCGCGGTGAAACTCTAGGATTCGCTACGAGGGCCTCAACACCCGCGTTTCCAGGAGACTAGCCCTCGGGAGTAGTAGCCCTGGCCCCCACGCTTTGGCTCCAGCGAAGACTCCGGGTCACGCGCCTCCAGCTGCCCTTCGTCTCCCCGGGACCAGGGTACCGGTGGCATCACTCGGCGCCTCCCAGCAGCCCGCCGCCCCCGGCCGGCCACAAGGGCCGCTTTGTGCCGGGAGTGCAGAGCCCAGATCCCGACGCGGGGCTGGCAGCGGCCCTCCCCGCGCAATGGGCGCGGGCGCTCGCGGGCTGGGTCAGCAGACGGGCAGGGCTGTTTACTCAGGAAGGCTCCTCCTCGCCCGGGAGGGGACTGGAGGCCGACGACCGCCCTGCGGGGCTGCGGCGGGCCGCGCGCGGGGTGGCGCACGCAGTTCGGAAGCCCCCCACCGGGCCGTCCCCAGCGGCTCGCCACCTGGGAGTGGCCCGAGGATGCCTCCCACCTTCAGACAACGGCCCGGGGCCCTGCCCCTCCGAGACGCCAAGGGCGGCTCCGTGCGCCACAAAGTTTCTTTGCACCGCCAGCGGCACGGCTTACCTGGGAGCCGGGGCACGAGCGTGCAGAGCCCGAGGAGGCAGGCGTACAGGGGCGCGGGGGCCCGCGGCATGGTGGGGCGCCCGGCTCAGCTGCGGCGCGGGCGGCGGACTCCGCGGGGACGTGCGGCCGGGGCGCGGGGGCGGGGGGCCGGGGGCCGCGGCCTGGCGGGAGGCGGGGGCGGCTGCGCTGGCCCGCGCCCCGCCGCCACCATCCCTCCCGCAGCGCTTGCCGCCGAGTCCCGGGGCCGCCGCTGCGCCGGCTCCCCGGCCGGGACGCCCGGGGTGTCGCCGCTCGGGACGGTCCCGGCGGGCGGCTCTGTGCAGGGAGGACTCCGGCTCCTGCACGCACCACGGGCTGAGGCTCCCCCGCGCGCCGGTACACTGCGCCCGTCGCCTCCGCCCCTTCCCTTTCTCCCTCCGGCCCGCGGGGCTCCACTTTCCTCCTCTCCTTACTCCTCCCCTTCTCTCCCCGTCCCGGCCCCCACCCGGCTGCCACAAGGTCAGTTTACGGCGAGGCGGGGCGGGCCGAGCTCCGCCCCTCCCGGGGACCGGCCAGCACGGGACGCCGAGGGCATCCAGGTGAAAGTTGCTTCCGGCGCACCTGGCGGCCCGGGCAGGGGTCGAAATCCTGGGGTAGCGTCTGGCCCGGCTTCCCTAGCAGCTACGGGAAGGGGGAGGGGCACGCTCCACGGGCGAGCCGAGATTATACTTGGGGTTGCTGGATTTAAGGAGAGAGAGCGGGTCCGGGGCGGGGAGCGGGGAATCGTGCCGTGGCAGTCTAGTCCTCTCGAAGCCGCGCTCGCCGGAGGGACGGAGGCACCGGCGAGTGTTACCGCGAGGCGACGTGCTCTGGGGAAGTGAGGACACGTGGGGCGTGGAGACACACACAAAACGCACTTTTCCCTCCCTCATTAAAGTTTTGCCCTTTACGCGGATTCGAGACTGGCCAATATGTCACTGTTCTGCGTTTTTCTTATGTCGATACGCTGGCGGTTTCCGTGAAGCCGAACAAATAAACTGAAGAACAGATGCTCAGGTTTTCACCTTATCCTTTACACCTGAGCTGGTTCTAAAATTGACTGTAAGGGGCGGGGGTGGGGAGCTTCCTCTAACAGCACGTGCAAAGGACCAGGTGGGCTTGGGCTGGGCCACGATGAGTGGGTTAAGACTGGAATGGTTTATAGGCAGCAGCAGAAGAGGCAGCCTTCATGTACCAATAGAAGGAAATAATAGTAGGATGCCTAACACGTACAGTACAGAAAGCACACAGCTAGCCAGGCACTGAAATGTAAATACTTACCTTGTTAATTCACGAAATCCTCCCCACAACCCTACTGTTATCCAGATGAGAAAACTGAGGCACAAAGGGGTTAACTTGCCAGGAGAAGTGACAGAGCTGGATGCATTATCCAAAAGTTCAGAATGCTTCGACTAAAAACAGAAGCAGTAAGCAGTAAAGAGCAAAGTGATCTGAACTTTGCACATCAGGAACCAGTTGGCAAGACGGCTCTGAGTGGGCAATTAGTTCTAACTGCCCAGATTAGGGAGCTGGAGTTTAACTGTGCACTCCCACCCCACACTCTACCAGGGTGGTGCCCTACTGCCAGAGAAAATGAACTTATCCTTGTGGCATCGTGTGCATAGAGGCCAAGCTCCACATTCCACTTGAAGGACAGTGTTTTATGCTTAAACTCCATGGAAGTGTCATCGTACTCTAAATATTCCCCATGTTCATTCTTATGTAAGAGTTATGCTTGTCCCCAAACATTTTCCAGTAAAATTTGTGCTGCAGGGGCTGCCCCAGGTTTATCTTGGGTCTTTCTGCCTCAGCAGAATGGCCTTGGGGCTACTTTTATCCAATCTTGAGAGGCAATGATTATAACTAATGGGCAGCCGGTGAAAGAGTTTGAACTGGGAGGTGTCAGAGCCAAGTGGTGATTTTAAGATTTTTCTGGTAGGGATGTGATGGATGGATTAGATGCAAGGAAAGTTAAGTTGCAGAAACTGGGTAAATATTGCATTGATAAGGACAAACAAATCTTGCATTTATCAAGCATCCTCTAAGTTTAGGCCCTGTGTTGTCTGATCTGTGCATCACCTTCCCCAGCCCAACATGGCGCTTTACTGTTCAGACCCAACACACACCCCTGTTTACCTGGACTGCACCTGGAAAGTGCTGCAACCCAATCTGCCCTCCTCCTGTCCCACCTGGTGGTTTCCAACCTGCCCAGACCTGCCATAAACAGCAGAATCCCAAGTGATGACAACATTCTTCCACATTCCATTATCTGGGAACTAGGCTGGAGATGATAGACGGCTCTTCTAATTCCTCCCAAGCTTTTGTTTTCTGGTTTGTGGCTTTTTCTTGTCCCGTCATCCTTCATTCTTTGTACTAAGCTGGAGAGTGGAAGTGCCTTTTAAATGCTTTGACTTCCTCTGACTGGCAAAGTCAGCGTGCACTGATGGCCTCCATCGGTGCTTCCCACAGCCACTGAAACAGTTCGCTTTGTGGCTGCCTCCACAGCATCCCATTTCTGATCATTGCTGAGCTTCTGGGCCCCAAGGAGGCTGCTGGTTGCATTGAGTTTGCGTCTCAAGGTTTGAACACAGATAACCCAGAGGAATTTTATGTTTCTTATTAGTTTTAAAATAAGATTAATTCCTCAAAAAGTTAAATATAGAATTACCATATGATGCACAAACTCCATCTGGCAACTCCCAAAAGAATTGAAAGCAGGGCCTCAAACAGATGGTTATACACCCACATTCATAGTGGCATTATTCACAGTCACCAAAAGGTGGAAATAGCTCGAATATCCATCAGCAGATGAATGGATAAATAAAATGCAGTATGTACCTACAATGGGATATTATCCAGTCTTAAAAAGGAATTAAATACTGACACATGTTACAACACATATGAACCCTGAAAACATTATGCAAGTGAAATAAGCAAGACACAAAAGGACAAATATTGTATGATTCTAGGTATAAGCAAATTCATAGAGTCAGAAAGGATAGAAGAGGTTACCAGGGGCTGGACAGAGGGGCAAACAGGAAGTTAGTAGTTAATGGGTACAGAGTTTCAGTTTGGGATAATGGAAAAGTTCTGAAAATGGATCATGATCATGATGATGTTTGCCCAACACTGTGAGAATACTTAATGCCAGTGACCTGTACACTTAAAAATTATTAAAATGGTAACTTTTGTGTTATGTGTATTTTACCATAATTTAAAAAAAACTTGAAATCGGATTAGTTAAAACTTTTCTATTTCATAAGTCAGATTTACATGCTAATTCACTCCCACGATGAGTCGTCATATTGTGCAATTCAATCTCTAATCCAGGTCAAGAATATTTTACTGATATAGAGTTGCAATGTAATATGCAGGGAAAAAAAAGTCGGAGGGGGAAAAGACAACAACCCTACAGTATTCACCTTAGTTTAGGTAATATTCTTAATTTACTCTGCTTTTAATAGTCATGCCTGGGGTTTGTCACAGTGCCAGAAATGAATGACCCTGATGACGGAATATTATAAAATTCTTTTGCAGCAATTGACAGGGCTATGAAACATGTATACAATTTTCTTTAATGTTAATTTTCACTTTTTTTTTTTTTTGGCCACACTGCACGGCTTGTGGGATCTCAGTCTTTGACTGGGATTGAACCTGGGCCACGGCAGTGAAAGCCTGGAATCCTAACCACCGGGCCACCAGGGAACTCCCTAACTTTTTATTTTAAAAATATAAAATTATATTCTTTTTTATAGGAAAGTGTTCTTTATAGGTTTTTCTCCCCCTATGGGACATGGTGTTGGTTAGGAAAAAATACTCCCCATGACAGCCCTCAGAGTTTGCAGCCCATACAGCACGGCCAAGGACAGACCTAAAGGCACCATCCACATAATGGATGAACACAGGAGATGGGCAGATGACAGGCCATGGTGAGCACAGCGGGTTCCATTTTGGTGAAAATAGCCTATTATGTTAACTGGCATATAGTAGATCTCTCAGCAATTTTTGTTTGTTTATTTTGGGGTTAAGCATGGACATCGTGGTCATGCCACAGCTGAGATGGGTGGAATTTCATATTGAGAGACGGAATACAAAACAAGTCTCGATGGAAATTTTCAACAATGAGGAAAGGTGTTTCTCTTTGTTGTTGTTGCTTTTAATGTACAAATGTAAGTCATAGAAATGTACCATTTCTCTGAAGCTAAGAAGCACATACAAACATTTTAACCTTATTTATGGAGCAGCTAGCACACCCTCGATAAATAAGTCATGTGCTTTCAACCTCTCTATTCATAGAATTATCAATTTTGAAAACGCTCATGAATTATATCTTTCTGTAACCAATTTTCAAAGGTTAGTTTTGAAAATATTTTTAAGATTATATATTCTGGAGGGAATATATGTTTTCCAGCTTTCATGAACTGAAATATTTTAAAACAGTGTCCATTAATAAAATTACAGTAAAAGTTGTGATATTTTTCAATGAATTTTGGCATATGTTTTCCTTTTTTTTTTTTTTTTTCCTTTTTAGAAAACTTTTCTTTAAAATTGTCTGTAGAGCTTAGACCCAGAGGAGACTGCTAGAGTCTTCCTCTAAATGCCCCTTTTCCACTCTGGCAAAGCCATTACAATTTGTTTCTCTTTTCCTAGAAGTTATCTTACACCACCTAAAGGGCACAGATGCTTTTCCAGTTATTTAACTAAAAAGTACAATGAATGAAGACAAGTACACAGACACACTCACACACACATACCCCTTTTTAATCATATCTAGAGACTTCTAGCATAAATACCAGGAAACGAGTGAGTAGGGAATGGGGAAGGAGCACAGAACAGGTATGGTCCATGCAGATGTGGCCTGGGAAGAAATGCCACAGAATGAGGGGAGCGTGATGGGATAGAGGGAAGTGAACACCATAGACGCTGGCAAGGATGGAGATATCTGAAGAGCAGAAGGAAGCGGCGGGAACTTGGGAATGCTCTTGGAGGCTGAGCTAGCATTCTGCCCTCGGCCACTTGAGTACCACTTTTTTTTTTTTTTATAAATTTATTTATTTATTTTTGGCTGTGTTGGGTCTTCGTTTCTGTGCGAGGGCTTTCTCCAGTTGCGGCGAGAGGGGGCCACTCTTCATCGCGGTGCGCAGGCCTCTCACTGTCACGGCCTCTCCCCTTGCGGAGCACAGGCTCCAGACACGCAGACTCAGTAGTTGTGGTGCACGGGCCTAGCCGCTCTGCGGCATGTGGGATCTTCCCGGACTGGGGCTCGAACCCATGTCCCCTGCATTGGCAGGCGGATTCTTAACCACTGCGCCACCAGCGAAGCCCCCACTTTTTTTTAATCCTCCTTTTCACCTACAATCCCCTCCGTGTCACCCCTCACTTTCATCTTGCCTTTCTCTTCTGTCTTGTCTTAGCTCTATCAGTGGTCCTTCAGACAACGCTGGAGCTAGGAATTCAACAGCTTTTCAAAAGGTAGGACAAGCTTCTGACCCTTACCCCTTTCTGGGGGCCAGGTTTGGGGGTGTGATGTGGGGGTGGAAGCTGAGCAGCTTGCTGAAGGACCAGGTCTGCAGAAGTCAAGGGCCAACAGGCCTGCAAAAAGCCTCCAGCCCGGGACCCAACTTCAGCCTGTGTACAGGAGCTACTGCACCTTTTGTAGACTATAGCTCTTCATATTTAATTGCTGGTGGAGGAAAACTATAAATCTGGACTCAGAAGAATTCAGTTCTGGTCCTCAGTGCTATCAACTAGCTGAGCAGCCATGCAATTACCTGCCCCTCTCTGGACCTCAGTTTGCTCAGCTGGAAAGCAAAGGATCTGGTCCATGCCAGAGCTGGCTCTATAATTACTGCTTGTGAACTCAAATGCATTTGGCACTTGGCAGCAGGCTCTGGTTTACATAACCTGTTCTACCAACTAAAAATTGTCCTTCAAAAAACTACTGCCCTTTAACAGGATACAGGACTTGGTTGAACACATTCACTATGTGGGAAGATTGTGAGGGCCTGTCTTGGGAGTAGACTCTGAAAATGACCATTTCACCTCTTTAAGGGATGTCCCAAGGAGCCCCCATCACCTCTCTGGCTAATCTACTCTGATTATTTAATCATCAATCACAGCGAGTTCTTCATTCCATGTAACCTAAGTTCCTTCTTTGGTAGTTTCCACTTCCCCAGCCTCACTGGAGATAGGCCACTATCTGCTCCAGCATTTCAGAGACGATACAATAAAACATGATGCCTGCAATACCCACCAGAGGTTCCTCCGAGGGTCAACTCAATATTCAGACTCACAAGCCTTCTAGAGGCCACACTTGGCTTTAGAAGTCAAGACAATGTAGGGAGGAACCACAGCTGGCCAGCCTGGCAGCATTGAGAGTTCATCTCATGGGAGTTCTGCTCTCAGTCTAGCATAGCAGTCAGCTCAGGTGCAGGAGCTAAGAGCCTCGTTGCTCAGGTGTAGGCCCCTCCCCAGCTTAGAAGCCATCATATTTTGTAATATAACTCTAGGAGTATAGTTTCCGAGTTCCTCACAAAGACAAGCACAGTTCAAAAAGTCCCCACACTCAGAGAGAATGGAGTCCAGCCAAGTATTTATAGTTCAATCAGGTATTTACAGTACAAATCAATGCTGTAAAACATACCTCATTCTCCCCATTTGGACGCTGGGGCTTAGAGAAGGGATAAGTGATAGAGCCAAGATCTCCTGACTCCAAGGTCCACAGTTCTTTCTGTTCTATCACAGCTGCCTCATTTTGAATGGAACTCTGATCTTCACTATGACTATGACATAGTCTTAATTCGAGTGTACTTAAAAGAAGTATATCTTAATATTTTCAAAAGTGCAATGTTTTCTCATCATTGGTCTTATTTGTGATCATTTCAGAAAATATTTACATGCAGGTTAAATTAGCAAATACATCTGAAAATACCTGGCACACAGTAGGCATTTAATAACTATTTATTGAATCTGGCTTGCACTTCCTAAATTGGGTCCCCACCTGATTTCTTAGGGTGACAGCTTTGACCCACTATTCTTCTGAGTCATGTTATGTTATACAGGGTGGCCATCCAGGGGCACAGTGGACCTTTCATTACGTGGAGCCCCATGCTTTATAGCTACCCTTGTAACATTCATCCCCAAACCACAATTAACAGCAAACGCAGGGCCTTTTACCCTTAGGTCAGTAGGCTGAAGTGTAGTTAGCTGTGGAGATCTGTGACTCTCCAGACTAGGGCACCCCAATCACGTTTTCCAAGTGTAGCTGAAGGACAAAGCCAAGCCAGACCCAAAGCAGGATACCTGCAAACTATAACTTGAGATAGCTGGGCTCCCTTCTTCCAAGGAGACCAGGGAGGGCATTGCAACTGTCTCCACACAAGAAGGCAGAACCTGAGTGAATGCCTTATTAGGTATAGCTGTTCAGCCTTCTCTTCAGAAAAAGCAGGTAGGGCACATGGTTGGTATAACTGAAGGATCAGCACACCAGGAATCAGATGATTATGCAACACACAAGGCCTTTCAGAGCCTGGCCCCAACACGCATCCTCACAAACACATTCTCACCTTTGCAGGTCATGTTTCTTCTCCATAGATGGTCATGGTTCCTGCTCTTTCCAGCTAGTAAACTTGACTCCTCTTTCCATACCCAGCTCAAGCCTTCCAGAACTGATTTTCATAGAATGTCTTCCTCCATGTTCTCAAAGGGCTTGGTCCTTCCTCTATCAGATGAGTTGAATTTGAAATTACTTGCTTATGGCACAACTGACTCTCTGACTTAATTGAGAATTAAGAGAGTAGACGCTTAAGTATCTGTGGGATAAACAACAAAGTCCTACTGTATAGCATAGGGAACTATCAATATATTCAATATCCTGTAACAAACCATAATGGAAAAGAATATGAAAAAGAATATTTATGTATATGTATAACTGAATCGGTTTGCTGTACAGCAGAAACTAACCCAACATTGTAAATCAACTATACTTCAATAAAATAAATTTAAAAGAAAGTATTTGTGGAATGCCTCATTTTTTAAACAAATATTTATTGAGTGTATACTCTGTGCTAGGTACTGCTCTAGGTTAGGGATGGAATTGTGATATTTATGCAGAATCTTGAAGGGTGACATCATGTTGTAAGGTAGAGGGAGGGAGAGGACCAGAGATGGGATAGCTGTTCACAAAGCACCCATTTCCTGGTCTTCCTGGACATGGAGCTCTCCTATATTCCTCTGTCTCCCTGGGTGTGTTGGGTGTAGTTATGTGGCTAAGTTCTAAGCCAACGTGATGTGGGAAAAAATGAGAGGCATTAACACCAGACCTGACCCATAAAGATCTCTCTTGCGTGATCCTCCATGCTTTTTCCCTTTCCAGTAGATTGATACAGATGAGTACAGTGTGACCTTGAGAAACATGTTCAAAATGAGGAAGCCGTAGCAGGAAGGAGCCTGGATCACCACGTAGAGGAGAGCAGAGGGCTCATGAGGAGCACCCAGGAGCAAGGACAGACGTCTCTGGACTGTAATGCAGTCCGCTGTCCAAATGTCTATTTGTGTTGACCCTTCTGGGGTGTGTGTCTTGTTTTAAGCTTGAGACTTAGAATAATAACAATAGAAAATTTTAAAAGATTAGTTTAAAATGATAGACATTCTATTATGGAATAAGAATTATGTACAACTTAGAGGGTATTGTGTAAGTTAATTCCTCTCAAGAAAATGGTAAAGCTGGTTGGTTAGGGCTGGCTAAGAGAGGCTTTCTGTTATGGACTAAGCTTAAAAACAAAATACCTCAAAAGTGACAGTACAAATAGACATTTGGACAATCGACCCTATTATAATCTGGAGACTTCTCTTGTTTTGCCCTAATTCTATTCTTTGCTTCCATAGTCCAGGATATTCCTTGCTCGAGGATGTTACTTCACTGAAATAGGGCCTTCATTCTTTCTTGTTTTGTTGAGGACCTTCTACATACCAGAGAAATAAGACAGAGGGTTTTTCTCCAGAAGCTCAGGAGCAGAGAAGGACTGGCTGATAAAGGTGGTACTAAGCAGGGGTGGGGGTTGGAGGTGTTCAGTATCAACCCAGCGGGACCTTGGACCCTGTCAGGAGGTTATTGTTTCCAGCATAAGGAAAGAAGCCTCAAGGATTCCTCTGTCACCACATATGGGCAGGATACCACAGCCGGGCAGAGAGAGAATGGAGAGACTTTTCATTAGAGAGAAACTGGAGGCCCTGCACCCAAACAGAGAGGGAAGCCACAGCCACAGCTGGGGCCATCGGTAATGCACAGCAGGCATTTTGCAGATGATTTTAGATGAATTACTTTAATGGAGAGAATATGTTCTGAAATCTGAACAATGACGTAAGGACAGAATTTTTCATTTTGGGTAATAAAGGCCCATTAACCTATACACTCCAGGAATATCTGGCACCAGGCCCAGTAAATATAGGACACTCTCAGTTTCAAATATATGTCTCATCGTCTCCACGAACCATTGAAATATCCTACATATGTTAATATTTTGGCATTAAATGACAGAGGGCTGTGCTAATTACTACCCATAAAACTTTGGGCAAGTTTCTTGCCTCTATTTCCCCAACTATTGAACAAGGGTAATAATAGTATTACTTCACAATTATTGTGAGAATGAAAGGAAGAATTGTGCCTGGCCTATATTAAATACTCCATAATATATTAACTATTACTATTGTTGTTTTTTCAAACTGGCTGTCATCTGGAAGCAGGAGAGGATTCTTTTATTAGACCACATGTTCTGATTGTGGGCTCAGAAAATGTTACTGAGCCTGCAGGAATAATGAAGCCTTTGTAGTTTGCTCCAAGCTTTGTCTTTGAATAAAAGTGCACACATGTCACAACCTGGAGGTTGAAGAAAAGCTCCCCATACTGTGCCCCAGGGCTCTTCCCAACCTCATTCTCTAAAAACTCCAGCCAGACCTTGATCACCTCATAAACGCTGATGATCTTAGAAATCTCCCACTGGTGGCATTTTTTTTAACTTAAAATGATGAATTTTTCAATGCAAATTGATTTACCTTCTTTTTTATTTTGGAAAGCCATTAAATAAAACATTGATTATCTGAATAATTGTACCAAATTTTATGCATCATTAAGATGACATTAACATTACTTCAATTCTTAAGTTATTCTAGGGCCACTGGAAAGAAACAATGTATGATTCTAATGATCCAGTAAAAATTATGCAAATGGGCAACAAGAGTGAACTGATAACATTCATGTTTCCCTGGCACAAGAGCAAGGAATGAAGAGACCACGAAAAAGTCAAGGGGGAATTATTTAGAATTGTTGCATTAAAAGTGAATGATTTCCAACAAGGCTTTTAAAACAAATGTCCCACTGGAAGTTGGGTTTTTGCAAGCCATAGGAGACAGCACCACCTACTGGCTGCAGAATTTGCCCAGCGGCTAGGAAGAAGGAAGAGGGTGGTGGGTAGTTCAGGGGTAAAATTGCCCCAAAGATTTAAGTTTCAAGCTGTTTTGGTGTTGATGCCACCTGGACGATTGACCTCCTCCTCCATAAGGAAGCTCAGAGGCCACTGAAGCTTCTTATGCATAATAGATTCCTGGTTTCTAGAATCTCTGGGGAAGGAATGGGAAATGATGTGATCTGGGGCTTGACCTCAAGGAGCCAAGCCGCTGGTTGAGAGTAGTGATTCTCAAACTCCCCTGCGCATTCCAATCACTTGAGGAGCTTAACCCAGCCGGATGCTCTAGACCAATGAAGCGCTCTGGGATGGGACCCAGGCATCAGTGATTTTTAAATCTTCTCAAGTGACTCCAGTGTACAGCCGAGACCTTCTGCTGTCGGGGCAATGGTCCATCCCCAGCTGGTTTTACCCAACGTTGACCTCAGAGAGCCTTCAGGCTGAAGCAGAGATCAGCAGAATGACATGTATGTGCTCCTGTGCTGTCTGAGGGCAGTGATTAGAGGATGCCTCCCTCAAGGTCAGAGAGGCTCCCGCAGGAGTGTCCATACTCCACTTTAAAAAAAAAAAAACAGCTCAATCGAGGTATATATACAATAAACTGTACATATGTAAAGTTTGTAATTTAAGTTTTGCTATAACCGTGGTAACCTTCACCACCATCAAGATAATGAACATACCCTTCAAGATTGAGCTGGAAGAGTCCTGCTTTATACTGTTTCATAACTATTTAATATTCTATGCCAGGCATTGTGCTGGGTGAGAAGGAAACACAGACTTACCATGCAGGACCTCTTTACCAGGGAAATGAGTTCCAGGACCCAGCTGACACGAGAGAGGCGATACTTCTGCTTGAGAGGGCTGTGTGGAGAAGGGGAGGATTTGAAAGTCAGAAGAGATGGTGTTTTAGCTGATCTAGACAGTTGGAGGTGTTTATTAGGCAGTTGAAGGAAAGGGGCAATTCAAGTGCAGGGCACAGCACAGGCAAAAAAATGGAGGTAGTATAAAATAGATAACTAATAAGAACCTGCTGTATAAAAAAAATAAAATAAATTCCAAAAAAATGGCGGTAGGAGGAGGTGGCATGTTTAGGGAACAGCAGGTATGCAAGTGTTAGAGCACTGCGGGGGTAGTGGGAGTGGGGACGGCGGAGGAGAGGCAACTCTGGAGCACTTGAGCCACAAAGAGTCTGGCTTGAATCTCTGAGCTTGATTCTCTCAGTGGAGAACCCCTGAAAGCCTTAAGCAAGGGAATATCATGATCAGATTCACATCTTAGAAAGTTCATTCTGACAGCCCTGCGAGGTTGCAGGACAGTCAGTTAGAAGACCTTTGCAAAGGTCCCAGTGAGCGGAAGCAAATGAATTACATGTTCTATTATGTAAGATCAAAAGCAAATTTGGAGACAAAAGCCATTTTCATAGATATTACACATATACATATTTGGAGCATTATTTTTATTCAAACAATAGCAATGAAATTCACCCAAGAATGGATGTACTCTGGTCCATGAAGCCCAGAGTTCTGTATGGCCCAGGACCTTTGAGAAGTGATGGAAACTGACATGGTGTAGTGCAGAGGGCCACGAGAGAGGTGGGACTCTTTAGAAAAGAGGTTCAGGGACTTCCCTGGGGGCGCAGTGGATAAGACACTGCGCTCCCAGTGCAGGGGGCCCGGGTTCGATCCCTGGTCAGGGAACCAGATCCCACAGGCATGCTGCAACTAAAACTTTGCATGCCACAACTAAGGAGCCAGTGAGCCGCAACTAAGGAGCCCACCTGCTGCAACTAAGACCCGGTGCAACCAAATAAATAAATAAATAAAATTTTTAAAAAAAAAAAAGAAAGAAAAGAGGTTCAAATAGCCTACTTTTAGCACTAAATCCAGAATCATCTTCAAATGTAAAGGAGGTAACATGCAGGTCAGAACTAGAGACTGTGATGTCAAGTTACAGTGGTCAGCCAATTTTAAGTTATGTCTTCATTAATTCTGTTAACCTATTGATTGCTGACTAATATTTTTACTGTGGGCATTAATAGGTCATACGAGTTTCTTTTATTATGTTCACCAGCTAGCCTTGAGAACACAAGAGTAATCACAAGCTGTATCAGTGAGGATGTTTCCACCTGCAAAAGCAGAAGCAACTACTCAAACTATCCTAACGGTAAAGTCCAGAGCCTTCAGGGATGGTCTGATCAGAGCACCAGCTCCATTCTTCCATGGTTCTCTCAGCTTTGCCCTCCTCTATGTGTCAGCTCAGCAAAACTGAAGCAGTTCGAGGCCTCACCTCCTCAACCCCGCTCTCCAGAACGACGAGCTTCTCCTCCTCCAAGCCTCCTACCAACATCTGAGATTTATTCTAATCATATCCACTTGTGCCATGTGCTTGCTAAGTCAATCACTGGCAAGCCGGCACGGGATTCCACTGATTGGCTTGGGCCAACCGAGGCCTACATTTGGAGCTAGGGGTCGGATCAATCCCACCCAAAATGCTTGGTTGCTTCAAAATGGAAGAGTTGTGGGATATGCCTGGGGAAGCAGCCAAAAATGTCTATTCCATGACAAAAAAAAATTACCTTGGGTAATCCAGCAGCCCCTAATGAGCAGATGTTAATCAATTCGGTTTACCATGTGTCATGTTTGCTATTGAAAGTGAAACTTAACTGCTATGTGCATCACCCAAAGTCCCAAACACAAGGGAGGACCATCTATTAAAGACACTTTATTTGTTACTGCTTATAATTAACAGTCAAGAACAAATAATAACAACAAATAAAAATAACTTGCAAAGAGACCAGACATTAGACATAAACAAGGATACTACTAACATGAAAGAAAGCCTGTGCTGGAGGTGGCTGTCCCCATTCTTAGCTGTGTGTGTGTGTTCGTGACCACGGCTAAGGCTCTGTCCCCAGGGAAGGCTGAGGCTTCGGTGGAATACCTCTGGAGTCTGTATCACGAGGCTGAACGTTTGGATCCAGAGCACAAGCTCCCTCTCTCACCATGAGCCAGTCAGAATGTCTACAATTTCAAAGTGACTTCAAGCTCTTGCTCTAGGGGCTCTGTCTTCACATCCTCTCCTAGGTTCTAAATCTTGGGTAGGGCACGAATTAGAGGAAATGCCCATTTGCTCATTGAGGAGGGGAATCTGAGGATGAAGGTGGGCCCTGGGTACCTTCTCCCTTACTCAGCCTCCAGCCCAGCTTCCTTCTACCTCTGTTCCTCCTTCTCCTGGTCACATTTTTCCCCACTGACTCCCCTACCCACCGGCATTTCAAACCCTCTAGAACGTACCCCTGCAGAGGACATTTCTAGTTCAGGCCTTCTAGTTGACATTAAGAAGGCCCTGGATTGCCAGTAACTGCTCCCAAAAAGCTAAGAGACCTGTCTCTTTTTATCTGTCCTCTTGATTTGAACACAGGTCACAAGTTCCTGGCAGTTCAAGGGTAATGAAATCCCTACATTTGAGGAAAAGAAGGAGCTTCCCTGTTTTAACTTGCCAGAGAATGAACCTCAGCATCTTCAAGGATGGTATGTCCTCCCATCTCCTGGGACCTCCACAGCTGATGTGTAAGAGTCTCCCAGAATACGTCACTTATCTACAGGGTATCAACTCAAAGCAACACTCTTCTAGACTCTTTCAGGAGTGAAAAATCCTGGGGAGCTTCCCTCTAGATAGATAGAATGATTACTGTTGCACAGCCAGGAAAAAAAAAAACCTAACTATTGTACTGATCGGAGCAAATCAACTATCTTAAGTATAGATGCTTACTAATAGCATCTATGTGCATTTAATTTCATAGGTACTTAGTTAGCAAACAAGCTGTATTCATTGCAAACAGTCACAACTTCCATTCAGAGAGGCTGGATGGAAGAGAAATACCAAAGGCCAGACCTTCATGGCTGCTCCCTTCTCCATCAGTCTTTGAAACACTCAAAATAAAAGCTCATACGTTGGGTTGAGGGGCCATGGATGGTTCCAAATTTTTACCGTTCTAGACAAAACGAGAGAGAGAGAAAGAGAGGGGGAAAAAACTCTTAGAAAAGAAGTATTCCAACAGAAACATATGAGAAAATTTAGATTCATAAATGATTAACATTATTGTAATTAATACAATTTGAATACTATTATTCAAATTAGAACCCATCGTGCTGTGTTCTTTATGCATTTGGGCTTATTTGATATTTACTCTCTGAGGTAGGCTTCATTTTAACCATTTCACAGATGAGAAAACAAACCCAGAGAAGTCAAATAACTTGTCTGAGATCACACAGCTCGTAGCAGGAAGGGCCAGGCTGTGAACCCAGGTCTGTCTGATTCTAAATCCCATGCCTGCTCAGCCACTAAAGGGCTTTCTTCAGAGGTTATACTTGAAGTAAGGGCTCCACTGTGGGGAAAGGGAGGTTTGAAATGAGTTCCATGGTTAAGGTTCACCTCAGGTAGGACCAAAGAGAAGTCCATCTCGGCTCTTGCTGGCTAGACCCTGTGTCCGACCCCACACGGCGCATTTTGTGCAAGTCATCCCTTCGTGCACGCATGGAACACTTAGATTCCATGACTGAAGGAAAGCTGATACGTAAAATCAACCGTGGGATTTCAAACTAAAAATAAGTCAGATTTTCCCAGAATATTCAAAGTGCGTTAAGATCCTCAAAGGATGACCCGCTCACCTGGGCCGCCTGCAGAAGCAACGCTCACACACGGGGAGTGGGGATACTGTGCTCCCCTTCCCCGGCCCCTCTACCACCCTCCCGGGTCCCCCCTCTCTTTCAGCCTCTTTATTTTTCTTCTGTCCTGGGGATACCTCACCCCTCCTTCTTTCCCTTTCTCCCCACTCTTCCTCTTTTAAACAAGTCATTTCTCTCCTTTCCTCTCTTCTTCCCCCTCTCTCTTCTCTGGCCACTTTTCCTCTCCCTTCTGTCTTGTCACTCCTCCCCAAGGGAGTCCTCTCTGACAGGCTTTCTCCTTTCAGTATTTCATTTGGTCACACTGAGCAATGCCAGCTACGATTCTCCAAAACAAATCTAACAAGGACAAGCTACTTGCCTTGAAAGTCCTCCCAAGGGAAAGAAAATATTATCGGCCTCACTTGCCTTGTCGCTTTAGAAATTGATCGGGTGGCCTTGTGGTCTGGGGTGGGGCGGGGAGGAAAGGAGAGATCTGCCTTCATGTGGGCTGGCTGGAAAGGATCCACGTAAACAGAACCATGTTTACATCCAACAGTCCTCCCCAGGCCTGCCCTAGGTCCTAGGCCCTTCAGCAGTCTGGGAATTGTCATCACAACCACTGGAGTTGTATCCCAAGAAACATATCATTTAAGGAGACCTCAAGGGCATGTGAATTAAGATTCCTTTTTTAGAGCTGAGGAAATAGATGAACAGATAAATTAAGTGGTGTGTCTAGTCACATAGATGGTCAGTGTTAGGGACCAAGTGGTGGTTACTTTCAATAGCTTTCGATTAAAAAAAAAGTCTACTGGGCAGCCAGGGCTGCTGATGATACAACAGCCAGGTCCCAAGTGGGCCCTGGGGCATTTCACTCTGCAAAGGCAAACAGAAAGCATGCAAAGACTCACCTAATAGTGTGCGTGGGGTATACCGCCCGGGACTACGTAGGGATTCTGTGGCTCACTCTCTCTGGGCAGGTTCATGTTGATCTTAGGGAAGATCCTCCCGTCTGCTCCTAGATTGCTAAAGCCGGTATTCCGCAGTTGCAGATTTTGAAAATTGTCCTCAATCAAGTTCTGTTCTTCCACATTCCTCCTTTTGTTCTTTGAACTGTAATCAGTAACAAGAATTAGGGTCTGACAATGGCAGCAAGTTCCTTGAAGCAAAAGTTAATATTTTTTCTTCAAAATGTTTTGAATTTTTGAAATAATTTCAAATTTACATGTAAGTTACCAAAAACAAGAAAAATTACACAGAGCTCCCATACATCTATCACCCAGATTCCCCGACTGTCAACATTTCTGAACCATTTAAGAATAAGCTGCAGACCTGATGTCCATTACTGGTAATACTTCATTACTTCATTCAGTGTAGATTCCCTAAGTCTCCTCATAAGCTCCATGTAACCATCAAAACCAGAACGTTAACCCTGATCCAACGTTACCATCTAATTCCTCCAGTCCCATTTACATTTTGCTAATAATGTTAGTATTTTTCAGTGTGCTTTTGAATTATTTATGGAAATGGTAATAAAAGTCAAAGAAAACGATGATTTGTGGTACAATTTTTCATTCAGGCAAAGTCAATGTCTACAGAAGCACCTCCGTGAACAAAATGAGTTCAAGGCATAAAGGTCCTAAGGAGAAATAGGAGTTTCCCACGTTGTTCTGTGGGCCCTCAAGGACCTCAAGTGTAGGCATTCAAAGCCAAGTGGATGGACCTGCAGGTGAGGGAGGCACCTGTCCCCCAATTAACTCTGATCATGACCCTTCTCTCCTTCTGGCCTGCAGCAACAGTCCTGCCCTGTTAGAATATGGGTAGTGGGGCCAGAGGCATCCATCATGGCCACAGGGCAGTCCTGGGGTGACTCTCAGACACTGGAACATCAGAAAGGAAGACCCACTCACCTGGTGACCCTGATGGTCAGCCCAGCCCGCCACGGAGTTCCTGCCCTGTGACAGCACTCCCATCTAAGGTAACTGACAAAAGGCTTCCTTCCCTTTGGAATGGGCAAGAAAGTATAATTCTTGGAGAGCTCCCAAGAGTCATCCATCTGTGGCTGAGCAAAGAGCAAACGGGGCTCTGCAGCAGGAAGGGGAACCGAGAACCGAGGCTCTCAAGGGGCACAAGCTCTATCACAGTCCCTGAGGACCCTGGAGACTGGGGCAGTGAGCCGGTCCACTGTGGAGGAAGCAGCCTTGCTCCAAAGTTGAATGTCCTGTCCCCCACACCCCCACCCCTGGAAAAGGGAAAGTCGTGTTCTCAGTTCCCAGCTTGGCATCCTTATAATCAAGTCTCTGGGGAAGAGTTAATATCATAATGGAGTAAAAGAAGAAAAAAAAAGAAACAAAATATTTTAGTAATGTAAACTCTATCCTCTCACATTACAGTGCAAAAAAACCTATTTTGCCAAAATATAAGATATTAGCTAAAGGTAATTTTCAAAAAGTAGCTTTTTTTAAAAAATCAGAGTAGCTCCTCACTTGGCACATTTAGAATGGAATAGATGATAGTATTCCGTCTCTATTAATGGAGGGAACTTTATCTAAATGTTTGTAGAATAAATGAATGGACCCTACTTAAGTTTTTAAGAAGGGCATTTAAGGCACAAGCTGAGAAAAGGCCATGCAGAGGTAATGTTTCTACTTAAAACCCAGGGGACTCAGTTAAGGTGGACGTTAGGCTATTTGCAGCGAGGTCCTGGGCAAGGGAGTGACTTAATGAAAATCATATTTGACAACATCAATGGAGTTAAATACTGCTAACAAAAGAGTGTTTTGTTTTGTTTTGTTTTTGAGCAGATAAAGGTTTATTGCAGGGCCAAGCACATGGGTGGCTTGTGCTCAAAAGAAAACCCCTGGGGCTTCCCTGGTGGCGCAGGGGTTGGGGTTCCGCCTGCCGATGCAGGGGACACAGGTTCGTGCCCTGGTCCGGGAAGATCCCACATGCCGCGGAGCGGCTGGGCCCGTGAGCCATGGCCGCTGAGCCTGCGCGTCCGGAGCCTGTGCTCCGCAACGGGAGAGGCCACAACAGTGAGAGGCCCACATACCACAAAAAAAACAAAAAAACAAAAACAAAAAAAACCCCCTGAACTCCCAAAAGAGTTTTTAATGACATCAGAAAACGGTTGCTATGTCACTTTATAGTATTAAGCAAAAACAAACCTCCACAAAAAAAATTTTAAAGCACAAAAGATACTAAATTACATATATAACATCATTTTAAAAAGTAGCAAAAAACCTGGAAGGATGTAGGCCAAAATGTTGGTTGCTTCAGGGTGGTGGGTTGTGTGGGTGACTTTTTAGTCTGCTCCTTTCCACATTTTCTATTTTCTTCAGTGATCATGGGTAGCTTATAGAATCAGAAGAAAATTCAGGTAAGACAAAAAGGGCAATGGTATTAGAGAGGCCTCGCCTTACTTTTCTTCTCTTGCCCGGGAAAGGCTGGGCGTGTTTGGAAACCAGAGTGTAATGCCGGTGGCACTGTGTCCCAGGAAAGGGACACTTCATCCCATACCTCGCTGAGAAGATGAATGCGATCACCAAGCCGAGAATGAGGATGCCAGCAATGGTGCCCACGATCGTGAGGATCAGCTGAAATGCTGAAAGGGAAAGGAGAAGAGTAGGAACGGCTTCCCCCAAGCAGACTCCCACTGTCTACTGCACAGGTACGTGTGTTCCCAGTGGTTCCTGGCCAAGAGGACAATTGGGCTCTGCTTTCTGACCCTCTTCCAGGACCAGGATGGGTGGGGGGCTCACCTCCTTTAGCCCTCTCTCTGCCCACCCCCAACTGTGTCTTCAGAACCCAATCAAAAGAGGCAACCTTGCCAGATAAAAGAAGTCCATAAGCACAGAGGAGGCCATGGTGGCAGGACCTTCCTGGGCTTTGTCGGGGGGTGAGATCTCATCGGAGGTCCACACTACCTCCTTACCTCTGCTGGTTTGCCTGCCTGCCAGAACGGACTTTGCTGATAAACTAGGGGAACTGGGTTGGAGTTAAATTTGTCACTAACAGAGGAGCTTGATGGAATTGATGAGGGAAGAGACTGGAGGTTCATTACCACCCATTCTCCTCTGGGTCTGCTTGTTTGGTGCTCTTGAAATACAGCTGTGGGGTGGCAGGTAAGTGTAATTTTAACATACACAGCAGATTTCAAACACATAGTATGAAAAAAATGTAAAATATCTCATTAATCATCCTTGTACTGATTGCCCATTGAAATATTATTTTCTATATATTGAGTGAAATAAAATGTTACTAAAATCAACTTCACCTATTCCTCTTTACTTCTTAAAATTTACTCAGAGCTTTTAAAATCTGAAATTAAATCTGAAGCTCGTGTTACGTTTCTATTGGACATTGCTGCTCTAGATCCCTTTGATCCTTTCTGCTACGTGACTGCCATATATGCCACCTCTAACCAGGATGCCAGGGACCATTAAGTCTGGAAAAAACCTCAAAGGTCATCTGATCCGCACTTGTCATTTTATAGGTGTAGACACTGAAAGCCCAGAAGAAAGAAATGACTTAGCAAACCCAGCCTCACAACAAAATACAGTAGAAATTAAAAGCATTTCTTATCACTAACTTTGTGGCTGGCTGGGAGGCTAACAGGAATATTCCCTTCATCTTGGATCATTGATCTTTTAGTTCATTATATAAAATGTAAAATATGAAATCACTTAAAATATACAGTTAGTATTGTCCCAATCTGGTGGGGGTAGGGCCTGGGAGGGAACCAGGCAACTGAATTTATGACAACACATCCCAAATTAGTAAATAGCTCTGAGACAAAAAGATGATTTGAGTATTTGAATATCTGGTTTCTAGTTCTGCTCTACTGTGAACATAAACAGTTTTGGAATATACTGGTCTTTATCCTTTTTAGTAGCAGACAATGCATATTTAATCTAATGTAGGAAATGAATATAATGTTGGGACAAACTTCTCTGGCCTGGGACAAGTGCAGAGACACCAGCCCACCTCTTGGGCTGAGTTCTATTATTTCCCATAACAGAGAGGCTCTGCCCACAACCTAAGGGTGAGCATGGAGTGGCCTGACCCAGAAGACAAACTCCAGGTAGATTTTTCTCTCTCTTTATGAAACAAGCCAGAGACTTTGGGGGACTGAACAGAATTTTGAATGCGGTCAATGTCTGTTTCTTAGAAGCTTATTAACAAAGCAAGACTCTTCTACTCACGGTCTTCACAATCAACTCCGCTGTAGCCAAACGCACACCTAAAATACAAGGAGTAGGAGACCATGGTAAGGAGCCTTGTGGGAGCAGGTCAGAGTTCCCACCCAACCTCCACGTCTTCCTTGCACCTTTCTTTCATTCTCTCCTCCCCGTTCCGTCTCCTCTCTCTCTTTTCTTCCTTACGCTCTCATTCTTCCAGGTGAGTGTCTTTCATGGCACTCTGGAAGGTTGACGGGTTACACAATCCCGTGTGGTTCCATTTGCTACCAACTGAACGCTCCATCTTCTGAGCGCCAGGAGGATTCAGCAGTTTGGGTGAAGCCGAGTCCCAGAGGCATGGAGCTTAGTGGGGCCCCCTCGGGCTGCGAGACCACCTGGCTCGGCCATTTATTTGCTGCCCTGTGAGTGGGGACGTGTCATTTATATTCTCCGAGCTTCAGTTTCCTCACCTGAAAATGGGGAATAAATACATTCCTGACTGTTGTTGTATGAGAAGCATTACCTGCTGTGGTTCCCAGCACACGGAGAATGTTCAAAAACTGATGATGATGATGGTGGTGGTGATGGTGATGCTGTGTACCTACCAACTTATGCCAGCGAACCAACTTCCAGACCCTAAACTCATACATATGTGACAAGCTCTATCCTTTTTGCCTAGTTTCAGCTATGACAAGATGAAGAAGGAGGGATTTCTCTTACGGTTGACAGATCCCATGATCATCTTCCTTATAGTCTGGCAGGCACACGCAGGTAGCGTTCCTGCTGTCCTCCACTAGGCATTGCTTCTTCTTCTGTGTGTTGCAGTCATCAGGACACTTTGGACCCAAAGCTTCAAAAGAGAGTGATTTCTGGGTAATTTTCAGAAACAACCCCTTCAACACCAAAGTGACACATCACAGAATACAATTTTTTCACGTTGCTTTTTCTGGGTAAAACGCGGTGCTCAGTGGCTCTGCACTTGACGTGCGCCCTGTGAAGCGGCATGTGGGCCTCCTCACCAGCTCTTAGCCAAGGCCCTATCCAGGCCCACAGGACTAAAGCCAAAATTCACATCCCTCAGACTCTGAAATGCACATGGAAACTCGAGCAGGAAAGTGTGTACTTTGCAAATGCAAAAGGAGAGAGTGGAGGAGGCACGAAGAACATTTAGAAGCAGGTGGAACACTTACCAACACACAGGGGGATCTGTGGGTTCGGTCTCAGCAGCCCCGGTTTGCACTGACATAGTAAACCACTGGTGCAGTCATCTTGCCCATTCTCTTTCTCACAACCATAATAATCACACCGCTCTTGCCCTAAGAGGCACAAATAATTCAAAGACATATTTAGCAAGACAATATGGATAAGGTAACCTGTGAAAGCACCCCATTCCATTGTCGTTATTGTTGCCTTTTAACACATTTTGGGATTCAACCAATGAAAATCTGAGATTCTGAAATTCAACTCCCCAGGGGATCTCTTCTATAACTATTTCCTTATATTATTCAATTAAAATTAATTCAATCCAGTGCAATGCAATGATGTTCCAAGTCTCTTTTGCACCTACCTCTTTGCTAGGTTCCACAAGGGACACAGTAGCTGCATAAGTTTTGGACCCCATCTTTGGAGAGTTACCTGTTTATACCCTTAGAGAATCGCATCCAGCAACTCGTAATACAGACTTTAAGTACAGTGGGAATTCAGGGGCTCAGGTAGCTAAAGGTAACACCGTGGAGGAGGTGGAAATCCGGCTAAGTCTTGAAAGATAGGGAAGATTTGAACAGTCAAAGGAGAGGCAAGGTCTAAGTGGAGTAAACAAGGCATGAAAAGAAGTAAAGTATTCTTGTCCAGGAGTGATGGAGTAGTACGTGGGCAGGGGAGAGGCAGTGTGGTGAGGAGGAACAAAAGTGAGAACTCGGCTCTACCGTTGATTGGCCGTGGGCTTTTTGTTCAAATGTTTAATTCGTGGTGGGTCCAAGTTCCCTCCATCTATGAAATGGGCTAATGATTCTTGTTTCACATGATTGTTGTGAGAACTGAATGAACTAATGTAAATGCAATTGTCCACTATAAGATACTCAGCAAGTAATCGTTCTTTTGTTCACTCATGGGTATAGCAGGGTTTGAATGTCAGGTTACGGACACTGACTTTTATCCTACAAGCCTGAGAATCCATTGATAGATTCTGAACAGAAGCATGGCATAAGAAAGCCATCTTTTAAGAATGTTAGTCTAGAAGCAGATTGGAAGACATTAGGGACAAAAAGATGAATCTGAGAATAGATTAGGGGGAGAGAATAGGAGCAGGTAGAACAGATATGTGGTTACTCTCTTCTAAACATCCCAAACCTGTAACTAACCTTCCTTCATTACCTGCCATTTGAAAATGCCTCTAAATAAAAACCAGAGAAAGAGATTCTACAACTTTTGACACAGAAAAGAGAATCTGTCTTTGCAGCAGAAGCAAGAGAGCAGGAAAAAGTGTTTTTCTCTAAAAGTTCTGAGATCTCCCTTCCATGTGCTGGGCGGCTCATGCTCCTGTGGCCATCTCTAGCTGGCATCATTTGGTAATCTGTTAATGTACCTAAGAGCACATGCCTGGTCTCAGAGTGGAGAGATGCTGAGAAGAGTTGTCCAAAAAAAGAGCAATTCTTAGCCCTGAGACCAGATGGTTTCAAGTCTTCCAGGGCTCAGAACCAAGGCAGTTACTAAGTAGAGCCGAATGAGAGAATTGCAAGGGTCCCCAACTTTATTTTGAAGACTGCACTGGTTATTTTCATCTGACAACCACTTGGAGTGGTCAGTCCCCATGCTGATGGGGATCCTCAACTTCCTCACACTTGCTAGAAGTCTCATTCAGCCCAAAGCAGAGCATATGATAAGGTTTTTGTCTTGCCTTGCTGACAGTTTCATCTTCTGGAGGTAGAGGTTCTGACGGCATGAATTGCTACTCTGGACCAAATTCTGACCCTGAGGAGAAATTTATTCGCAGGTAGAAGTGATGAGTCCCTTGGGAGACAAGGACCAAGTGACAGCCAGAAAGAGAAGTATGACTTTGAGAGTAAATATTGCAATGTTCAAAAAGGATAAGGTGTAGTTCCATGGCATGAGACTCTGGAAGATGAAAACAGTTCAGGAAAGTAAGAAGCTCTGAAAATGTAATTCTAACTGTGCAGCTGCAAATGATCCCAACAAGCTGTAAAAAAAAAAAAAAGGGAGAGGGCCAGGTAATATAAGAAACTGGCTCTGCACTTGACGTGCGCCCTGTGAAGCGGCATGTGGGCCTCCTCACCAGCTCTTAGCCAAGGCCCTATCCAGGCCCACAGGACTAAAGCCTTTGGTTTGCAAAGGATGCTCTCAGATGAGAGACATGAAATATAAAAAGAAGATCCCATAACCAAAGATGGAATATTAAAAGTGTGACAGAGACAGTCTAGAGTCCCAAATGAGCTCAGGCTTGCCACAAACAAAACCCAAAACAACAACAGCAACAAAAATCCAACAACAAAGAGCAAAGGGTTAAAAATAAAAAATGGGCAAATGAATGAAAGGGTGTATACGTTTTCCATGTTACAGGCGCTCATGGAAAGGCCAGGCCTGGTTGGTGTAATGTTGATGAATGACAGGAGAAAAACAGAATGGCTTCAGAACAATTTTTCTCCAGTCTTGCCAGGAAATAATACTTGGATGGAAAAGAGTTGAATGGACATTGCTAAAGGGACCCATGGAGCGGGTACAGTGCAGGGGAACCCCCATCTTTTCTAAAAGAATTTTAAGTGTTTTATTCCAGAGCATTTACATTCCAGGTCCTGAGAGAACAGTGATCATCTGTGAAATCTCGAAAAAGAGAGAAGGTGCTAGAAAACTATAAATGAACAGAATTTGATTATATTTTCAAAAAGAGAAATAAGTTTTGCAAACTAGGACATGGAGGTTACAATATGCAAAAAGCAAAAATTTAAGAGACTAAAGAAGGAGTCGCAGAAGGATCAAAATGAAAGATGAGGAAGGCAGAATGGGATCAGGAGAATGGTGAGTGGAGGTTCAGAGAGAAGAGGACTTCAGGAATGGGAGGATACTAGTACCAAATGTTACAGAAAAGTCAGATAAGTTGTGTCTCAACAGAGGCCTTTGGGTTTGGCAACCAGGACTGAGAACCAGTCGCACAGAGCTGCCCCCAGGGCTGGCCTTGGACACCTCTGAGATGAGGAACTCCTGATGACTGCTGTGGTGATTGAAGTAATAGTGCCAGTTTATTCCTGCCTTCCTGTGTCCATGCCCCTTCGTAGGGCCTGCCACACTGTGCTTTGTCATGTGAATTGCTTTGGCCGTCAGGACAGTTGTAAATATAACATTAGCAGAGAGTGAGAAGCACCTGTGTACTGAAATGTGCCCTCTTGCTGCTCTTGAAACCCTTTTGGACTAACCTGCTGGAGGAAGGGAGATCATGTGGAGCAGAGACAAACTGTCCAGCTGAGCCATCTTAGATCAGTCAGCCCTCAGCTGATCTACCCGGCAGCTAATGGCCGATGCTTAAGTGAGCCAAGCAGAGATCAGCCGAGCCCCGCCTAGATGAGCAGAACTGCCCAGGTAAGCCCAGCCCAAATTCTGACCCACAGAATTATAGCGTTATAATAAATAAAGGGTTGTTGTTCAGGCCACTAAGATTTGGGGTGTTTGTAACACAGTAAAAATGAATTGTTAACAGCTGTCCTGTGGGGGGGTTGTGTCGGCCTAAAGGGGAAACAGTATAGATAAAACTTTCTATAGCATTCGGAAAGCTAAAACTTGGTATACAGCCCTCTTGTTTCTCCTTTCTTCATCTTTCCTGGTCCAGAGGCTATTTGTCCAAGACTGCCTTCCAAGAAGAGGAACAAACTAGTCAGTCTGATGACTTGGGGGATGGTTATAAAGGAGCAGAAGCCAAATGACAGGGGAAACGGAGGGAGGAAGAAAGGACAGATTCAAAGGAAACTGGGAGATGTCCGTGGATTCAATTATCCAGTGCTTCTGGCCCCCTTCAAACATATAATAGAAAAATTTGTGAAAAGTAGATAGTTCTTCAGGTAATCGTCGTATAAAATTATTTCATACTTACTGATGTATCCTGTAAACTCAGTTGCACTGTGTTCAATTGCTCTTTCAATGGCACGCGATACGGTTTCTTCAGTTTGTTTTGTAGTTTCCATAAAAATGTTTACTACCGCTATGGCAACAGTATGCATTGCAGATCTTGCTGAAGGAGATGTGCTAAAAATGAAATGAATCCATCACTTGATGAATTGAACTGAAGCGTCAACAAATTGGTCTTCACAGCAGAAGCAAGAAGAAATATAATTCTGCAGCCTTTGGAAGGAAAACCACATTCACAGAAAGACAGACAAAATGAAAAGGCAGAGGACATTGTACCAGATGAAAGAACAAGACAAAACCCCAGAAAAACAACTAAATGAAGTGGAGATAGGCAACCTTCCAGAAAAAGAATTCAGAATAATGATAGTGAAGATGATCCAGTACCTAGGAAAAAGAATGGAGGCAAAGATCAAGAAGATGCAAGAAATGTTTAACAAAGACCTAGAAGAATTAAGAACAAAAACTTAGAAGAATTAAAGAACAAACAAACAGAGATGAACAATATAATAACTGAACTGAAAAATACACTAGAAGGAATCAATAGCAGAAAAACTGAGGCAGAAGAACAGGTAAGTGACCTGGAAGACAGAATGGTAGAATTCACTGCCACAGAACAGAATAAAGAAAAAAGAATGAAAAGAAATGAAGACAGCCTAAGAGACCTCTGGGACATTAAACACAACAACATTTGCATTATAGGGGTTCAAGAAGGAGAAGAGAGAGAGAAAGGACCAGAGAAAATATTTGAAGAGATTATAGTCAAAAACTTCCCTAACATGGGAAAGGAAATAGCCAGGTCCAGGAAGTGAAGAGACTCCCATACAGGATAAACACAAGGAGAAACATGCTGAGACACATAGTAATCAAACTGACAAAAATTAAAGACAAAGAAAAATTATTGAAAGCAGCAAGGGAAAAATGACAAATAACATACAAGGGAACTCCCATATAAGGTTAACAGCTGATTTCTCAGCAGAAACTCTACAAGCCAGAAGGGAGTGGCATGATATATTTAAAGTGATGAAAGGGAAGAACCTACAACCAAGATTACTCTACCTGGCAAGGATCTCATTCAGATTCAATGGAGAAATCAAAAGCTTTACAGACAAGCAAAACCTAAGAGAACTCAGCACCACCAAACCAGCTCTACAACAAATGCTAAAGGAACTTCTCTAACTGGGAAACACAAGAGAAGAAAAGGACCTACAAAAACAAACCCAAAACCATTAATAAAATGGTAATAGGAACATACATAATTACCTTAAACATGAATGGATTAAATGCTTCAACCAAAAGACACAGGCCTGCTGGATGGATACAAAAACAAGACCCATATATATGCTGTCTACAAGAGACCCACTTCAGACCTACGGACACGTACAGACTGAAAGTGAGGAGATGGAAAAAGATATTCCATGCAAATGGAAATCAAAAGAAAGCTGGAGTAGCAATGTTCATATCAGATAAAATAGACTTTAAAATAAAGAACGTTACAAGAGACAAGGAAGGACAATACATAATGATCAAGGGATCAGTCCAAGAAGATATAACAATTATAAATATATATGCACCCAACATAGGAGCACCTCAATACATAAGGCAACTGCTAACAGCTCTAAAAGAGGGAATTGACAGCAACACAGTCATAGTGGGGGACTTTAACACCTTACTTACACCAATGGACAGATCATCCAGAGAGAAAATTAATAAGGAAACATAAGCTTTAAATGATACTATAGACCAGATAGATTTAATTGATATTTATAGGACATTCCATCCAAAAAGAGCAGACTACACTTTCTTCTCAAGTGCACACGTAACATTCTCCAGGACTGATCACATCTTGGGTCACAAATCAAGCTTTGGTAAACTTAAGAAAACTGAAATCATATGAAGCATCTTTTCTGACCACAAATGCTATGAGATTAGAAATCAATTACAGGGGGAAAAAATGTAAAAAACACAAACACATGGAGGCTAAACAATATGTTACTAAATAACTGAGAGATCACTGAAGAAATCAAAGAGGAAATTTAAAAATACCTAAAGACAAACTACAATGAAAACACGACAATCCAAAACCTATGGGATGCAGCAAAAGCAGTTCTAAGAGGGAAGTTTATAGCAATACAAGCCTACCTCAAGAAGCATCTCAAATAAACAACCAAAGGTGTAACCTTACACCTTACACCTAAAGGAACTAGAGAAAGAAGAACAAACAACACCCAAAGTTAGTAGAAGGAAAGAAATCATAAAGATTAGAGCAGAAATAAATGAAATAGAAACAAAGAAAACAATAGCAAAGATCAATAAAACTAAAAGCTGGTTCTTTGAGAAGATAAACAAAATTGATAAACCTTTAGCCAGACTCATCAAGAAAAAGAGGGAGCTTCCCTGGTGGCACAGTGGTTGAGAGTCCACCTGCCGATGCAGGGGACATGGGTTCGTGCCCCGGTCCGGGAAGATCCCACATGCCACGGAGCAGCTGGGCCCATGAGCCATGGCCGCTGACCTGCGCGTCCGGAGCATGTGCTCCACAATGGGAGAGGCCACAACAGTGAGAGTCCCATGTACGGCAAAAAAGAAAAAAAAAAAAAGAAAAAGAAAAAGAGGGAAAGGACTCAAATCAGTAAAATTAGAAAGGAAAAAGGAGAAGTTAGAACAGACACCGCAGAAATACAAAGCATCCTAAGAGACTACTACAAGCAACTCTATGCCAGTAAAATGGACAACCTGGAAGAAATGGACAAATTCTTAGAGAAGTATAACCTCCCAGGACTGAACCAGGCAGAAACAGAAAATATGAACAGACCAATCACAAGTAATGAAATTGAAACTGTGATTAAAAATCTTCCAACAGCACCGCGATGAAGAGTGGCCCCCACTTGCCACAACTAGAGAAAGTCCTCGCACAGAAATGAAGACCCAACACAGTCAAAAATAAATAAGTAAATAAATAAAAAGCCAAGCATTTGAAGCCCTTTAAAAAATAAATAAATAAATAAAAATAAAAAAATAAAAAAATAAATCTTCCAACAGGGCTTCCCTGGTGGCGCAGTGGTTGAGAGTCCGCCTGCCGATGCAAGGGACGCGTGTTTGTGCCGCGGTCCATGAGGATCCCACATGCTGCGGAGCGGCTGGGCCCATGAGCCATGGCCACTGAGCCTGCGTGTCCGGAGCCTGTGCTCCACAATGGGAGGGGCCACAGCCATGAGAGGCCCACGTACTGCAAAAAAAAAAAAAAAAAAAAATCTTCCAACAAACAAAAGTCCAGGACCAGATGGCTTCACAGGTGAATTCTCTCAAACTTTTAGAGAAGAGCTAACACCCATCCTTCTCAAACTCTTCCAAAAAATTGCAGAGGAAGGACCACTCCCAAACTCATTCTATGAGGCCACCATCACCCTGATACCAAAACCAGACAAAGATCCTACAAAAAAAGAAAATGACAGACCAATATCACTGATGAATATAGATGCAAAAATCCTCAACAAAATACTAGCAAACAGAATCCAACAACACATTAAAAGGATCATACACCATGATCAAGTGGGATTTATCCCAGGGATGCAAGATTCTTCAATATATGCAAATCAATCAATGTGATACACCATATTAACAAATTGAAGAATAAAAACCATATGATCATCTCAATAGATGCAGAAAAAGCTTTTCACAAAATTCAACACCCATTTATGATAAACACTCTCCAGAAAGTGGGCAGAGAGGGAACCTACCTCAACATAATAAAGGCCATATACGACAAACCCACAGCAAACAACATTCTCAATGGTGAAAAACTGAAAACATTTCCTCTAAGATCAGGAAAAAGACAATGATGTCCCCTCTCACCGTTATTATTCAGCATAGCTTTGGAAGTCCTAGCCACAGCAATCAGAGAAGAAAAAGAAATAAAAGGAATACAAATTGGAAAAGAAGAAGTAAAACTCTCACTGTTTGCAGATGACATGATACTATACATAGAGAATCCTAAAGATGCCACCAGAAAACTACTAGAGCTAATCAATGAATTTGGTATAGTCGCAGGATACAAAATTAATGCACAGAAATCTCTGGCATTCCTATACACTAATGATGAAAAATCTGAAAGAGAAATTAAGGAAACACTCCCATTTACCATTGCAACAAAAATAATAAAATGCCTAGGAATAAACCTACCTAGAGAGACAAAAGACCTGTAGACAGAAAACTGTAAACACTGATGAAAGAAATTAAAGATGATACCAACAGAAGGAGAGATATACCAAGTTCTTGGATTGGAAGAATCAATATTGTGAAAATGACTATACTACCCAAAGCAATCTACAAGTTCAATGCAATCCCTATCAAATTACCAATGGCATTTTTTACAGAACTAGGACAAAAAATCTTAAATTTTGTAGGGAGACACAAAATACCCCAAACAGCCAAATCAGTCTTGAAGGAAAAAAACAGAGCTGGAGGAATCAGACTTCCTGACTTCAGACTATACTACAAAGCTACAGTAATCAAGACAACATGGTACTGGCACAAAAACAGAAACATAGATCAATGGAACAAGATAGAAAGCCCAGAGATAAACCCATGCACCTATGGTCAATTAATCTATGACAAAGGAGGCAAGAATATACAATGGAGAAAAGACAGTCTCTTCAATAAGTGGTGCTGGGAAAACTGTAGAGCTACATGTAAAAGAATGAAATTAGAACACTCCATGACACCATACACAAAAATAAACTCAAAATGGATTCGAGACCTAAATGTAAGCCCAGACACTATAAAACTCTTAGAGGAAAACATAGGAAGAACGCTCTTTGACATACATCACGGCAAGACTTTGTTTGATCTATCTCCTAAGGTAATGGAAATAAAATAAAAAATAAACAGGGGCTTCCCTGGTGGCGCAGTGGTTGAGAGTCCGCCTACCGATGCAGGGGACACGGGTTCATGCCCCGGTCCAGGTAGATCCCACATGCCGCGGAGCAGCTGGGCCCGTGAGCCATGGCTACTGAGCCTGCGCATCCGGAGCTTATGCTCCGCAACGGGAGAGGCCGCAACAGTGAGAGGCCCGCGTACCGCAAAAACAAAAAACAAACAAACAAAAAAATAAACAAATGGGACCTAATGAAACTTAAAAGTTTTTGCAAGCAAAGGAAACTACAAACAAGATGAAAAGACAATCCTCAGAATAGGAGAAAATATTAGCAAATGAATCAACAGACAAAGGATTAATCTCCAAAATATATAAACAGCTCATGCGGCGTAATATTAAAAACACAAACAACCCAATCAAAAAATGGGCAGAAGACCTAAATAGACATTTCTCCAAAGAAGACATACAGATCGCCAAGAAGCACATGAAAAGATGCTCAACATCACTAATTATTAGAGAAATGCAAATCAAAACTACAATGAGGTATCACCTCACACAAGTTAGAATGGGCATCATCAGAAAAGCTACAAACAACAAATGCTGGAGAGGGTGTGAAGAAAAGGGAACCCTCTTGCACTGTTGGTGGGAATGTAAATTGATATAGCCACTATGGAGAACAGTATAGAGGTTTCTTAAAAAACTAAAAATAAAATTACCATATGACCCAGCAATCCCACTACTGGGCATATACCCTGAGAAAACCATAATTCAAAAAGACACATGCACCTCAATGTTCATTGCAGCACTATTTACAATAGCCAGGTCATGGAAGCAACCTAAATGCCCATCGACAGACAAATGGATAAAGAAGTTGTGGTACATATGTACAATGGAATATTACTCAGTCATAAAAAGGAATGAAAGTGGGTCATTTGTAGAGAAGTGGATGGATCTAGAGACTGTCATACAGAGTGAAGTAAGTCAGAAAGAGAAAAACAAGTATCCTATATTAACGCACATATGTGGAACCTAGAAAAAATGGTACAGATGAACCAGTTTGCAGGGCAGAAATAGAGACACAGATGTAGAGAACAAACGTATGGACACCAAGGGGGGAAACTGGAGGGGGTGGTGGTGGTGGGATGAATTGGGAGATTTTGATTGATATATATACACTACTATGTATAAAATAGATAACTAATAAGAACCTGCTGTATAAAAAATAAATAAAATTCCAAAAAGAAAAAAAAAAAATGGTCTTCAGACCTCCCAGACTCTCAGATCTCTCAGCACTAGTCCCTACCCATTGTTTTGTTTTTTGGGTTTTTTTGCGGTACACGGGCCTCTCACTGTTGTGGCCTCTCCCATTGCGGAGCACAGGCTCCGGACGCGCAGGCCCAGCGGCCATGGCTCACGGGCCCAGCCGCTCCGCCGCACGTGGGATCCTCCCGGACTGGGGCACGAACCCGCGTCCCCTGCATCGGCAGGCGGACTCTCAACCACTGCGCCACCAGGGAAGCCCCCCACCCATTGTTTTATACCCACCGTTGAGGTTCACATAGGGAGGCATGGGGTTGCCATAAGATGGCCATTTATAGGCCTAGAGATCTGTATTCGGCATGCATTCGGAGGAAATCTAGGGCTATAGCAAGGTCTTGTTGGAAGATACTTAGAAAAATTGTGGACAATCATTTTTAGGATTAAGGAGCCTGGAGTGAACCAGAAGTAGAATAAGTGATATCTGAAACAGTAAGCTGTCACTTTCTGCAGAAAGTCAAGAGTAGGTCTCTTGATGAGCTGTAAAAATCTCAATTTGTGCTTTGAGAGAGACAGAGGGGTGTGTGTTCCTCCCTGTGCACAGAGAGAACAGTAATCAACCATACAGAGTCTGCATCATTCCAAGAAAGGGCCCAGGAAGCCAGAAGTCAGCTTCAAAGTGTGTGTGTGTGTGTGTGTGTGTGTGTGTGTGTGTGTGTGTGTGTGTGTGTGTGTGTGTGTGTGTGTGTGTGTGTGTGTGTGAGATTGGATCTGGGCACACCTGACCCAGAGGAGAACTGATCCCAAGGAAGGATGGGGCGATGAGAAGCATCAGAATATAATACCAAATCCCATCACCAGATACTAAGTGCTTGCTACGAGCAAGACATCATAAGAATCTCTCTAATCAGCGCTGCAACTTGGGGCCCTGAGATCAGCTGTACCAAGTTCTAATTCTTTCATTATCCAAAAAAGAATCAAGTGATACAACCACTGAGAGAGAAAAAAAAGGACTTTAAAAAACTTCCTGCCATTCGCCCAGCGGTGGGTGGTTGCCACAGCTGGTTTAGGTCCCCGACCACTGGGCCCCCTTGTCAGGAGGAGGCAGCCTCCGGGCTGGGGAGAAGGCACTGCCACCTCGGGCGGCCAACGTGGTCCCCCGGGACAGTGCACTTCCTGGCCTCGGTTCCCCGCTGAGTTCAGTTTCCGGGGTTCAGGCCCGACTCCCCTTCCTGGTCTCTCTTCTCTCGCTGGGCCGGTTTATCAGGAGAAGATTGTTTTCCAGGGCTAGAAACTGGACTTCTGATGTTGTTTGACCCAGGGGCAGCAATAGCAAGCAACGTGATTTCAAAGCTGGGCTCAGCTTTTGTTTCTTCCCTCTTGTAATCACAAAACCCATTTCGGACCAGGAATTCCAATCATGTCTATGATGGTGGTGAGAAAGAAGGTGACACGGAAATGGGAGAAACTCCTAGGCAGGAACATCTTCTGTTGTGATGGCCGCGTGATGATGGCCCGGCAAAAGGGCATCTTCTATTTGACCCTCTTCCTCATCCTGGGGATGTGTACACTCTTCTTCGCCTTTGAATGCCGCTACCTGGCTGTCCAGCTGTCTCCTGCCGTCCCTGTGTTTGCTGCCATGCTCTTCCTTTTCTCCATGGCTACACTGTTGGGGACCAGCTTCAGTGATCCTGGAGTGATCCCTCGGGCCCTCCCAGATGAAGCAGTTTCACAGAAATGGAGATAGAAGGAAAGGGACTTCCCTGGTAGCACAGTGGTTAAGAATCTGCCTGCCAATGCAGGGGACACGGGTTCGAGCCCTGGTCCGGGAAGATCCCACATGCTGTGGAGCAACTAAGCCCGTGTGCCACAACTACTGAGCCTGCGCTCTAGAGCCCGTGAGCCACAACTACTGAAGCCCACACGACTAGAGCCCATGCTCTGCAGCAAGAGAAGCCACTGCAGTGAGAAGCTCACGCACCGCAACAAAGAGTAGCCCTTGCTCGCCACAACTAGAGAAAGCCCATGTGCAGCAATGAAGACCCAATGCAGCCAAAAAAAATAAATAAAAATTTATTTTAAAAAAAAAGAGTAGAAGGAAATATACCAAAATGCATAAATATCCCTGAGTTGAGAGACCGTCGGTCATTTTTTTGTCTTCTATTCATATTTTCTGTTTTTTCCAAATTTTTTACAGTAAGCATATATTACTCTTATTTTTAAATAATTGTTTTTCTGATTCTAAATATTACCAGTCTTTTTTCATGCATATATTTTATTTTTGCAAGGTAAAATCCTTTATGCATGCTTCTTTTTAGCGTACATTTTCATTTTTCAGTATGTTGTGAATATTTTCCTGTCATCATTTAAAATGTGTACATCATTTGAAATGGCTGCATAATATTCCATCCCATGCATGTATCATAATGTACTTAATCAACCTCCTATTATGATACTGAGGTTATTTTCAGTCTTTCACTATTAAAAGGGACGTCTGTGACCAAAAAACTCCAAAAAACAACAACAACAACAAAAACTTCTTCCCTCTCTGATTTGTGGCTGTGTGTTTTTAAGACTCAGGATATATATTTTCCTGTCCAATTGTTTTCCTATACTCCTTTCTGACTTTTGAAGAAATAGAGAAGCTTGAAAACATAGCCAGCCTACTTAGATAATGTTCACAGCCATGTGGGTTCTGCAGAACAATCCAGAAAATCCAAAACATGAACCAAATTCTGTTTTTAGGAATGATCACCTCAAAAGGGAGTCCAAAAGCAAAATGGGCTTCAGAGTTCTAATTTAACATTTCCTATCATGATTGGTTCATGATGGGATTTGGAGGTGACAGTGGAAGGTATAGGGCAGTGAGAAAGGGGTACTTGATACAAGCTTTCTTTATCTGTTGAAAGATGACCAGAGATCTATGGTATAATTTTGCAGCGGGGCTAGGAAAGAAATGCCATCCATAATGCATTCATTTAAAGAACCTGCTAGCATACTCTCCAATTCAGGAGACAAGACATGACACTTACAGAACAGTTCAAGGAAATGATGGAGCGGTCGTGTTCTTAAGTGACAAAAAGGTGTAGTATAAATGACTAGAGCACTAGCCTCTGAGTTAAGAGCCCAGAGATCTAGACCCAGGATAGCCACCATCTTTTGTGGTCCAAGACCAGTCCCAGCTTCCCTCAGCCTGAGTGTCCTCCTCTGTCCAAAGAGAGATTTGAATGTTAGAGAAATTCTGAGGATCCTTCCAATTCCAACATTTGGACAGTAAATAAAGAGCTTGGGGATTCAGAGGAGAGAGCACTGGTATGGAGCCTAAGAAATGCCTTCTGAGGTGAGACTGAGGTCTATTTGCCTGCCATGGCCCCCTTGCTGGGGGAGTCGCCCCTGTCAGGACACTGAGCTCACAGGTAAGGGGTTGCCTCCAAAACTCCCCTTCCAGTAACTCCTTAAGAACGGAAGGAGTGCCACAGTTTCCCCAAGTGACTCTGTGGGACCAGCTCTCCATCATACTTGCAGGGTCCCATATTCTGGAAGGGAAACAGAAGGGGAACTAACTTGTTGAAACTGACTATGTGCCAGGCACTTTGCACAGGGAATCTTTCCAAAGGTATCTCATTTACTCCTCCCAGGGTTCTGGGGAGGTTGATCAGATTATCCTAGTTATAGAGATGAGGCAACAAAAGTTCAGAGAGGTTAAAATGCCTACCCAGTCACACAGCAATAATGTGCCAAGGCAGGGATCCAAGCATAGATTTACACCTCATTGTTCCTGTTTTTATCCAGTCATCCTGATGCATGAACTCCCTGTTGTCCCCTAAATCAAACCTAATGTCCTTCAACAATGCATAGACCTTCAGGAGTCTGCTGTACCTCCAGCTTCCAGCCTGTGTGTTGGGGCCCAGCCTCTCTGCCTGCTGCTTGCACCATGCCTCCCATTAAGCTGCCTGCCAGCCTTCTGGCTACCCAACACATGTGCACCTTGCTCACCGCCAAGATCAAAACTCACCACTTTTAGGAGGTCTTCTCTGAATTCACATATCTAAATATATATAGTATGTTTTTCCACAAAGGACTTGACAAAGTTTATAAAGATAGATGCAATAGTAAAACCATAAAATATAAATACATTAAAGCTGCTTTTTCTGCATGGTTCTGTTCACCTTAGAGCAGTGGTCCCCAGCGTTTTTGGCGCCAGGGACCGGTTTCATGGAAGACAATTTTTCCACCAATAGGGGCGGGGATGGTTCAGACAGTAATTCGAGCCACGGGGAGCCATGGGGAGCCGTGGGGAGCCGTGGGGAGCCATGGGGAGTGGCAGATGAAGATTTGCTCGCTTGTTGCTCACCTCCTGCTGTGCCGCCCTCTGGGGTTGAGGACCCCTGCCTTAGAGCATTCTTTCCTCAGCCTGTAGCACTCATGTATCCATACGCTTCAGAGGAGGCCAAGATGGAATCACTAACTTCTTGAGAATCCTCCGCCCCTTTGGGTTCCCAAAGAGCATGCAACCCTGCTCACTGCACATTGCTATGCTCACTGCATTCTCGTTCTTACTGTAGAAAGAGCTCACGACAGGCCCTGCAGTAGCCAGGTGCATGACTGGGGTCTTCCTGTCTGCCTCATTCCCCCCTATGAGGGAAGAGATGGCCGTGAGCCATTCATTCTCCTCCTGACCCCCTGGAATGCACATTCCAGGGATTGACCAGGTGTGATTTGTAGCCAAAGCATCAAACCAAACAAAGAGAACCAGGTGATGCCCTGGGCTATGTGGGCAAGTTGCTGAGTAGCCAATCACAGGCAGCATCTTGCTATCCCCAGGTTACACCCTGCCCACCCAGGCCAGGGTCAATGTGACGTCAGAGGCAGGGCCCTCTGTGGTACTCAGACTAATCATCTCTTCTTGACCTGTGACTAGCCATCCTAGGGCCTCAGTGCCACATGGGGTATGCAAGAGAACACAGAAGTTAGGCAAGCACAACCTGCTTCCAAAGTACCCCATCAGTCCACAGCAAACTTACCTTAATTTACCAATTACAGTCTGCCCGTAATCAAAATCAAATGCCTTTTCAAACTGTGGAGAAAAAGAACAGAATTAAGAACAACTACAAAGAGAGGGGGAAAGTGATATTACATCTAGGTTTTAACATAAATCCATTTCTAAACTCATTTATGTAACTATAACACAACAAATTATTTGTTCTTTCCATGCGCTCTACTGAAAGGTATTTCAGTAATTTTTGCTGTAACATAGGAAGATTCTGATATAATTCAGAGCCACCCAGGAAAAAGATGGAAACCTGAAGCACCCAGCCAAATCAATACTCTTAAAAATAACGTGACTGGCTTGTTTTGTCTTTTCAAAGTTACTGTTAGACTTACATATATGCATGCTTTGTACACTCATCAGTTTACCTAAGGAAGACTTAAATGCCTACCTTACCAAGGCATCATGCCTGAGACATAGAGATTACCAAGATGGGCAGACCCAGCTTCTGATCAAATAAGAGGTTACACCATGAAGTTGAGAGAGGTAAGTGACAGAGAGAGTAGAATCTACCGTGGAGGTTCAAAGAAACTCTCATCTAGTCGCAGAGAACCAGAGAGGGCTTCATAGAGGAGATGGGCTGTAAAGCATTTCAGTAGGTAGTGCGGGGCCAGGAAGTGGAAGAAGGAGCAGCCCACACCAATGCTCAGAAGCAGTGTGCCTCAGAAGGCAGCAGGCTGAGGTGCCAAACTTCTCCGCTTAGCTTTTGCAAAATTTAACTGCTTTGAACCTCACTTTCTCATTGGAAAATTTGAGATAGCGGTAATTCCCACCACATAGGGCTGTCATGCGTAGAAAGTGAGATAGAATATATGATACATGGCTTTGTGAGCTGGAAGGGGCTCCAGCACAGGTAGATCTTCTTAGGCCTGAGTTGCGTTCCAAGAGCAGAGACAATTCTAGATACTTGTTAACAAGTGGCCAGAGATTAAGCTGGGACCTCTGGCAGGGGTGAGGTGGAGGTAGGATGGGGGTCTCAATTAGAACATAAGTTCTTTGATGCCAAGAATGGGGTTCGTTTTCTCTTTCTTATGACACCCCCCTACCGCCTGCCACCTGCCCATCCCCATGCCTATTCCATAGCACTCAGCGCAGGGCAATCCCTAGGAAACACTCAACAACCACCAGTTGACCGATGACTGAATGACTTAACTGTGAAAGACATGACCTTGGACATGTCTTCCTCTCTTTGGACCCCATCTCCATATTTATTACATGAATGTTGAACTGGGTTGGTGCAAATTTTTTTATTATATAATCCAAGAATTTTATTATTTTTCTCCCATGGGGACCCCACATTTAAAAAAATCATGGCAACCAATGTCATTTAAAAAGATGTTAAATCATTTCTCTTTCATTCTAGTCAAATTCAAATACATTTGATGCTCTAGTTAGTCTGGGCAACCTTGTATCCAGAATATGTCCATATTCCTTTTAATTCTTTTACATATAAGGAAGAGCTGGTATTTCTGTAAACCATCAGGGCCCTGGGAATCTACTTAGGAACAGGTTCACTGGATGACCTCCAAGGTTCTATCCAGCTCCCCTACTGACCACTTTTTGCACTTTTAATTTTCTTAATCCCAAAAATGAGATTGCAAAATTAGCATCGGCATAGGAAAAAGGTCTTCCATTTTTTTTCTTCTATCAGGTCACCCTTTGAGGATTTGCAGATATACACCTCTCAGTCTGAAGGGCTGCAGGACTGGGCAGGAGGGCAGGAACCATGCTAACAGGCCTGCCCAGACCTCATTGCACAACAGAGCCAGCAGGGAAGAAGAAGCAGCCCTGAGGTCAGGCAGATCTGGGTTCAAATCCCCCGTCCTCACTCATCAGCTGGGTGTCCTTCGGTCAGTTACTTAGCCTTCCTGATCCTTGACTGTTATTCTGTACTTTCTGGTCCATTTTCATGGCCACTGTGCTTCCTGGGCTCCCATTAAGACGTTAGTTTTTTAAAGTGTTTCTCCAAGAGAACCCTCTTGCACTGTTGGTGGGAATGTGAATTGGTACAGCCACTATGGAGAACAATATGCAGGTTCCTTAAAAAACTAAAAATAGAACTACCCATACGACCCAGCAATCCCACTACTGGCCATATACCCTGAGAAAACCATAATTCCAAAAGAATCATGTACCACAATGTTCATTGCAGCTCTATTTACAATAGCCAGGACATGGAAGCAACCTAAGTGTGCATCAACAGATGAATGAATAAAGAAGATGTGGCACATATATACAATGGAATATTACTCAGCCATGAAAAGAAACGAAATTGAGTTATCTGTAGTGAGGTGGATGGACCTAGAGACTGTCATACAGAGTGAAGTAAGTCAGAAAGAGAAAAACAAATACCGTCTGCTAACACATATATATGGAATCTAAAAAGAAAAAATTGTTCTGACGAGCCTAGGGGCAGGACAGGAATAAAGACGCAGACGTAGAGAATGGACTTGAGGACATGGGAAGGGGGAAGGGGGAAGGGTAAGCTGGGACGAATTGAGAGAGTGGCATGGACTTATATATACTACCAAAATTAAAATAGATAGCTAGTGGGAAGCAGCTGCATAGCACTAGAGCAGTGGGATAGGGAGGGTGGGAGGGAGGGAGACGCAAGAGGGAGGAGATACGGGGATAAATGTATATGTATAGCTGATTCACTTTGTTATAAAGCAGAAACTAACACACCACGGTAAAGCAATTATACTCCAATAAAGATGTCAAAAAAAATTAAAAATAAAGTGTTTCTCCACCTAGAGTTCTAAGACATATTTCCGAGCTAACATTTTTCCCTTCAAAACTAAATTTTGAGAAACACTGGCTGGACACGCTCTCTAAGACCTTCCAGGTCTGACATCTGTGGTTCCAGAATAGAGAGCTCCATCTCTTTCACGTCGACACACTCACAAGAATCAAAATGAGATGAAGCTGTTGCTCATTTCGACATTTTTGACAATGGCAAAAAGAAGTAACATATAATTCAGATGGAGTTCCTCTTCCAGACATTAAAAAAGCCAGAAGAGTATGCAAATGTGATTGTAAAAAGGAAAAAAAAAATCATCTTTAATTTTTTTTCTCTTCAATTCTATGGAAGGAATTTATTTTAAAACAGCATTACATTTCTCTGTCCACTTAAAAATATTTAAGAATATTTCTGTATGAATGAGTACGGCATGGCTGGAGGTGGCTTCTCAAGGCCCTCTGCTGTGCCAGATGTTACCCCTCCAGGTGCAGGATGACGGTGAGTACCCAGGGGCCCAGAGGAGGAGCCTGGCAACCAGGAAGCAGTGGCCCCCAGGAGTTTGGAACAGCTACTGTTTACAAACCAATAAGCATGCATTTCACTGCTTGATCCACCGGTACAGCTGTACCAGCATGTACCACCCGAATACCAGTCTACACTCTACAAGTCAGTGTTAGAATAAAGAATATTTAGAGAGGAAGGATGTTTGGAAAATACTTACAAATCTAGTAATGTTAAAGTATAATTCCTGATAGGCCACAGAATTTCTATCTTCTAAGTCAGATGTAGGTGATATATTGGCCATAATCGTACCAGGGAATATCTTTCCTGAAATTCAAGCAGAATCTCTCTGTGATATTTAATGTAAAGAATGCTACATAATATTCTATGAAATACATCTTTCCTTCATTGATGCAGTCATTTTTTGTTTTCAGTGCTTTTAATTATTTAAGAGGGAAAAAAACAGTTGCAAAGAACATCTTCATGCACAAACCTTTCTACATATGGAGTCATTTACTTAGAGTGGATCCCCAGAAATGAGAGTATTAGTGCTAAAAACAGGAACAGTCTTTTGGCTTTGGGGATATCTCTAATTTCTGTGGCCAACACAATGCATTCATTTCCTGTACAGTTGGTCTGTTCTGGCAAGGAGGGATATTTCTCATTCATAAAACAGACAAAAACATGGAACTCAGGAAACAGCCTTGGACTTTCATAGCGCCCAGCTGATATAACCAAAAAAGTATAGGGTCGATTTGCTCTTAAAGTTCATTTCCAGAGCTGAGAGGCTCTCAAGTCTCCAAAAATAGGGTTTGCTGTTATAGAACAAGCAAATCCTATGACAGAGAACTAACCAAGGTCAGAGACCAGGTTCCTGGTTCGTCTGACTCTGTGGTTTTAGGAAATCACCTTATTCTGCATCAGTGTCCCCATGTAATAGCACCACTTTGTATTTATGCAGCCTGTGTACTTTTCCAGGGACTCCGACATCTATCATTCTCATTTTGACCCCATGGCACCGTTCCCTTGAACAGTTTAAGTGAAGGGACCCATCTACTCCCGTACCTCTAGGACTAGCTCACAAATCTGAATGTCTATTTCCTTTCCCACTAGGTTCCATCGAGATAAAGACAGGAAGCGTTTTTTCTACTTGGCTGGTCTTTGTTGCCTCCAAATTTTCCTCTAACTTTAGTATTCTGGAAGCTCTTTTTGCCATTATTTTAAGTTTTCTACTCCACTTAGGTCTGAGGTGCAGTTCTCCATGATCCATCCTTTGTAACTCACCTTTCTCGCATGTACGAGAGTTATAGTAATACCCTTCTGAACACAGGCAAAACCGTCTATCATGCAGATTAACACATGAAGAATCACCCTTACAGGGATCCTCTTGGCAAGGGCTTCTGGAACCTGAGATACAGTAGAAAGAGATTAAAAATCCATAGGATAACAACAAATAACACCAAGAAACATACTTTTAAATCTCCTGGGCTCTTTCTATTCCTTGGCTGTGTTACTCCAGGGCACACCCTTAGAACAGCTGAAACAAATACATATTTTCTTATGTTTCTAGGAAGTTTGTTGCTAAAATTCTAGAGCCAAGCGCTTGTCAACAGTAAAGGTCAGAGGTTGGTGGGTAAGAGTCTGCTCAGACAGAGACAGCAGTCTTCTAACTCCAAGGAGTAAAGAAATCCTTTGGACCTCAAGGATCCTCCAGAACCTTGATGTCTGGTTCTCTAACACTAGGTAGAACTCTCCAAAACCATTTTAGAGAAAGCATCGTATTTTTTTTTGAAGATATGAATAATTGACTTACAGGGAAGACCAGGCCAAAAGCTCCCCAAAGAAACTAGATATTGTATTCTGGTTAGCATACATGGTATACAGACCCATGAGGAAAGGCAAGGGAGAGTAAGGGAACAGTGTGGACTAACTCAGTGATGATTCTAAGAGGAAGTGATGAACGGTCATTCTACTCTCTGGCTTTCTGAGTGGATGACCTGGGGTCTGGGTCCTAGGGGTCTAGGATAGGAGGGAGATTTAGTTTTTACTGCATATACTTTTGCCCCATTTAAGCTTCTTTTTCCATAACTGTGGGCCTTATTGACTTTTATAAAAAATAAATAAAACAGTACTGGTGAGGAGCTCTGATACTGGTTGGGAGTGTAAAATGGTGCGGCCACTTTAGAAGACAGGCAGGCAGCTTCTTACAGAACCAAACATACTCGTAACCATATGACCCCACAAGTGCATGCTTTAGTATTTACTCAGTGTAAATGCTGAGTATTCACTTATTATTTATCAACTTATACCCACTCAAAACCCTGCCAACGAATACTTATAGCCATTTTCTTCATGACTGCCAAAACCTGGAAGCAACCAAGATGTCCTTCAGTAGGTGAGTGGATAAACAAACTGCTACAGCCAGACAATGGAATATTATTCAGTGTTCAGGCCTTGAAAATTGACATGGAGGAATCTTAAATGCATATTACTAAATAAAAGAAGCTAATCTGAAAACGCCACATACTGTGATTCCAACTACATGACGTTCTGAAAAAGGCTAAACTATGGCAACAGTAAAAAGATCAGGGGTTGCCAGGGGTTAGCAGGGAGGAAGGGATGAATGGGCAGAGTACAGTAGATTGTTAGCAAGGTGAAGTTAGTCTTTATGATACCATAATGATGGAGACATGTCATTATACGTTTATCCAAACCTACAGAATATACACCACCAACAGTAAACCCTCATGTAAACTGGACTTGGGGGGATTATCATGTGTCAATATAGATTCATCAATTGTCACAAATGTACCCTCTGGTGAGGAAAGTTGATAATAAGGGAGGCTATGCAGCTGTGGGGGTAGGGAAACATGCGAACTTTACCTTCCTTTTGCTTTTGCTGTGAATCTAAGACTGCTCTAAAAACAAAGTCTATTGAAAAGAAGTTTTATAAGAGTGAAAAAAACAGGCTACCTGGGACACAGGAGGCGTAGTGCAGTACCTCATAGACAACAGTAAGGGTCGCCTCTCTGAGAAGGTGTAAACCACTATTCTAAGTAAAGTAAATGGCTTTTTAAAAGGCCTCAGCCACATTGCAAGGATGATTTGGCAAATCCTAGGGAAGAAACTGAGCGCAGCTCCATTCTGGATATACTGCTCACGTAACTCCTGGTGTGCTTTCTCCCTGGCAATAGAGGACAGACCTGTTCGTTTGTCTGTGTGCCAGGAATAAAATCACAGGATGTTACAGTGGGAAAAGGATTTTGGCGGCTATTTAGTTCAATCACATCTTATTAACAGTGCGTATGCTGAAGCCAAGAGAGAAGTGATTTGGCCCATGCCCCGTAGTTAGTGTAGGGCCAGAACACAAGACGACTGCCTTACTCTGAGAGAGTGTCTGGGGAAGCAGAAACAGCTTTAAAAAGCTCCCTTTCGGGCTTCCCTGGTGGCGCAGTGGTTGAGAGTCTGCCTGCCGATGCAGGGGACACGGGTTCGTGCCCCGGTCCGGGAAGATCCCATGTGCTGTGGAGCGGCTGGGCCCGTGAGCCATGGCCGCTGAGCCTGCGCGTCCGGAGCCTGTGCTCCGCAACAGGAGAGGCCACGGCAGTGAGAGGCCCATGTACTGCAAAAAAAAAAAAAAAAAAAGAGAAAAAAGCTCCCTTTCCTGACTGCAGGAGAACTGATTGTGTAGCTGTGTCCCTGTTGACCTAGCCTTCAGAGCGGCCCCTGAAAACATGAAAGAAGATTGGGAGCCAGGTTTTGATACAGGCTCTGGTTCCATTTGCTTAATCATCCATTTCTTAGATCTATTGCAGAACACTGGGGAAGACAAAAGAAGTAAGTATAGGGAAACATCAACTTGCTCTTTGACCCTGGGTAAGTTGCTGTCCTCACTGGGCCTCAGTTTCCTTAACTGAGAATAACAGGGTTTATCTAGACCCTTTAAGCCTAGGTTTGAGGATTCTTTAAGACCAGGGGTTGGCAAACTATGACTTGTGAGCCAATGCTGGCCAGTCCTCTGTTTTTGTAAATAAAGTTTTATTGATACACAATCAGGCACATTCATTTGTATATTGTCCATGGCTGCTTTGATGCTAAAATGGCAGAGTGGAGTAGTTGTAAGAGAGACCTTATCATGGCCCACAAAACCTGAAACATTTATTAGTTTGCCTTCACTGATAAAGTTTACTGACCCCTGCTCTAAACTTTGGGAAATGAGGCAAGTGCTTTCTGTTTCAATAACTTGGGCTTGAGGTCAGTCATCATCTCTTAGATAGTAGCCCCAAATATCTGTCCTTTGGACCACGGCTCTGGTCATGTCTAGGACTGTTTGAGTACTGCTGTTGTTTGGCCTTTTAATCTCTCAGGCTCAAATTCCATGAATTAGCTCAAATTCTAAATTGTGATCAGCTACCATTGTAATGTCATAATTTTTCCATAACATTTGATGAGGAATCAGGATAGAAGTGACTCTTTCCTTCAGTAGACCAGAGATCTAGACCAGTGGGGCTGGAGAGTCAGTGCTTATTTGCACCTGACCTCAGAGAAGCTGAAACTATTTGCAAAAATCTACTAGGGAGAGGGAAGCTGGAAAAGTAGCTTTTTAAAGTCTAAGTTCATAAAAATATTCCACATCTGGCAAATAACTTGAGGAAAGGAGAATGGAACAGGTAATCTTTTAGCATGTCTGCCATTACTATTAGCCTGTGCAACCCAGACTTTTTAATTCCAGGGATTCATATCCAAGGACACCTTGGGTCTCTTTATATGCACTTCCCTACTCTGGTAGAACAAACTTACCTACCATCCTACAAAATACTGTGACTCCTCAGTGAGAAGCTTGCAGGGAATTGATCTTACCTGGGGTATTTGTGGAGGGAGTAGGTGTACTCGTTTTGGTGGTAGGAGTCGTAGGGTCTGTGGCAGAAGCAGGAGCGCTCGTGGGGCTGGTGGGCGCCGCTGGGCCGGCGGTGGACGCAGGAGCGCCCGCGGGGCTGGTGGGCGCCCCTGGGCCGGCGGTGGACGCAGGAGCGCCCGCGGGGCTGGTGGGCGCCGCTGGGCCGGCGGTGGACGCAGGAGCGCCCGCGGGGCTGGTGGGCGCCGCTGGGCCGGCGGTGGACGCAGGAGCGCCCGCGGGGCTGGTGGGCGCCGCTGGGCCGGCGGTGGACGCAGGAGCGCCCGCGGGGCTGGTGGGAGCCGCTGGGCCGGCGGTGGACGCAGGAGCGCCCGCGGGGCTGGTGGGCGCCCCTGGGCCGGCGGTGGACGCAGGAGCGCCCGCGGGGCTGGTGGGCGCCGCTGGGCCGGCGGTGGACGCAGGAGCGCCCGCGGGGCTGGTGGGCGCCGCTGGGCCGGCGGTGGACGCAGGAGCGCCCGCGGGGCTGGTGGGCGCCGCTGGGCCGGCGGTGGACGCAGGAGCGCCCGCGGGGCTGGTGGGCGCCGCTGGGCCGGCGGTGGACGCAGGAGCGCCCGCGGGGCTGGTGGGCGCCCCTGGGCCGGCGGTGGACGCAGGAGCGCCCGCGGGGCTGGTGGGCGCCGCTGGGCCGGCGGTGGACGCAGGAGCGCCCGCGGGGCTGGTGGGCGCCGCTGGGCCGGCGGTGGACGCAGGAGCGCCCGCGGGGCTGGTGGGCGCCGCTGGGCCGGCGGTGGACGCAGGAGCGCCCGCGGGGCTGGTGGGAGCCGCTGGGCCGGCGGTGGACGCAGGAGCGCCCGCGGGGCTGGTGGGCGCCCCTGGGCCGGCGGTGGACGCAGGAGCGCCCGCGGGGCTGGTGGGCGCCGCTGGGCCGGCGGTGGACGCAGGAGCGCCCGCGGGGCTGGTGGGCGCCGCTGGGCCGGCGGTGGACGCAGGAGCGCCCGCGGGGCTGGTGGGCGCCGCTGGGCCGGCGGTGGACGCAGGAGCGCCCGCGGGGCTGGTGGGCGCCGCTGGGCCGGCGGTGGACGCAGGAGCGCCCGCGGGGCTGGTGGGCGCCCCTGGGCCGGCGGTGGACGCAGGAGCGCCCGCGGGGCTGGTGGGCGCCGCTGGGCCGGCGGTGGACGCAGGAGCGCCCGCGGGGCTGGTGGGCGCCGCTGGGCCGGCGGTGGACGCAGGAGTGCTCGCGGGGCTGGTAGGCGCCCCTGGGCCTTTGGCGAAAGCAGGAGCGCTCGTGGGGCTGGTACGAGTTACAGCAGCACCTGTGGCACAGGCACAACTTTCTGATGTTAGTAAAAATAAAACTGGCGACTTTCAATTAAATCATGCCAAGGTTTGATACACTTGTCTTAAGATATTAATGAAACACTTCAAAACACTGATACAAAGTGTCCAGATTCTCAAATATTGTGTGAGTTTTGTTTCGTTGTATTTTTTTTTTTCAGTGAATGTCTGGCTCATTGCAATCCTCAAACATGTGGTTATCTTTGTTGTATTGGCATAATCAGTGACTTGTACATTCAGCGATAGCATTTGAGCAAGTTTTATCAGCAAGCAATATTTTCAGTTAATAAATAAGGTTTCAAAAATCACATAAGAGTGGATTTAAACTTGCTGAATGTGAACATTGAACCTCAAGTCACTGTAGCTTTAGTAATTGCTTATTGTATTAGAGGCAGCTGAGTTTGAAGCAGTTTGGTTCTCGGCTGGAGGAACAAAGATATTAAGTTTCAGAAGACATAACATTGAATATATAATGACAGTTGCTATTATTTAATACTAATTAGTACCCAATCCGTTTTTTTCTGAAAAATAAATGTAGTGGATTACATTAAAAATGAAAACACATGACTACTTCTTAAAAAAAACCCACAATAAATACAGTTAAAAATTAAACAGACAAAACTGGAAAAATATTACTGGGGAGTTCCCTGGGTGGCCTAGTGGTTAGGATTCCAGGCTTTCACTGCTGTGGCCCGGGTTCCATCCCTAGTCAGGGAATTGAGATCCCGCAAGCCGCGAGGCACGGCAAAAAAAAAAAAAAAAAAAGTTACTGAAAAATATGATGTTCAACTGGTAGAAAAATATGAAGAGTTAATATTATTTATTGTATTATTATTAATTATAATATAGTAATATAATTTATAATATGAAATATTAATTATATATTAATATCAACATGTCATATTATTACAAGATGTAATATCATTTATGCCTGTAGTTGCAGAACTGTCAATCTGCGTTTAATATTCCTCAGAGCAGTTCTCAGGGAGGGCAATTGAAAATGCCACCAGGTGGAGCTGTTTACCACCTGGACATGCCTCCTTTTGTCTTTTTACAATTTACAGCAATTGTCCCAATTTTCCATTACATGGCTTGTTAGCTGAGGGATGGTAGGGAAGGGGTTGTGTTTAAAGAATGATGAAATAAAAATACCTCATTAAGGTATTTAATGTATTAAACTTCTTCAAAATGTTTTCTAGTGATGTTTACCCATTCGTAATTCTAGAGACATGAACTTTTTAAAGAATAAGATGAATACAGGTGGTTTTTGCCCTAAGGGCTATGCTGATCATCAAAGCTGCCTTTTTTCGAATCTTAGGAACCCCTGGACACATGGGGTAGTGTACTCTTAGTGATCCTATAATCACTTTTCTAGAACCCTTAATTGTCTCTAAGAGCTCTGACAATGACAATCGGTTAAAAAAATTATTAAAAGGAAAAGTTTTAGTGAGGAAGCTATTTGTAAACCTTTGGATATAGAAAACTGCCGAAGATGTTGCCTAATTCCCGCTTGGGTCTGGAAGCCCCTGGATGACAGAATCTGGCTCTTCACCTTGAAGAGGGCTGGGCTTAACCAGTCATTCATAGGCAAATGCTCTCCCAGGAGCAAGAAAATAGTTCATCAGCTGGCCATCTCGACAGCTGCTACCCTGTTCCTCCTACTACTCTCACTTATCAAGGGCTTACCCTGTGTCCAACAGGCCTATGGAATGGTTATGAGCACCCACATTTGACAGGAATGCCCACCAATACTCAGAGGGATTAAGGGATTTGCCCACAGGTAAGCCTTGACCCCCCATGAGGAAGGAGCAAAAAAGAACTCTTGATGCCACATTCAGGGATTAAACCAGGTCCCTGCTCTGCATTAGGACCCAAATGACATCTGAAGGTTAAAGAGAAGGGGATTCTAGGGCACTGAATCTTGGAACTACCAAGTTGTTCTTGTCTGGCCTCAGGATTCTCAGGGACAAATCTCTGGCTTGCTGAACCCCAAATCTTAGTCCAGAAGCTTCTTTTACTACTGTTCTATCTGCCTTCATCACAGACTGAAATGCCTTGTGTCTTTGAGCCCAGTTGGAGAGGAAACTTCATCCACAAAATAGTCCACCTAATGGGGCCGTGGGAATTAAGCTTAAGCCTGCTGATTCTATCCCAGAGACAACAAACATGATTAAAAGAATTAAAAAATTTTAAATGTTCCTTACCTGAGATTAGAAAAAGGACGGCAAGAAGACTGAGGTGAGTGAAGGCTTTCATTTTATCTGTTCTTGCTAGGTAATCCAGGGAGAAAATGGTTTCCCTCCAGCTATCTTTCTTTTTAACTCTCTCTCAGGTTCAAAGTCCAGTAATTAACTGACGTCAAATCAGACAAAGGCAACTACTAGTTAGGGTTTGGTCATATAGCGTAGGTCCCTTCCGAGCTTTTCAGATAGAAGAGGCGAACCAGGAGTTATGGATTATTTTTGTCTCATAGTCCAAAATAACTCAGGACAGTCCAAACATCCTTGGGAGACTGGGGACCAGAGGGGGGTGTTAGTTAATCTCTTTATATTCCAAACATCCCCAAGCTACCACCTTTTAGGAGGTCACCGTTCCTTTAAACACTCAGTAATATAGTCTGTGCTCTTCTCACTCCGCTGGAGTGCAGGAAATCCACAGTTTCCTCCAGCTATAGTTCTGAGAATCCCTGAGGAGTCCTCATGTGTTTCTCCAGACTGTTTGTTGCTGAGCTTTTATCACCTTTCACTGTGGACCACCACTCTGGGCCTCTCTGACGGTCACTTCTACCAACTTTGTATTCATGTCTCCAAGCTTCCCTGGTTCCCCACATATCACTGTACCTGGACATGACCCCCCATTAATGTCCTCAGAGGCAGTGAATATCAAATTGTAACCTTTAATCTAACTTTACTGAGAGTTTGTGTGTGACAGATCAAGGAGGGGAAAATACAGTGCAGAAAGAGAATACCTTAAAACAGATGACTTGATCTCTTGACTCGTGGTGGTTCATGGGCCAGGTCCCCCCTCGCAGGTCCTCTACTCACCTCTTATTCCTCAGCCCCTGACCTCTCACTATGTTTCCGGAACCAGCTTTATCACTTGGATGAAGGTCTTTTTAATCCAGTCCTCCCTCTTTAAAATCCAGGACCCCCACCCCACTGCATTTGGCCCCAGGCAGAGGAATGAAGCCAATAACACCTCGTGAATATTAGCCAGAGTTTTCACTCTAACCTTAGTGAAAACAAAAATTTTTAGATTACACAGCAGGCGAGTTCCCTGTTGTCCCAAAAATCTTTATTCAGGAATAGGATTTGGGATTTACTCTTCACAGCTGAGAGGCTCATTTAAATATTTTTCCCCAAGCAAAGACAACTCTTGGGCCCATATGTGGTACATTATTCTCAGCTTGAATGATCCCTGGCAGCAAGAGTTAAACAAAGGCCTTTTAAAACTCACTTTATTTAGGTAGGTATAATTTACTTCAATAAATCAATCCATTTGTAAAGTGTAAAACTCAATGAGCTTTGATAGATGTATATTCATGTCAAACCACCATTACAATCAAGATACAGAACATTGATCACACCCAAAATTTCCTCTTGCCCTTTTTCAGTCTATTCTGTCCTCCACCCCCAACCCCAGGCAACTGCCAACCTGCTTTCTGTCACTAGAGATTAGTTTGCTTTTTCTAGAATTATATATAAACGGAGTCGTACAGTATGTGTTATTTTATGTCCAGCTTCTCTCCCTCAGCACGATGTTTTGTGAAATTCATCCGTATTACTGTGTGTCAGTTCTTCCTCCTTCCCTGTTTCCTTTCTTTATTTTTCCCTTCTTTGACAACTTTATTGAGGTACAATTTATGTAAACGCACACATTTAAAGCTTTGACACGTACACACACCCATGAAACCATCACCATGATCAAGATATCAAATGTTCTCATAATTCCCCAAAGTTTTCTTGTGTTCATCCTTCCCCACACCTCCAGTCTAAGGTAACCACGGATTGCTTTCTGTCACTACAGATTAATTTGTATTTTCTAGAATTTTATACAAATGGAGTCATACAGATGTACTGCATTTGGGAGGGGGTTAGTTTTTGGTCTGGCTTCTTTGACTCAGGACAATTATTTTGACATTCATTCATGTTGTTGTATATATTAATAGTTTGTTTTTTCCTATTTCTGAAGAGTATTCCATTGTATAGATATGGTGAACATACTCCGGTTTACCTATTCATCTGTTGATGGACATTTGGGTTGTTTCCAGTTTTTGACTATTACAAAGGTCCTATGAATATTCATGCACAAGTCTTTGTGTGGTCATACGCTTTCATTTCTCTTGGGTGAATACTTAGGTGTGGAATGGTTGTATCATACGATAGGTATATGTTTAACTTTTAACAAACTCTCAAATTGTTTTCCAAAGCTGTTGCACTTTACATTCCCATCAGCAACATATGAGTCCCAGTTGCTACCCATCCTTGCCAACACTTGCTTACTCTCAGTCTTTATAATATTAACCATTCTAAAGGGTACGTAGTGGTATCTCACTTTGGTTTTAATTTGCATCTCCTGACGACAAATGATATGGAGCATCTTTTTTTTTTTTTTTTTTTTGTGGTATGCGGGCTTCTCACTGCTGTGGCCTCTCCCGTTGCGGAGCACAGGCTCCGGATGCGCAGGCTCAGCGGCCATGGCTCACGGGCCCAGCCGCTCCGCGGCATGTGGGATCCTCCCGGACCAGGGCACGAACCCGTGTCCCCTGCATCGGCAGGCGGACTCTCAACCACTGCGCCACCAGGGAAGCCCCATATCTCTTCTTTTTAAAAATATTTGTTTCAAATCATTTGTTCATTTTTAGTGGAGTTGTCTCCTTATTTTTGAGTTGTCAAGTGTTCTTTATATACGTATTGCAAATATGTTCTCCCTTTCTGCCATTTTTACATGGCATTTCAACCTAGTACATTCACTTCATAAAAGGCTAACCAGGAATTTAGGAAAATTGAGAAAGTGGCCTGAGGTCACATAATTAGCTGCAGGGTCTCAAATCCTGTCTCCTAAACCAGGAAGAGCCCACTGCTCTACCTTTTTCTGGTAAGATATCAAGAGAGTAGTAGCCACAGAGCACTACTGCCAGTGTCTGTTAATGCCACTCTATTACAACAGTGTCGATATCTACTGTGGTTTTCTACTCCACTTCTCTGCTGAGGACACAAGGAAGTATGACCAGGAAGGGACGGAGGTCTTCTAGGCACCTGCCTTCCTGACTCTTCCCTGGCCTTACCTGGCAAAACGTGAGCAACAAGAAGGTCAGGTAGTCCTGAACGTATGAACCCACAGTCATCCTTTCTTAGGCCTCTTTGAACCCAGGCCGCACCAGACTACAACACTCCAGGACTATAGAGACAAGTACATAGAGCTTCTCAGTTGTGGAAATGCTTCTTCCTCGTGGCTGATGGGAATCCTTCCCTGTGGAGCAGCTCAGTGAGCGCCACGCTCCTGGCCTCTCAGTGCCTTTACTGACTCTGCCCTAGGTGAGGTGTGCTGACTTATTTCAGAAGAATAAACTGCGAATACTCATCTCCAATCCTGCCTTACCCTTCTGGGGGAGAACCTGGGTATTCAGGACTGTTGTAGCTGGGAGGTAAGGATTCAGTATTAGAAAGCCCTAAACCACATTCTCCGAAACAAGCTCCTGTTGAAAGTGATATTTTGTCTCCATCTGCCATATTCTTTGTCTCAATTCTCACATGATTCAAAATGTGGGCAAGGAAAAGGGGTGATATTTATTAGCACCACACCAGCTATATTCTAGACACCTGTAAGTCGAAAACACAGACTCCATTTTCCCATAGAAACAACGGTCTGTTTAGGTGACTTAGTCGCAGAATCATCTAAAAAGAGCTAAGTTTACCCACAATTACCTGGTCACCAGAGAACTACACTTCAGCAGGGACCTTATCAATGATCTATTGGCTATGGAGAGGGACAGGACGGGCCCATTAATTTAAATTATATCCGACTATTCAGACATAGGGTAAGCAGAAGAGAGCTGTGTCAAAGCCATTTAGGATTGGAATCTGATTTGGAAGAGCCCCTCTTCAGCTGCTTTGATTCTGCAACATGGTGGTATCATCATAAGGCCCGAAGGCTTTGGAGAATCATTAGAAACCTAAAATCTATATCGAGATTAAACAACTAGACCCACAGAATTTTTTGTCTACAGAATCAAATGTTGAAAGAAATGTCAACTGCCTTTAACTGCTTCTCACTAATTCTAGTCCCTTGATACACAGTCTTCTCAGATTGACTAATACTGATTATCAATATCATGCTTGGATAATAAATGAAACTGATCAGTTATTTTCCTCTCTAATTCAGTAAACCATTCCCAGAGAAATGGCTTGTGGGAAAGCAATATTCCCAACTCAAGTGTTTAACTTGTGACAGCTTGACAAAACCATTTCCAATCCTGGCATTCATATCTACTGAAATTAACTTTTCACTTAATGGATACTTTACAGGAATGAAGTTCAGGTGGCTGTTCAATTGATATCAGATGTTTGAGGCACTTCTAAGAAGCAGTGAACAAGATGGTGGTGGTCTCTATTCTCCTGGACCTTACAGGAGCCAAGGGGTGGGCAGAAAACAAAATAATTTCAGAGAGTGATACATGCTATGAAGAAAATAAAACATAACGGCATGGTGACTGGTGGGGTAGAAGGTACTCCTTTATATAGGATGGTAAGCAGAATCTTCTCATGGGAGCTGATGTCTGAACTCAGACCTGATATTAAGAAAGAGGTTGCCATTCAAACATCGGAGAAGAACATTGAAGGCAGAGGGGACAATGAGTACAACTTTGGTGTTTGAGGAGCACTGTCATTTTGGAGGAGATTGGAAGGAGGTAATGTCAGAGAGGCACACTGTGGCCCGATCCTGCAGGGAGTGCGTATCTTATTCTAAGTGCAAAACCAGGAAGCCTTGGGGACATTTAAGCAGGAGAATGACAGGAGGGTTCTTCTTGGTGGCCTCGTCTAAAAGAGACACTTGACTATCCAAGCCCAGTTCATTTCCTCCATGGCCTCAATATGTATGAAATGACTTTGTCTCTTTGTTGTTTTGGTTGTCTATTGCCCATGAGAGCCGTCTCATGCCACATCTCCCATGAGATCTTCCCTGCCACGTTCACTCCTCCATCCCCAGCACCCAGAACACCTGGCATATAGCAGGTGCTCAGGAAATGTTTATGGATTAAAGGAAAGAATGGAGGAATGTCATCCAGTTTGTTGAAGGTTCAGGGAGCAGGGAATGCAAGTAAATAAGATATCGTTCTGGGTCTTCAGACTCACCACGCATTTGGATAATTTCTTTTCCAGAAGTTGATTGTCATAATCAAATTATCCACAGAGAGAAAATAAAGTTAGTAAAGAAATATGGGATAAAGTGGATAACTAATAAGAACCTGCTGTATAAAAAAATAAAATTCAAAAAAAAAAGGAGTATGGGGAAAATACTAAACTTTTCACTCGTTTTAAAGACATGCTACTAACTAGAACAAAAATGAAATGACATTTTACATCTGTTAAAAGTGTTCACATTGATAATGTTCAGTTCTGGTGAGGGTGCAGATAATTTAACATGCTTGCAAATGCTACACCCCCCCCCCACCGCCTCCAAAAGGCAATTCAGCAACATGTATTAAGAGCCATAAAAATGTTCTTACCTTTTGACTGAGAAATTCACTTAGGACTGTATCCTAAGGAAATGTTTTCAGTTCAAGGGAAAAGTATATGTACAAATACATTTGCTGCACTATTATGTATATTATAAAAAGTTTAAAACAACTTTTAATATTCAAGAACAGAGGAATAAATGTGGTGACTATCCTTGAAACACATGACAGCATTGCACAAGGGAAGCTTAGATACAGCAATAAGGGAGAGTGCTTCTTCTACTGTGACAGTGTATGAAAAACGTAGGGTTCTCTCTCCTACACTGACTGTTGGTGGGAATGTAAATTGGTGCAGCCGCTATGGAGAACAGTATGGAGGTTCCTTAAAACACCAGAAATAGAGTTGCCATATGATCCAACAAATCCCACTCCTGGGCATATGTCTGGAGAAAACTCTAATTCGAAAATATACATGCATCCCAATAGTTCATAGCAGCACTATTTACAATAGCCAAGACATGGAAGCAACCTAAATGTCCATCAACAGACAAATGGATAAAGAAGAAGTGGTACATATCTACAGCGGAATATAACTCAGCCATAAAAATGAATGAAATAATGCCATTTGCAGCAACTTGGATGGACCTAGAGATTATAATCCTAAGTGAAGTAAGTCAGACAGAGAAAGACAAATACCAGATGATATCATTTACATGTGGAATCTAAAATGTGATACATATGACCTGATTTACAAAACAGAAACAGACTCACAGACATAGAGAACAAACTTATGGTTACCAAAGGGGAAAGGGGGAGGAGAAGGGATAAATTAGGAGCTTGGGATTAGCAGATACAAACTACTATATATAAAATAGATAAACAGCAATGTCCTACTGTATAGCACAGGGAACTATAGTCAATATCCTGTGATAAAACGTAATGGAAAAGAATATATATGTATAACTGAATCACTTTGCTGTATACCAGAAATTAACACAACATTGTAAATCAACTACACTTCATATACTTTAATAAAAAAATTTTCTTTAAAGGTTTTCATTATATATCTAATTATGTGAAAAATTTACCTCTATAAAGATAGGCCCTAGAGAGAAACATGGACCAATTAACATGATTGACTTGTTGGGAGGCAGTATCATGGTCGAGCTCTCTTCCTGAGATTTTCTCTTCTCACACACAGGTGATGTCAAGGGCTCAGAGGAAGGTTCCAATGCCGACACGTGGGCATTCCATCCCTGGAGCTGCGTTTCAAACACCTTAGCCTTCGAAAGGGCGAGCTTTTGGAGGTGTGGCTTATAAAACTTGACAATCACTTATCTACTCACTTCACTGAGTTTAGTCAGTTCTCAAAAAAATTAATTTTCTCATCATGGAGAGAGTCAACTTTTGTGGACTCCTTAATTCCATTTGAATATCGGTCTTTAGAAAATTCAACTCCGGGAGAAGTATGGAGGGGCATTCCCAAGGAAGTAGTGTGGCTTCTCACCTACTTCCTCCTCTGCTCGCCGATTTTGGGGAGGTTTTATGAAGGCCAGAAAGCTCTCTCCTGGCCACACACTGCAATTCAGCTTTCCTCCCAGAGGAAGTGAGTGTTTCTAGAAATTACAGCACTGCTCTCAGGGATGCCAGCCTTGGGCCTGGGCTTGTTGCTCTTTGAGAGGAAAATGGTCACAACGAACGGGAGTAGGTTTGCACCTGTTTGGAGTTGCAGTTGTTTCTGGTTTGCACCTGTCGGCCTTCCCTAGCCAGTTCTTCCTAAAGTGAGATGCGAGGCAATGAGGGCTGTGCCTTTTGGAGTATGTGCCCTGGACCAGCAGCACCAGCATGGCCCGAGCACTTTTTAGAAATGCACATTCCCTGGTGGCGCAGTGGTTAAGAATCCGCCTGCCAATGCAGGGGACACGGGTTTGAGCCCTGGTCCAGGAAGATCCCACATGCTATAGAGCAACAAAGCCGGCAAGCCACAACCACTGAGCCTGCATGCTGCAGCTACTGAAGCCCGCGCGCCTAGAGCCGGTGCACTGCAACAAAAGAAGCCACCGCAATGAGAAGCCCGCGCACCGCAATGAAGAGTAGCCCCCGCTCACTGCAACTAGAGAAAGCTGGCGCGCAGCAATGAAGACCCAACGCAGCAAGAAAGAAAGAAAGTGAGGAGGGAGGGAGGGAGGGCAGGAGGGAGGGAGGGAGAAAGAAATGCACATTTCAAGTCCTAGCCCAGACTTACTGAATCGGTGATCTGTGTTTTAACAAGACTCCAGGAAGTGCTGATGCACGCTCAGGTGTGAGAGCCACTGCGCTCATAGCACACAGACGATTTTAAGTGGTCTATGGACACAGCATTCGAGAACACTGGTTCACTTAGAAGGGGAAGTTAATTGCAATTTCAAACTTATTTCAGTCATTCTGATTGTAAAATCTCATTTACTGCTAATATATCTTCAACTGTTCTCTTTCTTGCATTATTTCCCATTACAAGGAAGAGAACTGCTCAAAGAGCCTTTGGCAATCACAGATACCCACCTAGAATCCAATCACACTTCACCTTTATTGTATTTATTTTATCGTGACTTTCTATTTATGGAAAATGAAACTAATGTTTTATTTGAGGTGATGATGTAAAGTTTATTTTAAAAGTAAATTCATTTAGGTCTTGAAAAAATGTCGATATCAAGAAAACAAATTATGGAAGAAAAGAGTAGAGACGATATATGGTTTGTCAAGAATCCTGTATGGAAAACATGATGTTAGGACACATCATTGGGTGGGTGTTGCGGAGGAGGGCTTTTAAAAGCATGGGGGTGGGGGAAGCAAACAGGTAAATAGAAATAAGTAAAAGGAAATATGAAATATCAACAACATGACAAATGTCACATGAAAGTAGTAAAAGAGAAAATTGAACCAAGCCTGCGTTGGAGCTGAACTCCGAGTTATTTTCTGATAACTGACTTATTCTCAGATAAGCACCTGTTCCGGGGAAGTTACCCCCCACCGCCAGCTTACTGTCAGTCTGGGGAGAGTGTAATGACGTTTAACTTGACGTTCAAGGCTGCAACTCGACCTGCAACTTTCCCAATGATCTGTAACCAGAAATTCTTTTTGGTCGCTGTTGTTCTTCATCACCTATAAAATGTCTCTTCCAAGAAGGAATCTTTTTTTTTTTTTTTTTTTTTTTTTTTTTGCGGTACACGGGCCTCTCACTTTTGTGGCCTCTCCCGTTGCGGAGCACAGGCTCCGGACGCACAGGCTCAGCGGCCATGGCTCACGGGCCCAGCTGCTCCGCGGCATGTGGGATCTTCCCAGACCGGGGCACGAACCCGTGTCCCCTGCATTGGCAGGCGGACTCTCAACCACTGCGCCACCAGGGAAGCCCAAGAAGGAATCTTTGATCTGGCTATCTCAGGAACTGTTTTCTTTATGACAAATTTGAAATAAAACTTGGGCATGCATTCATAAGCAATCTCCTGAGAGGCTGCATAGCATCAGGAATCAGTTAGATACTCTGATTATGGGCCTATCTTACTGAGAAGATGAAAAGAATGACAATGCTTGCTGAAGACAATGGTGTGTGGGAAACACGCCTCATACACAGCCTTTGGGGGAAGGGACATTTGGCGATATGCATCACAGGCCTCTAACAATGGACCCACCACTCGACCCAGCAATTCCACTCTAGGAATTTATCCTAAGGGAACAGTCAGACCTGTGCTCAAAAACATCTATACAAGGATGTATTATTCTTCATAGGAAAAAATTTAAACTATGAAAATGTCCAAAAGCTAGAGCTTGGTCAAGACAAATTTATTGAGTTCATGAGAGGAATATTACATAGTCACTATGACAAAGGAAATTTTCAGCAATACTGTATTTACTAAGTATAAATAAACTACAAAACAATAGATACAGTGAGGTACTATGCTTGGGTTCCACCAGCCAGTGTCAAGTCTAGGTGTTTTCCTTCATTCACCGAACACTTTAGCGCATCTACAACTGCCAGATGTTGTTCCAGGCTCTGCGGATAGAGCAATGACTTGAAATGAGCATTTCTGCGATAACTGTGAAAGTGCTATGCAGGGCACACGCAAGGTGGGCTGGGAGCTACTTCCCGTAATGGGAAGATCTCACCTTGAAACCCTCTCTGTACAGTGCACCTGATAAGCACAACACCCAGCAGAGGCCAGCGCACACAGGCACACAATAAACAGCCCCCGATTGGCAGGATTCCTTTGCAGGCAAATATCTCAGTCTCTGCTCCACTCTGGGCGGCAGCCGCCATAAAGGGAAGGACCAGAAACCACCCTTCCCTCTGACCTCCTGCAGTGAGGGGAGGTCTGTCTCCTCAGGGAGACTCCCCCTTCCTTTCTGGAAATTCTCTCCCACCGGCCCTGGTCCCTCTCCCCAGAAGACTCCTTGGTGTCTCTGGAAATCACAAGGTTGGGGAGTGGGTGGTGGGAGGTAGGGCTGGGCAGTAGTGTCTACAGAACTTCTCTCTAGAAGCCACCTTGTCCTGGCTCCTGCTGAGTCAAGAGGCCTTGTAATAATCTGCCCTGTAACTATTTGTAGTCCCTTGAAAAATATTTCCTCCTCTCCCAATAATGCTCATTCAGAGGGTAGTATAAATGTGTGGGTTTGTGAACTGAAAACTAATTACCAACGGGGCACAATCTCTGGGAATCTTTTCTCCTCTGAGAAAAAGTTACGTTCTAGTGCAAATACCCTGAAGCTCTTGCAGGGCTGGGCCCCCAGGGTGTTGTTCCCACACGGACCCAGTGTGGAGTGGTGGGAAGAGTAGTTTTCCCCAATACATCATCCCAGAGAATTGAAAGTGAGCTGGATATCACTTTATCATCACTAAGATGGCTATAAGCAAAAGACAGATAATTGCCAAGTATGGGTGAGGATGTGGGGAATTGGAATCCTCATACACTTCTGGTAGGGATGCAAAATGGTACAGCTACTCTAGACAAAAGTCTGGTAATTCCTCAAAAAGTGAGAGTTCCCATTTCACCCAGCAATTCCACTTCCAGATATGTTCCTAAGAGAAGTGAAAAAACTTGTCCACACAAAAATTTGTACATGAAAGTTCATTATTCACAATAGCCAAAAGATAGAAAGAACCCAATGTCTATCAACGGATGCATGGATTAACAGAATGTGGTATATTTCATACAGTGGAACATTATTCCACCATAAAAAGGAATAAAGTACAATGTGGATAAAGCTTGAAAATAATAGGCTAAGTGAAACAAACCAGTCACAAAGACCACATATCGTATAATTCCATTTATATTAAATGTCCAGAATAAGCAAATCTGTAGATACAGAAAGTGGATCAGTTGTTGCCTAGGGCTAGGGGGAAGTGGGAGGATGAGGGGATGATGGCTAAGAAGTATGGGTTTCTTTCTGGGATGATGGAAATATTCTAAAATTGGCTGTGATGATGCATTGAATTTAAATCAGTGAACTGTATGGTATGTGAATTACATCTCAATAAAGCTGCCACCAAAAAATAAAAGTTTAAAATGTAATCTGGGATGGATTAGATGGAAATCTCTCCAGCAATTTTACAGAGGACTGTCTTAAAGGAAACTTTTATTCACCAGAGGCCTCCCTCTGCCTACAGATAGCTTTTTGTAATGACCACATCTCTGCATAGTTCAGAAGAGCTATAGAAATATAGTTATTAATAACAACTTACACTTTAAAAGCACCTACCATGTGCCACCATTCTACACTCTTCACTTCACACTTATTAACTCAGAATCATAAAGAAGATTTACTATTATAATACATATATTATGGCTAGGAATCTGAAGCACAGGTAGAACTGTGACTTAGATCTGGGTCAGCAAGCTTGTTCAATAAAAGGCTAGACAGGGGCTTCCCTGGTGGCGCAGTGGTTGAGAATCTGCCTGCTAATGCAGGGGACTTGGGTTCGAGCCCTGGCCTGGGAAGATCCCACATGCCGCGGAGCAACTAGGTCCGTGAGTCACAACTACTGAGTCTGCGCACCTGGAGCCTGTGCTCTGCAGCAAGAGAGGCCGCGATAGTGAGAGGCCCGCGCACCGCGATGAAGAGTGGCCCCCGCTTGCCGCGGCTGGAGAAAGCCCTCGCACAGAAACGAAGACCCAACACAGCAAAAATAAATGAATAAACTCCTACCCCCAACATCTTCTTTAAAAAAAAAAACAGGCTAGATAGGAAGATCTTTCTTCTCATTTTAAATTTTGACTGCAGGGGAAGTATAGAAAGTAGCTTGACATTACTTGTGAATTATACAACATTATTAAATTGTTGTTAAAATGACTTAACCATAGTATAAAATTTGCATGTAGTGCTGTTTTACCTTGTAATTGTAAGTTGAATTCATTAAGAAGCATTACCAAGTCTTTAGCAAAAGCTACCTTCAAAAGCCATTGCAGGCAACCAGGACTATCCGTTAGCCCAGCTGGGCCCGTGGCGCACTTGCGCAAAATGCGAACCGGAAAGGAAGGTTCTTCCCCCGGACGTTTTGGCGTCACAGTGTCAGGCAGAACTTCGGGGAACTGGAGCCTCCCGTAGGGATGGAGAAAAGAGCGAGCTGCCCCAGGGTAAACATGGAGTAGACAGAGTTGGATTTCATCAAGATTAGTGGCTTTGCAAGATGATGATTCATGGTGATGGCTTGCAGGGTCATAAACAAAAGAAGGCACGTGGGACTTCAACAGCTTTCATCGTTTGCAGAAACAGGAAGAACTTTCCTAGGCCCAGTAAAATCACCCAAATTTATTATAGGTGAAGAGTGTCATGAAAGTGTGTTAATCAGTTCAACAGTAAGGCTTCTTGAAAGTTTGGATTTAACCAGTGCAGTGGGACAACTTCTCAGAGAAGCAGTTCAAGCACAAAATAACACATACAGAACTGGAACCAGTACTCTTTTGTTTCTTGTTGGTGCATGGAGCAGTGCTGCTGAAGAATGTCTTCATTTGGGTGTCCCCATTTCATTAATAGTGTCTGTAATGTCAGAAGGCTTGAATTCATGCATTGAAGAGGTAGTTTCCCTTCAAGTACCTGTCCACAATGTATTTGACCGTATGGTTAACACAAAGACATTTTCTGGACCTGAAACATTTAGTGTCGGCGTATGCCCTTTTCTCCACATCCCTTCAGGTACTGGTTTGATACAGAAAGAGCGTGATCTCAAAGATGTTGCCTCTCAGTCACTGGCCATTTACAGTCTTTCTGGGAGACCTGTTAAATCACCTCAACTCTTTAGGTCTCAGGATAAGGTTGAAGCAGATGAAAACACATCACAAACTCCTCAAACTCTGAAAAACAGTCTGCTTGCAGACACCCGCTGCAGAAAGTCAGTACTAACCCACAGTAGACATTTTAGTAGGACAGGTAATAATCAATGGATAAGCAAACCAGACGGAGTTCTAGAACAACTTAGTGCAGCTACTCCCAAGACTTACAGATGTGATGATTTGGTGGAGTTGGAGGCGGGTTTGAGTCACGGAGGTCACAGCAGCATGAAGTTAGTAGACGAAGCAGTACGGCTACAATATCAGAACGCAGGTATGCAACAAGGCAGCTGTACAGTGCCATTTCTTTTTGACATTTCAAGAATCTTCACTTGCTGCTTACCAGGCTTCCCTGAAACTTTTTCTTGTGTCTGTCCAGGATATATCACTGTTGTATCAATATCTAGTGCTGCTCTGATCAAGGAATTGCAGAATCAGCCTATTCGGGTTGTTCTTGTTGAAGGTGATCTCACAGAGAATTATCGCCACCTGGGATTTAATAAGTCTGCAAGTATTAAAACAGTATCAGAAAGCTTGAAGTTTCAACAAGATGGCTCAGAAGAACTGTGGACAGATCATGTGTTACAGGTATTAATCAAGTTCAATGTGAACCTTGTCCTGGCACAAGGAAATGTGTCTGAACGCTTAATTGAAAAATGCACAGACAGCAAGAGGTTGGTAATTGGATCAATGAATGGCAATGTAATGCAGGCTTTTGCAGAGGCTTCAGGAGCAGCGCAGGTGACCTACATTACACAAGTGAACGAGAACTGCGTGGGCAGTGGGGTCTGTGTGACCACCTGGAGAAGCATTCCCTTTGATGCTGCAGATGAGATCAACAGAATGGCAATCATGTTAAAAACAGAAGGAATTAATTTGGTTACAGTAGTGCTGACTAGTCCAGTCACTGCCCAGGTGCAAACCAAAGAAGATACCTTCTGGACGTGTGCCTATCGTCTGTATCATGCTCTAAAAGAGCAAAAGGTCTTCCTTGGGGGTGGCGCAGTTGAATTTTTGTGTCTTAGCCATCTTCAGATTCTTGCGGAGCAGTCTGTGAATAAAGGAAACCAAGGCTGTTCAGGATGGCTTCATAATACTTCCTCTTGGCTGGCCTCATCTGTGCCACAGTACAGACCGACTGTGCTTAAACTCCTGGCAAATGGATGGCGCAGATACCTTTCAACTCTCCTGTGTAACACTGCCAGTTACTCATCAGAATTTGAAGCCGGCACATTCATTCAACATCATCTACAAAATGCTACAGACTCTGGCTCTCCTTCATCTTACGTCTTGAATGAATATAGTAAACTAAATAGTGGGATTTTAAATTCAGACATTTCAGATAAACTGGAACAGATTCCAAGAGTTTATGACGTTGTTACACCAAAGACTGAGGCATGGCGCCGAGCTTTGGATTTAGTACTGTTAGTTCTTCAGACAGACAGTGAAATTATCACTGGACTTGAACAAACGCAGATAAATTCGCAGGAATCAGAGGGCTTTTTATTTTTGTAGTGTTATTGGCTAAGTCTTTGGAAAATAATCTTTGGTAATATGTCGTGCTAATAATAAATTTTCTAGTAGCCAAAAAGAAAAGAAAAAAAAAAAAGCCATTGCAGGCAAATATCTCAGTCTCTGCTCCACTCTGCTCACTACTGCTCAGCCATGAAACTGCTTTATAGTAGGATAAGTCAGGCTGTTAGCTTCTATATTAGACAAAGATTCACAGAACCAGTGATGGTTAAGTCCACTGACAGTGAATGACGTTCATCGTTAACAGTACCGGCTCTACAACACAGGGTATATTCAAATATTCTCCACAGAATTCTTACTCATAAATAATATAATGAATAACCATAGGCTTTAAATGTCTAACATTTTCAGGAGCTTTGTAAGTGAATCCAACTATAGCTTTTTCTGCTCCACACATATTTCTACCACCTTCAGCTGTAACATATCTTAGCAGATTCTACTTCAATTTATACTGAAAATAGTGTTCTCACAATTTCTTTGCAAATATTTTTTTTACAAAATAGCTTTATTGAGATTTAATTCACATATCATATATTTACCCATTTAAAGTAGATAATTTCATTTTGAAAATATTATTTCTTATAGTTGTTCCACAGAAGCTCTTCATAGAGGCTAATTATTCAGTCACTTCAAACTTGTCACTGGCTCCTTAAATAAACCACAACTGAGTAGTATTGGTAACATCTATCACCTATCAAGAGCCAAGGAAAACCACTCAAAATTATTTGCCTTGTTTATTAATTGACCATTGACACTGTTCCCAATGTTCTCAACTCTTTGAGCAACTATTCTTGCTGAAACAGTCTTAAATAAATTTCTTTTGTCTGGACACATTTCTTTGGCTGCTGCAATCAAAAACAATTTAATTAACTCATCCCTAATTGGTTTTCCTTGCTTGGCTAACAAATGAGCCACTTGAAAACTTGCTTTCACTGCAGCCTCATTTTCATTATTTAATTTTATGAGGAAATTTTGCTGCAATGAGATAATTCATTTAAAATTTTCTATTTTTCCTGATGGCTGCTCTCCTGTGATACATCCTTAGTCTGGTAACTTAACATAATCTATTAGTTTAGCCCACCAATCGTGTTGTTGCATAATAAGCAATGCTTTGCCATCGAATTTGATGACAAAATAATCCATACTCCATACTCCAAAATAATGCGTACTGGGATTTAAAAGCATGGCACTTGAAGTCCACTTTTCTCTTCTTTTTTGACATGATGGTTATGCACTGGTGATTTAAAAAAGAAAATGTTGAAGCATTGGCATTTCCTCAGGGACTAGAGATGGAACACAAAACTCATTTCCCATTGCTAATACAAAGTCTGCTATTAGGTATGGTCAAGATGGTGGAGTAGGAAAACCCTGGGCTCACCTCCTCCCAGGGACACACCAAAATTACAAATAGTTACAAAGCAACTATCGATGAGAACAACCTGACGACAAGCAGAAATAATTTTCCACAACTAAAGATATAAAGAAGGAACCACAATGAGATGGGTAGGAGGGGCAGGGAGGCAATATACTCAAGACTCACACCCTAGAGAGACAGCCCACAAACAGGAGGATAATCACAATTGCAGAGGTTCTTCCCAAGCAGCAAGGGGTCTGAGCCCCACACTGGGTTACCCAGCCTAGGGGTCTGGCATGGGAAGACGAGTCCTCAGAATGTCTGCCTTTGAAGGCCAGCAGGGCTTATGTTCGGGAGAGCTGGAGGGCTGTAGGAAACAGAAACTCCACTCTTAGAGAGCTCGCACAAAATCTCAGATGCTCCAAGTCTAAGCACAGAGGCAATAAATTAAAATGAGCCTGGGTCAGACAAACCTGTTGATCTTAGAGCACCTCCCCAAGAGGCAGGAAGCAAAGGGGAAATGCCCTGGGGACATAGATGCTGGCAGAAGCCATTTTGGGGAACTCCTTCTACCATGAGGACACCGGTGCTAGCAAGTGCAATATTGGAGTCCTCTCCCTAGCATATCAGCACCACAGGTTTACCTACCCACCAGTGGACTGACAACAGCCCCAGAACCTGGCCCTGCCCATCAGTGGGCCAGGACCAGCCCTGGGGCTCCCTGGATCCTGCAGCCAGTTGCTCCAGGAATCAGTCCCACTCACCAGCAGCCACTGCATGAGGCAAGGCCTGGCAGAACCAGGCTGAGGGCCAGGCTTGCCTTCCATGTGCCCATGGCAGTTCACCCCTCTACAACAAAAGGGCTCAGGCAGTTTACATATGGGGCACCCCTAGAGCATATAACTCTGGTGACCAGAGGGAAGTGTGCTGCTGGGCCCCACAGGATGTCTCCTACATAAGGTCACTTCTCAATCTTGGAGAAGTGACCTACCTAATACATACAAATAAACACAGAGAGTTAGGCAAAATGGGGAGACAGAGGAATATGTTACAAATGAAGAAACAAGACAAAACCTCAGTAAAAGAACTAAGTGAAGAGGAGATATGCAATCTACCTGATAAAGAGTTCAAGCTACAGATCATAAAGATGCTCAATGAACTCGGGAGAAGAATGGATGAACACAATGAGATTTCAACAAAGAGTTAGAAGATACAAAGAAGAAACAAACAGAGCTGAAGAATATAATAACTGAAATAAAAAACACACTGGAAGGAATCAATGGTAGATTAGATGGTACAGAGGAACAGATCAGTGGAAGACAAAGTAGTGGATATCACACACACACAAAAAGAATTTAAAAAAAATGAGGAACACTTAAGAGCTCTCTGGGACAACATAAAGCATACTAACATTTGCACTGTAGAGGTCCCATAAGGAGAAGAGAGAGAGAAAGTGGTAGAGAACTTACTTTAAGAAACAGTAACTGAAAACTTCCCTAACCTGGGAAAGGAAAAAAAATTCAGGTCCAAGAAGCACAGACAGTTCCAAAGAAGAGGAACCCAAAGAGGTCCACACCAAAACATACTGTAATTAAAATGGCAAAAATTAAAGAGAGAATCTTAAAAGCAGCAAGAGAAAAGCAACTAGTTATGTATAAAGGAACTCCCATAAGACTATAAGCTGACTTTTCAGCATAATCTTTGCAGGCCAGAAGGAAGTGGCACAATATATCTAAAGTGATGAAAGGAAAAAAACCTATAACCAAGAACATTCTACCTGGCAGGGCTGTCATTCAAAGTTGGAGGAGAGATAAACAGTTTTACAGACAAGCAAAACCTAAAGGAGTTCAGCACCACTAAGTTGGTTTTGCGGGAATGTTAAAGGGACTTCTCTAAGTAGAAAAGGCCACAACCAGAAATATGAAAATTACAAAGTGAAAAATTCTCATTGGTAAAAGCAAACATACAGTAAAGGTAATAGATCAACCACTTATAAAGCTAGTAGTAAGGTTAAAAGACAAAAGTAATACAATCATTTATATCCCAATAAGTAGTAAAGGGATCTACAAAACAAAAAGATGTAAAATATGACACCAAAATATCAAACGTTGTGAGGAAGGAGTAAACATGCAGGGTTGTTAGAATGCATTTGAACCTAGGAGATCATCAACTTAAAAAAAAAAGATATGTTGTTATATATGAATCTCATGGTAACTGCAAACCAGAAGTGTATAATAGATACACATACACAAAAGAGAAAGGAATCCAAACATAACACTAAAGATAGTCATCAAATCACAAGGGAAAAGACCAAAAGAAGAAGAAAGGAACAAAAAAGAACTACAAAAACAAAAAGAAAACAATGAACAAAATGGCAATAAGTATGAACCTATCAATGATTACTTTAATGTAAATAGACTAAATGCTCCAATCAAGACATAGAGTGGCTGGTAAGATGGAAAAAAAAAAAAAGAACCATATATGCCTACAAGAGACTTACTTCAGATCTAAAGACACACACAGACAAAGTGAGGGGATTGAAAAGGTATTCTATGTAAACAGAAACCCAAAGAAAGCCAGGGTTGCAATATTTATATCAGTCAAAATAGACTTTAAAACAAAGACTGTAACAAGAGACGAAGAAGGACAATACATAATGACAAAGGGGCCAATCCAAAAAGATTGGGAGCACCTCAATACATAAAGCAAATATTAACAAACCCAAAGGGAAAGATTAACAGTAGCACGATAATAGTAGGGGACTTTAATACCCCATTTACATCAACGGACAGATCATCCAGACAGAAAATCAATAAGGAAACAGTGGCCTTAAATGATACGTTATACCAGACGGATTTCATAGATATATATATAACATTCCACCCAAAGGAACAGAACAGGAAAGACTTGAGGGGGCTGGATCAAGATGGAGGAATAGAAGGATGTGGAACTCACTCACCTCCTCCCACAAATACATCAAAAATACATCTACATGTGGAACAATTCTCACAGAATAACTGCTGAATGCTGGCAGAAGTTCTCATAGAACGAAAATTGCAAAAAATATCACCACATAACTGGGTAGGGTGAAAGAAAAGGAAAAAGGAATCAGGATGGGACCTGCACCCCTGGGAGGGAGTTGTGAAAGAGGAAAGTTTCCTTTACCCTGGGAACCCCTTTTAACAGTTGGGAGATCAGTCGGAACTGAAAGGGAGCTTCAGAGGCTCAGAGGAGAGCACAGCAGCCAGCTTGTAGCAGGCAGAACAGAGAGAGACTAGCAGAGGGTCCTGCCACATTCCTGCACCCTTCAGCCCAAGATGTGCATTTACTGGTGTGTGCAGGGTCTGGGTGCCAAAACTTGGGCTTCAGAGGACAGAACCAGGGAGAGGACTGGGGTTGGCTGTGTGGAGACAGCCTGAAGGGGCTGGAGTGTGGTCCAAACCCCAACTGGAGGTGGGCACAGGAAGGAGCCCAGGTCCGCCATTAAAGTCTCATTGGTAACACACACACTCGAAGGGAGGGTTGGGGCCCGTCATAGCAAACTCATTCTCACAGCAGGCGCAGCTCCACCTCCACGAGCTCTGGGAGCACGCAAGCGCTGGCGGGTTGTCCACACATGGAGGTGGAGCTAAAATCCAAGCCAATCCCTAGGGGCCTCGTGACTTCGGAAGCAGGGCTGAAATCTGAGCTGTGTCCCAGTGGCTATGTAATCTGTAGATTTATGTTCTGCTGGTGGGTTTGTGAACTCAGTGCCTGAGGGATATATGAGCATATTACTGGTGCTCCAGTGGGTGGGGCAGGTCCAGCAATAGCAGCTGCAGGCTCTGTGGGTACACATGGAGGTAGGGCTGGGGTCTGGCCTGACTCAGTAGCTACCAAACATTTAGAGAAGACTTGACACCCATCTTTCTCAGACTACTGCAAAAACCGGAAGTGGAAGGAATGCTTCTGAATGCATTCTATGAGGCCAGCATCACCCTGACACCAAAACCAGACAAAGATTCCACACAAAAAAGAACATTACAGGCCCAATATCACTGATGAACGTAGAGGCAAAAATCCTCAACAGAATATTAGCAAATTGAATTCAACAATACATTAAAAGAATCATACACCATGATTAAGTGGGATTTTCCCAGGGATGGAAGGATGGTTCAATATCTGCAAATCAATCAATGTGATACACCACATTAACAAACTGAAGAATAATAATCATATGATCATCTCAATAGATGCAGAAAAAGCTTTTGACAAAATTCAACACTCATTTATGATAAAAACTCTCAACCAAGTGGGTATAGAAGGAACATACCTCAACATAATAAAGCCTGTCTACAACAAACCTAGATACAACATCATACTCAATGGTGAAAAGCTGAAAGCCTTTCCGCTAAAATCAGGAAGAAGACAAAGATGCCCACTGTTGCTATCTTATTCAACACAATATTGGAAATTCTAGCCACAGCAATCAGGCAAGAAAAAGAAATAAAAGGAATCCAAATTTGAAAGGAAGAAGTAAAACTGTCACTATTTGCAGATGACATAATAATATATATAGAAAATCCTAAGGACGCCATCAAAAAACTATTAGAACTATTAAATAAATTCAGTAAGTTGCAGGATACAAAATTAATATACAGAAATCTGTTGTTTTTGTTCCTTTTATTTGTTGAGTGGTATTTCATTATATAGTTGTTCCATAATTCATCACGTGAATGGCTTTATAGTATGTCTTTAAATTGTTTGGTACACAAATGTTTGCTTGAACTTTGATACAAGAGATCTTTGCTAGAGGTCCCTGTTCAGTTACATGTCATAGCTACATATTTATCTGCCGTCAGCAAGTCATCAGCCTGCAGCTACTGAAGGGGGTAGATCTCCCGGAACTTTAACTTCAATTTACTTTTTCTGTTGGACGATTTATCCACCCACTCACCTATTCTTTGTTTTAGTGAATGCCTGCTAGGTGCCAGGTACTGAGCATATCATGTTGAGCAGGACAGACTTGGTTCCTACCTGGACAGAGCTTACGATTTTTAACCCATTAATCCCTTCATGATATGGGGAGCAGGTTGGAGAAGGAGGGAAGGGGAAATGACAAGAAAGCTTGGATGGCAAGTCCGAGGTCTTCAGGACCAGTTACTAGTGAAATGACTCATTAATCCTGTACTTGTCTGTCTTTCTTTTGGTGACAGGATGGCCCTATTGAAGAGAACCCATCTGTGTTATGTTTCTTTGTAGTTTACAGAGTGTTTCCATATGAATTCTCCCTTTTCATCCTCACAACAACTCTGGGAGGCAACACTTATTATCCCCACTTCCCTGATCAGGACACTGAGGCTCAGAGAGCTGAGCGGACTCAGGCCTCACATCGTGATCTGGGAAAAAGAGCCAGGAATCTGTTAGGGAGTGTCTCGTACCAACTGTTAGAGCCCAGGCCTTCTGGTGATGATGTCAGTTTTTTATGAGGTCAATAAAAATCCACCTGCATTTCTTTTCCCTGGCCTCTCCCTTGTATCTTTCTTATCTGAAGTTCATGTTTGCTGCGTCAGGTGGCTTCCTGTCGATACCATCCAGTTCTGGGGGTTTAAAGTTGTCCTGGCTGATCAATATCCAAGACAGGAGGACTCTTCCCTATATAATCTATATATTGTGCCCCTTACCTTTCATTACTTCTCACACAATTGGAAAATGACTGTGCACTGCTGGAGTTCTTTAAGTCCAAGGGTCTCAAAATATTTTTTAGATTTTTATCTACTGGCAAATCCCCTCCTGAGGTGGAGGCTGCACATTGCCAGGTGAGATGCACAGGTAGGACAAGTACTAGGGCCAGCTTGCGGGTGGACAGCAGAAGGTCCTCCCATTTTCAGTCCTAAACAGTTCCCAGGGGAGAGTGGGTATGGAAATGCTGTGATGTTTACAATGTCTAGCTGAGCTTGGCAGGAACAAGAAATATTCATTGCAGCATTATTTACAGTAGCCAAGATATGGAAGCAACCTAAGTGTCCTATTGATATATGAATAAAGAAGATGTGGTATATATACAGAGTGGAGTATTACTCAGCCATGAAAAAGAAAGGTTGTCATTTGTGACAACATGGATGGATCTAGAGGCTATTATGCTAAGTGAAATAAGCCAGACAGAGAAAGACGAATACTACATCATCTCACTTATATGTGGAGTCTAAAAAGCAAAGCAATCACATGAATAAAACAAAATGAAAGGAGACTCATAGATACTGAGAATAAATGGGTGGTTGCCAGAAGGGAACGGGGTGGCTGTGAAGGAAACAGGTAAAGGGGATGAAGTGTTGTAAAACTCCAGTTATGTAATAAATACACAAGGATGTAACATACAGCATAAGGAATATGGTTAAGAATATTGTAATAACTTTGTATGAGGACAAATTATTGCTTATCTGTGGACTTATCGTGGTGGTCCTTTTATAACGTATGTAAATGTCAAACCGTTATGAGGTACTCCTGAAACTAACATAATGTTGTACATCAACTATATGTCACAAAATGTCATGGTATTACTACGCATGGCATTTGAAACACTGTTGGGTTAAAACTGTTCCACTGTGGTGTGTAGTGTGCTGAGCAGCAGTGTGAAGTGATCAGAGTGTCATGTCATGTCACCCATAATCTGTTATGACTGATCGACCCTGCAATGGTAGCATGAAAGCTGTTGTAGACAACATGCAAACAAATGAGTGTAGCTGTGTCCCAATAAGACTTCTTTTGTGACACTGAAATTTGGATTCCACATAATTATCACATTTCACAAAATACGATTCTTTTGATTTTTTCCAGTTTAAAAAAAAATGTAGTACTTCCCTGATGGCACAGTGGTTAAGAATCCGCCTGCCAATGCAGGGGACACGGGTTTGATCCCTGGTCTGGGAAGAACCCACATGCCACAGAGCAACTAAGCCCGTGCGCCACAACTACTGAGCCTGCGCTCTAGAGGCCGCAAGCCACAACTACTGTAGCCCAAGCACTCTAGAGCCCGTGCTCTGCAACAAGAGAAACCACCGCAATGAGAAGTCCCGCTCACCACAACTAGAGAAAGCCTGTGCACAGCAACAAAGACCCAACGCAGCCAAAAATAGATAAATAAATTTTTAAAAAATGTAAAAATCACTCTTAGCTTGTGGGCCCTACAAAACAGGCAGCCGACTGTAGCTGGCCAGCCCATGCTTACGAGCGCAGTCAGACCAATGGGGACAGGTCCTCCCTCAGCAAGGTAGGAGCTGTCCAGAAGCATTCTGAAGATGGACGGGGGGATGGGTGCTCACTTTTAACGTCCTAGAAGGACCCCAAGAGTTGACCTCCACGAGGATGGCAGCAATCACCATCTTCCAGAGCTCTTTCCTGGTGCTGAGTTGAAATCACATCCACTGTCTCCTTTAACTCAATTCTGAGAAGTCAGTTCTGTGAGCAAGTTTCTACAGACTGAAAACTTGGATCTTAGGGAAGTAACGTAACAAGGGGACGTGTGGCAGCCCAGGGATTGAATCCCAAGTTTCAAAGGCCATTTTCGACTCACCACACCACACTGTTTTTATGTCATCCACACACTTGTCCAGATCTGCCCCACAGCCCTGTCCGTGCTCTCCAGCCAAGCCCTGTCACAGGATCCCTGCTGACTCGGCCTTCACTACGTCAGTCGCCATGGCTGGGCTTGCTGGCCTCACCGTCCCCCATACGCTTTTGATGACAACATGTGTCCTGGAAATCCAATGAGCTGGCTTCCTAGACTTTGGACCCTTATCCCAACCCTTCCATAAACCAAATTTTCCCTCTCTTGGGAAAACTTCCTCTCTCTGGTCTTCAGTTTCCTTATATGTAAAATCAGAATAGAGGCTGAGCCACACCACCATTTCGTGAGCTCCTTTCCAGTTTTAACTTTCTATGAGTCAACTGATTCCCCACCATGTTTTATTACCCACATGTTATCACATCCCTCTATTAGTGATAGTTATAGAAAGCGATTACTGCTAATAGGCCCAGGGAGGAATGGATTTTGAACCTTGCTTTAAGGTACATGACGCAAGAGTCCTTTCATAAACATAGCACCCCTGAAATGCAGACTGGTTGGCACATAAACAAGGACATTTATGAATAAATCAACTGAACAAAGACGCCAATTTTGAGACTTCCCCAGTGGCACAGTGGTTAGGAATCTGCCTGCCAATGCAGGGGACCCAGGTTTGATCCCTGGTCCGGGGAGATCTCACATGCCACGGAGCAACGAAGCCCATGCGCCACAACCATTGAGCCTGCGCTCTAGAGCCTGCAAGCCACAACTACTGAGCCCGCGTGCCTAGACCCCATGCTCCACAACAGAGAATCCACAGCAATGAGAAGCCCATGCACCACAACGAAGAGTAGCCCCCACTTGCCACAACTAGAGAAAGCCCGCACGCAGCAATGAAGACCCAACACAGCCAAAAATAAATTTTAAAAAAAAGACGCCAACTTCAGCCAAATGCACAAATTAAAAAGGGTAGACAATGGGGCACAATGGAGTTGGAGTAGCTGAAATGACAGCCAATTTTATAAATATCTATGAGGCATCTACTATATGAGTGTTAGTCATAAGGAGTAGAGGTGGATACAAAACAGAGATAAATAAGACTGAGGTCCCCGCCCTTAAAGAGTTCCCAGTCTAGTGGGTGATAACCAAGGTGCTAATAATAGAAACTTAGGATAATAGAAATGTAGAAATCAATGGCAATGACGTTAGGGGGCCTTTGACCTACCTGCCTCTGTAGAGAAGTAGGCTGAGAAAACTTGCTTTACTGTGATACCTATTAATCGGAGGACAGAGAGCTTCAGGGGGCATTAATGGCCTCAAAGTTCCATTATTCCTGAAGGTTAACTGACTTAGTTCTTCGGATACGAGCCTAGTGCTGGGGGGCAAGGGAGCGAGAAGGATGTGCCTTTCTCTTTTTTTCTTTTCATTTTGTATTGTTTCCTTAGTGTACATTCCAGGGAGTAAAACTACTAATTCAAGAATAAAAATTTTGAGGCTTCTAGAAATTGTTGCCAGATTATCTTCTTAATGATTTATATTAATTTACTCCTCTGCAGCTTTCTTTTCATCCATCAGCATAATGTATTTTCACTTTTAAAAAGTAGGCTTTTTCCCTACGATGGTAGGTGAAAAATGATACCTCAGTATTTAAATTCTCATTTCTTTGACCACTAATGAGATTGAACATTCTCCATATATTTGCTAGGTTATTTGTAGTTGCTGTTCATGAATTTTGTCTATTGTTTCATGGGGAGGGCTATTCATAATGTTCTAAAGAAAGTGTATGAGCTTTTTTGTTTTGTTTTGTTTGTTTGTTTGTTTTGCAGTACGTGCGCCCCTCACTGCCGCGGCCTCCCCCGCCGCGGAGCACAGGCTCCGGACGCGCAGGCCCAGCGGCCATGGCTCACGGGCCCAGCCGCTCCGCGGCATGTGGGATCCTCCCGGACCGGGGCACGAACCCGCGTCCCCTGCACCGGCAGACGGACTCCCAACCACTGCGCCACCAGGGAAGCCTGAGAAAGTGTATGAGCTTTTAACATATTTTACAGATTAAAGATATTAACCTTTGTTGGCCCTTAATTTTCTGTTTTTTAAAAAATTAATTAAGTTTTGGCTGTGCTGGGTCTTCGTTTCTGCACGCGGGCTTTCTCTAGTTGTGGCGAGCGGGGGTTACTCTTCGTTGTGGTGTGCAGGCTTCTCATTGCAATGGCTTCTCTTGTTGCGGAGCACGGGCTCTAGGCGCAGGGCCTTCAGTAGTTACGGCACGCAGGCTCAGTTGTTGTGGCATGCAGGCTCAGTAGTTGTGGCTTGTGGGCTCAGTAGTTGTGGCTTGCGGGCTCTAGAGCGCAGGCTCGGTAGTTGTGGCGCATGGGCTTAGTCGCTCCGCAGCATGTGGGATCTTCCTGGACCAGGGCTCGAACATGTGTCCCCTGCACTGGCAGGTGGATTCTTAACCACTGCTCCACCAGGGAAGTCCCAGCCCTTCATTTTCATCAAGCCTTTCCTTCTTCTAAGTCCAGACCCACAGGCATCACTCACAGTAAAGTCCTCTAGCCAGTATCCTCCCACCTGGTGCCACCTGCCAAAAACTCAATTCTGGGTCAACCCGTTGGCCCCCTTCTCTGCTCTAGTACCTACTGCTGGGTTCTGCTAGAGTAAAATTATTTCATGTGACGGTTGCTGCTACCACAAGCCCACCGTTCTCCCTGTCTGTCCAATGCTATTCCGTGTCTTGCATCAGCTTCCTCTCATTTCCCAAACAGCTACTTCAGATGCTTTCTCTCCTCCCTGCCTTTCAACACCAACACACACTTTCTTCCTCTTTCAGGAGAAGACCTTGCTTTTTTTTCCAACTGATATATAACTGACATATAACATTGTATTAGTTTTAGGTATACAACATAATGATTTCACATGTGTTTATACTGTGAAATGACTGCTACTATAAATTTAGTTCACATCCATCACCACACACAGTTACAAAATAATTTTTTTTCCTTGCAATGAGAACTTTTTTTTTTTTTCGGTACGCGGGCCTCTCACTTCTGTGGCCTCTTCCGCCGCGGAGCACAGGCTCCGGACGCGCAGGCCCAGCGGCCATGGCTCACCGGCCCAGCCGCTCCGCGGCACGTGGGATCTTCCCGGACCGGGGCACGAACCCGTGTCCCCTGCATCGGCAGGCGGACTCTCAACCACTGCGCCACCAGGGAAGCCCCATACTTTCATTTTAGAATGACATGTTTTTCTATTATAAAACTACATCTTTAGTAATACATTACAAAGAAAATTTAAAAATAAAATGAGGGGAAAAACCCATAGTCCTCCTACTCTAATATTGTTGATATTTTGATATGGTTATTCTCAAGCTTTTATCCTACATATTTTCCTTATTTTTTTTTTGGAATTTAATTTTTATTTTTTTATACAGCAGATTCTTATTAGTCATCCATCTTATACACATCAGTGTATACATGTCAATCCCAATCTCCCAATTCATCACACCACCACCCCCCAGCCCCTGCAGCTTGCCCCCCTTGGTGTCCATACCTTTGTTCTCTACATCTGTGTCTCTATTTCTGCCCTGCAAACCGGTTCATACGTACCGTTTTTCTAGATTCCACATATATGCATTAATATACAATATTTGTTTTTCTCTTTCTGACTTACTTCACTCTGTATGACAGTCTCTAGATCCATCCACGTCTCTACATAATGACCCAATTTCGTTCCTTTTTATGGCTGAGTAATATTCCATTGTATATATGTACCACAACTTCTTCACCCATTCGTCAGTCGATGAGCATTTAGGTAGCTTCCATGACCTGGCTATTGTAAATAGTGCTGCAATGAACATTGGGGTGCATGTGTCTTTTTGAATCATGGTTTTCTCTGGGTATGTGCCCAGTAGTGGGATTGCTGGGTCATATGGTAATTCTATTTTTAGTTTTTTAAGGAACCTTCATACTGTTCTCCATAGTGGCTGTATCAATTTACATTCCAATCAACAGTGCAAGAGGGTTCACTTTTCTCCACACCTTCTCCAGCATTTCTTCCTTGTAGATTTTCTGATGATGCCCATTCTAACTGGTGTGAGGTGATACCTCATTGTAGTTTTGATTTGCATTTCTCTAATAATTAGTGGTGTTGAGCAGCTTTTCATGTGTTTCTTGGTCATCTGTATGTCTTCTTTGGAGAAATGTCTATTTAGGTATTCTGACCATTTTAGATTGGGTTGTATGTTTCTTTAATATTGAGTTGCATGAGCTGTTTATATATTTTGGAGAATAATCCTTTGTCCTTTGATTCGTTTGCAAATATATTCTCCCATTTTGAGGGCTGTCTTTTTGTCTTGTTTATGGTTTCCTTTGCTGTGCAAAAGCTTTGAAGTTTCATTAGGTCCCATTTGTTTATTTTTATTTCCATTACTCTAGGAGGTGTATCAAAAAAGATCTTGCTGTGATTTATGTCAAAGAGTGTTCTTCCTATGTTTTCCTCTAAGAGTTTTATAGTGTCCGGTCTTACATTTAGGTCGCAAATCCATTTTGAGTTTATTTTTGTGTATGGTGTTACGGAGTGTTCTAATTTCATTCTTTTATATGTAGCTGTCTAGTTTTCCCAGCACCACTTATTGAAGAGACTGTCTTTTCTCCATTGTATATTCTTGCCTCCTTTGTCATAGATTAGTTGACCATAGGTGTGTGGGTTTATCTCTGGGCTTTCTATCTTGTTCCATTGATCTACGTTTCTGTTTTTGTGCCAGTACCATGTTGTCTTGATTACTGTAGCTTTGTAGTATAGTCTGAAGTCAGGGAGTCTGATTCCTCCAGCTCCATTTTTTTCCTTCAAGACTGCTTTGGCTGTTCGGGGTCTTTTGTGTCTCCATACAAATTTTAAGATTTTTTGTTCTAGTTCCGTAAAAAATGCCATTGGTAATTTGATAGGGATTGCATTGAACTTGTAGATTGCTTTGGGTAGTATAGTCACTTTCACAATATTGATTCTTCCAGTCCAAGAACTTGCATATCTCTCCTTCTGTTGGTATCATCTTTAATTTCTTTCATCAGTGTCTTACAGTTTCCTGCATACAGGTCTTTTGTCTCCCTAGGTAGGTTTATTCCTACGCATTTTATTCTTTTTGTTGCAATGGTAAATGGGAGTGTTTCCTTAATTTCTCTTTCAGATTTTTCATCATTAGTGTATAGGAATGCAAGAGATTTCTGTGCCTTAATTTTGTATCCTGAAACTTTACCAAATTCATTGATTAGCTCTAGTAGTTTTCTGGTGGCATCTTTAGGATTCTCTATGTATAGTACCATGTCATCTGCAAACAGTGACAATTTTACTTCTTCATTTCCAATTTGTATTCCTTTTATTTCTTTTTCTTCTCTGATTGCTGAGGCTAGGACTTCCAAAGCTATGCTGAATAATAGCAGTGACAGTGGACATCATTGCCTTGTTCCTGATCTTAGAGAAAATGCTTTCAGTTTTTCACCATTGAGAATGATGTTTGCTGTGGGTTTGTCATCTATGGCCTTTATTATGTTGAGGTAGGTTCCCTCTCTGCCCACTTTCTGGAGAGTGTTTATCATAAATGGGTGTTGAATTTTGTGAAAAGCTTTTTTCTGCATCTATTGAGATGATCATATGGTTTTTATTCTTCAATTTGTTAATATGGTGTATCACATTGATTGATTTGCATATATTGAAGAATCTTGCATCCCTGGGATAAATCCCACTTGATCATGGTGTATGATCCTTTTAATGTGTTGTTGGATTCTGTTTGCTAGTATTTTGTTGAGGATTTTTGCATCTATATTCATCAGTGATATTGGTCTGTCATTTTCTTTTTTTGTAGGATCTTTGTCTGGTTTTGGTATCAGGGTGGCCTCATAGAATGAGTTTGGGAGTGGTCCTTCCTCTGCAATTCTTTGGAAGAGTTTGAAAAGGATGGGTGTTAGCTCTTCTCTAATTGTTTGATAGAATTCACCTGTGAAGCCATCTGGTCCTGGACTTTTGTTTGTTGGAAGCTTTTTTATCACAGTTTCAATTTCGTAACTTGTGATTGGTCTGTTCATATTTTCTATTTCTCCCTGGTTCAGTCCTGGGAGGTTATACCTTTCTAAGAATTTGTCCATTTCTTTCAGGTTGTCCATTTTATTGGCATAGAGTTGCTTGTAGTAGTTTCTTAAGATGCTTTGTATTTCTGTGGTGTCTGTTGTAACTTCTCCTTTTTCCTTTCTACTTTTATTGATTTGAGTCCTCTTCCTCTTTCTCTTGATGAGTCTGGCTAAAGGTTTATCAATTTTGTTTATCTTCTCAAAGAACCAGCTTTTAGTTTTATTGATCTTGGCTATTGTTTTCTTTGTTTCTATTTCACTTATTTCTGCTCTGATCTTTATGATTTATTTCCTTCTGCTAACTTTGGGTTTTGTTTGTTCTGTTTGTTTGTTCTGTTTGTTTGTTCTGGGTTTGTTTGTTTCTCTAGTTCCTTTAGGTTTAAGGTTAGATTGTTTATTTGAGATGTTTCTTGTTTCTTGAGGTAGGCTTGTATAGCTATAAACTTCCCTCTTAGAACTGCTTTTGCTGCATCCCATAGGTTTTGGATCGTCGTGTTTTCATTGTCATTTGTCTCTAGGTATTTTTTGATTTCCTCTTGAATTTCTTCAGTGATCACTTGGTTATTTAGTAACGTATTGTTTAGCCTCCATGTGTTTGTATTTTTTACGTTTTTTTCCCTGTAATTGATTTCTAATCTCATAGCATTGTGGTCAGAAGAGATGCTTCATATGATTTCAGTTTTCTTAAATTTACTGAGGCTTGATTTGTGACCCAAGACATGATCTATCCTGGAGAATGTTCTGTGCCCACTTGAGAAGAAAGTGTAATCTGCTGGTTTTGGATGGAATGTCCTATAAATATCAATTAAATCTATCTGGTCTATAGTGTCACTTAAAGCTTGTGTTTCCTTATTAATTTTCTGTTTGGAGGATCTGTCCATTGGTGTTAGTGAGGTGTTAAAGTCCTTCACTATTATTGTGTTACTGTCGATTTCCTCTTTTAGAGCTGTTAGCAGTTGCCTTATGTATTGAGGTGCTCCTATGTTGGGTGCATATATATTTATAATTGTTATATCTTCTTTTTGGATTGACACCTTGACCATTATGTAGTGTCCTTCCTTGTCTCTTGTAACATTCTTTATTTTAAAGTCTATTTTATCTGATATGAGTTTTGCTACTCCAGCTTTCTTCTGATTTCCATTTGCATGGAATATCTTTTTCCATCCCCTCAGTTTCAGTCTGTATGTGTCCCTAGCTCTGAAGTTGGTCTCTTGTAGACAGCCTATATATGGGTCTTGTTTTTGTATCCACTCAGCGAGCCTGTGTCTTTTGGTTGGAGCGTTTAATCCATTCACGTTTAAGGTAATTATCGATATGTATGTTCCTATTACCATTTTCTAAATCGTTTTGGGTTTGTTTTTGTAGGTCCTTTTCTTCTCTTGTGTTTCCTACTTAGAGAAGTTCCTTTAGCATTTGTTGTAGTGCTGGTTTTGTGGTGCTGAATTCTCTTAGCTTTTGCTTGTCTGTAAAGCTTTTGATTTCTCCATAGAATCTGAATGAGATCCTTGCTGGGTAGAGTAATCTTGGTTGTAGGTTTTTCCCTTTCATCACTTTAAATATATCATGCCACTCCTTCTGGCTTGTAGAGTTTCTGCTGAGAAATCAGCTGTTAACCTTATGGGAGTTCCCTTGTATGTTATTTGTCATTTTTCTCTTGCTGCTTTCAATAATTTTTCTTTGTCTTTTAATTTTTGCCAATTTGATTACTATGTGTCTTGGTGTGTTTCTCCTTGGGTTTATCCTGTATGGGACTCTCTGTGCTTCCTGACCTTAGGTGGCTATTTCTTTTCCCATATTAGGGAAGTTTTTGACTATAATCTCCTAAAATATTTTCTCGGGCCCTTTCTCTCTCTCTTCTCCTCCTGGGACCCCTATAATGTGAATGTTGTTGCGTTTAATGTTGTCCCAGAGCTCTCTTAAGCTGTCTTCATTTCTTTTCTTTCCTTTTTCTTTATTCTGTTCTGCAGCAGTGAATTCCACCATTCTGTCTTCCAGGTCACTTATCTGTTCTTCTGCCTCAGTTATTCTGCTTTTGATGCCTTCTAGTGTATTCTTCATTTCAATTATTGTATTGTTCATCTCTGTTCACTTGTTCTTTACTTCTTCTAGGTCTTTGTTAAAAGTTTCTTGCATCTTCTCGATCTTTGCCTCTATTCTTTTTCTGAGGTCCTGGACCATCTTCACTATTATAATTCTGAATTCTTTTTCTGGAAGGTTGCCTATCTCCACTTCATTTAGTTGTTTTTCTGGGGTTTTATCTTGTTCCTTCACCTGGTACATAGCCCTCTGCCTTTTCATCTTGTCTATCTTTCTATAGATGTGGTTTTTGTTCCACAGGCTGCAGGATTGTAGTTCTTCTTGCTTCTGCTGTCTGCCCTCTGGTGGATGAGGCTATCTAAAAGGTTTGTGCAAGTTTCCTGATGGGAGGGACTGGTGGTTGGTAGCTGGCTGTTGCTCTGGTAGGCAGAGCTCAGTAAAACTTTAATCTTGTCTGCTGATGGGTGGGGTTGGGTCCCTCCCTGTTGGTCGTTTGGCCTGAGGTGACCCAACACTGGAGCCTACCCAGGGTCTTTGGTGGGGCTAATGGCAGACTCTGGGAGGGCTCATGCCAAGGAGTACTTCCCAGAACTTCTGCTGACAGTGTCCTTGTCCTCACAGTGAGACAGAGCCACTCCCTCTCTCTGCAGGAGACCCCCAACACTAGCAGGTAGGTCTGGTTCAGTCTCTATGGGGTCACTGCTTCTTCCCCTGGGTCCTGATGTGCACACTACTCTGTGTGTGCCCTCCAAGAGTGGAGTCTCTCTTTTCCCCAGTCCTGTTGAAGTCCTACAATCAAATCCTACTACCCTTCAAAGTCTGATTCTCTAGGAATTCCTCCTCCTGATGCCAGACCCCCCAGGTTCAGAAGCCTGACGTGGGGCTCAGAACCTTCACTCCAGTGGGTGGACTTCTGTGGTATAAGTGTTCTCCAGTTTGTGGGTCACCCACCCAGCAGTTATGGGATTTGATTTTATTGTGATTGCGCCCCTCCTACCGTCTCATTGTGGCTTCTCCTTTGTGTTTGGATGTGGGGTATCTTTTTTGATGAGTTCCAGTGTCTTCCTGTCAATGATTGTTCAGTAGTTAGTTGTGATTCCAGTGTTCTTGCAAGAGGGAGTGAGAGCACGTCCTTCTACTCCGCCATCTTGTACCCCTTATTTTTTTAAATTATAAAATATTTAATTAAAAAATTCCAAGGGGAAAAAAAGAATTCCAGGGACTTCTCTGGTGGCACAGTGGTTAAGAATCTGCCTGCCAATGCTGGGGACACAGGTTCAATCCCTGGTCCGGGAAGATCCCACATGCCGTGGAGCAACTAAGCCCATGCACCAAAACTACTGAAGCCTGTGTGCCTAGAGCACACTTCTCTGTGCTCCGCAACAAGAGAAACCACCATAATGAGAAGCCTACGCACCACAACGAAGAGTAGCCCCCACTCGCCGCAACTAGAGAAAAGCCTGTGCACAGCAACAAAGACCCAATGCAGCCAAAACAACAAGTAAATAAAATAAAATTTAAAAATTCCAGGAATATATAAATATAAAAAGTAGAAGCTCCCTCATTTCTTCACTTCTTAATCCTGATATCAAAGGGTTTATTTTTAAAACTATTTGAAATAATTGCTTTCCTTTTCACTTCATAATATAACAAATGTTTATAATAGCTATATAATATTCTATTAAGCGGAAAGTAAACATTTACCAGTTTAGTCAATTCTCGACATTTAGGTTATTTCCGATTGTTCACTCTTATAAATCCATGATGAACATCTTTTTGCCCACAACTCTTTCCACATATTGAATTATTCCCTGAGAGAAGATTCCCCCAAAGTGAATGACTGGGTCAATGGAAATCAACATTTTTATGACTCTTAATAAGTCTTGACAGAGTTCAAAGGGTTTTGTTAATTTACTCACCCACCCATAATCTCTTATGAGAATGACTCTTCCATCATACTCTCATCAGCATTGGATTTTGATAATTTAATAGGTGAAAAGAGTTTGCTTTGATTCACAACAATCACTAGAGAGGCAGCTTGGTGAGTGGAAATCCCTAGTCTTTGGAGCCTGACAGTCGTCATGGGGTCAGTTTCAGCTTTGCCAGTTGATATTGGTCAATAAGCTATCCGACCCTTCTGAACCTCAAGTTTCCTCATTTATAACTTAGATTATGGCATCTAACATGACTATGGTTGTGAGGATGAAATAAAACTGTATGCAAGATGCTTGGTGCCCAGGCAGGGGTGGTCTCCCTTCCTCTCCAGCTACAAGTGTTAACATTTTTCAAACCATGTGTCTTCTTGCACTTTCTCCTTAGTCAATCATCTGTGCATGTCCTTTGCCCATGTATCTCTTGGGTTCTTAGTGGTTTCCTTTCTTTTTAAAATTAATTTGTATGGGTTTAGGAACATCAAGATATATTAACCCTCATTCTGTCATATTTGCTGTAAATCCTTATTCTTTGATTTTTAATATTTTTCTTTATACACAGTTTATATTTTTTATAAAAACTCTATCCCTAGGGGTGGGATAGGGAGGGTGGCAGGGAGATGCAAGAGGGAGGGGATATGGGGATATATGTATATGTATAGCTGATTCACTTTGTGATACAGCAGCAACTAACACAACAAATGTAAAGCAATTATATTCCAATAAAGATGTTAAAAAGAATGAAAAAAAACAAAACAAAAAACCTCTCTACCTTCTTCAGCTAAGAATTGAGAGGTCTCTGATAACACTGTTTACATTGGATAAGGAGCCCCTTCGCTGAGGTTTTAGAATTTTATAGTGGTCCTTTGGTATCTGTGTGGGGTTGGTTTGAGGACCCCACCCCCCATAGGTACCAAAACCTGAGAATGCTCAAGTTCCTTATATAAAATAACGTAATATTTTCACGTAACCTATAAGCATCCTCCTACATACTTTAAAATTTATTTTATTTTATTTTTTGGCCGTGCTGCACAGCTTGCAGGATCTTAGTTCCCCAACCAGGGACTGAACCCAGGCCTATGGCAGTGAAAGCGCCGAGTCTTAACCACCGGACTCCCAGGGAATTCCCCCCTCTCATATACTTTAAATCATCTCTAGATTACGTATAATACCTAATACAATGTAAATGCTATGAAAATAGCTGTAAATACTATATATATAGTATTTATAAAAATAGTTGTCAGTGAGCGGCAAATTCAAGTTTTGCTCTTTGGAACTTCATGGAATTAAAAAAATTTTTTTTCAGTCCATGGTTGGTTTAACTCCTGGATATGAAGGGCCTACTGTACATAAATATATTTCAATGAATTAGCAGAACCTTTGAGTGAGTAAAGAACCAATATACCGTAATTTTCAAGTGCTCTTGGAATCCTTTTGGTCTTTGTCTCACCAAGCTTTGTAAGGGATACTTGGAGGTATGGTCACTACTTAGGAGTGTTTGCCCTGTTTGAGACCACTCAGCACCTTGGACGACCCTTCCTGTACTTGGGGATCTCCCCCATCACAAGACCTGCCACGCCAAGATAGAAGCCAAGACCTTGCTTTCACAGCCTCTCTTGTCTGTGGGGTGCAGGCCTATGACTTAGCACCATAAACCAGAGGCACCTGCACATGACTTGCATTTGGAAGAGGAAATAAAAGGTAGCAGCACCAGACGGCGTCTACTTTTCTGTCTTTCAGATGCAGAAACCTAAGGTGCCAGTATCATGCCTGGGGGCAGTGGTGTAAGCTGTGGGGTCTGGGTGGAGCAGTGGTGGCAGAGGGGTTGCCTTTGCTGGAGGGCTCATTCCCGCAAGGTGATCTGGCCATTGTTCTCCTCTGGGGATCTTCCAAGTCCCTCCTGGAGATTCTGTGAGACATCTGATGTCCTTTAATAAGACAGAGTGGATGCTCTTCTCTGCAACCAAGAACCCCAACTAACACAGGAGATGACTTCAGTCAGGATTGAACACTTTTCTCTCTCCAAGCAAGTAATAATAATAGTGCCTTGCACCTACTGAGTGCCTACAGTATGCCAAGAACTCTGTTAGGATATCTATATCTGTATGTCCATATCCAAACATATACATACATATATATACACATATACATACACACATATACGTTCTTTTGACAGTTCTGAAAGTTACATATTATTGTCCTCATTTCATTTTTTAAATGAATAATTTTATTGCTCTTACTAAAATAACTCATGTTTGTTAAGATAAATTCAAGCAACATGGAAAAGCATAAAGAAGAAAGGAAAAGTACCCACGATCCAGTAACCAGCGTTAACATTTAGAGGACGCCAGGTGAGACAGCTCTCTCCGTGCTTGTAGATGGATAGTGGGGGAGAGAGAGAATAGGCGGAGATAGATAGGTGAGTAGGTATAATTTTTTAAGCATGAGATCACAACATAGAAACTATTTTTCAATTGCAACAAGACATTTAGTTTTTAATTTGAATTAACAGAAGAAAAATCAGTCGAAGTGAAAATGAAATGATTGCTAAACTTCAAAAGATGTCTTTAAGAGATATTAATTCCAAGGACACTCCTCCAAGATCAAGAAAAAAATACTGTGAAAATCCATAATAGATATGTTATTTTAAAAAGCTTATTATTTAACTTTAAACAGTATGGATTGATGTACCAGCTATGAAAAACAAGGGAAAGAGCATCTTATTCTCCTATACCTTCTGTTTTTGTTACTTGTATTACTTGTTACTTGTTACTTTGTCAGGGTTTTGTAACATTTATATTCTATTTCCAAATCTTAATTCTTTCATTTTCTTAATTCCGTGTCTTAATTCTCTATCTAGACAGATCCAACACATATCCCTCATAGCTTCTCCATTCCCCAATTCAGTGTTTTTGTTCCTCTCTTGGTTGGCAGGACTTCACTATGGAGTGGTTTTTCTTGGGTGCTGGGTTCCCTGAGATCTTTTCTTTTGGACGATCTCTGCCTATTGCTTTGACTAAGAGGAAAACCTGATAGATATTGCTTCATGCCTTCAAGCTTTGCATGTTGCTGTGAAGAAGTGTGAGACCAGCCAGATTCAACCCTCTCGAAGGGGACTTCCTTTATATACATGACACTAACCTGGTCTTAAAAATGGAAAAAAAACCCAACAACTACTAAGATGTAGGAATGACATAGCTTTTTCAAGGCATTATCCTAGTGAGTAGTTCACTGGAGCCCAGGACTTGTATCTAGATCTGTCTCTAAAACCTGCATTATTCTATCCCACTGCACGATGATGCTTCTGTCTTGCGAAGTACAACCAGTGACACTGGGAAACGTTGGGAAAAGTAACAGTCTTCAGCTTCCCTGGGCCTCAGTTTCCTCTTTTGTAAAATCCAGGGCTGGACCAGGTCAGTGGTTCCTAGATTTAAAGGTTTTAAAAAACTAGTGATGTGGAGGGGACTGACAGAGGTGCTTGCTGATGAAGCGTGGGTACTAAAAAATAAGCTGCCAGCTGCTATTATCATTTTTTCATAAAATAAGGGACATTTTTTTTTTTTTTTTTTGCTGTACGCGGGCCTCTCACCGTTGTGGCCTCTCCCGTTGCAGAGCACAGGCTCCGGACGCGCAGGCTCAGCGGCCATGGCTCACCGGCCCAGCCGCTCCGCGGCACGTGGGATCTTCCCGGACCGGGGCACGAACCCGTGTCCCCTGCATCGGCAGGCGGACTCTCAACCACTGCGCCACCAGGTAGGCCCAAGGGACATTTTTATAACTAAAAAAAGTAGAAAGGACATTGTCTCATAATAATGAGACCGTATTTACATTGAATAAATTAAGCGTTTTGAAAAACTCACTACTTATTCCATGCATTTGGCCTCCACCCAGTGATGACTTCTTCCTGGACAAACACCCCTCCACGGGCAGGATTAGTAAACCACTGCCTAGATGACCTCACTGAAAAGATAGTCTATGATACTATGAGTAACAGTGAAACTTGTCCTTATTTTCCCAGGTAGGATGACTATATCCCAAGTCCCTTGGTCTTTAGAAAGCAATTAGCCTCAATGTGAAATGGGGACCAACGGATAAGGAAGTGAGGGACAGGATACTCCACGGTGAAGGTAATGGGTACGGAGAGACAGAAAAGATGGACCTTGTTCTTCGATTAATATAGTTATCACTGAGCTAAATACAGATCAAGTTCTACATTATAAAGTTTTAGCATGTTTCCTCAAACAACTTTTATCTTCTTGATGGTACTAGTATTCCTATGATATTGCCTTACAATAAAGTTTGACAACTACTGTGAAGTAAGCAGGAAGGAAGGGCAGAGGAATAAATTTTCTAGTTTTTATGAACAAGACAGCTGCTTCAAGCATGCCTACCACGGAGCCTAACACACATATATTCAATGCCTGCTTTATCCCATGCTCAGAGCTAAATGATGTATCCTATCACTGAGATACACTTTAGAGACATCCTATCATTTAATCTCAACATACCTCTGAATTAGGAACTATCACTATTGCTTTTTTTTTTTTTTTGCGGTACGCGGCCCTCTCACTGTTGTGGCCTCTCCCGCTGCGGAGCACAGGCTCCGGATGCACAGGCTCAGCGGCCATGGCTCACGGGCCCAGCTGCTCCACGGCATGTGGGATCTTCCTGGACTGGGGCACGAACCCGTGTCCCCTACATCGGCAGGTGGACTCTCAACCACTGCGCCACCAGGGAAGCCCTCGCTATTGCTATCTTACAGAGGAGTAAACTCAGGATCAGTTTGGTTAAGAAATCTATCAAGGGCACACAGCTAATAAGCCGTAGAGATGAGTTTCAAATCTAGGTTACTCTGGTTCAAAAGCTCATTCATACCACAAATTCTCACACAACAGGCTTGGAAAATATTAGCTACTGAATAAGTGTTTCTGATTTGAATTATTATAAAACAAACCTAAAACAACTTAGTTGAAGAATTTTAATGATATAAATGTCCCATGGTGTTGAACTAGGAATCAAGTAATTCACTCAAGGGTAATAACCAGTGTTAACGTCTTTTCTTGTTCGTGTCTAAGCCCAGTCAGCAACGAGGCTATGTTGCTCTTAGTCACAGGGTCCCAGGCCAATAGTGGCTCCATCTCAGTAGATATGTCCACGACTGCTGAGGCAAGAGAAATGACCACCACACACAGCTCTTAAAGTGCCTTCCCAGAAGCGACACATTTCACTTCCCTTCACATTTCTTTGGCCAAAGCAAGACACACGGCCATATTTCAAAGCGGGTGGGGAAGTTTGGCTACCAGGTGCCTGACAGGAGGAAAGCTGGAAATATTTGGTGAACGGCAGAGCGCCCCTTCCCGACCTCCAGGGAACCACTCACCTGTTTTCTGCCCCAATGATCTTGTCTTTTCCAGAATGAAATATAAATGGAATCATACAGTGTGTAGCCTTTGATGGCTGGCTCTTGTCACTCAGCACAATGTTTTTGTTTTTTTCTTTTTTTTGTGGTACATGGGCCTCTCACTGTTGTGGTCTCTCCCGCTGCGGAGCACAGGCTCCAGACGCGCAGGCTCAGCAGCCATGGCTCACGGGCCCAGCCGCTCCGCGGCATGTGGGATCCTCCCGAACCGGGGCACGAACCTGCGTCCCCTGCATCGGCAGGCGGACTCTCAACCACTGCGCCACCAGGGAAGCCCCCAGCACAATGTTTTTGAGACCCATCCATGTTGCTGCCTGTTGAGGTAGTTTGTTCCTTCTACTTCCTGAGTGGCATTTCATCATACAGGTGTTCCATAACTCATCAGGTGAAGGGCTTTCTAGTGTATCTTTAGTGTTTGGTCTGCAAATGCCTGCTTGAACTTTGCTACAAGAGATCTTTGCTAAGGGTTCCTGTTCAGTTACATGTCATAGCTACATGTTCATCCACCATCAGCTAGTCGTCAGCCTGCAGCTACTGGAGGGGGTAGATCTCCAGGAACTTTAACTTCAATTTACTTCTTCTGTTGGAAGATTTATCCACCCACTCACCTATTCTTTGTTTTAGTGAATGCCTGCTAGGTGCCAGGTACTGAGCATATCATGTTGAGCAGGACAGACTTGGTTCCTACCTGGACAGAGCTTACGATTTTTAACCCATTAATCCCTTCATGATATGGGGAGCAGGTTGGAGAAGGAGGGAAGGGGAAATGACAAGAAAGCTTGGATGGCAAGTCCGAGGTCTTCAGGACCAGTTACTAGTGAAATGACACATTAATCCTGTACTTGTCTTTCTTTTGGTGACAGGATGGCCCTATTGAAGAGAACCCATCTGTGTTATGTTTCTTTGTAGTTTACAGAGTGTTTCCATATGAATTCTCCCTTTTCATCCTCACAACAACTCTGGGAGGCAACACTTATTATCCCCACTTCCCTGATCAGGACACTGAGGCTCAGAGAGCTGAGCGGACTCAGGCCTCACATCGTGATCTGGGAAAAAGAGCCAGGAATCTGTTAGGGAGTGTCTCGTACCAACTGTTAGAGCCCAGGCCTTCTGGTGATGATGTCAGTTTTTATGAGGTCAATAAAAATCCACCTGCATTTCTTTTCCCTGGCCTCTCCCTTGTATCTTTCTTTTCTGAAGTTCATGTTTGCTGCGTCAGGTGGCTTCCTGTCGATACCATCCAGTTCTGGGGGTTTAAAGTTGTCCTGGCTGATCAATATCCAAGACAGGGGGACTCTTCCCTATATAATCTATATATTGTGCCCCTTACCTTTCATTACTTCTCAAACAATTGGAAAATGACTGTGCACTGCTGGAGTTCTTTAAGTCCAAGGGTCTCAAAATATTTTTTAGCTTTTATCTACTGGCAAATCCCCTCCTGAGGTGGAGGCTGCACATTGCCAGGTGAGATGCACAGGCAGGACAAGTACTAGGGCCAGCTTGCGGGTGGACAGCAGTAGGTCCTCCCATTTTCAGTCCTAAACAGTTCCCAGGGGAGAGTGGGTATGGAAATGCTGTGATGTTTACAATGGCTGGTTGAGCTGGGCAGGAACATGAACGAGGTTCAGTACTGGGTTCTGCTAAGGTCTTAGGTGGGGATTAAATGGTGGGACAGAAAGCAGCGTAGGGGGAGCCGGGTCAGGAGAGGAAAGTGCTTCTGTTTATTTCCATTGAGAGATGTCTGATGGGCTGCAACCCTGATCTAATCCGCCAAAAGGTCACCGTCGTGTCCTGAGCTGCCATTACTGGCCTCTCCTAGTGCCAAGGTTACTGTCATAAAGCATCGAAAGGCTCATCCACCCCTGCCACAAAAGGCACTCAAATCTCAAATAAGCAATTAATTAATGAACAAATGTCAGCCAAGTGGCCACATTCACCGGCCACGTAAGTCTAAGGCCCACGGCCTACCACCTTAAAGTTCTAGATTCTCTCCACCATAGAGCACAGATATGCTTACCCTCCCTTCTCCTGCAAGATATGAAGAGTGATGGTGGGAGGCATGGAGGAGGAAATCTTCCGTGTCTGAAAACTGGTTACTGGCTCTTTCCAACCAGCAGAAAGAAAAGTAAACAAAAGCAGGTTCTATGCCTGATCCGTCTGCCCATCCGTCCATCATCAGAAGCGTATTTCCTCCCTTGTGCCATGTAAGAGTTCACAGCGCAGCTCCGCCGTTTAAATGATGCCCTCATGAAAATGAACTTGTTGCACTCTGCTGTGGTTTGTTTGTTATCACGAGAAAAACACAGTGAAAATGATATTGATTTTATTGCATCATTTTACTGACTAGAACGCCAGACTTATAGTGGATATAAGTATAAAAATAATCGAATTCTTACAAATACTTTGCTACTACAGTACTGAATAATTCGTGGAGGTTGCAATTATAATACAACTTTAAATAACATTCTCATAATGGATTTAACACAATCAACCAGGGGCTAAGGTTTAAAGGTCTGCAAGGAGAAATCTGGGACAATGTGAAAACTCAAAAGTTCCTCTTCCAGCTACATGCTTCATTTAACCATAAATCCAGCAACACAAACATGAACAAAACTCACAGCACCCCATGATGAGAGATCTTTTAAAAAACAGGCGAAGTAATACAGAAACCTGGGTTAGTGTCCCAGCTAGACAGGTTCCATCCCATCCCTGTCTAGTCCCATCCTTCCTATCCAAGAACTCTGCACCTGAAGTGCATTATCATGTATCCAAGAAAAAAAAAGTTAGAATCTAATATGCCAATCCTTTTAAATATCCTCTTTAAAATGCCACGAGAACAGAGCCAGTCTAAGATATGTCTTTTTTTTAGACCTCAATTGCCCCCTTTGGTTTCACAGGGTTTTCTGTGAGCACTTCACACCAAATAGGACGGATTATAACACTCTTGAAAAGATACTTTAGCACAACAAATTAACTGACATTTAAAACTTTAATCTTTCTAGTAGTTTAACCAGCTTCCTTCTCCGGGGAGCCAAGAAAAGAAAAAGAAAAAAGAGCATATACTTAACAGCCAACTCTACAAAACGGTATGTATTTCCAAAAATGCACATGAGAACCTCAGAATGCCGCTTTGTCAAGAAGAAGGAAATGAAATGTCCCTTCTAATCCCCACAAAAGTTTTCACACAGAAAAAATATCTCTGATACTAAAGGTGGTTTTCAGTAAGATACAAAATACTGAGATACTGAACTTTGCTTTCTTCCTCTCTCCAAAGAAGCGCTCTAGTTTTGAAATCAGTGTATCTTAGAACCATGGGTCAAAACCCTAGTTTGGGGTGTGTTAGGCTAAACTGAGCGAGAAGCAGCTGGCCTGAACATTCTTGCTTCTGCAGGCAGCACCCATGGAGTTACAGGCACCCACCTGGGTGCACCACCAGCGGGCAAGATGGCTTAATGGAGGCCCCAAGAAGCCACACGTGAGGAGTGACCCTGACGTGTCTGCTCTGGGAACTTTCACATCTGAACGAATATCACCCTTCAACGACACTTTCGTGGGCAGCCATCCAGCCTCAACTTGCAAAGATGTTGCCCTCCCATTTGGGCTAACGTTAAGAACGACCTCTTTAAGAACTTAACGGTTACGTCTTAGTTTTGGACCTCAAATGCTATCAGCCAGCTTGATTACACTATCCACTCAGCAATTTTGGCTCTAAATGACTCAGCTGCTTCTGAAAACAAACTTTTGTCAAAGGAGGAAGATTTGTCAGCACTTAAGACATTTCAACTGAATATGTTCCAGACTCGGATCATGTTCACGAAAACATGCTTCCAATATGTGGGAAACGTGGCCTCACCACGGGAGCAGGGCGAGGCAGCCCTCAGACAGATGTCTAAGTCTGGCCGTGTCTGTCAAACACCCAGGTCATCACTATACACCTCCTTCGACCAAAGCCACGTACCAATATGCTTCTTGCTAACAGGCATGAGCCAGCCACTGTTATCTTGATGATGGCCTCAGGCATCCAAGAAATACATGTAACAACAGACCCGAAAGGGCTGTTTCAACATTTTGCTTTTGTATTTCATGGCATTAGTTTAGTTACTGTTTAATAATATTAAAGTTCTTAAAATAAACAACTTTTATTTTAAGCCCACTCCCTCCAGCTCTCTTTGACACTGGATGGTGAGGCATCAGCCAGGGAGGCGAGGCAAGAGGTATAGCGAGAAGAACAAGCCAGGCGGAAGGGTTTGAGTCCTGGCCCTCCAAGGCAAGGTGCTTATCCCCTCTGAAGGGCCCCATAGCCGAGAAATGGGCTCTCTCGCACCCACCTCACGAGGGTGCAGTGAGGCCACGTACCCGGCACAGAGCCTGGGTGTGGTGGGAACACATGAGATGTCTGTTGAGACTATTTAGGCTTTCTAAACTGTCTCTAGTGCCCTGGGCTGGCTCATGGGGCAAGAGGAAAAGACACCAGAAATAAGACCCTCTGGAGCTTCGACAAAACCTGCAGATGCCGGGAGGCCCCGGTGAGCACCTCCCTGCCTTGCGAGTCACCGTGCTCCGGCCTGCTGCGGGACATGGGGTTCCACGCGGCCTCACTCTTCCCTAAGACGTTTGAACGTCTCATGGGCAGCTTCCTCCAGCGCCCCCAGCTGTGGGGCTCGCACGCAGGACCCAGGCATTTCTGTGCACAGGGCCCTCACACTCCAGGTACAGGGGCTGACACAGCGCCTGTGCCGGAGGGGAGGGCTTCTGCTCACCAGGGGTGCATCCAGCCTGTCCCCCATCCCTGGGGCTGCTGCCCCACCAGCTGTGTCTTGGCTCAGGGAGGACCCTCTAGAGGTGTTTAACCCCAAGCAGGAACAAAGCCAGCCTCTCCCTTCCTTACCCAGGCGAGCAGCCGGCGCCGGCACTGACACCCGCCCCCAACCCTGCAAGCCTCTAGAAACTGCAGATACGATGTGAACTCAACCTTGCAGGGGGCCTCCCTTTCTCACAGTGAAAGGAAAAACAGCACTCTTAATCCACTTCACATGCACAAAAGCCACTCCCAGGAAAGCATTCTTGGAACTTACAGCACACTCTTTTCTGGATGTTGAGATTCTGCTCCAGGACGCTTTGGGGACACAATGCTTCATGTCGTGAAGCATATAGCTTCTGGCCCTGGCACAGGCGATGATCTGTCAGCTGTGAGGTCAGCTGGAGGTGACGGGCGCGTATGCCTGGGGACAGCCGCCATTGTGGCTCCGGGTCCCGGGGGCAAGCGAGGCTCTGCGGCCAAAGCCCGGAAGCAGCCGCCTCCCTCGGGCCTCAGCCTGCTGGCTCAGGTGTGCTGAATGCAGGAGCTTGAGCTCTCCAGTTAGATGGAAGACCACGAGGCACAGACGGCCGTTCGGTTGCACGGAAAGAGGCCAGACCCGAGATTTCTAAAAGGGGATGCTCTGAAATTTTAAGTTGGCACCCACTAACAAAACAGAATTCTTTTTGTATCTATCTCATGAGATGAATGCAATTTAAACTACTAAGTGGTATCACAGCTGACTAGTACTCCTGCTGCAGCAGGGAAATGGTGACTCGTGGAGACCACGGGACTCGGGATTTTGCACTTAAAACTGTTTGGACGAGAATTACGTAAGACTAATGATTAGATTCATTCTGACGAGCTTAGAGAACCTTGAAGAAACAACCATGACCGGGACAGAACCATCTCCAAAGGCTGCACCGTTTCCAGAAGTGTGGGTGCCACTGAGCTCCAAGCTTCAGGGTGGGAACAATTCTTTTACCTCTGTGTTCTCTTCACTTCATCCTGAACCAGGATGTTCAAAAGCAGATGAGAATGATCACAGTTCCACAAGAAGCAGTTAAAGGCACAGCACAGGATATGCCCCCCTCGCAGGACCCACGTTTCAGCCACCGTAAGTAAGACTCGTGGAATTTCCTTCCCCAAGGCCAACGCTCAACTCCCTAACTGGCCAGAAGTCTTTAGTTCTCCAATGCTGACTTGAATTATACCCATGTTTCTGGAGGGAACTCGGTAGTAGTACAAAGAGTTACAAATTACTGTTTGAGAGAAAATAAGTTATTTCTTCAATGAATAAATAGCTTTGAGCGGCTGGCTGAACCACTCAACCGACACTGAGTTTGAGGACGAGATCGGGGCTACTAGCAAAGATGCCGCACTGGTGGGTAAGCAGGCTCACGTGTGGCGCCAGCCCAGCCCGCATTCTTTCTCAGGAACCGCACGCCCGGCTTCCCAAAGCACTGCTGTTTCAGAAAATTGAGTACGCCTGTTCAGCCCATCTCCCTAACCATGTTCAGCTGCAGCAACAACAAAAGCTGCTTCTCCATTAGTGGTGAAGTACCAGCTCAGACCCAACCTGCCTTGAGCTCTCCACTTCTACTCCACATGTAGCAGCCTCGGCCTCAAGGATGGAGGTCAGAGCCCACGCACCATGCGGTGCCCTCAGGGATGGTACTCTTCCGCCAGGGCCTTCATCCAGTGCTTGCTGGGCCTCTAAATAGAACCAAATGGAAGTTGTTTTGCCCTGATCCAGATGTAACTGCAAAGGGCAAAAAAAAAAATCCTAGGTAAATGTGTCACCTTGACTAAAGAAAACAAACTGGAATTGTGTGCTGTGCCTCCCAAATTTCAGTTCCTCGTTTTGGGGGTTTGTTTGGAGAACGTAGCACGAGACGACTTAGGAGGGTGTGTTAACCTCCAGCATCTCCAAACACTAGTGGTATGTCCATCGGCATCTGTTGTTCAGCACGTAGCTACTGGGCAGGAAAACAACGAAAGAGCCAGTATTTTGCTGGAAATGAATCACCACATTGAGGCCTATGGACGTGCCCGAGTGGAAGAGGCCTTCGTTCTGGAGCAGTCTTGAGAAACGTCCAAAAGGAGACCTCCCTCCCTACTTTTGCATTTACTAAAGTGCAAACTAAGGAAAACCTGGGTCCTTGCACTGATACCTGATGATCAGCCCTCATTAACAGTCACCCCGAAGCCACGGCCAAGCTGCAGTCATGCGGGGACTCTACCGTACTGGCCCGTGTTCACATTCACAGTAGCAGTGAAGGTGCCGGATGAGCAGCCTGCAGCTCCACGTCCACGGGCTCCAGCTGTCCCCTTCCGCTGTGGTCACGCCCCCCACGCCCGTCCCCTCTCCGCTGGCCGCTCAGTTGCGGCTGCACAAGTCCCGGGAGCGGCCGGCGGGACGCGCTCCGCTGGTGCAGTCGCAGCAACGGGCCCCTCTCTCTGCTGCGCTTAGAAGTAGTCTCTTCTCCTACTCTCATCGCTGATGAAAGATGGGTTATATTGTCCGGGGAAAATGCAAGAATGCCGTGATCCTGGCAATCCAGTGTAGGCCGGGTAGAGTCCATTTCGTTCAAGTTCAGGATTCCTTACACTTGTAGGCTGGTGGCCAAAGAGAAAAGAAGAAAAGTCAGTTTATTATTCTTGGGTTTAAATTTAATAGTTAAGAAAAAAGAAACAATGAATGCTATATTTTGACGAATTTAAGATGGAGGCAGCTATACATAGCAGAGCAAGGTCTGACCTAGAAGTCAGGACCTCCCAGGTCATCTCTTTATGGAACCTGGGATCCCTTTGCCCATATTTTAAAAGTGGGTTTTTAGAAACATTACATAATCGAGAGCAGCCCAGTTATTTTTATTTTATTTTATTAAATTTTTTTTATTTATTTATTTTTGGCTGTGTTGGGTCTTCGTTGCTGTGCGCGGGCTTTCTCTAGTTGCGGCGAGCGGGGGCCACTCTTCGTTACAGTGTGTGGGCTTCTCATTGCGGTGGCTTCTCTTGTTGCGGAGCACAGGCTCTAGGCGCGCAGGCTTCAGTAGCTGTGGCACGTGGGCTCAGTAGTTGTGGCTTACAGGCTCTAGAGCGCAGGCTCAGTAGTTGTGGTGCACGGGCTTAGTCGCTCTGCGGCATGTGGGATCTTCCCGGACCAGGGCTCGAACCCGTGTCCCCTGCATTGGCAGGCGGATTCTTAACCACTGTGCCACCAGGGAAGTCCCAAGAGCAGCCCAGTGATTTTAGACCAACGTAGGAAAAGACTCGGGTTAACTATTATCTTGATTATTATCAAGAGTAATTATTATCTGATTATCATTTTGACTTTTAAAAAAGAGTTTCTTTGCGAAGCACAATGGCTTTAAATCCTCTCTGGTATTTAGCAGAAAGCTATTGTCCCTGCTGAGAATGGGGAACTGACCTTCACAAGGCCACCTGTTGGAGGTGGAGTTAGGACCCCAAAGCAGGAGGCCAGCTGATTCTCAGGTGTCTCTGACCAGATCCCAGCTTAGTGGGTTGTGACTATCTACCTAACGCAAAAGGAGCCCCTGGGGAAGGCCCTGGCTACTTTGAGGAGGCCCTCCTTCAGGGAGAAATGTCGGCTTATAGAAACAAAACACTAGTTTCTGTTTATTATAATGTGGATCTCAGGAGAGCCCAGCGTACACCTGAGGCCACTGTGAGGGACAGCCCACTCCCTCAGGGGACAGCTTAGGCTCTGCTTCTACAGACTGCTCAGCCCACTGTCTGAAATGAAAATGGGGTTCATGTAAGTTTGTGAGTGCATCTACTTAAGACAACTCTTCAGCTAATGGCCTGGGAACGCGCAGCAAACGTGGGTCCTGTGATGCTGTAGGCCTGTCAGTTGCTCTGTCCTGGTGCTGCCTGGGGGCTGAGGAGCCCCTAGTGAAGGTTCTAAGTGTGTGGGTAACCCTGGGAGAGATACCTGCTTAGTTACGGCTGCAGTTATCAGAGGAAAAAGACTCTCCTGACAAACAGAGGGTAAAGCAAAGCTCCTATGCATACATATCAATGGAAACATTCAGACTAGATCTATCTTTGTATCCACATTTATCTTTCCCCTTATTTCTTTTTGTTCTTCCTCCAGGCCAGGTTCAAATTTTTCAGAGTTCATTGGAACTACAGCTTCCTTAGCACGAATGCCCCTCCCATCCAAAGTCTGAACGCGCAGGTTCATCTCCACAGCAACCAGAGTGGTTGTTCAGTCTGTTAACAGGATTGCCTAAAGCTATTAAGTCCCTTGAAACCTCAGGGCAAGGTTTCACGTTTACTGCTATACTTCTAAGCTCCGCGAGGCAGGAGAAGTCACTTGCCAGCTGTTTGTTTTTCAGCTCAGGTATCACCGCCTGTGTTTGCTTTAGGGCTGATGCAGTGTAACAGGAAAGAACTGAGCAGGCGTGGGAATATGACATGGGTTATTCAGTGTGGGACAGAAGAAGCAAGGGTTCAAGGTGGTCGGTCTCTCATCTTTCCAAATGATGCACTCCAGGGCTGGACATAGCAAATTATTGAAGACCTATTGAATCTTCCAAACCTCTGACAATTCAGGATGACGCTGAATTGTTCTCTTTTATACCTTTTCCCAATCCCTCAATTTCAACTACCCAACCGCATGATGTAAAGCATGGCAGACAAGAGATAAGAATGAAAGGGCCAAAGGCTAAATATCATGAAATTCTTTCTCTATCTTTTACCTTCCAATCCTGTAACTTAAAAGCAAGTTCAGTGACATGAAGGTTATTGCTTCAACCTCATAAAGTACATACCGTGCTCTGTGGAAATACTCTTCATAGCTCAATGTTGAAACGAATAAATCCCATGCAAATAGACAGTAAGTAAATTGAATATTAAACTATGTGAATAAGAGGCGTAGGTCACCATTCTTTTTAACCTTTAATGAGCTGGAGTGCTTCTACTACAACAAAACAGAATCCGTTGGGAGTTCTCTGGTCGCCCAGTGGTTAGGATTCCGGGCTTTCACTGCCGTGGGCCGGGTTTAATCCCAGGTCAGGGAACCTGAGATCCTGCAAGCCACGTGTCGAGACCAGGAAAACAGAACAAAACAAAAAACCCCAAAACAAACAGAAAAAACAGAATCCCTTTAATTCTCCGAGGAAATTGGAGCTGGGAGGTCACTGGGCATGGGAATACACACCGAGTAATACACATCCGTCATCTGGAGGAGGTTTTTGGTACTTCCATTCTCATGCATTTCAATAGCTTCTCGGCCCCATTCTTGTGAGCGAGGGTTCTTGGGGTACTCAGCATATGGGGACATTTGGAAATCCCCACTTTTGAAGATGAGCTTGCTTATGTCGTTTTTATTCTTTCTGCAAGGTAAAAAAATTGTGAAAATTGAAATAAGTCCTGTGAAGAAATGCTAACTGTGAAAGCACCATCTGGTTTTCTGCAAGGAAAATTAGACCTAAAGATACCACTATGCATTTTTGTAGCTGCCCACTGAGGAATGTTATTATTGTTGTTATTATTTTTAGTATTTGCCTATAAAAACGCGATTAGGTGCAAAAAAAAGATGCAAAAAATCTTCCAACCCAAAGGGGCAGGTGATCGTGGGTAGAGAGGACAAAGACAGCTGCAGTGGAGCAGATTTAGACTGTTCTGGGGGACAGACATCGCTGCACCGTGGGGTCAGCCAGGGAAACGAGAGTCATAATTTCAGAAGATGTTGCAGCGGGAAGGGCCTTTAGGATTCTTTAGTCCAGCAGTTCCCAACCTGCTTGAGGAGCTCTGGGGATGGGGCAACTCTGGCTTTGTGAAGGATGTGACTTGTCCTGGGGTCACAGTTGGCTACTAGTAAAGCTGGGGCTAGAATTCAGGCCTCCCACTCCCCGGCCACTGCTGTTCCACCGCATGAAGCTACTTCACGAACCATGAAAACAGTATGTTTCGTTTGCAGAAAGGCCCACCTGTGTACATACCCATACAGACTCTCATGTCAGCGGGGCAGGGAAACCCTAGGACAAGTTCCCTAGTGGTGAGGGTTCTCTGACTGGAAACTGTTGGAGGATGTGTTATTCACCTTCTGTAATGGGCCTCGAATCAGACATTTTTAGTGATATTTGTCCTGGGTAAGATAATCTGGAGTTTCCTCCCTCTATACCTCGCTTTCCTGTAAATAAATGTTCTAGGGAAGGCACCAAATCTTTCAGGATCTTAAAACCAGATGTCCAGCATGGGCCTTAGGCGTTGTCCCTTCTTTCAAGTTGAGAACAGACCTGCCATTGTGTTGCTCCCTGGGGGCTGGAGCATCTTGTCTCAAACAATGACTTACTGATTTACAGTGACCTTCTCCCAGGGACCAACAGTCACAGGCTCTCTTTCCCCAAATGGCTACACCACCTGGTACAGGACACTGAGCGGATAGGAGGCTTCTGTCTCCTGGAGCACTCAAAGTCTATCTCTCTAGCTCCTAGTCTCCTACCCAGATTTTTATTTCCACTCACACAGTTTGTCTCTGATGCTTTGATTGCAACGTTGTGAATGACAGGCATGGGCTGAACCATGAGGCCTGCGTCCCTGGATGGGCAGTTGGAGCAGCTAGCTCTCTGCAGCATTCCTGGAGATAGAGGATATCTTAGAGGGTATCTTAAAATGTCCTTCAGGTCAATGGTTGAAAAGATAACTTGCTATTTTGTAGGTCCCCTCCATCTGCTATGTCAGGATAATTCCTGCCATTTATTATCATCTAAATCGAAAGTCTGAGTTTTCCCTTATCTGAATAACCACAGAGAAGGGAACCAATTCCTTTCTTTTTCTTCCTTTTCCAATCGAAACCCAGTCCCACTGCTGTCCAGGAAGCCTAGAGCCAAGTTTACTACTGTCTGCTCATCCATATGCCTGCCCCCTCTCCACTGCTAAATATTCCAGGCAATCCCTTTCATCTTTGTTTGCTTCTTAATTTTCCCATTTAAAGTGTAAAAGCTGGGCTTCCCTGGTGGCGCAGCCGTTAGGAATCGGCCTGCCAATGCAGGGGACATGGGTTAGAGCCTTGGTCCTGGAAGGTCCCACATGCCGCGGAGCAACTAAGCCCATGCACCACGACTACTGAACCTGTGCTCTGGAGCCCGCGAGCCATAGCTACTGAGCCCGCATGCCACAACTACTGAAGCCCACGCGCCCTAGAGGCCATGCTCCGCAACAGGAAATGCCACTGCAATGAGAAGCCCGCGCACCGCAACGAAGAGTGGCCCACGCTCGCCACAACTAGAGAAAAGCCTGCGTGCAGCAATGAAGACTCAACGCAGCCAAAAATTTTATTTAAAAAGTGTAGAAGTCAATGGTTTTTAGTATATTCAGAGTTGTGCAACCATCAGTTGTGCAACTTTGGAACAATGTCATCACCCCAGAAAGAAACGCCACACGCCTTAGCCATTACTCCCCAGTTCTCCCCCTGCCCATCCAGGCCTAGGCAACCGACAATCTACTTTCTGTCTCTATTTGATTTGCCTATTTTGGACTTTCAAATAAATGGAACCATACACATGTGGTCTTTTGTGACTGGCTTAATTCACATAGCATACTATTTTCAAGGTTCATGCATGTTATTGCATGTTTCAGTATTTCATTCCTTTTTACGTCAAGTAATATTCCATTGTATGGATATATCACATTTTGTTTATCTGTCCATCAGTTGATGGATACTGGGGTTATTTTCACCTTTTGGCATTATGAACAATGCTACTATGAATACTTGTGTACGTGGTTCTGGGCGAACACCCGTTTTCATTTCTCTTGGTATAAGAGTGGAAATGCCGGGTCAGATGGCAATTCTGCTTAACGTTCTGAGGAACTACCAGACTTTCTCGAAGTGACTACACCATTTTACGTTTCCACCAGCAGTGTCTGAGCGTTCTACTTTTCCCACATTCTCACCAACACTTGTTATTTTCTGGGTTTTGTTGGTTTGTTTTAGCAGCCATCTTAGTGGGTGTGAAGTGGTATCTGATGTTAGTTTTGACAGCATTTCCCTGATGGATAATGACATTGAGCATCTTTTCATATATTTATTGGGCATTTGTGTGTCTTCTTTGGAGAAACGACTATTCAAGTTCCTTGCCCACTTTTAATTGGGTTGCCTTTGATAGGGACAGAGTAAAGGGACAAAATAGGTGATTAAATAGTTAATCCCACTAAAAAAAAAAAAGCATGGGAGACTCCTGTAAGCTAATGATCACTCAAGAAAGCAGGTTTACTTAACCACAAAACCAAGCTGGCTTGCTTAGCAACAAAACCATGCCACAGAAGCTTGAGACATGCCCCCAAACAGTAAAACAACGGTAAAATGAGACCCGCATCCTGCCCAGTAAGGTCAGTAAGTCAATAATTCCTAGGACACGCTCCTTTGCATGCACTACAAACAAACATACGGGGAAAACGTGACACTATACTACAACCTGAGATGATTTACCACTTTTAGCATATGTTACCACCCTTCTGCTTATTTCAATAGTGCCATGACAGTCCCGGCTTCACCATGTAGGGACAAGAAAACTCCTCCGCCTGCTGTGGAGGAGCTGATGATGGAAGCGTGACGTCCACTCAACAATGGTCCTCTCCCCCTCCCCATTCTTCCTTTGATTATAAAACTGGAGCCCACTAAGTTCTTAGTGTGGCACCCTCTTGCCCACAGGCTTGTAAACCTCACAAGCATCCTATTCTGATAAATCACTTCTTACCTATCACTTTGCTGAATTCTTTCTGCACCAAGACATAAGAACCTACGCTCTACTAAGTCCCAAAATGCGTTCTGCGGTTTCACCTTTTTACTACTGAGTTGTAAGGATTCCTTATATATTTTAGATGATGATTTGCAAATACTTTCTCCCCTCCTGTGGGCTGTCTTTTTCACTTTCTTGATAGTGTTCTTTGAAGCAGAGAAGTTTTAATTTTGATGAAGTCCAATCTATCTTTTTCTTTTGTTGCTTGTGCTTTTGTGCTCTTTTAGTAAAAATCCCATTTGCTGTCCTTTTCTTTCCCAGATGGTACTACCTATCATGAATTTCCCTTTTTCCTTTTTTTAAATGGTTCAGTCATTCATTACGATTTAATACTGTAAAGCACCCCAGACATTCTTTAAAAGGGGTAAAAATGACCCTTGCTTAGCACAGGCAAAGAAGGAGAATTAAAATGTGGACTCTTGGCACTCACCTGCAACAGGTAACAATCAGTGCGATGCCCAGGATGAGCAGAAGCCCACCTCCCGCTGCTGCGATCACCACAGTGATGAGCTGATAGGCTAAACAGGTTTAAAAAGGAAAAAAGTGGATTGGTAAGAGGGTAATGAATGAATAAAGGAATACCAAAAAATGGTCCCCTTCCCCGCCCCACGGCTACCCCATGCCTCAGCTGGTGACCACTTTTCATTTTCTGGGCCCCCTGCAAAGGCTGCTTGGGACTAGCTCTGCATTTTCTCAGTTGAAGGGGAGCAGATTGTACCATCCCCAAATATGCCTCTTTGGTATATTTATTATTTTGAGCTGATATTTTTGAGAAACTGCAGACACAGGAGAAACTCTGAAAACTGAGTATTAATTACCCATTTGTAAGGGAAATTTACATTAGAAAGAGGCTTGTACCAGGAAGAGAGCTAATACCACAGATAACTTTTTCACCTGAGAGACTTATCTGCTTGGCACACAACCTTTGTGTCCCAAACATTTCCTCTTCTCACTTCCCTGTAAATTGCATTTTCCCCTTTGAAGCCCTAGACCCCTGGCCCTTTCCTCAGCTCAGGAGGGTGTGTGAGCCTCAATCATCTGGCTGCCTTTGGAGTCTCATATCTTTGTGGGGCTCCCGTGTGTATGTGCATAATTAAAATTGTTTTTTCTCCTGTTACTCTGGTTTTTAATGGGAGTGGGGAGGGGGTGTCAGCCAAGAATCTAGAAGGGTAGAGGGAAAATGATCATCCCTCCTCTATACTATTTTGAGCAGAGTTTCTCTTTCTCAGCCACTCTTAGAATGGGGGCTCCCAAATTCTACCTGCAGACCAGCCCAATGACATTGTTACCAATCCACGCTCAGAAGAGAAAAATAAAAGAGATGCATACATTTTTCAAAAACTAAACTCTTTTGGGTTGTTTTTTCCCTAGTTTTAATACCTTCTAAAATTTGGTCCTTCCGACTTTTTTTCTCACTTAACACAGATGCATTTTATCTTGTGTAAATTATGCCTCCAGTAAAGCTGCTTTTTAAAAAGTAATTGGAAAAAAAGAGTATTTTCTTGGCTACTTCCCACCCTTGGTGGTTAATTGTTTTTTAAAATTTTTGAATTGATGTAAAATTTTTTAAATTTGGTTTTAGGTTCTTACTTGATAAAATAAAAAGAAGGCAACCCTAGGTTAGATTCCACAATTTTATAAGAAATATTACCCAGAGTCTGGGAATCACTGCATAAACCATGCTAGAAACTGGGTAGTCTCAACACATGCACATTGAATTTAATTACCAGAAATTAGCAGTCATATAAGCAAGCACAGATCATATATAATAAACAATATTAAAATTTTAATTAATTGGGTTTATACCTATGTATTTCTGGAAAACATATTTTCAATAAAATCTATTAAATATTCAGATTGTTTTTTGCTGTGGAAATACGATTATAATTGTGCTCTCAGGTTGTAAGGTCCAGGATGAAAAAAAAAGAGCCGATGACCAGGTTTTCTATAGTAAATTAGGATGGAACCATACTCTCTAGGTATTCAGGTAAAGTCAAAGGATAACGCACAGGGCTGACAATGAGCAGACTGTGAGAGAAGAGCAAATACAAGTCATGCAACCATTTACCTGTCCTTTCTTGAAATAAACAGCACAGAAACCTGATCACTATGAAAAACCATCAGGAAACAAAGCCACACCAAGGAAGGAGTTAATTCTCTCCCTCACCTCCTGACACATCTACTCAAGCTTCACTTTTTAAAAAGTGAGGACAAAAGACAAATCTCTTGAATTTGTCGACTTCCCTTTATCTCCACCAACACTACCCTAAACCACCATCGACTGCTGACCAGACAACTGTCATCACCTCCTAACTCACGCTCCTGTGCCCAGTCTTGCCCACTCACTCCAAACACCAAACCTGACCATGCCATTTCCCTGCTTCAAAAAACCTACAGAAGCTCCCATTGTTCCTAACCAGAAACCAAAGTCTAGTTCTTGCTTATCCCTCCACACCAAGTTCATGTTATCTCACTTCCGGCAAAACAAGTGAGCAGTCATTTTAGAATTGACCCTTGCAAGTTGCTGCAGCTGTGGCAGGTTCCCCTTTGAAACAAGCACCTGTGTTGTGTCTAAAAAGAGACAAAGGCAGTGTAGACCAGTGCTTTCCAAACTATCTGTGGTCAAGGACCAGTTCTTCTTGGCCTGTGCTTTTGGATATTATTTTTAAATGAAGAAAATAAAATCTCATTTGTTCCTCTTGCCTTTCCCCCCAGGCACCAGCTATCATGAATTTCCTTCTCTCCTTTTTTTAAGGCATCTACTGCAGACCAATACTTCCGTAAAATACAACAAAGCTATTTATTTTACAAAGGATCCCACGCTTGGCTGTCACAGCCCTGTCAGCGTGAACGGCTCTAAGTGCTTACTCTCCGTTTCTTTATCATCTTGTCGCCATCCTGTCCCAGTTCATAGTTCCCACACTTTGAGGGGTGCCGTGTTATGAGGTGGTTTGATATGATTTCAGGTCCCGTTGTTTGTGACAAGAATGAAATTGTTTTTAAGAATGAATTTATTGGGGAATTCCCTGGTGGTCCAGTCGTTAGAACTTGGCACTTTCACTGCCGGGGTCGGGGTTCAATCCCTGGTTGGGGAACTAAGATCCCGCAAGCCACTGGGCACGGCCAAAAAACAAAAATGAATGAAGGTATTGTTTTGATATAAAAGTGAAAATGTATTTCAGGATGTCAGCATCCACATCTGTGGCTGCCGACAGCACTTACTAGTGCTGCTGGGGGCTTAATAAGAACCTATGAAGAAGCAGCATGAATGAGGGGACATTTAGACTCTAAATACTCAGAGCTTGTGGGGACTCTTGTGAGTGTTCGGTCTGGACAAGGCTATCCTTTGCTGATCTAAATAGCTCTCCGAAGACCTTGGGGCACCAGCTCCTCCCATGGTAAAGGGGACTCTTCTACCAGTAGTGGTGGAAGCCGGGCAGCGCAGTGGCCTCACAAAGATCATCTTGCCTGTCAACACGAGTGTCTTGATTCCCTAGCAACATGGTCTGGAAACAAGGATTGTGGTTTTTGCACTGACAGTTGGAAATCTGCTGAACCATCTCTCCTGAGAACCAACTTGTTGAAAGGTACACCTCAATTAAGTTTGGACTTTATTCCTTTCATCTCCCCTTTCCTGGAACAACAGCGTGATAAATATGTGATTAGCTTGGACTGTTATTTCTTTATTGACTTATTAAGAGACATCCTTGGGCTTCCCTGGTGGCGCAGTGGTTGAGAGTCAGCCTGCCGATGCAGGGGACAAGGGTTCGTGCCCCGGTCCGGGAAGATCCCACATGCCGCGGAGAGGCTGGGCCCGTGAGTCATGGCCGCTGAGCCTGAGCATCCGGAGCCTGTGCTCCGCAACGGGAGAGGCCACAGCAGTGAGAGGCCCGCGTACCGCAAAAAAAAAAAAAAAAAAAAAAGAGACATCCTGTGTGCTATTGCCTTGTGAAATTATAATTCCCACAGTCAACCTGTGTTAAATAAAATGTTGGCAAAGACCACCTCTTGGTTTCTGAGCATAATTTGCCTCCTTGAAACAAAACACACTGATATAGACAAGTGCTTCTCAAACTTTTCCTGCACATCTGACTCACCCAGAGGACTTCTTAAAACTCAGATGCCTGCTCCCCACCCCAAGAGATTTGATTCAGCAGGTCTGGGCTAGGCCAAGAAGTTGTATCTCCAGTAAGCTTCTGAGGGATGGAGACACTGCCAACTGGAAGGCCACACCTTGGGTGGCACTGGCTTAAATTATGTAGGAGAGGAAAGAATGCTGGACTGAAATCCGAAGACCTCTGTGCACATAAGCACAGAGAAAGCGCCTGGGAGGGAACTCACAAAAACGTTCACAGACTTTATAGCACTGCCTCACGTAATAATGGACTGGTACTTTCTTCTTCATGTTTTTCTCTATTGCCCAAATTTTATTCATGTGTTTATATAAACACACAGATACACACAACCTCCTCTAAATCTAGAAATTGTATGTGTATATATGTACCTATATAATTTACTTTATACACATACATTTCTTAAAGAGTTGTTTGTTGTTCTTTGGCAGCCATGTCACTGGAAACTTGTAATAAGCTTGTGGACAATATAACCCACAGATCTTTTTTCTCATACCTGTGGTCAAGTCAGCTCATGAACTACAACTGATCTTTCACACTTGAGGACTGACTTTACATTTACTGTGAGGCCACATGATGATGTACAGTGCATGGGACTGTAAATCAACCCCTACTGCAATGTTCACTAGTCCCGTAGGTTCCCTGAATGTTTGTTTATTAAGGTGAGAACGAAGGCCATGTGTGCTGTCTTAGGTTCGTCTGTCCTATCCTTCCTACTTTGAAGAGATCCTGCAGAATGATGAACCTGGAATTCTTCACTTACTTTGTCTTGGACATTTGCTGACACTTCACAGTCTTTCCCAAGCAATGGCTCTATCTTTATGTTATTCTTCTTGTGGTTTGATCATAGGTTGGTGTTGCTGTCAACGCTGTTGCCATTTTTCATTAAACCAACCCATTCTGGGCCTTAGTCTTTCCCAGAGGCTATATGTGTCCTTGCTTATATGCTTATTTGGATGGAATCTACAGGACTGTCTGCTTAGTCAGCCCCCTTGTGGGAACTGTCCACCCCCCTCCACATGCAGGGTACAGTGGGGTGGTCACGCTTATACGTGTAACACCATCCCCAGCCATAGGGGTTTGGTCTGGGAGTAAGCACAAGGTCCAAACTGGATCAATTAGTTCCTTCCCAGGAATCTCATTCTGGGAGAGAGACGGAACCTTCTATTTCAAAATGACTAAGCCAGGGACGCGCACCCGAAGCTCTTTGGTGAGCCTATTTTCCATCGTGAGGCAGAAAGCCTGTGCACGGACCCACAGCACGAGTAGAGACAGGGATGAAGACGGATCCACGTTAACGTGTGCTCTGAAAAGAAGGCGCCCACCTCCTGTTGCTGTGACTCTCCACAACTCCCTGATTCCTGCCATTCCTGATGCTGGAATTCCATGACTTACCCCAGAAGCCTTCCAATAAACCATCTTTTTTGTTCAAGCCAGCTAGGTTTCTTTACTCCAGAATAACCTTAGTCAGCTGTGATAGTGATTTATAAGAAATACGTATCTGTTCCCAGTCCTAGTTCCAAGCACAGCTCCTAAAACCCTGGGAATTTCCTAAGCCTGGAGAGCAAAGGTGTCTTTTGCTATGTTAATGAGGTGACTTTTGGAAAGCCCTTAGGAAATTCCTGGATGGAGGTTGGTTGCCAGGGAAACCAAGCTTGCGATTAGCTGGTTAGAACTGTCGGTCCCACCCCCCTAACCTCCTGGGAGGGGAGAGGGGCTGGAGACAGACTTCAGTCACCAACCGCCAATGATTTAGTCAACCGTGCCTGTGTCATGAAGCTGCCATGAAAAGCCAGAAGGACGGGGTTCAGAGAGCTCCAGGTTGGTGAACGCCGGGAGATGAGGGGAAGGTGCCGCGCTGGGAGAGGGCATGGACATTCCGGGCCCTTCCCCCAACCTGGCCCTGAGTATCTCTTCCATCCGGATGTTCCTGAGTTCTATCCTTTCATAATAAACTGGTAATCTACTAAAATGTTTCCCGAGTTCTGCGAGCCAGTACAGCAAATTAATGGAACGCAGGGAGGTGGGGTCACTGGAACCTCCATCTATAGCCGGTTGGTCAGGAGCACAGGTGACAACCTGGACGTGGGATTGGTGTCCGCTGGGAGACTGGGGTGGGGAGGTCTTGTGGACCGAGCCCTTAAGCTGTGGGATCTACCTGGGGATAGTGTCAGAATTGAGATAACTGGCTTAGTGATGTGGAAAAAGACACATCGGAATTGGTGTCAGAATTGTACCAACCCGTAGGCCTTCCTTTAAAACCCTTGAACTCATTACAGACCTTTCTAGGTGGCCACATTCGTTTTATTTTAAAATTTAGTTCTCTCCCTTTCCCCCTCACTGTGCTCATTAGTGATGTTGGTTAGAATTCTGCCTTTTAAATCTTTCCACTCCTCTTGCATCATCTTTCCTTTAGCACCCTGTTCACAGCATTCTTTTTTTTTTTTCCTCTGTACCTCTTGAAATTTGCCTTTCGCACATCTACAGGCTGTAGCGTGGCCATAACACGCAAGAGTAGGTACAGGGCAGCATTCCCCTCTCCCAAGGTTGCTTCCTTTCAGTTCCGACACAAAGTGAGTTGTTTGCTTTTAGCTGCAGGAGATCTTCCAGCTGACTTCTGGATAATTAATGATCTCTTTGTCCTCCTAAGCAGTTTGTTATGAGTGACTCTTGCCAGCACATAGCATTTCCACTGGTTTGAGTTCTAAGCCCAATGTAACAACAAGGTGAAGACCATTAAAGAACACCTTCTACACCTGCCACCAGACTGTGGGGTGGGAAGACATGGCAGGAGGATCTTTAAGGTGAATGTCTGGTTTCACCAGAAGAGGATGAAGAGGCCCAGACACGGGGAAACAGACCCCACATCCCCGCTGGCTGTGTGAGTCTCCACTGGAGAGACGCAGGACATCCGAATGGAAAGGATGACCTACGGAAGGACGTGGTGTGGATAAGAAGGAGGGATGGATAAAAATGTCTGCAGCCAGAAAAAGGTAATCTAGGAAAATTATGTGTGTTCTATCATCACAAAGTGACAATAACCACAAACAGAAGAACGGCTTAGAGGATGGGACTGTAAAGAAAGGTTTAAAATTGATGGTAAGAGGGGAGTGGTTAAGTAAATTATGATATATCCAGAGAGTAGAATTCCACAGAACTATCAAAAGTGGCCTTACAGGGCTCCCCTGGTGGCGCAGTGGTTGAGAGTCCGCCTGCCGATCCAGGGGACACGGGTTCGTGCCCCGGTCCGGGAAGATCCCACATGCCGCGGAGCGGCTGGGCCCGTGAGCCATGGCCGCTGAGCCTGCGCGTCCGGAGCCTGTGCTCCGCAACGGGAGAGGCCACAACAGTGAGAGGCCTGCGTACCGCCAAAAAAAAAAAAAAAGTGGCTTTATAAAATTATGTAAATGAAAACACTGCACAGTTGACTAGGTTTAAAGGCAGGTTACAAAACAGTTTATTCTGTGAGACCCAATTTCTGTTAAAAAGACACACACATACATACCTCTGGTATACTGCTTCCTAAACTTTGATATGTATACAAATCTGCATATTAACCAAATCTAGGGGTCTGGTTAAAATTCAGATTCTGATTCAGTAGGTCTGGAGTGGAGAGGCCTGAAACGCTGCATCTCTAACAAGGTCCTAGGTGCTGTGACTTCTGCTGGTCCCATTGACCAGCATTAGTAGCAAGGATATACACCAGGGTATTAAGAGTGATGTGTTTCATGGGTGATAAGGCTTTATTTTAGTTTTCTTCTTCCCTTGTATCTATTTTCTAATTAATTTGGGTTAAAGAAGGAAAATTAACGGGCATGTGTTGTTTTTACGTCATGAAAAGACAAAATTCACTTAATTTAAAAAGAGAAAAAAGGTGAAGCAAACCACAAGGTCATGAGAGATATAATAAAACTGTGAGGAGGAGCCTCTATAAAATTCAAGCGAAGGAGGAAACACGCACACCTAAAAAAGGCTGGAGGGGCAAGGGGCAGTGAGGGACATTGCGACAACAAGTCTGTAAGAATCCTGGGGCCATCGGACGAGTGGTACCAGAGGACAGGACTGTTGGAATCTGCGGCAGAAAGAGGCATATTTTACATGGAAAGAAAATTACAACGAGCAGTGATAAGACAGGTGCAGCCCTGCACTGCCTGGTGTGGGCAGCCTTGCCAGGTGCACAGAGGGGTCCAGCTGGGCCCGCACCGCCTCAGGGACTCGGGGACTTGAGAGGAGAGCTTGTCCTGCCGGCTCCAGTTTGAAGGATATTCTCTACGAGGAGCGACGGGTGAAATCTGGGCACCACTAGAAAGCTAATAGGGACTTTTAGAAAGGCAGGTCAGAGGTTATGCCTGCAGCCAGAATGTATTAGAGCTGGGTGACTCCCAGGAACGTAGGCGTGAGGGAATCGCGGGGCCACGTGCGTGGCTGGACAGAGCTGGGCTCCCCGTCTCACAGGGCTTGGGCAGCAGAGTGTGTGTCCCCAGAAGCCTGCAGAGAGCAGTGTTTCTTTTCTATAAAAGATCCAGCCTGAGCCAGACCTCCAAGAAGGCCCTTACTGTCTTTGGTGGTGACAGCAGAAGGGACAGGGGTGGGTGGTGAGAGCTCTGCTACGGTGTTATCACCATAGGCGGGGATGAAATTCAGGTGCTCCGGTTTCCTTAACCCACACCAGGGCTGATCTGAGACCGCAGAGAAAAGGGCCGTTGGAAGGTGCTATTTATTATCAGTGACTATTAACTGCTTTGCAACACTGACATTAAGACTGATATCAAAGTCATAAAGTGGTATTCACACCCTCAGAGTTAACCAGAGTCACCCACAAAAGGTGGCCGGGAGCTAGCCCTCCAAGCTGGAGTCTGCCCTCTGCTGGACATCATCGTGATGACTCGGATAAAAAGGAGCAAAAAGAAGTCTCAGGAACAGAGAGAAATTCTGCTACTTCCAAGACCCCGACCCCCATAACGCGGAGACACAGGAACCCACAGAACAGTCAGTGGATGTAGTGGTATCTCCTCTCCACATATACAGTAGTTAATGATCTCTGAAAAGCGAATCACTCACTGCCACTTAGAGCAACGCCCTGCAGCTCCCTCCCCTTTCCTTCAACCCTTTCTAGGGCTTTTCCCTGTATCCATTTTCACTCTTCCATTTCCTGAGAAATATGAAGCATTTTCTAGTAAAACCTATTTAGGGAGCTGTTTGACTACAAGCAGGTGAGAAGTACTGGCTCATCCTATGAGAGGCCTGTCAGGGCCAAGGGGCCCCGGGAGGACTGGCAGGTGGGCTCTCTCACCCCCTGCTCCCTACCCCGAGATGGTCACAGCTCCACGCGCGTCACCTTGTCTCACTCACGCTCTTATAAAACCAGGTACATCTGTGATATCGTGCCATAATAAGAAATATCTAGGGCTTCCGTGGTGGCGCAGTGGTTAAGAATCCGCTTATCAATGCAGGGGACACGGGTTCGAGCCCTGGTCCGAGAAGATTCCACATGCCGCGGAGAAACTAAGCCCGTGCACCACAACTACTGAGCCTGCGCGCTAGAGCCTGTGAGCCACAACTACTGAGCCCACGTGCCACAACTACTGAAGCCCGCTCCTAGAGCCTGTGCTCCGCAACAAGAGAAGCCACCGCGATGAGAAGCCCACGCACCGCAACGAAGAGTAGCCCCCACTCGCCACAACTAGAGAAAGCCCGCACACAGCAACGAAGACCCAACGCAGCCAAATAAATAAATTAATTTAAATAAATAAATAAAATCAATAATTAAAAAAAAGAAATATCTATCTAGTCTTCACCCCCCACCCCATTTCTGGCATAAGAGCTTTTAAAACACTTGGAATTTCTGACTGATGGGGTGAGAGGAGCACCTCTTGTTAAATAAAGTCATGTCTACTTGTGGTCTAGTAAACTTAGAATATGGACTGTTGGCAGACTCTATGGAATGAGGGACAAAGCTGTCCTAAAATACTGAGTGTTACTATTCCTGCTACATCCTATATCCCAGAATTTCTTTCAATAATTTTGAGGGTGACTGTAATTTCTCAGGTCTCAGTACAAGAAAATGTCAGTGAAAGTGATCTGGAATGAATCCCAACTGCTTCTCTCAAAGAAGTGAAGTAACTGTGAAACTTGACATGTGCACAGTCACCGCCACTCAACCCTCTTGCACCCGGGAGCACGGACGTCAGCTAGCAGCAGGGGACCCCCCAGTCTGCGTCCAGCCCTGACCCCCGCCCCGACGATACTGGTCTAAACGGCCCCACGTTCTCCTCTGTCCTCTGTCCTCCTCACGGCAGCCCGACTTGATTTTCTTGATCAAACTGCTTTCCTGCTCTAAGACTCTTGCTAGTGCTACAGTGGCTACTGATTAAAACCTAAACTCTCAGACTCCATCGAAAGTCCCAACAGTTTGGTCCCCACATACTCTGCCAACCTAATCCCCCATTCTCCGCCTTCCTCTCTTTCTGTCCTCAGCCACACCCACTTACACACTGTCCCTGAAAACCACGGGCCCAAGCTGCCCCAAGACCTTTGTTTAGGCTGTTCCCTCTCCCTGGATTCCTTCTCCCTCCATACCTGCCAGTCAAAGTCTTCCCAAACCTCCAATTCCATCCCCTCCAAGAAACTACCCAGGAGGCTCTTCTATTCTCCTTGGGTGTGGTCCCTCCCTCTCTGCCTCAAACCTCATGCCTAATGTGCTGATTAACACTCCACAATCAGGCTATTTAGGAAAGCCTCCAGGCCCGGGAGAGCGCTCTGTTTTCCTCCCAGCACAGGAGCTGGGAAGACAGCAGATGTGAACTGAGGACAAGAGGAGGGGACAGACACCCTGCGTGCCAACAGCCGTGCCAGCCCTGCCCACGCAGAACTCGGGACTTCTGCATACTTACGGTTTCCACAGTTGAGACCACCAAGGCCGAATGGGCAACTGCAAGTCAACAAAGAAAAAGAATAAGAATTAGTTTCAAATATCAAAAGAAATAACTGAGGCAATTTACCTAAGTAACTTCTAAATAAGGTTTGGAACAAATACGTCAGAATAAATGAACACGGAGCCTACCTCATGCAGGTTTCATTTTCAAGCCTATATCCATCTTCACAGGCTGAAAGAGAAAAGGAAAATCCAGGAACGTGTCTATTGACTTCCCTTGGTCCAAACTGACAGTTAATAAAACCAGCCACCCTAAAGGCCACAACAATATTCTAGATCCAGCAGGCTACAAACAGCTTTAGAATTACCTAAAACCTGGCCTAAATACTGTTGCCAGTTCAACTCAATTCTACCAAAAAAAAATTCTTAACCTCTTAGTGATTCTCAGTTTCCCAGCTATAAGAAAGAGGATAATGATAATATCTGTTCTATAGTTTCTTGGAGGAGATTAAGTAAACTAAGGCATGCAAATGACTTAGCGCAGCACCTAGCGCATAGTAACCACTAACTGTAGCTGTAATTATTATCCAACATATGCAATTATTTTTGGAAGCTCTCCGTGGCCCCTGTGTAACATCCTTCCGGAAACACAAAGACAAGTGCTTCACCTTCTTTAACGTAAGTCAAACCTTTAACCAGCTGTTGGCTCCATCAACCCCCTTCCATGAGGAGGTGAGAGCTGTGACACCTTCAGAGCCATGGCCCTGGTGGGTGCCTCAGTTTCCATAAGAGAACGCTCACCCTGTGGTCTGTGTAGTGGATTCTAGACATACCTAGATGAGCCCTAATCGGCACATCACCCAAGACCATAGCTTTGAACCCTCTGGCAGTACAGCTCGTGGACCACGGCTTCACTGAAGGCCTGTGGGCCAGCCATTCCCCTGGATCAGCAGTTCCTGCATGGATCTGATCACGGAACATTTTCAGCATTACAATAAGCTGACAGAACACCATGAGCTGTAATGCATGCTTGGATGAAAGCAGACAATAAAAAATCTCCTCTCGGACAAATTCACTGCTGCAAGGAATGATAGGAATTTGATTCGTGATTAATGTATGCCACGCGCTGCATACAAGAATCACAGGTAAGAAAAGGTACAAAGCGTCGAGCAGCGATCTCTGGACAGACAGCACACACGCGGATGCTGAGATGTGAGTGCCAGCAGCACACCGGGCTCAGAGGCTGCACGCCCTGCAGGCTGGGATGGGAGATGGCTCACAGACCTCCTGCATCCTCCCTTAAGGATCAGTGCATAATAATGTTAACTACGTAGATGTGCTGAACGTTTTTCTTCCTTCTCTTTTTTAGTGTTAGACACTAAATCTTTCTAGTATCTATTTTGTGGTCATAGACGATCGATACATCACTAGAGTTTTGTGGAATGGTTTGGAAAATACTGTTCTGAATAATCTAAATTCTCTCACAGCGGATCATGAGAGCTGTGAGCCTGCACTGCACTGTTTGGCCCCCTGGAATCCCTTTTCCTGAGCTACGCTCTCTTTATTAAGGGCAATCTATTACTAGCAGCAGCCCCAGGCAAGCCCCTAGGGTATTTATCACAGGCTGTCATGGACCACGTCGCCAATACCACTCAGTAACCTGGTGATGTGGATGCTCCAGAGAAACTTCTCTTGGGCCCTGGGGCCTAGAAAAACGGGGATGGGCCTAAAGAACTGGACTTTATATGATGGTCGCCACTTCTTTCAAAATCACGTTTCTCTCTGCCTCAGTGTCCAGGAAGCTCAGAACTTGAGTGAGAGGCCTATCTTTAGGAAACACGCGGGAACTTAAGGTATATCTTTCTGCATATTCATTTTCCTTCTAGCCTCAACAAAGTAGTCATTTTATGTCTCCTTCAACCTGATTTACCTTTCAAATTAAATCTCATCTTGTTACAATGAATTTTCATTAGGCACTTCAAATCTTTTTTACAACAAGGTAGAGCATAATCGTATCCCACTTCAGGGAAGAGGAATGAGGCCCCTCTCCCAAATCTTTGATACCTTTGAGTTCTCTGAGCTGGCCTTGCTCAGCTGGGGCCTTCTCTAAGGAACAAGCCGAGACCTCCTGTCTCCCCGGCGTGGAAGGCACCACGCCCTGGCAGTCCCTGTGCTATGGCCGGGTGGTGGGAGCAGGGGAAGCCGCCCTGGATGACCCATGGCTCTGTCTGCAGGGCAGCTACACAGAGACTGCTGGTATCCCAGTGACTCTTCCCCGCCCGTCTCAGCACCGAGGCAGGCTGATGTCACACTAGTCTGTTCTATTCTGAACACTTCTTCCTGGAAATATTTTTACAGCAAATCTACCCACCCAACCCTCATCTGCTGGGTGGGAGCTTTCCATCCTGTGGCTGTCATCCAGCCAGATGTCAGGTCCATCTGTTGTCCTGTCTATGAGCTGACGGGCTGGGCTGTTTTCACTTCGCTTCAGAAGTGGCCTGGCTCCCTGGTGTAATGATATGCCCTTATTTCAGATGGGCTCATTCAGTCATTCATCAAAGACCGAGCGCTACTGTGGGCGTGGCGCTGCTCTAGGGGCTCTTGGAGGGAAACCTTGTCATAAGGCACTCCAGCGCGCCTTAGGATCCAGCTCCGCATCTCCGTGCTCTAGAGGGACCCTGACCCGCAGAACACTGAAGATGAAATGAATGTGGCAACAGCCAGCATAGACACCCCAAGTGGGCTTCCCCTATTGATATGGAACACAAGCAAATTTGAACCTTCTGGACTTTTAAATAAAAGGCCAGAAGTACATGGTGGAGCCTTCAGGGCTCTTTTGTTCCCTTGCAGGAAGCCAGATCAAGACCTGCCAATCCTGTCCTATCATATATGCTGCCCTACCCTCCAACTGTTCATTCGACAGACATTTATGGAACCCCATAATGTGCAAGCATGTTCTAGAGACGGGCACCCGAGGTATCTGCAGCCTGGTCAGAGAAAGAGACCTGCCAACAGGTGGCTGGAATTCATCAGGATATGTGCACGATGGACGGAAGCTAAGACATCTACAGGAAGGACACCTACTCTAATTTTACATGATTCTTGGAAAGTCTGGTAAAGACATTTTATGGGAGACACTGAGAAGGTGTGTGTGTGCATACAATAAAGAACAATATGCAGTTGCTAATGTACAACTGTTAAGTGCAGAGATTTAGAAAACACACACCGACGTGCCTTTAGCCTCGATTTACACCAGGGACCGACCCCGGATCTGAGGTGTCCGAGAGGGTACTTCTTTTAACTACCCCCGTGCCCCAGCACCAACGGCCAGAAGATGTCACTGTAACCCCTCAGAACCCAGCTGACCGGGCTGTGGTCCAAGGAGCTCCGGGATCCATTCATGGAGCTCTGATGGCCATGGGTGAAAATCTAACCCACAGGATACTGCAGAAGCCAGGCTGCATAGGGCCTCGGCCACAAGCCCAAAAGCTAACCACGGTTTTCTTATGCCGATTCTCCGGTCATTACTTGATAGACATAAGGTTTCCGGTGCCTGTGTCACTGCATCTGGTAAATCCTTGACAGCTCTGCTATTGCTAATGCTAGTCTGTAAGCGACACAATTATAGAACTACTGACTTGGAAAGAGAGGGAAATGACTCATGCCAGTCAGAAGCAAAGGTGGCAGGGCCGCTCCTGAGGCCACCCGAAATTGCAGAGGCACTGCGTACAGAAACGACTGCCCCACGTAGCCACACGGCCGCCAGCACACAGGGACGTCAGCGCACTTCATGTGTGAAGGACGTTACCTTCACACATGAAGAAGGCTCAGTGCCCCAGTTTCTAAGACGGGCCAGGAGCACTTTGCATGAAACCAGATAAGAGGGAACTAAGAAGCGTCACCTCTGTATCAAAGCGGCAGACTGACAGGGCACTGAGAAGCGCTGTGAGCTTCAGAATCAGGCCTGTTGCCCCACAGAGTTGGGCCCCCTCTTCAAACCCCACCCCAGGGCCTGTGTGCAGAGCTGAGGAGGTGCACTTTCAAAGCACCTAAGTCAGAGGGTCTGAAGCGCAGGATGAGAGCACTGCCCTGAAATGTATTTTTATCCTCTCCTCTAATGGGAAGTCCTGACAGAAATAAGTGGCATGTCACCTTTCCCCAGGACGCCATTTTTACTCAGATTCCAGTACATCTGTCACCAGCAGGCACTGACTGAGCAGGAAAACTGGGCCATACACGTTCTCATGTGATGCGAGGCCTAAGGCTACGTGATGCCTTTATGTCGCTAGTTTTCCTGTGATCACGAATTGCAGCAGGGTTTCGTAAGGCAGGGTACCCAGTGCTCTGGACTTGAATTCATTTTATTTTAAATACAAGAGCAAAGGCTGATGGCTTACAAAGTAAGCCATACCTCCATAACTCCATAACCACTGCCCTCTTTAATTCTTAGAATATCCAACGAAGTACCACCGCACCCATTTCACAGAAGAGGAAACTCAAGCTCAGCGAAGCAAAGTGACTTGCCCGAGATGATACAGGACGGGCAGGCAGAGTGGGACTCTGACTCAGGTCTCCCGGGCTGCCAGCTACCACTAAAAGGTACAGCCCTGCTTCCGTGCTGGTATTTTCATTTTAAAAAGATTAGCAGACAATAGAATAAAGCTTTGGGAATTAAAACAGTAATTTTTCTAATTAAGAGGGAAAAAAAAAAAAAAAAGGCCTGGCCACCCCAGGCATTCCATTCTCTTTTCTTTTCCTTTGAATCTGGTTGGCCAGACCAGTGTGCACCAGTCAGAGATAATGCTATTATCCCAGGGAGATAACGTATTCAACTCTGCTGGGAGCCAAATAACTAGAACCGGTTACCCGCAGATTAGAACGGTCACCCCTAGAGCGGAGACACTGCCCCAGGCAGAGGAGAGCACCTGCCCCACCCCCGGGCCACAGAACCCCAGACCGGCCGGTACCCCGGCAGGAGTGGTCCATCCTGTTGAACTGGAAGTAGCCAGACTTGCACTGGCACAGCGCGACCCCGTCCAGGTCGGTGCAGATGGAGGTCTCTTTGTCACATTCTGGAGTCTTCCGCTTGCACAAGCTGCCCGCTAGAATGGAGAAGCAAGACAGTGAAACAGAACAAAACCTCCTCCACGTCGAACATTAAGATGCGTGAACTTCCTGTTTCAAGAGGCTCAGAGAACAGTTTCCAAAAGAGCCTGCGTGGTGCGCCGCTCCTCTCAGAGGGCACTTCTGCGCTGCCTTCTGCCGCTCCTCCCCCGAGTCGGCCCCCGGGTCTGTTAGTGAAATTTCACGCGGCAGAAAACAAACCCAGAAGAAACGGGGTGCCGTCGCCAGCTCCAGCGTCCCCTGCAAACACAGCCCTCGACGGGTGGGATCCTCTGCACCTTCACGCTCTAGGGCTGCAGGGGAGAATCGGCACAAGCCCGGAAAGTGTGACCCGCTCCCTTAGGAAGAAGGCCTGTCTCAGCTGAGGTGTGTCCCGGCTCTGTGTCTGTCTGGCCTAAAGGGACGCAGCGCCTGCTGTGGCGGGTAGCCTGCTGCCTAGCAGACTGATTCCGAGGAGAGGTGTGGAAGGTAAGCCGGGCTGTATGTGTTCTGTCACTGTCCGCCTGCCCACGATACAGATGCCCGCCTTGGGCTTGCTGGGCTCTGGGTCATCAGCTCCTGGCCATGTGGGCCAGGCTCATTTCAGGGATGACAAAGAACTCTTTCATGATTATCCGAAAGCATTCATTGCTGGGCATGTGGCCGTGAGGTTGTACGCAGTGAACCCTCTCTCGGGTTGTATAAAGCAGGCCCTCTCTGAGTTTGTATACAGTGGGCTTTCTTTGAGGTTATGTACAGCAGACCCTCTCTGAAGTTGTAAAGAGTGAACCCTCTCTCAGGGTGTATACAGCACGCCCTCTCTGAGGCTGTATACAGTGGACACAACGAGGGTGCTTTTTACCATCTAAGGTAGGTCTAACAAAAAAACATACGTAATTGGGGTATACAGACAACAGAACAAAAATACGAAATCACTTGGATAGTGGACGGTAACTTATTTACACTATGTACAGGGTGAGACTGACCTACGCCGCTGTTTTTGGCGGGCGTGAGCAAGTTCAGCGTGAGGAGACAGCCGAGGAAGGGCCACGTGTACACTGGGCAGTGAGGTGTGGGCTCCCTTCTCCCACCTTAAGGAAAACACCAACCGATTCAGAAACCAGCTGCCAGCTCTTAACACAGCACAGCTATACCCCCACCCCACCCCAGGCAGGTTCTGGTGACAGGGACCCCGGCATCTGCCTCCTTGTCTGAGTCTCGAGAGCTCGGGGCCAGTGGGTGGCTTGGTCACAGAAGGTTAGTTTAGGACACAGCTTCAGCTCTCAGAGCTGAATTTCCTGCCTTTATCAGTGGAAGCTGGCATGCTAAATCAGAACCTATTGGTGTGTGTGATACAATTTCCTTTGTTTATTGTGAAAGGTCTGTATTTAAGGGAGAAAAATGAAAAATGGAAAATCTCACCAGGCAAACACGGTGAAGTTGGCACAGAGGGGCACTAAACGGCCACAATCTCTCATCTAAAGCCTTAATATAAAGAAATATCTCCAGCACAGAAGGCCGTCCAGGCTGGTACTAGTTGGTGCAGCAGCCAGCCTGAGTTGCCTGGCCTGATTAGATATTTTCTGGAAGCAAATGTCACGTTTTCCCTCCACCCTGCCCACGAATCCCGCCTGTTGGCAAATACTGCTCGCCCTGCTGAAGCAACTCTTCCCGGCACAGAAGCAGATTCACTTGAAGACAGGGAAAGCTGGCCCCGCCTTTGCGATGGAGGGGTTGCTATCCTCAAAATTCTTAAAGAACATTCCTTCATCACTCCATCCAACGGAACCACGTAGAACACCGTTTTCGTTTTCAGCCTGGCGATGTGATTTTTCTGCATCTACAATTCCCATGCTCCTTCCTGCGCATACCATCCGCCAAACAGACAATGAGAATTTATGTGAATCTAAGGCTGGGACGCTCCCGGGGGGATTTCCAAGGACTCTAAACCTCTGGAGAAATGAGAGCTACAGTTCTTTGAAAGGCTAGGAAGTAGATGTTTTGTGAATTGAAGGGGAAGAAACTGCCCTTGCAAGGGCAGCGGCCAGAGTGGCCCAGTGCCTCCCACGTGTCGGGAACACCCAGATGTCAGAAGCTGACAGCTCCCCCTTGTCCAGCCCGCCTCTCTAGCACTCAGACAGGTGAGTGAGGGACCAAGCAGTGTGCTGGCAAAACCTGGAGAAGCCCTGGGAGGGAAAACAGAGAGGTGAGGCTGTTTTCAGCCAAGATGCATGGCCGTCTTTGTTCTCAGGGGCTTGGAAAGCAGAGGCAAAGAATGGGCACCAGTACATGTGGAGGCAGGAAGTCTGTGGGAAATCTCTGTACCTGCCTCTTAATTTTGCTGTGAACCTAACTCTGCTCTAGAAAAAAGTCTTAAAAAAAAAAAAAAGCGACCTTGGCAAGGAAGACATGAGCTTTCCCGTAAGCTACCTGTGAGCAGTTGGAAGAATGGGGGCCAGAGAGTGGGCAGGGCTGCCACGGGCATGGCCCTTACAAATCCAGATATCTTGCCACTTGATTTGCAAAACATGATATACGTTTACTAAGGACAAAAAAAGTAACCTAATATAATGCTGACCACGTAGCATGTATTCCACACGTGTTTAGTGAACTGCAAGGTCCCCTTCCTACTTTCTGGGGAGGAAAAATTGGAACCTTTAAATCACTGGCAAGAGAAAGAAACTAAAATCAAAGCAGAGTACCGTGTGATGGGGCAGGAACTTTTTAACCAATTCCCCAATGAAGCTGAATGATAGCAACTTCAACTCCAGAATGCTTAGCTCTCTCTTTTTTTTCTTTTTTTTTTCAAGTGAATAGCTCTTAAATGGGCAAAGCTCTAGCATCTATCCCTGAGCAAAAGGTTAACTGCCAGGTCTGTAATGCACAGTCCATAAGGAGGGCTCTCCAGACCTGCTCTTACAAAGCTCTGGCTCATCGGGAACGTCCTGGATCTCCAGCAGGCAGAGCACCAAACCTGCTACCTACAACTTAGTCGAGCATCTGGGCACCAGATGGGGAGCTTCCCTCCGACTCTGCCTCCCTCACCAGTCCTATGTGTAGTAAAATGAGCGAACCAGAGCCAGCTCTGACCACTTATGAGACACAGCAGGGGCAAGCCCCCCTGCATGAGGAAGCACTTTTGATTCCAGCAGAGTTTTCCCATCCCAGAGGCGAAACCTCCCCTCTAAGACCCGAATTTGCCTTCCAAACTTGTTTCTGATCCCCTTCTTCAGCTGCCTCACATCAGATGCACTGTAGAAGCTTTCAACAAAAACAGATAAAGAACAAGAAAAGAGAAATCATGGACGGTGAGCAGTTTGCCCTCTAATCTTCTAGTCTTGTTTCTGTGCAAATAGAATTTGCAAACAAATACACAGAAAGACGGGTGATTCTGTACATGCTTTTTTTTTTTAACCTAATGGTATGTCAAGATGAAGGTCTGGAGTCATTGACAAGCATGTACATTCTGTGTGTGAATTTCTATCTCCCCAGAGAGAGGAGGAACCTTTCAAGGGAAAGAAGAGTGCTTTTTGCTCCATTACATCAGCTCCTACCTCCCTTCCAATACTAATGCTGGATAGAAGAAATAGAAACAGTATGCCAAGGACTGGGGGCCTTCAAGGCTGGGTGTACAGGACTCTGTGTGTGTGTGTGTGCGTGCGCGCGTGCGCGCGTGTGTGTGTCTGTGCATGTGTACACAAAGATGCAGAAAGGCCTTGTGCTTAACGCCCATTTCAGGCTGGTTCTGTGACAAGTTTCTTGGACCTGAGCCCTGAATGCCTTACACGTCTACCCTCGGTCTGTGCCTAACTGAATGGGTGGGGTCCTCGCAGAGGGCCTCTTACCTCTAAAGATCCGCCTCTGAGAACCCAAGAGCTGGCAGACCTCAGCAGAGGCCCTGCAGGAGTTGACACATTTCTGCATCCCATCGGCCAGGTCGAACAGCGTCACGTTGGAGGCCAGGGAAAAGGTGGTTTGCAGTGACATCACCACCGCACTGGGCTCCCTACAGGCAAAATATCTAGGTTTTAATTGTCCTAAAATGACATGTGGGCCCCAGGGCTTTTGGAAAATGAGTGTCCTCCCCATTCTCCAGTGATGGCCTGGGAGAGCATGAAGTTCCAGTGACCTTGGCCCTGGATCACCCTATGGCCCAATCAAAACAAGGCCCAGTTTTGTTGCCATCACCCATGTTAGAACATACTCCCCTTTCTATAGACTGGTTCACAAACGAATATAATCCTGTTACTTACCTAGAAGCATGAGCTGTGGATCGGGTATAACCAGGTAATGTAGAAAAACACACATTTAACTGAAAGGGAGAACAGGTTTATCGTTAACTGTGAGTCAGACAAAAGCCTTAAACCTAGAACGAATTTCCTATTTTCAGGATCAAATAGGCGTTTTCCAGCCATCAAGTTGTCAGCAGGCGGCCTTACGCAGGAGTGGTGTCTTTTCTGTTCCTTTCTTAAATGCCTTTCTGCTCTTATTCTGTTGTTCCATGAGTACAAAGGGAGAGAGGCAGAGAGTAAATCAGTGGGGAAAATCTGGGCAGGAAATGATGTTCAGAAGAGCACCCTTGGATGCAAAACATCTTCAAAGGAGCAGATCTCTTCTAAGACCCAGGGTTTCAAAAACCTCAGAGGCAACTGTTTATTTGGACTTTGCATAGTGAACAAGCCTCACTGAAAAGGCTGGGTTCCTTTCAGCTACCCCAGGTCTGGCAGGCCTGACACAGACCCCTCATAATCTACAATGAGTTGACCTAGCTCACAGATAGGTCCTCTTCAATAAGGCTCTCCATAGGAAATTACATTACATGGGTCAAGAGCCCTTTTGTAGAGAGCAAATTAAGAGCGACTCTCCCTGTGTTTGCCTTGTGCTCTCGGAAAGAGCAGAAAATCCCTGTGGGGCATGAAGTACCATGCCTGCTTCTCCACTCCCCCCCCCCCCCCCCACCGACAGTAGGGGCTGGGGATTCCTTTTATGCAGCAGAGGGTCTCAATACCTTGACCAATGCAACCCACCTGTCTTCAAAGCCTGTGTGTCAGACACATCTCACCCTTCACAAGATGGATTCAAAACACGGGATGCTATCAAACCCTTTTTTGGCTTTGTATGACATGACTTTATATTCACAAGGTAATGATTTATTATTACTTAAACTTTTTTTCCCAGGAAAAAACACAAATAGCACATTTCAGAACAGAACGGCACCTTGGGAAAGACTACTTGAGTTATAGCCTAAATCTTCTCTAGTCATAGCCAAATCTTCACTATATCTTGGGGGTGGGGATGTCACATCACTAATAAATTATATGTTGATACTGGGTAAAAATGAGCAAATCAGATAAGTCACTGAGCACCGTGTAATGGGAAGGACTGTACCTCTGCACGAGTTTCTCAGCCTCTGTACTATCTTAGAAGGAAATATTGACCTACAACCGAACTAAGAGGCAGCTGTGGTGCAGTGCCAAGAACACCAGGTATAGGGTTAGTAGACGTAAAACCCTGTCATATAGTAAAGAATTTGACCTTACTCAAAGAGAGGTCTGGCCCTTGGCTCCTGGGAGGTAATTTCTAAGCCTTTGGAACGTCCTGCCTTTGTTTACCTGGAGACCCTGGGCTGCTCCAGATAATCTAACAGTGTGATTTATGGTGGGGATTGGGGTTACAAAGGGTAACCCAAAGGGTTACCTCTCCAGAGGGGCTGGAGACTGAGGTTAGCCATATGGGCAGTTGACTATCTGTGTTTTGGCTCTAGACACCAAGGCTCAGGTGAGTCTCCCTGGTTGGTGATACTCTATGAATACTGTACACATCATTGCTGAGAGGAGTTAACCCCGTCCATGACCCCATGGGGAGACGACGACCTGAAGCACTGAATTTGAATCCCTCCTGGACTCTGCCCCATGCATCTCTTCCCTTAGCTGACTGTAACCTGGATCTTTTCACTGTAATAAACCGTAACCACGAGTATAACAGCTTTCAGTGAGATCTGTGAGTCCTTCTAGTGCATTATCAAAACTGAGTGTTTCCTGGGGACCCCCAAACTCGCAACTGGTGTCAGAAGTGAGAGTGGTCTCTAACTTTGCACCTGCTCTGTGTAAACTCAGGCAATGTCACTAACTCCCAGAACCTGCCAGTTTTCCCTCTGTAGAAGTGTTGGCAATACCTCTTATAGGAGTGACGCATCTGGTAAAGTGCCTGTCACAGAGTAGATGCTCAGTAGATACAGAAATGGAATTGGAATCTACATTTTACACAAATAAAACCCATGGTCCCATAAAATCCTGTAGGTTTTGGCTAATATACTCTTACCCATAAAGAACAAGTAAAATTAAAATCAGAAATCAATCTCTAAAACTTATTTTAATGGCAAATTTCAATCTTCTGAACACCAAATCTTAGACTACGGTAGCAGCTGAGAGGGAAAATTTACTATCTGAGCTTCATTTCTATCTCTTCTTCTTTCCTCTCCATTTTTCTTTTTTTTCTTTCTTGTCTTTTTCCTGACAAAAAGCAGCCAAGGAGAGAAAGAAGAAGAATCAAAGGCCCCTAGATAATCTACTCAGTGAATTCTCAACCCTGGATAATAGGATTAACTGTTCCACCTTTGGCATTCCCTTGAGAAAAAAGCATCATTCTCTCCAGGTTCCAAAGCACAGACAGAAAAATCACAAAGCATGTCAACAGCAGATGGGACAGTAGGATTTTCTGGGTCTTTCCGCTTCACCAACAGCTCTTATTGGTGCATGTCACCTAAATGTCTGTAACTATGAGTCTGAACATGGAAAAGAAATGCCAAGGCACCAATAAAGGCTGCATGGGAAGACACATTAGAAGAAATGCTTCTACAGGTGTCACTGGTTCTCAACACCTCCCTTCTACTTCCAAGAGGCCTTTAATTTTACCCTAAAGTTCACCTTCCAAATATAATAGAAATGAACAGCCCAGGAGATACAGCTGATCCCCAGGATGTTCCCGATTCTGAATAAAATCTGTTCTAGAAAACAAAGGACTAGCAGGAAGGTGCCTTTTGGGAAACCTACCGTTTTGGTGATCTCATTTTCAACTTCACGGAGGTCTGAATGTTTTTCCACGGTGGCATTAAGAAATATTTTCTTCAATTTAAACTCTGTCACGAAGGTTCTAACTGAAAATGAAAACATAACCTGTTAGACCTCACAAGGTCCACCTACGCATGGCTGAGTGTCTGCAAATCTCAAGGCACCCAACTTTCCTCCACCTCCCAGGATGCTCTCTGTGCATTTCTTTCTCCTGGAGGGTGGAGACCACTCCTCCCTCTTCGGGGCTCCTCTAGCAATGGGAGCACCTACTGAGCTGAGCTGAAGACTCAGTCTGAGCAGACCTTTGGGTGAGAGGCTCCAAAGAGCCTTTTTCATATGTGTGAGGGCTCTGAGAGAGTGAGCTTCCCTCGTCTCTCCAGTGGCCTCCCACATCTTAGATGCTCAGTGAAGCTGTAACAGAGAAGAGAGATGAGCTGGTCTAAAGAACACACTTCCAGGAAGAGGGGAGGGAGACGTGGGGTTGGAAAGACAAACGCTCGTGGGCCCCTATAAAGCTTCGGATGGAGGAAAGCTCTTTCTCTCTAGGTCTTTTACCAAGTTAGCCAGCCCTCCACTTCAAGGGCGTGCTCTGGTTTCCTCTTCTCATGAGAGTCACCTCCATCCATTCCCCATGCCTCTTGCTCAGAGGAAATGCCTGCTCTATCATTGATAAAAGAGGCTTCCAGAAGCCAGGTTACTTCCCAAGATCACCCAGCTCCCAAGGGCCAAAATTAACATTTAATGTCATGTGTGTCCATCTTCCAAGTTCTTCTTTCCCCCTAAACCCCCAGCCCCGTGAGGAATCTCATAGTCTAAGGACAACCAAGTGGCTACAGAGAAAGGTGTCAAACATCTGTAACAGGACTCCACTCAGGGGGCTGCCAGACTCCATGACTACAAGCCATACAACGAAAACAACCCATATTCAAGATACTGTTGGGTTCAGACATGAAAGAAAATAGCCCCATTTTCAAGGCCCATTTCACTCATAAAATAAAATTCTAGTTAACATCAATTTGTGCTGATTGGGCCTGAGGGTGACAGAACTTACAAATGGGCAGACAATCAAAAATTAGGACAGGGCTTCCCTGGTGGCGCAGTGGTTGAGAGTCCGCCTGCCGATGCAGGGGACGTGGGTTCGTGCCCCGGTCCGGGAAGATCCCACGTGCCGTGGAGCGGCTGGGCCCGTGAGCCATGGCCACTGAGCCCGCGCATCCGGAGCCTGCGCTCCACAGCAGGAGAGGCCACAACAGTGAGAGGCCCCAACAGTGAGAGGCCCGTGTACCGCAAAAAAAAAAAAAAAAAAATTAGGACAGCCTGCTTTATATCTGGCTCTTATCTTCCTTTAGATTAAATTCTTATCTTTCCCTCTGGACCAGAAAAAAATATAAATAAACCCAAACACAGAAACACATGAAGCTGCTCTTTCATAGAAAGCTTGCCTGCTGAATTAAGAAAAAGGCCCACAGATGAGCCAGAGAAAACATTTAACATCTTATACTTACTGTCTAAAGCCCTTAATCCTTATTTAACATCTTTTTGCTTGTTCTACAGTTCAGTGAAGCCAGCTGCTTAGGACTCTTTCTGAGAAGCAGGGAGCTCTTTGAAAACATTCCTGGCCAAATGAAAGAGCTTCCGCGTGCTCTAATTTGCATATTCCACTGGTGTTTATGAACAATGAAGCTAAATGACTTGAAAAGGGAAAGATGATTGTTAACACAATAAGTGGCTCTCCTCCTGATGCACGGTGCCTGTGGGACCCTCCACACACAGGCTTCCAGAACAGTCACCCCACTCCTTCGTCCTCCCATCTCACAGGTCTAGGTCTGTGCCCAGACTCTGTGCAGAAACATACATATGGTAAGCATCAGGTACACAGATCTCTTCTGAACCAGGACAGTAAATGTGGCCTCTGCATCTGTGTGAATACGAGTAAGGCACCGCAGCGTCCCCCCAGCCCTGCCCTCTCCCAGACACATTCCCATCTTCACGCTGCAGTTACATCATCTGGCTTTAGGGCGATTTTTTTTTTTTTTTTTTTTTGCAGTACGTGGGCCTCTCACTGTTGTGGCCTCTCCCGTTGCGGAGCACAGGTTCCGGACGCGCAGGCCCAGCGGCCATGGCCCACGGGCCCAGCCACTCCGCGGCACGTGGGATCCTCCCGGACCGGGGCAGGAACCCGCGTCCCCTGCATCGGCAGGCGGACTCTCAACCACTGCGCCACCAGGGAAGCCCTAGGGCGATTTTTAACTGTTGATTTACACAGGTTATCTAAATGATTTTTTAAAGATCCAAAATTATTGCTTTATATTCAAAGTAGTTTATCATTTTCATTGCTTTCAGCTCTGGTCCAAGAGATTAGAAGACTAATGTCAAAGGATACCTCCCATCTGGAGACCCCTACCATTTTCCAAGCTTGCTCAAATATATTATTTATTTGATCTTCATAATAACCCTGAGTGGGAAGCAGAGCAGGTGGTAATCTGATTTTTACAGATGAGGAAATCGATGCTCAGGGGTCAGTGTGCTGTTAGGTGCTGGACATGGAGCTGGAAGCCTGGCATTTGAGTCCCTGGCAAGTGTACTTTCCACACTGTTTCAAGATAAAATCATTTCCATCATCTCCATTCTTAAACTGAAAACTCCTTGCTGGTTTCTTACAGGGTGTAGCTAAATGGAATAGGTGACCCAACTGCAAATAATCTATTAGAATACGAGGACTTCTCGACTCTGACTGATGTCAGATTTTTCTTCCTTAAAAATAACGCTTTGACTTGATCCTTGTATTTTAAACAATTTTCTAAATTCTACCATTATTTTAGTAGAGTACCAACTATTGAAATACATTTCTAGCCCCAAGATGAAGCTGCACCTGCCTGGGGTGCCACGTCAGCAAGTCAAACTTTAGAGTTCCTGTAAACGCTCCCCTTGACCAGTAATGCAGCATATCAGTCAGCCAATCCCCAACAGCAAAGCCAACTCTGGGCTCTATACTTATTTCCTTGTTCCTTGATCTTTCTAAATAAGGTCATATATGCAACCCCAGCCAATCATGCCCTGTGTCCACGTTGCTGCTTCTACGCACTATGAAACTCACTCTTGCCCAAAGTGGCTCAGAAAGAGTGTTCCTTCCACTGCTTTTGAGAGAGACCCTGTACTTCCCAGTCCATGGACTGCTTTCCCTTGAGTAAAGGACATCAAACTCATTACCAAATTGTTTTAGTTTTGTTATTTGACACCACCTTCTTAAAAACTCTGATTATTCCCCTCAGCCTATGGGCAATGCAAGTCATGCAAAGAACACTTTCAAAGGACACAGATATTTGCTCTCTGAAAAACACATTTACTGAGCACTTTCTCTGTGTTGAGTATGACACTGGGCAATATAAGTTGATTCCAAGTTGAGTCACTGTACCCACCAGCCCCCTATCCAGCTTAGATAACTCTATCTTCCTCACTTGTAATTTCTTCAAGTTCTTCATTGACCTCGGCGCTCTAACACAGATTACACAGCCTGTGTGCAAGAAAGCTCCCAGAGCGAACACAGCACTGTGTGATGGAAGGACTGTGGGCTGCAAACCTGGCGTCTCATCAAGCGGTTGTACAAGCTGGGCCATTTAGTACTTTGTCAGGGCCTTAGTTTTCATTTGGGTTGTTTGCTTTTTAACCTGTAAAATGGAGATTATATCTAAAACCAACCAGCTTCATAAAATATTAAATTCGGGATCAAAATGTGACAAATTGTATGATACAATTATGGCAGTAGCTTTGTAAAAACTGTATCTTGTCTGTGGACAAGAACATGAAGATCTTTTTTTAAAAATTTATTTATTTTTGGCTGAGTTGGGTCTTCGTTGCCGTGCGCAGGCTTCTCATTGCGGTGGCTTCTCTTGTTGTAGAGCACGGGCTCTAGGCACGCGGGCTTCAGTAGTTGTGGCTCGTGGGCTCTAGAGCGCAGGCTAAGTAGTTGTGGCGCACGGGCTTAGTTGCTCTGTGGCCTGTGGGATCTTCCTGGCCCGGGGCTCGAACCCCAGTCCCCTGCACTGGCAGGTGGATTCTTAACCACTGCGCCACCAGGGAAGCCCACGAAGATCGTTTTTAAAAATGAAAAGAATGTGTGAATGTGGTAGGATAATCAGGGTTTTATTCTCTTTTTTCTCTCCCTAAATTTGTTTTTTAACTCTTTGGTTAGAATATTCTTTTGATTTTTTTTCCCCCTAACCATAGGGTGGAATGGTTAAGCAAATAGTGTTATGCACAAACGATGGCATATTTATGCAGTCATTACAAAGTTTGTATAATAGTTTTAATAACATGGAAAAATGTTTAAGGTATAAAGTTTGTACAAATACCATATGACTTCAACTATATCAAAATATAACACACACTAAAAAAGACTGCAAATAAGGTGCTACATCTCTGAGTGGTGGAATAATAGGCAGTGTCTTCCACTCCCTTCTATATTCCTTAAAGTTATTCCTTGGGCAAAGATTGATTTTGATTAGGGAGAAAAACAATAAACGTTATTTTGCAAAATACATTGTGGTGCAGAGAAAATTCCAAGATAGACAAACTCTCTTACCCAAATTGCATATCCCTTTTTCCAGCTGGTACCCCACTGGGCATCTGCAGGTGAAGGATCCCTGAGTATTGTTGCACATGGCCAGGGGTGGGCAGGGGTTTGAGAGGCACTCATTCACATCTGCGGAGAAGGGAACACAAGGTCACAGTGAATCTGCGGTAGGCAGCACAATCATAATCCAGTACAAGGGGCACTTCTAAGGGCCAAATGGCACTGGGTGTGATGGGGCCTGGAAACGAGTAGGCACTACCCTTGTTCTCAAGGCGCTACCAGTCTACTGAGGGTGGGGGCAGCCTTGAGTACAACTAACTATAAATATAAGGCAGGATTTGAAAGTAAAGAGAAAGTAATGATTTTGATGGAAGGGAGAATTAAGGACTATTTCAAATAACATCTGGCCTAAGACTGGAAGAATTTTAATCAGCAGATGTGGGTAGGGGGATTCTAGGCTGGGGCACCAGCACAGTGAAGGTCAGGAGCAGGAAAGTGTAGGGGTTTTCAGGGAGTGGTGGGTGGTCCAGCGTGGCAGGGATGTAGGGAGCCCGCATAAGGGAGCCAGGTCGTGGAGGCTCGTCAATGTTATTGTCCGACGTTGCTCTGCAGACAACACATAAGCATGCTAATTCTCAAGTAAGCAGGGTATGAATTTTAAAATCTTACTCCCCTATGTTTTGGAGGAAAAGGGAGTTTACTGCCTATCTCAATGGGATACTGTATTGTAGACCACTGCAGATGACTTTTCCTCTTACCCACGTTGCAGTCATCTCCTTGCCAGGAAGGTGAGCACACACACTGGTACCCACGGCTGGTGGGGTCCACGACGCATTTCCCATCATGAAGACAAGGGTTAGCAGCACAGCTGTTAACTGCAAACACATTCCAGATATAATGCAGTTAATCACACAGGAAAGGTAAGGGCAGTGCTAGGTAAATATTTAATTCTCCCAGCTAATATTTGATTCTTGCTTATTTCTGTGTACTTGCCCTGAAAGGCCACACTATGCAATAGAATGGGTTCCCAGAGGTGCAGAGGAGATGTATTGGGACTGGATGCTGACACTAGCTGTGTACATACACACGTGTTAGCCAGTTGGATCCCTAAATGCAGGAGCTGGTTCAAATCCAAATACTGCTTACAAGTCCCTCGGCTCGGGAATGATGATTACATTGCCTTGGGATACTTAACAAATCCTACTTGAATCAATGCCAATTTAAAACACATGTTAAGGAGAAAATGATGCCTGATTAACCATCCTCCCTGCTTCAAGTTTTCTCTTTTCTAAAGGTCTCGCACTGTAACTGGGCCTCCACATAACGTGCCATCCTTCAGAACAATGCCTGCAGGTGAACACTACGACACCCTCTCTTTACACGGTGTGACCGTGAGCCTGTCTCATTCATCCAGGCCCTGGCGATGCACGAGCTCCACTGAATTCTTGGACTCCCAGCTCCCAGGTGCAGTGACCACACTCTCTGTTTGGGTCTGTATAACTGGCCTTGTCGTGCTACAGTTGTACGATAACTGCCTAGGAAAGGTTTCTGACGCACATTTAGAAAAGCCAAAACTCCTAAGAGAGGGAGAAAAATCATCTCCAGGGAGAAAAGTCAGTGGTAGAATGAAAAAGAGAAGGCAGAAGGCAAGAGTGCTTACTCCAGAATAACCCTGGAGACAAATGGGCTAAACCTGAAGATGGTGTCCCGGCTCCTCATGGCTACTTCATATCTACCTAAGACCACCTGCATGAGCACAGCACCCGTATGTACAAACACTGCACCCATGGACTCTGTCACAAAAGACATAGCAGCAGCCAGTAACAATGCTCCTAATACTCACCGACAGTTATCACTGCAATGGCTATAACTGGCTTTAAGGGACACTTGTGAATTATGTTCTACCTGGTATTGGAATATATTTGGCATCTGGAAATGAAGCCTGTGAGTCCTGAAGCAGGGATTCCAAACTTGCCAGAAGAAGGAGCCAGCTTCCATTTCCCAGCAAGGCTCGGACCACTGGCACGAAGGGGGCACGGATGCATCAGGGCTCTGCGGGGCTGCGTGGGGTCCACGGCCCTCCAGCCACGAGCCAGATGATGGCTGCCTGGTTGGAACTCTGCTTCTAACTCCCTTCCCTTCTTCCCTCCTCCCTTCAGTTCCCATTTCACCCCTTCACCAACAGCAGGTTTCCTTTCCTGAGTCTGGACAAGCTAAATATCCAGCAAAATTTGACCCTGACATCAAAGGAGGTATCATCCTACTTCCTTCTACCTTTCCTTAAGTGATAAAGAATCATGTGGATGATTTTATTTCCCCTGTCCCAGCAACTTCTACATGGATATAAAGATATATAACCTCAGATGCAATGTCACACAGTCACTATGGGAAAGGTTAGTTCATCATCCTCTCACTGAACACATCTCTCCACCCACATTTATCCACTGACATCATAATCTTAGGGAAACAAAGGAGCCTGGGCTCCCCTGGATCAAGAGAAGTTTCCCCGGTGACTGGGGGGCTGGCTGACTAGCTCAGAAGCTCGTGGCTCTGACCTGGGAGCAGGCACCTGCTCACTCTGTGTCTCAGATAGGTCACCTAAAGCTTCTTGACTCCAGTTTTCCACCCTTCAATCCTGCTTCACTACCCCACTCTGGCTTTGCTAGAGTTAAAGCCATGCTTGAAAAGCTCTTCCAATTACGAGGCATTACAAGTTACGATGGCACTACTACTGATGTCACACATGGCCAACGGCATCCGCTCCTCTTTCTCCGGGAAGAATTCTGAAACTCAGGGGTGAGAAGACTGTCACCGTGACATTCCTTTCTGATTTAAGTGCTCCAACAGAAAGCATTTGAGATCACAAAGCAGACACTGTCCTATGGCGGATACCAGCCACCCCGAGCCCCCTGCAGCCTCAGTGTGCTTGTGCGATTGTGTCCTACCTGAGGCTGGAGATGACGGTGCTGTGGACGACTGCGTGCTGCTCTGAGCAGTAAGGGTGGTCGATGTAGATGTCAACACCTTAGCTGTAGAAACAGGTGTGCTTTGGGGGGAAGGAGATGTTCTGAGGAAATGTGAAGCCAGGCTGTGCTCTTCTGTAGGGGCAAGCCCCGTGGTCCATTCTTTTGCTGATGTGGGCGTACTGGTCAAGGCGATCGATCCGGTGGCAGCATCTCTATTCACTGGGTTCCTTTCTGTGGTGACAGCACCTTCTGTTGAGATGCGTACCACTAGAATTTCAGGACTGGTTGGCGGGAGCTGTTTTCCGGCCACTGTCTGTACTGTTGTAGGACCAGCCGTCAGAGATGCTGTGCTTGATGGGGGGTGGGGGCTGGGCACACGGGGATGAGAGGTCTGGAGAGCGGTAGCTACCAAAGCTGGAGATGTCTGGGCTAAGCTGGTGCTCGTGGCTGGAAGGGTTTGCTCAGTGGAGGACTCCGTTAAGGCCAGGGGCGAAGGGATCCCCAGAGGAGACCTCACTGTTACAGTTTCCGTGGCCTCCACGGGCAGAGTCTCCAGGCTCTGTGGCTTTGATTCCGTAACAAGCTTCCCAAGGTGTGGGCTGCTCTGGTTCTTGGGATCTGCCGTTTGACTGCTGGGGAGCATTGCCACGGATGATGCCACTATCGACGTCCAGGCTGAAGTCACAGGAGTGTCCCTTGCCTTGGGCAGGACCAGGGTAGAAGAGGAAGGTGGGAGGATTGTCTGTGAGACAGACGGCGAGACAGGGGCAGACGCTGTCAGGGATACTAGTGAGGGTGGTGGCGAGGAAGACAAAGGTGTGGGCACATCAGGGGCGGACTGCAGTGGGTGAGTGGAGGCCCTGGTCGATGGCAAGTTTGACGAGAACAACCGGTAGGACTGTGACACTGAGGGCTGGGGCAAGGGGGGCCCTGACGAAGAAGACGATGATGTATCGCCAACGGATTCAGCATCGGTGTCCAGAAGAACCAGAGTGGTCAGCATACTAACGGCGGGTGTGCGGGATGGAGGGCTGGCCGTGCGCAGAACTAGTGCCTCAGTGGAAGACTGAGCGTATTCCCCATCGTGGGAGGAGACATTGCTTCTCTCTGCCTGAGCCTGAGAAGAGGAAGAAGAGTCTGAATGCAAAGAGCTTGAGATCTTAACAGAAGAGGTGGAACTCTCCCTTACGTCCAAGGATGAACTGTGGTCCGCAATGGACAGCAGTGCCCGTTCCCCTTTGGTGAAAGGAGCTGAAACGTAGGTGTGGTCTGTGTAGTCACTGGACGTCCCGTGTTCAGGGTGTGTGCCACTCACTGCATCGTAGCTCATTCCAGTGACTGCAAAGGGAAAAACCAAAGTGAGGTCAACTAAACAGACATCTGTGAACCTGCACTATGAGACAGACCTTCAGTGTCCCACCCATGAACGCCTGGGAGCTGACACACTTTCTCTGGATAGAGACAGTACGGGGAGGCAGGCAGGGTTTGAGTCTGCAGTGAGCGGACCTGCCCTCCTGTGAGGAGCACAGCGGCAGCAGGGGAAATGGTCATGAAAGAGAAGCGGGGCCAGGGGCCGAAGAATAGGGAACAGGTCCAAATTCCTTCCACAGGCCTTTTTTGATGAAAGCAAATCAGTATCTGAAAAGCTCTTAAGACCCCAAATAGAACAATTGTTATGCCTAAGTGGAAAAAGGAAAACCCTCCCAACTTTCCATTCTGTACAATGAGATATTTCTTTCCCAGGAGACTGGCCTAAGCCACAACATGGCCAGGTTTCTTTATTGCAAGCATCCTGGCAGACAGCACCGCAAATGCCCGGGGCAAGTGCTGGGGAGGTGGGGGGAACCCGGAAAGTCCTCTTCACAGGGAGCCGGTAAGGCACTTTCTGGGTTGACAGCGAACTCGATCACTCTAGGATCACGAGCAAATTGACACCTGAGCTGAGGGAACGCGGCAAGAGGTCCTGCCCATCACCTCCGAGCACTCGCGAGGCTGCCAGTGAACCCGAGACCGCGTGGGCATCCCAGGTCGCCGTCACGTTCCCCCGCTGAGTGGGGCGCTCCGCGTCTCTGGGCGTTGCCGCTGAGCCCTCCACATCCCCAGGAGTCGTGCTGCCGTTGGTGAGAGATCGCAGCGTGCGCTCCCCGACTCCAGTGAAAGTAGCCCAGGTGTGCGGGCTGTGAGCGCGGGCTCCGGGCGCCCCCTCCTCCACTTCGGAACTGACGGCCAGCTCAGGACTGTCTTCGGTGGCTGCGAGAGGGCCAAAAAGGGGAGGGCCGGTCACTCCGGGGGGTAGAGCTGGGCTGTGTCAGCCAGACGCTTCCCTAGGCTTTCTCAGTGTTTTTATTTGAAACTGACAAGGTGAAAACCCAAACTGTGCTGTTCTTGCAAAGGCACCAGTGACTGAAACCTCAGGAAGCAGTGCGGGGGTCAGCGTTGCTGTTCAGGTGGCTTGGATTTATGGGAAGGTTTATTAGTGAACAGGATTGATACGGTATTTCTGCTCGGTGATACATAATAAATAGTGTTTGTCAGGGAAATTGGTGGTGGCAGTGGGAGAGGTGAACAGTGGGCAAAAGACTAACAACCCTGCTGGGGCTTTAGACCCGACAAGGCCTGGGAGGGAGGCCAGTATCACCTGGAAGGTTTTTACCTCCTGGTAGGACCAGCGATACACGATCAACACAGAGCCTGTTGTTCTATACTGTCTGTCATTCTATACTGTAGTTCTTCACCCTAGCACATCAGTGAGAAATGGCATTGTGGTCAGAGGTTATGGGTGGGCTTGGTTGTTTTTTTTTAACGTATAAGTTTTATTTCCTTGGTAGGGATAAAACAGGGACAGGTGACACATGAATAAGTATCCTTTTCCTCCTTTCTTGGGTATATGTTTTATGCTATAAACTTAAAGAATCTTAGATTATTATATTATCAAATAAATCCTTCTTTTCAGAAATGATGGAAATGAGGTCCAATTCTTCTTGGCATACATATCTGGATCTAATGAGACAAACAGGCTCTTTTCTGATTCTTATTCTTATTCCCAGACCAGTCTAGCCCTTGACACCCCATGGACCAACCTTGGTGGAAAATGGATACAAAGCTGAGTGTAGGTTCTCTTCATGATAGGTTTGCATTAACTGACAGACAGGAATGGGGACAGGGACACACAGTGACCTGGGGCAGCACTGAGAAAGCCAGGACCCAGTCACAGATGTGATCTGACCCAGGCAGCAGGACTTAAAAGACCCACAGAAAGTCCACCAGGAGAGGCTGGAGAGTTGAGTGTACTCGAGCACAATCTCCCTGGCAAAGAGGACAGGGCTGGGACGGACGATGATGGTCGAGGCTCTGTTACACAAGACTTAGGCCAACAACCCTGTCAGGCTGACAGACTTAACACAGGGGAAAGTCATGCCCTGAAACAGAGGGGCTGCATCTGAACCCAGAAAAAGGAACGAACCAAGAACTCTGAAAGCTGGATGGCAGAATCGGTCAGCTGTGGGCTCTTCAGAGGAAAAGGGAGAAAGCATTATGTTAACCCAGAGCAAGGTGGCTTCAGGAATGAGGCTGTTCCTTAAGTGGTGCTTTAGAACCGAACCCCAAGGTCCACTCACACTGAGATCACATTTTCCACACCAATCAACTGCGCCCTCACTGCAGAGTGCAGGGTACTGAAGAGGGAAAGGCTATGGGACATGAGCTCCTGGTCTGGGATGGCAAAAATTCGGAGCGCCACAGGGGTAGGGCGGAAAGGATTCCTTGTGTTTAGGAGACAGAGTGTGTGTTTTCCATTCACAGACATAAAAGAGCAAACAGCCTCCACCCATACATGTGGTATTCTTTACGATACAGCATACGCTTTTCCACGTCACATCAGTAGTGATAAATGTTAATTTTCCTCATCAATTAGGGTACTCATAGTGGGGAAAAGAGCTGCTATCATGAGTGGTGGAGAGGTAAGAATTTAAATCTATTATAAGCTTAAATGATAAGTTACTGCATTTTTGCTTTAGTCAGCATATAATTTACACTGATAAGGCTGTTGAGAATTGTTTTTAAATATTTTCCAAAAACATTATTAAAAAGGATCATCAAAGGAAAAGTTTTCGGGCTTCCCTGGTGGCGCAGTGGTTGAGAGTCCGCCTACCGATGCAGGGGATGCGCGGGTTCGTGCCCCGGTCCGGGAAGATCCCACATGCCGTGGAGTGGCTGGGCCCATGAGCCATGGCCGCTGGGCCTGCGCGTCCGGAGCCTGTGCTCCGCGACGGGAGAGGCCACGGCAGTGAGAGGCCCGCGTACCACAAATAAAAAAAAAAAAAAAAAAAAAGGAAAAGTTTTCTCAATTGATAGATTGGACTTCATCAAAATTAAAAAATTTGTGCTGCAGATGCCAACATCAAGGAAGTGAAAAGACAACCCGCGGAACGGGAGAAAATGTCTGCACATCGCATCTCTGATAAAGGACGCGTATCCAGAAAACAACTCTTTCAGTGCAATTAAAGAAAGACAAATAACCCAATTTAAAAGCCGTCAAAAGATCTGAACAGACTTTTCCAAACAAGATATACAAATGGTCAATGAGCCCATGAAAAGATGCTCACCATCATTAGTCAGCTGGGAAAACTGCAAACCAACACCCCTTGAGACACCACTTCACACCCACTAAGATGGCTAGAATCAAAAAAGCTGGACAATAACAAGGGGTGGTAAAGGTGTGAAGAAACTGGAACCCTCGTACTTTGCTGGTGGGAATATAAAACGGTGCAGTCACTCTGGAAAGCAGTGTGGCAGCTCCTCAAAGGTCAGAAATAGAGCCACCATATAACCTGGCAATTCCAAGAGCACACAAAAACTTGTACCTGAATGTTCACGACAGTACTATTCATAATAGCCAGAGGGTGGGAACAACCCACCCATCCAATGATGGATAAAAGCATAATCAAAATGTGGTCCATCCATGTGATGGAAGAGTACCTGGCTACACAAAGGAACGAAGCACTGACATGCTGCAATGTGGATGAACCTTGAAAACACGATGCTAAGTGAAAAATACAAAAGGCCACATACGGTACGATTCCACGTATAAGAAATGTCTAGAAGAGGCAAGTCCATAGAGACAAAAAGTAAATTAGTGGATGTCAGAGGCTGGGAATAGCGGAGCATGGGGAGAGACTGCTGATGAGCTCAGAGCTTTTTTGGGGTGATGAAAATGTTCTGGCATTACATAGTTGTGATAGTTGCCCAACTTCGTGAATATACTGAAACCCACTGAACTGTCCACTTTAAGGGGGTGAATTGTATAGAATGTGAATTATATCTCAATAAAGCTGTTTAAAAGGCGGTGAAAGAATTTCTCTCCATGAAAGCCCAGACCTGGGGTGAACAGCCACTCACGAGAAGCTGATACTTTCACCTTCCAGAAGCTGTGTGACTGCGGCAGGCATGGGGGTATGGCGGCGGCGGGGGGCGGGGGGGCGCTATATGGGGTGGAAGGACACGGCAGAGAAGTCCCCGAGCTGTGCGTGGGAGGGGCACGTGGCAACAGCAACATCTTGGAGACAGAACAGAAAAACTGGGGGATATACAGGGATATCGGTATCAACCAGCTAGAAGGATGGCCTGGGAATAATGAGGGGCCCACGGAGCTATTTCATTAATGCGGCAGAAGATCGCAGCCCAGGCACCCCTCCACCGTCCGCGGGGTGCGGTTCCGTGAACGGAGACTCACTGGAGCGCTCCCCGCGTGGTGCCGAGGAGCCCAGGCTTTCTGAGGAGGATGAAGACAAGGACTCGGTGGCCGGTTCGGAATAGCTCCTCTCACCAGGCGCTGGGTCACTTCCTCGAGACTGTGGGGCGGAGGCTGAAAACCGGGTCAAAACCGAAGCGTTCACAACCTCAGGATGGGAAGTGGAGCTTCTGGTCGCATCTGCGAATGGCTCGCTGTCGGTCAAGAACCAGCGAGCAGTGCTCTCTCCACCTCTTGCCAGCAGGACTGACCGAGACACAGTCGCTGTCTGAGACACGGAGCTGCCACTCCCCGCAGCAGAGCTGCTGGCGAGTTGGTGTCCTCTGGAGGCTGAAAGGTGTCAGAGAGAAAAGGCCATCACATGGATGGATGCAAGAGAGATCCCACAGCCGAGACGCGAGTCTTCCCTAGGAGAAGGTGCCCTTTGCAAGGACCTTGTATAGTATTTACTATACATGTAACCTGACGTGCATTTTCAGGTTCTAAACAATTATTTCAAAACTCTTCAGTGTCAGTAAGAGATCAATACTAAAAATAAAAACTGGTGAAGACGGGAGCTTTTAAACAGTATGTGCAAAGCAGAGTAACTTATAGGCCTGAGTGTTTTCTTCTCTTTCCCCAAAACCTGGGGTGTTATGAGCCAGTGACTGTGCTGTTATGTCCATCAAATACAATGTGCCCAAATACTGTGCTTAGAGCATTTTTCTAAGACAGTTCTATTATTAATAAAACTAATTTTGGGGACTTCCCTGGTGGTCCAGCAGTTAAGACTCCGTGCTCCCAGTGCAGGGGGCCTGGGTTCCATCCCTGGTCAGGGAACTAGATCCCGCATGCCGCAACTAGAAAGATCCTGCACACCACAACGAAGATCTCACATGCTGCAACTAAGACCCAGTGCAGCCAAATAACTAAATAGATTTATATTTTAAAAAAGATTATTCTAATTTTGAAGTATAGCAAACAAAAAATCAACTATAGGGGGTACACTAAAAGCATGAATTTAGGGAGCATGTTTATATCTGCACATTTTCTTTGTAAAGATGATCTGTACAGAAGATAACTGAAGCTAGCTTTAAAGAGCGGGCCAGCTCTCAGTTTGAAGATGATGCTGCAGAGTGACAAGATGCACCAGCAGTGGGACCTCAAGGCGGGGGTCTCAACTCTGTGGTGAGTGAGCTAAAGACCACGCACTCACTACTTAAACCCGATGAGCCTCAGTTTCCTCATCTACAAGAACGCAGGAGGAATGACGCCTATTTGACTAATTTCACAACACTGTCATGAGGATGAAAATCAAAATGAGATAATGTGGTATACCAGATAAAGGAGATGGTGTTATCCAAGAACACAGTGGTTTTTTTTTTTTAAAAGGTTGCAAATGGTCTTAAAGTGATTCCTTGAGAAAAATGCAACGATTTTAAAACGTCCATAATAAATTAAATAAAGATCAAAGACTTACTTGGGGAATCATTTTGCCAAAATTCCCATGAGACCTTGGAGGACGTAAGGCCAGCTCCATTTTCTGTGGATGGCTTAGTGAGTTCCCCATCCCCTGGGCTCCTGATTACTCCACTGTTTCTTCTCCACCCTGCCTCAGAGTGTGAAGAATGGACTGATGCTGAAGTTGTGGCCATTTCAGAGTCCTCAGGGAAACGCTCTGTCTCGTTTAGAGGTCCTGGGCTGACGGCTAAGGACTGGAGCATCTTTAGGACACCGTCGGGGAACATGGTAGCAACATGGACACTCTTTGTCCCACTGACCAAGGGGCTGTGGACAGCAGTAGAGTTGTTTAAATCCTCCGTACTTCCAGAAGCTAAAATGGAAGAAAATATGCTTCAAGATTAGTTGGGGTGTATCTGGATACAAATGATGTTAATTACACTTCGGTAGATGAATATAGATAAGGTGGATCTAATAGATAAACACGCATAACACACTCATCCGCCCTCTCCTCACAGAGCTAAGTGGAGAAGCATGAGGTCCTTCACCGAGCACAATAAAAGCTTCAGATCAAGCTAAGAGGAAGACAGGAGAAAGCCTCTAGATATGATTTTCATTTGTTTTTATAGAGGAAGCTAAAAACTTCTGCTCTTGAATCCCACTTTATTACTTACACAGGACAGACCATTGTAACAAGGTGCAGGATTTGTTTTCCTTTGTTTCAGCAGTGTAACCCTTTTGTTCAAATGCTATTATAGATTAAAACCCACACATATGGGCTCCCCTGGTGGCACAGTGGTTGAGAATCCGCCTGCCAATGCAGGGGACACGGGTTCGAGCCCTGGTCCAGGAAGATCCCACATGCTGCGGAGCAACTAAGCCCGTGCGCCACAACTACTGAGCCTGCGCTCTAGAGCCCACGAGCCACAACTACTGAGCCCGCATGCCATGACTACTGAAGCCTGCGTGCCTAGAGCCCGTGTTCTGCAACAAAAGAAGCCACCTCAGTGAGAAGGCTGCACACTGCAACGAAGAGCAGCCCCCGCTCGTTGCAACTGAGAAAGCCCACAGCAAGAAGACCCAATGCAGCCAAACATAAATAAATAAAATAAATTAAAAAAAACAAACCCATACATAAAAATGAATCAAAGTGGGTGCCTTGCAGGGGGCCCAGTCACCACTCAGGAGGCCTAGGGCTCTGCAGACCACAGTCAGAACAATGCTGGCCTAGAAGAGTAATTCCCAGCCTTGCCACCATCAAGTGTTCTTTATTATTCCCCACCTCATGGCCATAGTAAACCTTATGTTTTGAAAGACTATGAACCGAGCTGCATTTATTAAGTAACGGAGCTTCTAATCAGCAGGAGATACTGATTGTTACCCCACTGATTTCATTTAATTCCATCCAAAAGCAACAGGCTCCTAGTCAGGTCGTGAGGCTTGGGAGACCAGCTCTCGAGCTCACATACCACTCCAGGAGGCCAAGGACTCCAGGTCGAGAACAGCTTTTCTGATGAAATGGATGGCAGACACTGGATCAATCATCAAGAACCTCAAGAACTGAATTATACACCACTGGTCAAAATGTGCAGAGTGCTCTGCAGAAGTACTGTGGCTTGCTGGTAGCTCCCTTCCACAAAGAACTCTCCAAAGGACACCCTGAGAAATGACCTCCAGAAGGGCACACTGAAATCTTCATTCCAAACAGGAATGAACTGAAGGAAAGCTTGCTGAGTGGGCAAGATCCAAAGGTAAGAAGGGAGAGTGCTTTTTGCTCTTTTTAAGCCAAAATTTTAAAAAAGTACTCTCTATACCTATATAAGGAAAGGCTTCAAATTGTTAATTATGAAAAAAGGAAGGAAAAAAGGAAGTTCTCATTATAAACGGGTCCCTGAAGATGAGTCCAATGTGCAGTCATGACCAAAAGCACAAATAAATATCAAATATATACATATAGGGAGAGCACAGGAAACAGAAAGGTTCCTTTCACTTTTGTACAAAACCATAAAACCAGGTACACCTAGAACATAGGCCACAGGTCTGGTCACTGGACCTTCGTGGAGACAAGGAAGATGCAGGCAATCCATAAAACTAGTAATTAAAACATGGGAGGGGCTTCCCTGGTGGCGCAGTGTTTGAGAGTCCACCTGCCGATGCAGGGGACGCAGGTTCGTGCCCCGGTCCGGGAAGATCCCACATGCCATGGAGCGGCTGGGCCCGTGAGCCATGGCCGCTGAGCCTGCGCGTCCGGAGCCTGTGCTCCGCAACGGGAGAGGCCACAACAGTGACAGGCCCACGTACCCCAAAAAAAACAAATGGACCTGGGGTTTTTGAGCACAAGCCACCCATTCTCCTTGCTTGACCCTGCGATAAACCTTTCTCTGCTCCAAACAAACAAACAAACAAAAAAAAAAGGTTCAGTATAAAAAAAGGAAAGCACAACACAGACATGCCCCAAATCCTCACTCGCCCACTTAGCTTCTCAGGCCTAACTTCATTAGAGCCACCATCTATATCCACCAGTTACGGCCTCATCAGATTGCTGAGTGCGCTTTCAAAACACTTTCATTCCCAGTAAATTGCATCATTTCATGAATTCAATGCACAGTGAGGTTTTATTGGACTCGGCAGGAATACCTGTCCAGCAAAGCAATGGCCTCAGAAATACAATTGTAAAAGTTACAACCGCTGGAAGTCACAAAAGGAAAATGGCTAGGGTTTCCCTGACCCTGAGGGCTCTGTGGAACACTGCTTCACCATCTCATTCTCATCAGTATTAAAAGCTCTGCCTTTTACTAACCAATTACGATGTGCCACTACTTCACGTACGCCTCCATATATTGTGCTACGTAAGTACTTTATATCTATAATCTTGTTCCATCCTCACAGTAAAGCTATGAAGCAGTGTGCATAGTTCTGTAGAGCTGGTGCTTCTTAATAAGAGGATAAAATGCTTGGTCAAACTAACCTACAGTCACCACTTATGTTACTAAATGAGCGCCTGCTAAATACATCTAGGGTGAAATGTACCACGTTTCTAATCAGCAGACCAGCACTATTGATTATTTAATAATTGCCTTTCCTTGCTCATTTTCTGCCCTTGAAGCAGCCATTCAAAAATGTGAAGCCCATCCATTTGGGAGCAGAAAAAAACCTAAATTCCCTGATCTTTATAATAGGAGGTGAAAGGAACGCCTACTCCTCTGAGAACACTATATGGGTCACTTTCCCATCACAACACGACATACTGGAGCCTCAGGCACGCATCACAGTGCTCACCCCTGGCTTGGCTGCTATCCAGAACTTGCCAAAAATCTGGCAGGAGCGGCTGATATTTGGGAAAGATAGGCTAAATCTACAACCTTCTGAGTTATTTATATCCTCTGCCTTTACAAAGTGAAATCACCACGAAGCAATTTACCTGGACCACATTAGCTCAGCTACCCACAGAAACACTTCCATGAGTTGAGATCCATTATTACACCCTCAGCTCCTATTGAGAATCGACAGAAAATATCAACTTTTAAAGAACATCAGCACAGTGTCCACAAAACAGCAATTGAAGGCATTTTCTGTTATGAGCCTCAACATTCCTCACATAAACATTCCTCTTAGAATGTACTGCCCCCAAAACACTGAAGCCTATGGGTGAAATGGTATACTCACTTTATCTGACAATAATAGCATGCCTCACCCGGTTTCCCTTTGTGCCCTGGCTTCCAGGAAGCTCAGTACTAAATTCAGTGCTCAACTGTAGCCATGTTCACATAATTCAACATACACATATCTCTTTTTGCCTTTAAAAGGGAACTTTTTCCCCTATTAGTTGCTTTGCTTACTTTTCCCCCTAATTATCAAACAGTACATGGTCATTATAGAAAATATAAAAAGTACAGAAGGAAGAAAAGCAACAAAAGATCTAAAGCAGCAAGCAAAATGATTTCAAACAGCTTCCGATCTCTTTTTTTAAAATCTGAGTTAGCCGTCTGGGCTTTTACCTGCTTTAACACATACATTTATTAGCACGCAATTTATTTTTGGAAGCAGGTAACCCCTGACTACCTGAGCCTCAGAAGAGGTCGTGCTGTGTGTATGTTTCTATGTAGCAGAATGCGAAGTGAAAGGAGTCACCGAATACAAAGGCTGATGTGTTTGGAATAACAGATGCTGGAACTAGAAAGGATCTTTAGGATCAACTGATCTAATCCCTTCATGTTTCAAATAAGGACTCCCATCCTCCCCACGCCAGGCTCCTGGCTGGAATCCTAGCGCTCACCTAGTGAGAAGCATCACTCATCTGACTGGCCCAAGTGCCACGACTTTCACTGGGTCACGTTTACTAGTGGACAGAGCAGCCAAGTGTCACAAAGCGCACGCCCCCACCCCATTCCCTCTTGGCTTCGATTCCCTACAGAGAGGCCAGTTGGGCTGGGTGACTCCCGGTCTGCCTCGGGCAAGTCCTGCTGGCTTTCTCAGCACTCCTGCCTGCATGCCTAGCGCTCCTAGATCCTGTGCTCAGAAAATCTAAATCTCAAGATTTGGATTTTAGAGGAGGTAGGAGGTACACAGGAGCTCTGGTTAGCAGGGTAGCAGGGACCAGCCCAGCATTAAAAATAAAGCAGAGCTTCGTTTCCCATGTGGCTTCGGATCCTCGTTCATGTCCCCTCTGCATCCCTGCGGGGAGGAGAGCAGGGGCTGTCAGGCTAGATCCAGACAGTCCTGGATGCCTGGGTATTCCTTCATTTAACAGCACACAAAGCCCCCTCCAGTATCTAAGAGGGAGGTGGGACCCTACCTAGCACAGAACATCCAGTTCACTAAGAAGAAATAGAAATGCCCAGTGAAACTCAAGGAAGAGGAACGATATGGTAGAACTCTTCAAAAATTAAAAGTATAAGGTTCTAAAAGAATGAATGCTCAAGGAATTGGAGGGCTAATTATTTTTGTAATGTTAAAAAGTACAGGTGACTACAGAGTCAAGGCCAGGAGCTGGAAACATAGGCTGATTTTCAAATATACCACAGTATATATACCACAGTAGTGGGTTGAATTTAAAGTATAAATATTAAATGACCCCGACCAGAATCAAGTTTAGCTTCCTAGAAAATGCTTCCTTTCCACCATTTCATAAAGCTGGTTGTAAACCACTGAACCACAGAACTTTGAAGCTGGAAAGGATCGTAGCTTTTATCCTATCTAACCAATGGTTAAGAATAATCTTAAAAACCAATCTCCTAAAAATATGAATCATAAATTACATATATACCCAGTCAGCAGGAAACTGTATACAGAGTATATGGAAGGGGAATGGGCTGCTTTAAATAGGCATTCCAGAAAGGGCCTCTGGGTTCTGTTTTTGCTTTGATGACAGAAACCTGAACCCCTAGTCTTGGAAAGTACTTCTAAAAACCTCTGACCTATGAAAATTTTGAAATGGCAATTTCTGAAGCCACCTATTTCCCAAGAATATTTCCAGCCCTCTCTGTCCTGCTCCCTATGGCATGGAGATGAAAACACAAGAAGCACGCACAGGCTCGGTATAAAACCTTGGAAAAGAGACACAGTGGGCAGAGTTTCCAACATTGGCCTGTGGCTGGATGAACCCTGTGATATTTGGGTACATGCTCATCCCCTTACTCATCAACTGTACCTCACTGTGGGGCAGGGGAACCTAACTAAGAGAAGTAATAAACACAATCTGTGTCTTCAAGCGGATTACAGGCTATCTCGGTAGAAGGCATCAGATAAGCTGGTGTGACAAGGTACATGGCACAGAGGCTCAGGGGGTTGACAAAAGGCTCAGTGGAGACGGAAGGCCTGCACAGAGACATAACTGATGACTAGGGGTTGGAATGCAGAGAGGCCAGCGCTCCACTGCTGCAGTCTTGCAAACACCTGCCTGTATAGTTTTTTTGAAATGATGCCCAGAAAAATGTCTACCTATGTTATCTTTGCCATTGAAAGAAACATTTTTGCAATAATGAAGAAATACAAATATAACTCCTCATCAAGTGAAACAATGTTCACCATTTCATTCACCCCAGAACGTGGCCCCTTGTGCAAGACCACACACCAGCCACACTCAGTCTTTGTTATGCGTATATGTGTGGGGAGATGGGAAAAGCAGGGGTTGGTGGATGGAAAGGCCTAGAGCAGCCACCAGACCAACTATTATTTTCCTCCTTATACAGTTAAAGAAAATACATTTTAGACATGAACTTCAACACTGAGATAAATTGGGCAGGTTGTACCTTGAACCAATACTTTGCATTGGTGCTTAAAGTCCTTTCCCCTCAGCCCCTGTGATGAGCATGTAACTAGCTGGCTATCCGGGGCTATTTATTTCTATTCTGAATGACTTCAGAGGGTGCAGCTGGGATAGCAGTACTCACATGCGGACTGGTCTGAGGGAGGGAAGTGAGCCAGTGTCCTGGAAAGAGGCAGCCAGGAGAGCTCTGGTCCTGAGGAATTTCTCTGCCTGGGGAGTGTGGTCTCTTCTCCCCCCTCCACAGCAGGAAGAGAAGACTGGGTCAAAACTGAAGTGGCAGCCACCTGGGTGTGCACAGTCACTTCTTCAGGGAGCCCCTGCCCCCTTGCCGGGGAACCCCAGGATGTTCCGCTTTCCGTGTGAGGAGGGGCGGTTCTTCCTTCTGACCCTGAACTGCTGGACGGCGGGCGATGCCTTCCCAAGGCTGAAAGCAGACAGCAACAATTAAAATTCCACCAGCGGACTTCCAAATGTCTGAACAATCTTTGAGTGGGCTCACCTCTGACCTCTATAAAATAGACACGAGAAGAAATTAGGAGCCATTGTTCATTCTATGAAAAATCACCTCCTGAAGGAGAGACCACAAACCAAGACAAAGACTGTTTTCAGATCTCACAAACAAAGATTCTGCATTTTGCGGTAAAATTATCAGCAGAGGTGCACAATGAAGCTAAGTATCAGACGATAAAGAACCAGAGGTGGGCTTCTGATCCTCGTGACTCATCACTCACATTCCACAGAGTTGGTCCCAGAATTCACTTGAATTTAACATAAACAAAATTTCCACTATCTGGATGACCAGCAAACCCAGGCTGCGTCACGGGCAGTTTCTAAGCTCTATATCCATCATTCACGAATGGAACTTTAAATACTGTCCTAGGTACTCTTTACAGAATTGAGTCCCCCAACCAGACCTCCCATCACTAGGGTGTGAAACCATGGGGTCATCTTTGATGGCTTCAGCCTCTACTTTTAGGCCATCACATCACCAAGCTGTATCGATTTTATCAAGCCTTCACCAATCCCTTCCTCTCCATCCCTGAGGCCAGCAGGCCACATGTTAGCACCTGGTATCTGGATTTCTGTGTCTGCCTGGGTGGTCCCCTGGACTCCAGGTTCCTTCTGCCCCATCTCTCACCCCAGACATCTTACACCCACGTGCCAAGTGAACCCTGCCCAAATTCACTTTAATCATGTCACTGCCTGTTCGAAAACCTCCAGTGACTTTTCCCACCACACCAAATCAGAACTGCTTGGTTTTCAAAGTCCTCAGTAATTGTGCCTAACCCCACCCACAGGACTGTCCTACCCGCAGCTCCTCTCCTCTGTGTGTGACTTATGCCCACCCCGAGGGAGGCTGCCGGCCTTGCCACCCACGAAGAGACCACACTTCTCTTCCTTCCTCTGTATCTTTGCTCATGTGGTCCAGGCATCCCACTCCTCAGCCACCCTTCCCACCAATACAGGCTTAGGCACAAATCTCAGCTCTGAAAACTGTTAACTGTTTGACCTGCACACGTTGGATTGATTAATTTCTCTAGCTTCAGTTTCCGAATTCCTAAAATGAGAGTAACGTGACCTCACCACTGGCTGTGAGAATTGAGAGACATGTTGGTATAGCGTAGGTACTAGCTGGTGCTAGCTTTCTTTGTCTTCCCTTCCTCAATCGAATCCTGCTCGTCCAGCCCCAGCCCCTTCTTGAAATCCTTTGCTAAAAATGGCAAACCACAGAGCTGTGCGGACCGCAGCGAGAACAGCCATCTGAGCTACGTCAACACGAACACGCAGCCAAGCAGCCCACCAGACCCGGTACCTGGGAGACTGCAGCGTGTGGCGGGACTGCCGCTGTTGTGTGGATTCAGCCTGGCCGTGGAATGTAGATTCCATGGCACTGGTCAGGCCACTCAGCAAAACTGCACCCTCACCTGGTCTAGGCTTACAACTCAGTGAACCACAGGGAGCCCCAGGTGGAGCCCGAGGCACAGGTCTGGTTCACCCTGGCCCAGGACCCGTGGCTGAGCACCGCGGCTCAGGATGGGGGAAGGCAGAGACCAGCAGACATTAGGTTTTCCAGGACTGGACATACATGCGTGACATGAGTGTCGTCAGCCTAAACTCACCTAAGGTGCTGCTCTGGGAAGTCAGAGCGGCTGCTCTCTCAGGCCCAACAGGGGAAAGGGTGACATCTGTCCTCCTTGAAGAGTCACTTCTTCCTGTAGCTGCTGTTTCAGTCTGTGGAGTGAAGTTTCCTGGAGCATCTGAAGGAGCGTGGCTCTTCCTGGGGGTCTGAACCATCACATCCTCTTTGGAGACCACTGTTGAAAAGTCCACTTGATTCTGATCAAAGGTAATATTTTCTGTGTGGGGTTGTTCAGTGTTGCTTTCTAGCCAGTGGTTTTTTACAGCAGCTGAAACAATAGGAAAATGGATCAGTGAGGACTTGTTGGCTTCTGAAAAGAGAAGTAAACCTTCAGAAAAGGTATATGAGCAGACATATCAGGAGAAGTGGATTCAAGGAGAATGACCTCACCTTTCCTTTTTCCAACAGTAATTATTCTTGCAATCCAGGGGAAGAAATTATGAAGCAACAATACCATATAGGGTTAAATTTTATAACAAGTGGAATAAGTGATGAAAATTGATAGAAAGAGACCAATTTGAAGTTATTGCTGATCACATCAGTCCTTGAAAAAACCCATTTTTATTTTCCCATTTGGGAATGATATTTTTCTTTCTGCTTAGGATCGGGGGCTGTTGAGAAAGCTCGGCAGGGATGAATGAAGTCACTTCTATCTATACGAGTCAGGCAAAAATGTCCAACCATCGGACCAGTAAAGCCTGCAGGCAGAACCTACAGTTCAACTCAAAATATCATACGCACATGGGTGCACACACACACAATTCCAAAGGAGCAAGTTATCTTCTAGATCAGCCCTGTCCAAGAGATGTATAAAGTAAGCCACAAATGCAAACCACATAGGTAACTTTAAATTCTGTAGTAGCCGCAGTTTTAAAAGTAAAAAGAAACGGGTGAAATTAACTTTAATAAATATTTTATTTACTCCAACATACTCAAAATGGTACTTCAATATGTAATTGATATAAAAATTACTGAGATATTTTGCATTCTTTTTTTAGTATTAAATCTTTAAAATCCAAAGAGTATTTTGCTGGCCACACTTCAAGAGCAGGCTAGCCACATGTGGCTAGTGGCTGCTATATGGACAGTGCAATTCTAGAGCAATGGTTCTCAACACTGTCCCCACGCTGGTCCACTCCAACCTGAAGCAGTGGCTCACTTACTGGAGTTGGAGGGGTGGTGATTATAAATTCTTCCGTAAAGAGATTCTGACACACTTTCCTAAGGGAATCATTTCCTCCCCGAGTCCCTTGAGAATTACTGTTTTCATGCTTCCTATTCTTTTTCCTGTAAGTGATAATTAACAGAAGCTTCCTAAGGAGGAGGGAGCTTCCTAGGCATCTGGGCTCCTCTGGGGCCCAGGCCCAGACAGGCAAGGTCCACAATCAGCTAGAAATGGGATGTGGAGGGGTGTTTCTGGGGCAGCCACCAAGTCCACAAGTTCAACTTGGGACTCTGGGGTTATGGACACATGTAACCTTTGTTCTTCCTCTCTGAGCTGCAAAGGCAAGCTGGCCTCCAAAGAGGAAGGGAAAGGATTTGAGGATGCCTTCTCTACCCTCTTGGTCAACTTGGCACAATGAGAGAAGTTATTCTCAAAAGAAGCCAGAAAAAAAGTGATTGTGGGGAGGCAGAAGGGACTTAAAACCCATGCTCCAAAACTGGTAAGCCATGAGCAAAGGGAAGGAACTGTATTTAGCTCTATTACAGACTCAAGATGAGTGTGAGACTTGGCCAATGGTGAGCGTGGCTGGGCCTCTGGGAGCAGCCACGTCCCCTTCTTCAGGGAACAAAGGATGGATAGCCCAAGATCCAGTCAGCTCAAGGAATTCCAGTCTTCAAAAGGAAAAGAGTGGCCACATGAAGACAGGACATGGTTAGCCCTGAACCATGTTGTCTCCCTGGAGGGTTGACTAAAAATGGAAGACAGGAAAAATGCACTCTATAAACAAAACTAAAAGGTAGACAATAGTCCTGCAGTATCCTGAATAACCCTGCACTAACAACAACTAAAAATGCTGAATAAAATGTTGTTTTTTTTTTAAAAAATACTTCTGAATGCATTGCTGAGTTGGCACACAAATCTTGTGAGGTCAAAAATGAACTGAGAGTTCGAATTCAGAGAGTTGAGCTAACTCTGAAGCTGGCAGCTGCCCTGGGGCACCTGCTCAATATTTGTGACCTTGAACTTCTGTTCTGATGGCCACAGGGATGCAGGAGATAAGAGACAAAATTCTTAAGGAGGGAGTCTGAGAGGAGACTCCTATATGAAGTTAGGACCAGGGCTATACCTTGGATGTAAGGCAAATAGAAACAAACCTGCCCTGCAGAAGAGGACAGCAAGGGAATCTGGAAAAATAACTCTCACTCAAGAATTTATAACCATAAAGCTAGCCCTCACATGAGGGTGCAGCACATAGTCACAATACCTGTGTGGTCTAAACCTCAAGCCAAGGGTGTGTTTAAAAGTGGTCCTATAGAGATTACCATACTAAGTGAAGTAAGTCAGACAGAGAAAGACAAATATCATATGATATCACTCATATGTGGAATCTAATCTTTTTTTTTTGTCATGCCTCACAGCATGTGGGATCTTAGTTCCCTGACCAGGGATCGAACCTGCCTGCGCTGCATTGGAAGTGCAGAGTCTTAACCACTGGATCGCCAGGGAAGTCCTAGAATCTAATTTTTAAAAAATAATACAAATGTACTTATTTACAAAACAAACAGTCTTACAGATATCGAAAACAAACTTATGGTTGTCAAAGGGGAAATGTATGGGGGAGGGATAAATCAGGAGCTTGGGATGAACATACACACACTACTATGTATAAGATAGGTAACGAACAAGGACAACTGTATAGCACAGGGAACTCAACCCAATATTCTGTGATAACCTATAAGAGAAAAGAATCTAAAAAAGAATGAATATATATATATGTATAACTGAATCACTTTGCTGTACACCTGAAATTAACAACACTGCAAATCAAGTATACCCCAATAAAATTAAAATTTTTAAAACAGTAGTCCTGAACCTTGTGAGTACACTAAAAACGAGTGAACTATATACAGGCATACCTCATTTTATTGTGCCTCACAGATACTGCATCTTTTACAAATTCAAAGTTTGTGGTAACCCTGTATCAAGCAAGTCTATTGGTACCAACAGCATTATTGTTAACTGAGATACGTACAATGTGTCTTTTAGACATAATGCTATTGCATACTTAACATACTACAGTATGGTTTAAACATAACTTTTTTTTTTTTTTTTTTGCGGTACGCGGGCCTCTCACCGCCGTGGCCCCTCCCGCCTCAGAGCATAGACTCCGGACGAGCAGGCTTAGTGGCCATGGCCCACGGGCCCAGCCGCTCCGTGGCACGTGGGATCCTCCCAGGCCGGGGCATGAACCCGCGTCCCCTGCATCAGCAGGTGGACTCTCAACCACTGCGCCACCAGGGAAGCCCTAAACATAACTTTTATATGCACTAGGAAACCAAAAATGTCATGTGACTTGCTTTATTGTGATATTCGCTTTATTGCAGTGGTCTGGAATTGAACCCACAATATCTCTGAGGTATGCCTGTACTTTAAAAGGCTGAATTTTATGGTATATAAATTATATCTCAAAACACACACACACACACACACACACACACACACACACACACATTCTGTTACTGGGGAGGAAAAGTGGTCCTGATATACAGTGCCTCTGGGTACTTGGCAGAAACAAATGTGAATTCTCTCTAGATAAACATACCTTTAATCCAATTTTATTATTTGCTGATAAAATCCTAGGGAATAAGAGATCACAGTAAAAGAAAAAATCACAAAATAAACATGAAAAAGGCATCTGTAGGCAAAAGTCAGCAAACTAGACAAGCAAAGACTTCAACTACTAGAATTATCAGACAAAGAATGTAAGTAAATAAAACTCCATGAAAAGAGATAAGAAGAAATTGAAAATGAGAGAAAAAGAGACCATACATAATGGCCAAAATATATGAAAGAAATCTGAATGGAAATTCTAGAATTGAAAAAATAATAATAATTAAAATTAGGAAACTTAACAGATTAGATACGGCTGAAAAGAGAATTAAGAATTACAAGACAGATGACAAGAGAATGCTGAGATGATATGAAAATACAGAAACTATGAAAAAGAGGTGAAGAGACAAGGAAGATAGAGTGAGAAAGTCCAACATATATCTAATTGGAGTTCTAGGAGGGGAAATGAGAAAAAGGAGAAACGGCTATATTCAAAAAGGTAATGGCCGACTTCCCTGGTGGTGCAGTGGCTAAGAATCCGCCTGCCAATGCAGGGCACATGGGTTCAAGCCCTGGTCCAGGAAGATCCCACATGCCACAGAGCAACTAAGCCCGTGCGCCACAACTACTGAGCCTGTGCTCTAGACCCCACGAGCCACAACTACTGAAGCCTGCAAGCCACAACTACTGAGCCTGCGTACCACAACTACTGAAGCCCACGTGCCTAGAGCCCGTGCTCCGCAACAAGAGAAGCCACCACAATGGGAAGCCCGAGCACCGCAACGAAGAGTAGCCCCCTGCTCGCCACAACTAAAGTCCACACGCAGCAATGAAGACCCAACACAGCCAAAAATAAATTAAATTAAATTAAAAAAAAAAAGGAAGAAAACAAGACAGCAAATCCTGGATAACAATAGCACATAAGTTGGAAGGGGATGATCAGAATCATGTTGTATTGGAGAAGGTAACTTTAAGCTGTGTCAAAAATGCACTTTAAAGTTCCTCAAGCTGACCCTAAAGAATAAAAGTGGTAGAGCTTGGAATGATATAAAATTTCCACTGAGAGAAATCAATGAACATTGCCTAAAACCAAAACCAAAAAAAACAAAAAACAAAAACAATAAACAGTAACATAAGCATGTTATTTAGAGATATGGACATAATTCCTAAAAGAAAGAGTTGAAAGGGCTGAAAGTGGGAAGCAGAAAATGACAATGGTAGGAGTGGTCAGGGTTTTTATAATAGCCTTATAAAACATATTTGATCTTTAAAGCATGCATAAGTTTGATAAAAATAAAAATTAAATTTTACAAGACAAGCCCCTGATGTCACTGGCCTGGGATTCCAAAAGAACAGTATCCCACTGCCCCCTGTTTAGCTCTGGATGTGCCTCTACTCCTCTGATTGCGTATGAACTGTTCCTCAGAAAAGGGATTAACAAACCACGCAGGATGGGGCAGGCAGCACCCCAGGCCACACTCTCTGCCATTCAAGGTCTTGTTTGATTGTGCACATCAAGTGCTTTACACCATTCCAGGCTGTATCTCAGGAAGAACAATGAGTCAAACGCTAAAATATTTACTTTAGTCCAAGGACGAGTCCTTGCAGAAGCCCTGAGTTGTTTAGGGCTCCTGTGGTTGAATTTCTGTTTGTGGTGTGGCTCCCTATTCAGCACAGGTGTAAACCCTGAGCGGGAGAGCAATTCAGAGTAAAGTGCACAGGACTGGACAGGGACCTACCACATGCAGGGGAAGGTATCAGGGAACCTGCTCCTCCTCTTTGTGGAGAAGAGAAATTGGCCCTCGAGAAAGGAGAAGGTATGCCTCAGGCTGCGGAGCCTGGGCCAGCTGGGCAGTGAAGAGAAGAGGCCGTGTGCCACCAGACACTCAGGGGCAGCCTTGGGGGTTAGGAAGGGGCGTCCCGAGGCTCAGGAGAGGCTGGCACTCCTCACCTCATCCATCCCTCTCCCCAGAGGGTCAGAGGCGATTGCTCAAGCCCCACTCACATCCTGTGGCAACCGAGCCACACCGACCAGCCTCATACTGGAGTTTAGATGTCCCAATTTCCCAGGTGTCTTTTGAGCTGGAAATACCATCCTTCCCTCTGCGCTCAGCCCCCTGTGTCAGGCCATCACTTTCCCTTGTACCATGAATGGAGATTAAATTAACAAGAGAGTTTTACTGCTTTGCCTGTTTTTGTTTTTTTTTCCCAAGTTGACAACTTCCACTGCTGTAATGTCTTAATGTTCCAAAACATCTGTTTGTGAACCAACAACATCAGGGATGCTAGCACGGCCCAGGAGTAGGATTTCCTAATTAGCAGCTGCTACAGAGTCAACTCCTCGCCACCCACCCCATGATTTGGGGTTTTTCAGCTTGCATTGTTCCTGAGCAGTGTAGTGGGTGTTTGCGGGGAGTGTGCCGTCATCCAAAGAGGCAATTTCTTCCCGGTGGCCCGGCCGCCCCCATGCTGCACCATCTACCGCTGCGCGGCCCCGTGTCAAATGCCGCCAGTTACACTCTCGCTTCTGGGGCCCAGTGTTGAAGCACAAGCGCTTTATTTTCGTTTCCCTCCATTTAGGTTCAGATCTCCCTACCCAGTGCTAAGTGTTTTCACCTGTGTTATCTCATTTGCTGCACGTGACAGCTGGTCAAGTAGGTGTCATGGCACATGGAGAGACTGAGGGCAGAAAGACTGATTGTTCAAGGTCACAGGCTCAACAGCAGAGAGAAAAGAATCTGAACCCAGGTCCCCTTCCATCGCACCCCCACTTATTCGGTGACACGGGGCCTCCAAGGCACTAACCAATGAGCAGGGCCAAAGAAAGTCTCACCAGCCTCCAAACTTCAGCCTTAAACCCCACTGCACTCCCTGTTTCTAAGAGGAATGAGACGGTGCCTATCACGTGGGCTTTGGAATCGGACAGACTTGGCTTGATGGCAGCTGCATGTTATTAGCTGGAAGACGGAGCAAGAGGACTTCGAAATTAGCTTCTAACTCAGAGATGAATTTCACGGGTAATGAAAAGAATGATAACAAAGAAGTAGTGCCTGGCTGGAGAATGAATTTATGGGAGAAGAAAAGCCTGTTTTCAAAATATGAAGTTTGGGCTGATGTTATAACTTCCAGGTGGAAATGTGTGACGGGCAGTTAAGATGTGGGCTATTGATCAGGAGGAAGGACAAAGAGGTGGCAGATGAAGGGGAAAGTAGGGGTCAAGGACTGAATTGAGGGGAAAACTTGAATTTGGCGGGAGGACAAGAGCCAGTGAAAGACACACGGATGACAAGGGAAGGACAGGATGACATTAAAAGTAGGAGTCAGGAAGGCTGTGCATGCAGAGATACAGCAGACAGAGGCCATGGACACCAGGCCTGCAAAAAGTCCAGAGATGAGTCAACCAAAGTCCCCAGGACTTTCCCGAGTGTCGCTCGGAAGATGGAAGATGGTCAGATGGCGAGGGGTTAAGGTTCACGAGGGACAGGTTCTGGAAGGTGAGACACTGACCCCTAGCTGCGGAATTCCCCATTCCTGTCCCCCCACCTCAACTTGGGATCCTCAACTTGGGAAACACTCTTCAGAGTGCTGTGGAGCTGGGTGCCTTGAATCTGCACGGTTGTATCTTAGAACTATGATAGCAGGTTTCTTTGTAATTTTAAAAGATTTTCCTGAAATTCAACGGCTCACACAGGGAGGGAAGAAAAGAGACTTTAAAAAGATAGAGACTGTAACCCCCCCCCCCCCGCCCCTTTCTTTTTAATCCCTTTGGTGTGATGGATGTGGAAACCACAAGAGGAGGAGGATACTGTTCACAGGAACTTTAAGGGAGAAGGAAATTAGGCTCCTATTCTCAGAGATGAACTTAAGAAATCCCACACGTTCACAACTGCAAAGCACTTTTTACAGGATGATTTCGGGGGGGGGGGCAAGTTATCCTGTTAGATCCTGACATTCTGAGTGGCAGGTAGGATAGGAATTCTTGCACCATCTTATAGAAGAAAAAAACTGACGGAGGCTCAGTACTGAGGTCACTCGCCCAGAATAACCCAGAAAATAAGTGGCAGAGCAGAGACTAGAGGCCAGCTCTTTCATTCCAGTATCTTTCCTAATTAACACACCCACATGGACACCAGGATGGACCAAGAGGGAAGCCCAGCCAGCTCTTCCCAAACTAATGGATGGTGTGTGTGGCCTGCTTCGCCAGCTAGCACCCACAGGGCTTCGCATCATTCATTCTGGGCAGAATTGGGAAATCGGCTGGGTTGGCTGTGGTACCCCCATCCCTCTCCAGAGGCGACCTCTGTCCTCAGGGACCCCAGCAACCAACTACTCTGACCCTCACATGACAGGACTGGGGCCCAAAGGGGTAGTAACAGTTCCAAATCCACAATGTGGTCAGTGAGTGGCATTTACAAATTTTTTTAAATGTTCACTTTCACACTCATTAGGATAGCTATTATCACAAAAGTGAAAAATAAGAAGTGTTAGCGAGGATGTGGAGAAATTGGAACCTAAGTGCTTTGCTGGTGGGAATGTAAAATCATGCAGTTACTGCGGAAAACATTTTGGTGGTTCCTCAAAAACTGAGACATAGAATTACCAGATGTTCCGGCAATTCCACTGCTAGGCATATATACAAAAGAACTGACAGCAGGGAATCAGATACGTGTATACCCACGTTCATAGCAGCATTATTCACAGTAGCCAAAAGGTGGAAGCAACCCAAGTGCCCATCAACGGGTAGATGGATAAACAAAATGTGGTATATGCATACAATGGAATATTATTCAGCCTTACAAGGGAAGGAAATTCCGACACATGTTACAACATGGGTGAACCTTGAAAACATTATGGTAAGTGAAATGAGCCAAACGCAAAAGGAAAAATATTACATAAGTCCACTTATCTGAGGTACCTAGAATAGGTAAAGTCATAGAGACAGAAAGTAGACTAGAGGTTAGCAGGGGCTGGAGGGAGGGAGGAATGGGGAATGATTACTTAATGAGTTTCTATTTGGAAAATGAAAACTTTCTGGAAAGGGGTGGTGGTGATGCTTGTGTAACACTGTGAACGTAATCAACGCCAGTGAATTGTACACTTAAAGTGGTAAAAATGGTAAACGTTACGTTACATATATTTTACCACAATAAAAAATGCATATAAGCATCAACCCCACACAAGACACGGTAGAATCTGCTCCAAGGAGCTTCCTGCTTCCAAGAGAGCCGAACCACGGAAATAAATCCCTGTGGTGCTGCTGCACTGTAGGAAGTGGCCCAGCAAGGCAGAGGGGGCGCCCGGGGAGTCTGGAAGGCACAGGGCTAAGACCAGAATCCCATCCTCCCTCCCCCAGCTGCCGCCCCCTCCTCCAAACACCCCCGGCCTTCCATAGCAGAGCCCTCATGGCCTCACTGTCTGCACCCCAGGAATCCTCCAAATGAGGGGGATTTCAGGCCAGATGGCCGGCGGCAGGATATTTTGGGGCAGGCAGGAACCTTGGGCGCTTGGGGGGAGGGCGGCTGCAATCTCACCAGAAAGGCAGCCGCCTACTCAGCTCAGCCACTCTGGGCAGTGTTTTGAAACGCTGCTGCGGATGTAATGATTCTGGGTGGAGGACATTTAGGAGCCAAATGAGTTTGTGTGAACAAAAGACTCAGCTCTCGATCTGGACTGTCCAGGGCTCTCGGGGAGTTTCGTTTCCTTCCTTGTTCTTACCCTGAAAGGAGCGGCCCCAAGAAAAAACATACACATTGAGAAGTGTTTGGACTTAAACTCCGATGATGTGATTTTTAAAAAGATTCCCCTGGAACAGCCCCTTGTAATGAAAAGCATGAAGTTTACAAGGCACATTATCCTCCCCTCCCCGTGAGAGAGTGAGCTTTTGTCCAGATGCCCATCCTCCAGGACAAAAGGCTGAGCCGTGACCCAGAGTCGGCTGACCTGGGGCCCCTGGGTCTGGGGTCAGGCTTCCAGAAAGGGAATCACCCCTGAGGCGGCCTCAGGGGCACTAAGGAAAGAGGCTGCCTATCCAGGCAGGAATGAAAGATGAAGGACCTTGGTATGACCTCATGCTCCTTGCTTTAAAAATAATTCTATAGGTTTAAGGGGGAAAAAAAGGACCTTGAGAAACAGACCTAGGGTCAAAGGTCAGAAGATTCCCATTCAATTAAATAAGTAAACAAAAAGGCTTTCTGTGGGGGGCCTATACCTTGTGCCTCGGTTTTCTTTGCCCCTCTTACCCTCTGAAAAATAAACGCCCATGGAGGGGCTGAAGAAGAGGCTCCTTAGCAAAGACGCAGTTTTGAGAAAGAGGCAGAAGCAAGCGGCGGCAGAGGTGAAGGTCGGGGCCGGGGGTGGGAGCCCGGGGAGCCAGCCTCCCTGCCTCCCGCGAGGTCACCCTGACATTCGCTCACACCCAAAGAGGAAGCCTGGTGGCAGGGCTCCACCAAAGGAGGCCTGCCAGGTTAGTGAAACAATAAAGAGGCAAGGAAAACATCCTGGTTCCGAGGAGGAAGGGGGAGAGGCGTGGGAAGGGGGCAGGAAGCGCCGCTACCGGGGCGGCGGGCGAACTGAGCCAGACGCCGGTGCCTTTACACGTTCTGGGGTCCATTTACTCCACTGACTTGTGAGAAGTGGCCCAGGACTTTAAGGAAATCAGAGAAGCATCATTTGTCTGGAAAGTTTACAGCATTAGAAAATGTACACATTGGACCGATGCTGAGGCCTGGTCTGGGGAAGGGGAGGAAGGTGGTCGCCAAGGTCACTGCCTCTCAAGGGACGGGGGACGGGGGGACGGGGGGGCGTGGGGGGGCGGGCTCAGCGTGGGAACGCGAGGAGCCCGCAGGGGTTTAAGTAAAATCTATTTCGGAAGATACATTAAAGGTTTACTGATAGCCTTTCAAAATTAAGATTGGGAAACATGACACTCGATTCAAACATAACCATTATTTAAAAAATCAAGTTGTATGCCACAGCCAGTGAAGAAAAAAGATAAAATAGAGGGAGAAGAAAGGAAGGGGGCTGAAAAGAGAAATAAAAGGGAGGGAGAAATAAAGCTAGGGAGAATGTTTTTTAAAAAGATGCCCACCAGAGTAGGGTAATGATTGGCTATTATTATGGCAGCCCAAATGAGGGGAGCACTTGCTCCCTGCAGGCACGTGCTCAGCATTTCACAGGGACCGTCCCCGTTAATCCTCTTGGCAATCCTGGGAGGTAGGTACCATTATTATCCCTATTTTCTGATAAGGACACTGAGGTATAGTGAGATAAGTAAATTGGCCAAGGTTGCACGGCAAACAGTAGCGCTTGGTGTCAACCCAGGTCTGTCTGACTCCAAAGATCGATTTAAAAAGACAGAAATAAAGAATGAAGGATAGGAAAGGAAGGAGCAAAACAAAGACAGCTTCTGAAAGGGAAACAGGAAAGGGCTGAGGAGGACCTCCTGGTGTGCTTCCAGGATGACCTCCAAGGGACTCCGGGGTCCACACTGCGGCTTCACAACCCAAATGGGGTGACACGCCTTGACAGCCTAGGTCACCCACTGTCCAAATGGAATTATGTGTACTTAATTCCATCTGATTAACAAGTGATGGGATTTAGGAGGAGGAAGGAAGAAAGGGAGGAAGTGAGGATGGGAGGAACGAAGGGAGGGAAGAGTCCACACTTACTACCTGTGAGTGAGAAAAGGCAATGAGACAAAGATGATGGAGGTTTTGAACGTGCAATGGAGAGATTAACAGGACCATTATCAGGCAAAGGGTGGTCGGGTCTAGGGGAGGAAAGGGAGACATGTCTGCGTTTATAACCGCTATCTGTGCTGTTGAAAGTGAAGCAGGATAAACGAATGTGTCAGTGTCTGACTGGTGGCTGAAGGCTTGGAACTGGGTTTCTGCAGAGAAGAAAGAGGAGGATCTCCCCCTTAGAGAAAACAGGTGAAGCCCTGCTGTCTTCCCTCCATGCCTTCCTTCCTGCAGTCCTCCTACCTAGAGTGCCCTGCTTCCTTCCCCTTGGCCTTCTGGCGAAATCTGACTCATTTCTCACACCCAGCTCAGAGGCCACCACCTCCAGGAAGCCTTCCCAGAGACAACTCTCTCCCTCAACACTACTGTTTTACCTTGTTATACAATTATAACTTACACGATCCCATTTCTGTGTCCCTTATGAGAGACCGTGGCTCACAGGAGATGCTCAATAAATGTTCACTTCACTGAGTTGGAGGGAGAAGGCCAAGGGCAGAGCTGTGAGGAACATCCCATTTGGTGGGAGGGGCAGAGATGGGAAGGAGCTATTCAGCCAGTGCCAGCTGAGAGGACAAAGAGAAGGAGGCTTGAAAAAGGCCACTGAGACTTCATAGAATGTTCTCCCACTTTCTTCTCACCTCCTGCATCTACCTTCTCCATAGAGCCCCACCTCACTTAGAGTCATGATACTGCCCGATGTGTTCCAGGGGAGCATTAATGACTAACCCATACGCAGCACATGCATGTTTACGAAGCTCGTCCATGTGGATTGATTCATTTCACCCCTACAACACCGTGAGGTGGACACAACTGGTATTATCCTCTCCATTTTACAGATATGGAAGTTGGCTCAGAGATGAAACAGCTCGCCCAAGGTCACAGTCAGTTCATTGTATTATAACTCATTACTTGCTATGTCTACATTTAAACGTGTTTTCACAGTCATAATTATATCTGCTTCTCCTCAAAAGCCATGTTAGGGAAGCAGAATAGACATTATCATCTTCATTTTTAACATAAGGAAAGGTGGATGTTAGGCAGCTGCCCAGTGCCACATACCTAGAAAGCAAAGGAGTTAAGAGCAGAAGTCCTCTGACCCCGTCAGAGCCCTGGAGCCACCACTGGCATCTGTCTTCCCAGCTCTGCCAGCGGCGTTCCATTACCACAAGGCACAACTATACTATAAATAATTCCTAGCAAACCACAAGAATTCACCTACCCAGTGAGTCTGATCCCCTTCAAGGAGGTCCCATCAAGACCACACTTATTCCAACAATGCTGTCATTGCTCGAGCTGTTTTCTAAAAATCTCTGATTTTCAATAGAGCCTGCAGAATATTATTCTCTTGACTCTCCTGGATAACGACAATTTTTTCTTCCCTTGATAAGGCGTTTAGGTTATTTTGGACACAGACACAAATTCAAAGCCCAATCTAGTGACTGATGAAGGCGATCAAGATGAGTGAACCCACTTTGGATCCAGGAGGAGATTTAACTGCAAAACTTCAGCAGTGAGTCACTTGTGCCCCACACACTGGTTCTAAAGGTAGCTCCCAACTCCTTCAAACACTTTGGAGGCATGTCAATGACCTCCAAAGGTTCTGACCTGGAGGGGAACACTCACTGGCCATAGAGGTCTAACTATGACTGATTTTCAAAGGCTTATTATTTTGGAGTCACATATACCTCATGTTCTGTTTTTGTTGAGTCCTAATTGCTTCACGTGTGTTAACTGGGTCTCCTCAGATGATTATAGGCAAGGGCTGTGGCACTGAGTTTTTCTGACTTCAAATCTTGCTCTTTTCTCTGAAGCTAAGGAGAGAGAGAGTTCTAGAAGACCACAGGTGAAGTTGGCAGGGGTCCAGGGTGAGAGCGGACTAGGTAACAGAGGTCCTTGGAAGGTGGCCTTGAGCCCTTTGCATTCAGAACTTGTCCCCTGGCAATGAGCCTGGAGGTGAAGGGTGCGTTGTCACCAATACAATGGTCAGTATTAATAGACATTGGTTTCAGGAGAGTCGTTGTGGCCAGTATTTATAGAGCTCTCCTGCCCAGGCACCTCGCAATCTGCTCCACAGGGGATTACGACACCATACTCCCTGAGCGGGGCCTGTTAATAGCCCATTTGACAGATGAGAACCTGAAGGTGCAGAGAGGCTGAATAACCTACCAAGGTCCCACAGCTGGCCAGTGGCACTGTTAGGGTTTGGACTGAGGCTATCTGACCCCCCAGCCAGGACCTCCCCAGGTCTGTGACTGCAAAGCCAAGAGGCCTCTCCTCCACTCCTGGCAAAAGATGATCCCAGAAGGGCTCCCCCATGGCATCAACAAACGTCCTGGTGGCCCCAGAGGCTACAGGAGTGACACTCATCCCCACGTTGAAGCTGCTTCCATCTCCTCCTACCAGCCGGGGAAGGAAAATGGCGTGGTTTTCAATACTAGCCTAACATATGGTAATCACTAGTCATGACCTTGCCCAAAGAACAAAAATCCCACCGGATTACTACCGGGTGTCCCTCTTCCGTATCCTTGCGACTCCTTCCCTCCAATGCGACTCCTTCCCTCCAATGCGACCGCCTCAGTTCAGACGCCCAGGATGGCGCAGGGCCAGCTGGAGAGCTTGACCTTGGCCTCTGCCCTCTTCTCATCACCCGTCTTCCTCCCTGGTCTTCGTCTCCCAACTTATCAAAGACATCAAGCACAAACTTGTCAGACTTATCAAATCCATCTCCTTGCCTCCAGCAGCCCAGCTCCCTCCCAGCCCAGAGAGGCGGGGCCTGCTGTTATTCAGGGTCTCCAGTGAGTTGAGAGCCTCCCCTCCAGCGCTCCCAGCAACTCCAGGAACTGGGAACACAGAGCCTTGCCTGCTTCCTACACCACCTGACCTGCCAGCTTTCCTCACACACTCACATGGCATGAAGTTCACGTACCCCAAACCAAAATATAGCTCAAAAACAATGTGTGCATTTTGAACAGCCTCTATAGCCTTGCCGGCTCCTTAAGAGATCTTGTACCAGGAGCCCTTGACCACGTGGTGGTGCAGGTGCTTCTGCAGTAGTACCCGGGCAGGCTGGACAGGGCCTGTGCTGGGCGCTAGGGCACAAAGAGGGATAAGACCTACTGCTTCCTCCCAAGGAGCTGCAGGTCTAGTGGGCTCACAAGTGCACGTTCAGAGCCACCGCGCGGCCCTTCCCTGTCCCTCACACAGGCTCCGAAAGCTCCTGGACCTCAGGCTGGGGAGCCTGGTGTTGAACCTCCTCACATTTTATACCAGCATCAGGGAAGTCGAGAGGTGTTCACAGGATAAAGATGGGCCCTCTCAGAAAGGGAGCTTTTAGCATGGGATGGACCATCATTTCATAAAGAAATGGAGGCCCGGGGGGAAGTGATAGGCCCAAAGTCACATGGTGACTAAATGGCAGAGCTAAAACTTGACCCCGGACCTTTTGGACCAGTTTTCACCTCTAGCCACTCCAGTTGCTGGAGCACCATTTCTACCCCCAACTACAGCTCTGTCACTGTGATGGTTGTGAAACTGCTTCACCGGTTTCTAGAACCTTTCCAGGAATACCTATGTCTATGAGCTGCCCCCATCACATCATTCGTTGGATGCATCTGGATTTGTCAGATAATCTCCCGATCTAAGGGGACCTCACATCTTGCATCGCACCCTGAACAAAGAATCCAAAAGTTTCTGAGCACAAAGTGAAATTACTGACTCCGGCTGGGAATCAACCAGGGTAGATGGGGCAAAAGAGTGAGAGCCCTAAAACGAAATCGAGAGTCTTCTTTTCCCTCCTTATTTTGGACATAAGCCTATCATTTAATGAATAAAGATGGATCTTCTAAGGTCCTTTCTAATCCTGAGGATGTAGGATTTTCTGAACGTAAAGAGAATTCTCAAAGCGCTCTTACAGACCCCAAACAAAACACTAATTTTGCCCAGTACTCCACAATTTAAGGGATCAATTATTGCCAATGAAATGACTCTAATTTAGAAAGATGCAAAGTCCCTGTTGCATTCTCTTGCCCCATCCCCAATTCTGTATTCTAGTTCCTTCTAAAATACTGTATTTCCCCTCCGCCTGGTCACTTAGCCAAGGCACTGTGCTAGGCTACCTCCCTTCCCAGACGCAGGCTCCCTGGACACAGCGTGGTGGACAGCTTGCCAGCCTTTTCTGGAGGGACCCGCTTCCCTCAGCAGCGTCCACCAAACTTCCTGCTTGTCAGATGCGCTGCACAGTCAGTCACCCACAGAAACATCTTCTCCTCAACTTGCTGGTGAAAGTATAATCTGGTACAATTCAAAGGGGCCATTTGGTAGTACTGCCAAGGATCTTAAAATTATCCACATCCAGGAATTAACGTTCAGCAAATAATCAGATATAAATACAAAAATCTTTGCACAAAGATACTTAGTCACAGCACTATTTATGACAATGAAAAACTGAAAACAGTCTACATATCCAATAAAGAAATAGCTAGAAAAAAGTGACCATAGACTGGAATAATATCTATTCTGGAAATTCATACGGCTATACACATGGATTGATATGTAGACAGATAAATGGATATAGTTAGATAACTTTATATTCCACGTAAATGAGAAATAATAACAATTGCTAATATTTTAATACACTTCTAGTAGTTGGAATATGGGTGATAATTTATTTGTTGCTTTTACTTCTCTATAATTTCCAAATGTTATATGATAAACATATATTAACTCTTATAATCAGGAAAAAAACACAAACATTTAAAAAGGAAAGACAACCATGCAGCTTGGAAGTACCGAATGCTAGCACTTCATCCTGAGCCTAAGTTAAAAATGTCACCTCATGGCCTCACTGTTGACTGACGGCAAGCCAGGCATCTCTGGCCTGAGGGTCCCTGCTCTGGCAGGGGAAACAAACGTCAGGGAGGAGGGGCCCCTGCCTGATGAGGGAGAAGCATCCTCACCCTCTGACAGCTCCTGGGCGAACAAGGGAAGCGGGAACACAAGAAGCAAAAGGCGAACACTCCCGAAACGTGCATCCAAACCCTGGTCTCCAGAGATCCCGCCACAGCAGCTCCCCAGCCACGGACCCCGACCACACCACACCCCACAGCAAGGATGCAGGGGCTCCACCAGCAGCCCCTCTGCCCTCTCCCTCCCCTGGAGAAGACTGTCCAGTCCACTGTCCTACTGCACTGGGGGGTAAAGCAGGAGGGAGGTGTTGGGTTGCCGACCCTGTGTTTTGCTGATCTAGGAATGTGAGGACAGCTCTGTCACAGAGACAGCACTGCAAGCACGCATCCCTCTTCCCACCTCCCACTCTCACACATGAAGCAATCGTTTATTCCACAAATCCATGAGTATTTACAACGTGTCAGGCCCTCAACTAGCCCTGGCTTCCCACAGTCTATTCTCCACATCACTCCTCTGCTTAACACCCCTCCTGGGGCCTAGAAGACGGTCTGCCCTCCTCACCGCCTCCTCCTGGTCCCACATGACCCAGTCACCGCGGCCTTCCTTCTCTCCATCCTGAAACGTGCAAGCTCATTCCAGCCTTGGGGCATTTGCACTGGCTGCTCCCTCTGCCGGCAAGGCTGGTTCCACTAGAGCCCGGGGACACCCTGTGCCTCGTCTCCAGGACAGGAAGGAGCTGGGCATGTAGAAACAACAGTCTGGTGGGTTAGGACGGGAGTGGAGTGAGAAGAGGCCAGAGAGCTAGCAGGCTCAGACCTGCTGACCTTGTGTGATTTTATCTCAGCACAACGGCAAAGCCGTCGGAGGGTGTTCAGCCGGAGAGCGAGGTGACCTGAATTACATTTTAAGAAGCACA